>NW_022900921.1:26241969-26317168 GCF_012274545.1 Fukomys damarensis | reverse complement strand
TTTTTTTTTTTTTTTTTTGGTACCAGGAATTAAACTCAGGACCTTATGCTAGTGAGACAGATGGCTGCACTACTGAGCTAAATCCCTGGCACTCTCCATCAATTTTGAAAGATAGTTTTTAAGGTTACCTCATCTGGGTTGGAGATTGTTTTCCTTTAGGGCTTGAAATATGTCATCCCAAGCTTTTCTTGCCTTGTGGGCTTGTGCTGAGAAGTCCACTGTGATTCTGATGGGCTTTCCTTTTATGTGATTTGTTTCTTTTCTCTAACTGCATGTAGAATTTTGTTCTTTTATTGGGTTTCTGGGATCTTAACTATTGTGTGCCTATGTGTACTTTTTTTTATCATAGCTAGTTGGAGCCCTATAAGCCTCAATTATCTGTATGTCAGTTTCTTTTCCCCAATTTGGGAAGTTTTCCACCTTTAATTACTTCGGTGAACAGTTGTTTTTTTTTTTATGTCATCTGCACTCTCTCCTGTTTCTTCATTGATTCCAATCAGTCTTATGTTATTCTTCAAATCATCTAGCAGCTGCTGGTTGATCTCTCATGGTCCCTTACTATTTTTAAGGGATTTTTCTTTTCCTGGTCACTTGTTACAATTCTATCTTCTATATCTGAAATACTGTCCTCCCACTTTCTCATTCTGCTGCATGAACTTTCAGTGCAGTTTTTAATCTCCCAGAAGCCTGTTTGCATCTGTATTCTGGGTTCCCTTTGTTTTCTATGTTGGGATTCCATCAAGTTTCTCAGCTCCTCTATTTTTTTTTAATCTGTGTCTGCTCCAGATTTATTAATCATGTCTTATACTATGGGCACAATCTCTTCTATTATCTGAGAAATTATTTCTGATTTCATTTTTTCCAGTTCTGCTTTTGTTGGAGTTCAGGAAGTCCAGGTGGTTGCATATCAGATTTTTCCATCTCATTGCCCTTTGGGGTTACCTTAGATGATCTGGAAGTCTGGTTTTGAGACATATTTCCATGTGTTCTCATTTCAATGGATACAGCGTGCTATACTTTTGTTGAGGAAACTTTTTCTCACCCAGTGGTCTTCAATTCTCAGCAGGCCACCAAGCAGCCTTTACTCTGCTGCTCCTCTGTACAATGATTCCTGGATTTATAATGATGGCCTTCTAGATCCCTGAATTGATCTGCTTTGTGGGTAAGATTCTGGCTGGGTCCTATGCACACTTGGGATGGTATCTAGGAGTGCCTCTCTCTGGGGCCTTTATGTAGCTGTTGTCTTGGGTGGGCTTTGGCTGGGGGGGGGGTGTATCCCAGTTCCTGTTGTCTGTGTAGACTTCTGGCTAGGGTCTTCAGGCACTTATCAGTGGTATTGGGCTGAGCTTCTAGCTGTTGCCTGTGCATCTGTGTAGCTCTTTTCCAGTTGGGCCCTTGGCTGTGGCCAATGATATGGCAGGACTCTGGATGAAGCTTGCATGCCTGTGCAGCTCTTTCCTTGGTGGGCTGTGGCTTGGGCACGTGTGCCCACAACTCTTGGGTTGGGGGATGGTGGGACACTATCTGGGAAGCACCTGTAGCTGTGCCACTCTGGTACACACTGTTGCTCCCTAGTGTGTGTGTACTTACCGATGGCATGGCAGCACTCTGGAGGAAGGTTGTGCACCTGTTTGGCTCTTTTCTAGGAAGCCTGTGGGTTTGGGACATGTGCCTGCACCTCTATGGTTGAGGCGGGTCCTAGCTGGGACCTGCCTGCAGCTGCACCACTCTGGTCCACACAGCTGCTCCCTGGTGTGTGTGCACTTACTGATGCTATGGCAGAACTCTAGTGGTTGATATTCTAAATAAGTATCAATCATGTGGGTGTGTGTGTGGAGTCAAGATCATAACCTAGACTTTCCAGGAAATATTCCTGACTCTCCCTTACTGAAAACCCTCCTATGTTTGCTATGTGACTTACTCCCTCTTTTGACCCCTATTTAATCAATATTACCTGGGTAACTAAATGAACTTGCAATTTTATTGGCTGGTCATGGTTTTGCCCCACCTCATGCCCATCTTATAATTTTCAATTGGGTCATGATCATAGTTTTGTCCCACTTTTAGCCCACCTCGCCCCATGGCTTTGTCCCATAAAACACTTTTGAGAAGTTGGGTGAGTGGGCAACCCACTTTCTGGTTCCCCTTCTGTCTCTCTTAGACAGGAACTTTCTTTCTCTGAATAAATTTTTCCTACTCTTAACCTCCATTGTTCCTAGAATTCATTGTTTGATTTTAGAGAACACAAACTTGCATTTCAGATATCCAGTAAGTTTGGGAGTTACGCCTCTTCCCCCTGTATTAAAATCATCTGATGCTGGACTTCTCTTTGTGGAATTCTTTCTAATTACTAACTTTATTTGTTATTATTGGTCTATTTGGATTATATTTCTTTGATGTTAGATATGGAAATTTCCATAGTTTAAACCAGTTTAGCTTCCTTGCCTGAAAAGTAAAGTTATTGTAAAGACTAAATAGTTAATGTATGTTAGGCAGTAATGTATGTTATGTGTGTAATGTATGTTACCAGAAGTGCCTGGTATGTGTTAAGTGTTTAGTAATAGATATTCTGAGAAGTTCTATGGAATGGCAGGAACAATGTTGTCTTCCTAATGGTAACAATCTCTGCATGTCCTATACTCTAAATTGCAGAGACAGTAGGTCAGTGTATGAAAGCCCAGAGACTTTGTATGAAATCCAAGATATTTGCTGAAGTTCTTGTACCATTTCTAATGGAGCCCTTTTACTAATAAATCTTGGCAGCATTTCTTTAGTGAAGGAGATAAACCAAAATGCCCTTATAAATATGCACAAAAGTTAGTATTGTAAGACCTAAGGCCTTACTACCACTCCAAGGAGCTCAATTCTATCACTCTGAAGAGCTTGACTTTACCGCTCTGAAGAGCTCGCCAGCTTTGAGAAACACCTGGGAAGGAACACACCGGACAAATTGAAAATGAAACAGACCTTTATTAGTCTGGCCAGATGGCACTCTCAGAGCCAAGCAGCTCAGAGAGGCATCAGATCAGGGGTTTAGGCTGTTTTTATAAAGGTATAGGAAGGGTGGGGGGGTCTATACTCAAAGCATGTAGGCAGGGGGCAAAGGTAATGGTCTGCTAATCTATGCTGGTTAGCAGTCATGTACTTGGCAGTCACGTGTTGATGGTTAACATGCTTACAGAATGTCCCAAGGTTTTCAAAACATTCCTTCCAGGCAGACAAGGAGTGAAACAATCTTATCTATTCACCCAGAACTACTAAATGTTCACCTGTTAATTTACATTAATCACAGTTGAAGCTAGGAATTTAAGATTACAAAGTTATGCAGTCCCACAGTATGGAAGTTTCTATACAAAAATATGTTAGTCTTTTTCACCAAACCAAATGGAAGAATGAAGTTCATGGTGATTTCTTCTTGTTAGTAAATGTTGGAACTTGTTATGATTTAAATGGAAAATATCCCCCAAAGTCTTGTGCACTCAAAGGTGGGGTTTTGGGAAGCTGATTGGATCATGAGGCACTATAGCTGACTTGCTGTTAGGAGGTGGGCTCTAATCACAAAAGGTAGGTCACTGCAGGTGTGATCTGGAATGGCATATCTCCTTTCCTGGCCTCTTCCTTTTCTCTTCCCTGTAAGCTGAGCTTTATGAGAGATTTTTTGTAAGAGCTCAGAAAGTTCATATAAATGCAGACAGTAAAAGTCAGGCTCAGAAGGTTTTAAATGGAAACGTGGACCTTCTTGGCAGTTGGACTTCAGACCATGTGTGTTATACTCGGAGAGAAATTTTGTCTGTATTTTTCTCTTGTCCTGAAACTTTGCAGGAGACTAAGATTAATGGTAGTGAATTAATTTACCTTCCAGGGAAATGTTGAGGCACTCCAACATTCAGGCTATGACATGGATACTGTATGGGGTTTTTAGCCAGCTCCATATTGAGAATCAATATCAAATGGTACAGTTAAGTGATTTAAAAATCTTTCAATTTCACCAGAAAGAAAGTGTAAATTAGCACCTGTAAAATTTTGGCCCCAGGATAGTTTGGTGGCTAACAAGATTAGCATTAAAAAGAACCTAATGTGTTGCATTAGAACAACAGGAGATATGCCTTGAGGGCATATGAGGACTCAGCAAGACCTTGCCCTTCACAAGTTCAAGAGTCCAAAAGTGAAAGACTTTGCTTTGATTAAAGAGCCCTAGGGCACCCTACTCCTGAATTTGTTCCCCCAAATTCAGTTCAGAATTCTCAGCTACCCAGCCACACTGAAGTCTCTGCAGTCATGATGGAGTGGGGGAAGGGCTAAAGCTCAAGCTGGTGGTAGACCTTGATACCATTCACATGATGCTGCTGGTTTTACAAGGATAGAGAATGCAAGAGTTGTGGAGTCATGGAGGCTTCCACCCAGACTTCAGAAGAAGGCCTGGGAGGTTAGGCATTACGTCCTTAAAAGGGCAATGTGTGAAATTGTAGGAATGAAAGTGAAAAAGCATGTGAAGGATTTATCTCCATGTTTCTGCTGGCTTCCTTACAAGCACAAGGACATGAGCATGATCCCCGGTACAAAAAAAAAAAAAAAAAAAAAAAAAAAAAAGTGAAAATGCAGTGGCAATCCCAGGATCTTGCATAAACTGGGCATATGAAACATCTGAGGAAAGCCACAGGCACTGAACAAAGCAGCCCCAAAAGAAAGGCCAGGAGAGCTGTAATGGACAATTGAGCAGGCTGTTCAAGCCCTTTGGAGTTCACATCGCCCTGCCAGACATAGAATTTTGGGATTTAACGTTTTTCCCTATTGGGTTTCAGTTTTGCTTTGATCAAATTTCTCTCTATCTGCCTATTTCTCCCTTTTGAAATGAAAATGAGTACCTTGTGCCTTTGTATGTTGGCAATGTTTAACTTTCTTTTGACTTTTACAGGGGATTACAGCTGAGAGTTTACTTTGAATCTCAGGGGAAACTTTGGGCTTAGGCTTTTGGCAATGCTGAAATTGCTAAAATTTTGACAACTAAATTCAGTTTGCATAAAGATATGAACATAACTTTTTTGAGGACCAGGGACAGAGTATTATGTTTTGGATCAAAACCACTACCCACAAGCCTCATTATTTCATAGATGGGTCTTTTGGAAGGTGAATGGATCATCTGGGCACTATAGCAGACTTGCTATTAAGAATTGGGTTCTGATCAGAAGTGGCAAATAACTGAACTTATAGATCTCCCTTCCTGGCTCCTCCCTTCTCTCTCTACTTTCTGGCATAAGCAGCTTTTCTCTGCAACAGGCCCTTCTACCATGCAGCTTCTGCCTTGGAACAATCTGACCATTGACTGACTGAGAAACATAAACCAATATAAACTACTCCTCCCTTAAATTGGCAATGAGGAAAATGACCAAGACAAAGCTTTTATAATAAGCCATCCCTGCAAAGTAGAAGGAAGTGGGCTGGGGGTAGAGCTCAGGGAAGAGGAGTAGCTG
Source organism: Fukomys damarensis (assembly GCF_012274545.1). Lineage (NCBI taxonomy): Eukaryota > Metazoa > Chordata > Mammalia > Rodentia > Bathyergidae > Fukomys > Fukomys damarensis. The sequence goes on along the minus strand of NW_022900921.1, from coordinate 26,311,697 downwards.
GGACTTGATGGATATTTATTCTCTTACCTACTTAAGCCTCATTAGAGATAGCAGGTGATTTAGCCTGAAGAGGTAAGCCCTGCTCAGGTGACTTTGACAGGGGAAATCAGTAGGAAAAAAAACAGCTTCTCTGACACTTGGTGACCTTGATTCCTCCACTGGCCAAGAATAGTCACACACAGGTCCTGGTATTTGACCAAAGGGGTCCCTTTTCTTCCTTGGAGGAATGAAGATAAGACAAGAAAGATGGATGGAATGGGTTGAAAATAGGTAGAATTTGCATCCTCAGAAATTACCATTTTTCCTCTGAAAATAAAGTAATCTGTTACAAAAATGCAATTAATTACAGTTTAAAAAATGCTTTCAGTTTAACCTGCAGATTGTCTATTGATTTTTGCCTAAAAGAAATTAATTTCTAATGTGACAACTTTCCCATCAACACTCAAATGCTTGCCTTCTGGAATTAGCACCCTATTAACCTGACCAGTTCCTTAAATGATTTTCTCCTTCAAAAATTATAATTGAATACCATTCTTAGCCATAATTATTTGGACAGTACTTTGCATATTAATATATATTCAACTATCATTCCCTGTGGATATAATTTTAACCCAAAATAAAGTCTTAGAAACTTTTTTCTCTTTGAAATTTGTTCTTTTCTTTTTTTTTTTTAATCTTTACTTGTCTTCACCCCAAAAGGAACCTCTGAACTCTCAGAACTCTCTGAAAGGAAATTCAATAAGGCTTTCAACCAGCCTGCATAATATGGGGAAATTCATTTCCTTAAGCATGAGAAAAAATGTAAGTCATGGCATATGTTAAAGATACATGTAAAATATAATTTTGAAAATGAGAATTCACCGAAAGAAAAGGCCAGAGCTCATGATCCACTGATGCCAGAATTCTTCTCCTGCTTACTTTCTACTTCTCTGATCAGGAAAAATACCTGCACTGTACAATCAGCAGAGATTGGAGGTTTGCAATGTATAGAAGGTGCCAGAGGATGAAGACTTATCATTATTAGGAAGGAGTAGTGCAACCACAGAATGTAAGAGGAGATGTGCAGATGAAAGTGCAAGTGACAGAATAAAAAAACAATAAGAAAGAGCAAGAAGAAAAAGAGAATTCCAACAACAAGAAAGTACCTATATGGGGTTCAACTGTGAAAAGCAAGAGAACACACCCTCTCTGATTTCCATCTTCCAACCAACTCTTTGTAACTTGAGGAAAACTGACATGGGATAGAGAAGCTTCCCAGGGTTAATGGTACAAGGAGCACAGGAAGCTCTCTCCCCTAGAACTGGAGGGAACAGGGGAAGAGAAGTTCCCAGGAGCTGATATGAGAACTGAAGAGGCGTGTTGGGCAGAAAGGATGACATTCAGTGAAACACAGCCATCACAAAACCACATCATTTAGGAGAAAGTGGGAGAGCAGGGAAAGCAATGCCTTGCCCTCACCGTCTTCCCTATTCAAAACTGCCCTGTGGATGGCTCAACCCAAGTCAATGCAAGAAACCAATTGTTTATGCCCTCTCTGTGGGTCAGCCTGGGCATGCACAGTAGGAGGAGAGTGGAGAATGGACCTGGAAAGGCACATCAAAAATTGGGCTGTGGATTTAGCTCAGTGGTTCTGCCCCCTACTTGGCGAGTGCAAGAACTTGAGTTTGACCTCTGGTACCCCCCAAATATATATATATTTATTTAATTATTAAAGAAATACACAATATAAAGTTACTCAGTGTCAACTTGTTTTCCCAGTTTTATTACCGGTTAGCATGTATGAGAGCATGTATTGCTACTATTGTTATTAACATACTAAAGACCATTTTTTTAACTTCCTTCAGTTCAGTAGATGTAAAATAGCACATCACACAAATTTTAATTTTTTGATTTGTCTGAACACTGTTGATACTGAATGCCTTTTCACATACTTACGGGCAACTGGTCTTCCTCTTTAATGAAATATCTGTTCATGTTATTTTTCTGTTGGATTTTTTTATCCTTTCAATATTGATTTGTGGGCATTCTTTACATTTTTTGAATAACAATTCTTTGTTATTTATATATTTCTATCTATTTGTGGCCTCAATCTTCAAATGAAGTTTTGATAAACAGAAATTCTTGTTCAACAGAGTTTTATACAACAAAGCTTATCAATCTTTTCCTTTTGCAGCTATTCTTAGCATGTTATTTAACAGTTTCATATTAACTCCAGGGTATAATGTCTTTCTCTCTAATAATTAATATAAGTGTAATTGTGAAACATACAAAAATATAGAGATAAACAAAATATTTTTTAAAAAATGTAACCATAGTCCTATTACGAGAAATAACCACAAGCATAATTTTTCTAAATTCTAAACTCACATAAAAATACGTAGTACCTCAAATAAATATGAAAAGAATTATGATCAGCATTACTATCTTTCTAATAATCTATTGCCAACGGTTTTGATCCTACGGTAGAAATATTCCATCTTAGCTATTTTCAAAACCGTCCCGTTTCTGGAAGTTGAATTCATCTCCTCTTTGTATTATTAGATTTTCTTTTGTTCTGAGATCATCGGGTCTTAAATTTGCACTGCAATCATGTCACATACTTTAAGCAAAAAGAGAAAATGTTTAAGTCCAAGGTAAATCAGAGAAAGTCAGATTTTGAGGTTTGGCCTCAAGGCATTAAATAACAGAAAATTTGAACATTTTGAACATACCCAGTGGAAACACAGGACAGGTCTTCCCAACTCCCACGGAGTTCTCCAAAACTAACCTTAACTGCATCTTCTTTTTTGGTATGGGGAATTGAATCAGGACCTTGAATTTTAGCTGCTTTTGAAATGTCAATTTTTTTTTAACTATCTAGCGTAAATCCCACATGGCAACAGTTAACAGTTTCTGAGTTTGGGCTGTGCCTCAAATTTGTCAAGTATTAGGAAATAGGTAAATATTTTCATTCCTCACTGCTAAATTGGTATCGACAATTTGGAGGACCAATTCAAAATATCTTCTCAAATTTAAAATTCACTTAACATGGACATCAACCTAGCAATTGGACTTCTGCAAGTCAAAATTATAGATATACTCAAATGGAGAACAAAGTTATATTATATTATAATTTTATAATTTTCTGTCACTCAAAAAAATGACAAAAAACTTATTTTCTATCTATAAGGAATTGGTTGAATAAATTTGAAATATGCATATTAATGTGATTCAATATTATCTAGAAATGAGGGACGGAAATGAAATAGTTTTAAATTAACTGAAAGTAAAAGATGCCTACATTGCATTAAATGGTTTAAAAAGCAAATGGCAGGATATGTATAGTATTATCTTGCTTAGGCTAAAATCAAAAGTGTGCCAGCAGACAGTATGGAAAAGTGCAAAAAGTAAAAGCTTTTGGGATTAGACAACTTAGTACTGTTAAGTTCTCCATGATATCACTGGACAACTAGTGAATAAGGCAAAGCAAAATTTATTAGCCCTCACTGCAGTAAGAATGAGTCCATCTGACAACCTTATGCATTGTCTCAGAGAAACAAGTGAGAAGAAAGATAATTATGGAGCCATACATAGAGGGTTGGCTCAAATACTCCAGGGCAGTAATGATGAACCTATGGCCCCTGTGTCACAGCAGGCTGCCTGTATTACTAAAAACTGCAAAAGGTTCACCATCACTGATCTAGGGTATTTTTCAAAGAAAGGGCACTGACTTAGACTGGCACATTTCATGATCCAAGCTTTGGAAATTGGTAGGTGGCCAAGAGTGGCTTCATGGGTAGGCTATTTGGTGAGCCATTCTGTAAGTATCGGGATTCTGGGAGGAAATAATGCAGTTGTTCCTTGGCTGAGCTTTATCCCAGGCAGCACCTGCCACACTGACACGGAGGGCTCACAGTCATCCTGCTCACAACTAGGTTGTCATGACACAGATGATCTGAATTTCTCGTATAAACCATATTCTAGCTATGTGAGTTTGGGAAATTGATTTCAAGTTAAGATTTCCTAATTTATAAATTGGGGTTAATGATGATGGTAACAGCCTTAGGAGGGTTACGATCAATAATAAATAGGATTCCAGTCTTGGGTTTTATAAAGCTGTTGGCAGATGTTACCAACTTGTAGAACCCTGGACAGAAAGGCTTGAGCAGAGGGCTAAGCTGGGTTTCTCAGTCTCAGCATAACAGATATTGTGGGTCAGACAATGCCTTATTGATGGAGCTATTCTGAGCACTGTAGGATGCTTCGAGGCACCCTTGGCCTCTACCCACCATAGGCGAAAAACACTACCCCTCCAATTTTCTGACAATCAAAAATGTCCCAGACATTACGACTTGTTCTCAGTGATGAACCACTGACCTGTGTAGTTTCCATAAGGGAGAGCAGCATAAGAAAAAGTGGCTGTAATATTGTATTCATTATGGTCTTCTTTTTATTAACGAAATGCTTGTCCTGCCTGCCCAGCTAACAGGAGACAAATCATTGTCAGGTTCACCTTTTCACACTGTACAAACACTAGTTGTTAATGGCTTATTTCTGGATATCCCCATCAAAGCCTCATGTGCTCCTAGTCAGGTCTTTTGAAAGGCTATTGAATCGTGTGATCTTTATAGCTAATGTGACATAGGAGGAGGGACTCGGTTAGAAGATCTGAGTCACTGGGGATGTGACCTGGGAGGGTGTATTCTTCTCCCCACACCTCCCTTTACTTTCTGCTTTCTGTTTGCCATAACATAAACTGTTCTCCACTGCCCAGGTCTTTTTACTGTGCTTCCCAAGATTCAAAGACAGCAGTGTCTGAAATGCCAAAATCAAACACTACTACTTTAAGTTGCAGGTGTGTCCTAGCAACAAGAAAGTGACTAAGACACTAATTCTTTACAGACAACAACAGCAAGATAAATTCAGTACTTGTGATGGGCATCCAGTGGGTGCTTTCAGACAAGGAGAGGTTGTGGCTATTGAACAGTGTCTGGGTCTTGGAAAAGATGAAGGTCAAAGCTGTTCATCTCAGAGATGAGTTCAATTACACAGTTGTAGGATGCTTCTTGGCTCAAAATTTTCTGCCTTTAGGCTACAGACTTATTCCAAAAAAAAAAAATTCAGAATGACAGCAAATTATTAAAAAGTGCTGAAGGCCAAGGAAACCTGAAGTCCCACAGAAATCATCTACAAGAGCCTCCGTTTGGCAGTTTTGGCCACTGCTGCGCACCCATTTGTGGCTGTCAGTGTCTGCCCTCGCATGGGAGTGACTTTAAGAGGCATATTTCCAAAGATCCCAGTGACATGGCACCTGCTCCCAAAGAGCTGAGCAAAGTGAGTCACACTCAAGCTTCCAGTATTGCTTTTTTGTGATCTTTTTGTACATACAGATAACATAATTTTTTCTTGAAATATGAAAATGATGGAAAAATTCTGGCCAGTCCTCACTATTAAAAATCATTTGCAGCGGGAAGACCATTCCAGAGACCAGAGATCCATCCAGGCACAGTACCGAGGGATTGTCCAAAAACAAAATCTGATCAACATAATTGTTTAATGTGAGATTAAGAAAATATGCTGAGCCTAATTACTTGCCATGAAGACAAGAAATTCCTGCATTGTACTTACATGGGCCAACCAAGAATCATCAAATTTGCAGAGGCAGAAAGAAGAATGATGGTATGGGATAGGGGAAGGAAAGGAATAGGGAGTTAGTGTTTAATGGGTACTGTGTTTTGGTTTTGAAAGATGAAAAATTCTGGCAATAGATGGTAGTGACTATTGTGTGACAATGTGAATGTACTGAGTACCGCTGAACTGTACACCTAAAATGGTTAAAATGCTAAATTTTGTGAGACATATATTTTATAACAATAAAAACGGAGGAGATAACTTCTTCCAGAAGACAAGACTGATATTATGGTTTACAACAAGAATGTCCGCCAAAGGCCTTATTATGTGCTCAACAGGTGGGGCTTGTGGAAGGTAAGTGGCACATAGGACACTGAACTCATCAGTGGAATCATCTTCTGGTGAGCTCAGCAGCTGAGTGTGCTGTTGGGAAGTGGGCCAGAAGAGACAGGTCACTGTGGAAAGGTAAATCGCCTTCTCTGGCTCCTTCCTTCTTCTCTCTGCTTCCGGGCTGCCATTGAATAAGCTTACTTCATGATTCTTGCTTTGCTCACCAGTTCAAATCTGTTGAGTCATAAACTCTGCCCAGCTTTATCCAAGTTCCTACTCTGCAAACTCTCCTATAATTGCCCAGCTCAGACCCTAAAACTATAATTATCTTCCCTTCATTTCCCCATTTGCAGATAACAACAAAATTTATCACTGCGTTATTCTCTTTTATAGCAGTAAGTCTAACAAACTTAGCTTTGCTTGATCAAGCAGGCTTTTTTGTTAGTGATTTTTTTGGGAGATTAATAGTTGACAGATCTTGGACTGCTCTGAGGGCCCTTATTGCTTATGAGCAACTGAGGTAGCCTCTAGGCATGTTTTATTTTTCTTGCCAAATACATTGAAAAAATTGAATGCTGAATTTTAAATTTGAATTTTAAATATGAATTTGTTACTTCCCCGAAAAATTGAGAACCAAATCCAGTTGCTGTCCCTCTCACAGGTGTTCAGGTTGGATAGTCCATGGTATTCTCCTAAGAAAAGATGACACGTGTCAGGTGACTTGACTCTCGGTGCGCCTGCCATCACGTTGGGCATGGTGACATTTCTAAGTCATAGGGACATATCACTCTGAGGGACTTATTCTAACCGACTGACAGATGTTCTAAAATTCCTGGAATCGGTGGGCAGTGTCATCAGTTTGGAATGAAGTGCAGAAGGCTCCAGTCTTGAGTCTTACTTACTGTTTACCTCCAGTGTGATGTGGGCAAGTCTCCCTGAGCTCCTCGCTGTAAAATGGAAGTGGCAGTAGTTGATGGGACCACGTAATGGGTGACGGTGTGTCTTGATACGCAGCAGGAATGTGGCAAGTAAAAGCAAACATGAATATAGCTATTATTTTCATGAGGTGCAGTGAGGCTTTTATTTCTCTGGAACTGTGCTCTCTTTCCATCCATCTTTGTCAGCAAACAGTTTCAGTCTCACATTCAAATCACAAAGTGTGACTCTGAGCTTAAAGGACCATGACTGCTACCATGGTAGTATTTTAACCAAAGAAAAATGGAGGAGCAAATATCAAAGCTTCAGATAAGCCGTTATCTTGCGCATTTTAAAACTACTCCTAAAACCCCATGAAATTGATTGTCCAATCATTCCTTATAAAGACCATTTTTGGATATGGGTCTCAAATGCATATGCTAAAAATCACAGGCACAAAAACCTTCACACAGTGGAAGACACTGGTTTGAAAGTGAACAATATTGTCTTTATAATTCTGTTTTTTCATTTTTCTTCTTTTGTAATGGCTACAGAAAAATCATATACTGTATCCTAGTGTTCTTCACCTGGCTTGACCATATCTTAACTGTCAGCCACGTCTGCGTCATGCTGCTTAACTTTTTATGCTAAGGAAACTTCACAGACACAACTGAACCACATTGTGTACCCCTCTCTGATCTCATGCCTACCTGCCTTCCCCAGAGAGAAGCACCGCCCACATGATTCTCCAACTTATGCAACCATGTGTCACTCAACAATGGAAATACGTCCTGAGAAATGTATCCTTAGGTAAGTTCTTGTGTGCAAATGTCCTAGAGTGTACTTACACAAATGGAGACAGCTACACCAGCACTAGCACTAGGAGATAGAATCTTATGGGACCATTGCTCTATACAGTGTTCATTATTGACCAAAATATGTGGAGCCTGACTACGTAGACTTATAGCTATGAAAAACACATTGAATTTTCTTGTGTGATTTTAAAATTCAAACAAGTTATTTATCATGGTATGACCTTTCTTGATTTATTTTCTTCTGTAGTGCTGGTTGAATTATTTTAAGTGCTAATGAACAGTCTCTTACTTTTGAATTTTGGCTCATGGAAGAATTGTATCAACATCTTAAAGAAAGGATCCCACATCTTCCCTTTCAGGGGCTCCTCTGACAAAATCCGAATGGCATTTTGAAACCTCCAAGATGTAGACTGTTTCCCTTTCCACCAACCACATGCTAGCTGTTTCCCAGCCATGTCACCAATCCAGAGACTCATTCCCTAGGTTGTTTGCCCCCTCCTCAAGACCCGGTTGAAATGTCACACCTTGGAAAACCATCTGCTTTAGACTAAGTTAGGTAGCATTTCCTTGGCTTCTCTCAGCACTTTTCCAAAAATGTACAATTTTAAGATATTTTTTAACTGACATAATCATTGTACATATTTGTGAGGTATAGAGTGAAATTTTAATATGTGTATATCCTGTGTCAGAGGTCAGGATAAACAGCATAATCCATCACCTCGGCTATTTATCATTTATTGTGTGGGGAGGACTCAAAATCCTTCATTTTAGCTTTATAAAATCATACAATAAATTATTGTTAACTACAGTCACACTACTGAGATATAGCATGCTGAAACTTGTTCCTCCTATCTAACTGTATTTTTGTACCCAATAATCAAACTCTTTTTAGTTCCTAGTTCCTCCTCCCCTTTCTAGCTCTGCTAAGTCCTATTCTACTCATTATTTCCATGAAATAAACTTTTCAGTTTCCACATATGCGTGGGCAAAAACAGAATGAAGTCCTTTTCCCAGAGTGTGCTAGGCAGTGGCCAGCAGATGGTGAATTCTCCACAGCACTGGTCACTACTTCTGCCAATGTGGTCTAGGACTGCTTTCAGCTGGAGCAACATTCTTTCTCCCTAAACCCAAGCCCCATGTGGTATCATTGGGAGGAAATTCTGAGTCACAAAAAGGCCATAGCCTTGGGCTATACCTCCCAGTGTGAGGCTGTTTTCCCATCTGTATTGATGAACTCAGGGTCGTGTTGTCTCAACCTATAATTTATTAGACATACACACAGTTATGGTCTGGGTGGGACAAGCTGGGATGGCTGGGAATCAGTGCCACAGTCATCATCAGAGCATTAACTGTGCTCAGTGGTCTATAGAAGTAACTTCACACAGTTTTTGCAGAGCTCTGCAAGGTGAGCAGTGCCATCACTATTTGGAGCTTGACAGAGATGACATTTTCTGATCACAGATTATGGGGATGACAGCTCTGGAGACTACACTTGATTCTGTCTCAGCTGAAAACTGGTCTCCTCCCTGCCGCCTTTTTCAGCCTTTTCTCCCTCTCTGGACAACAGAGAAGAGTTTAACTTAGAGAACACTGGATACCTTTACCTCCCCACCCATGATTTCCTGTCCATTTAGCTGTCAGAAAAAAAAAAATTTCTGGAAGAAGGCAGAAGATAAAGACATCAGTTCATCTTTCTTCTCAACACTCTGTTCCTTCATCCACTCCCTTTTTTATCCTCCAACCATCGCAGGTCTGCAAACTTAAAATCTCCATCAAATCAATACACACACTAACCTTCCCCATAGCCCTCATCAGTCTCTTGCCTTGAACTAACCCTTCTGATTCACTGGAGATAAAGTGAAAAGAACAAGGGCAAAATAAAGTGAAAACATTTTGGAAACACAGTATTGATGTTTAAATTTGAATCAGGGTTCCCAAAACCTCTTCCCCTCTAATATGCCACACAGCAGCCTTCTTAAGTCAGAGTTTATGACTGTCCTCATCTCATGCAAAACTTGAGGGTAGGAGAGACAGAGAGGCTGCCACAATTACCCGCGAGTGCACTAGAGGCTACACTATGATAGATCCTGGCTCTGAAGCCAGAGAAAACCTCTACTCTGCAGCTTGTACACCATTGCCTGCCTGGGGATGATGCTCCAAGATGGCCAAGAGAGTCTGATCTACATGTGTAAGTCCTTTTTGGTATGCTTTTCATTTCCAGTGTTGCATTCATTGATATTCATTAATCATTTGTTTTCAGTTAATTCATTAAATCGATGTGTCCAATAGATACATAGACAACAACCAGAACTCCTAGGGCACATTCCAGAAAGATGACCCCCTCAATCCCTCTCCTTAACCCCACCACCCCTACCTTGATCCATATTAAACTTTCACATATACCTCTGTCCTCTCTCTCCCCTATCTGCAATATGCTACCGTCCCAAGCAAAGCTTCCCTACAAAAATCCAATGTGATGTTTTCACAAGTCTGACTTTCTCCCCACCAACAGGTTGAGGGGTGATTTTGAATAGGATCCAAGCAATCAGATGAAGGAAGAGTTGGAGTGTATGATCCAGAGACAAGAAGTAAAAAATATGCAAAGAAGAAAAAATAACACGTGGAAAGGTCCAAGTTACGAAAGAACTCCCAGGAGGTTGTACTTGGCTACAGCTTAGTATTTATGAAGGGGATGAGGCTGAAATGGGGAAGGTGAAGACTCCCAGACTTCCCATTTCACATAGACTCAAACCCCATAATCTGCTCTATAACACCCCATGTGATCCAGCCCCTGCCTGTCTCCCTGTCCTTTCTCACTGCTCCCCATCCTACTATAGGTCTACTTTGAACATACCATGCTTCATTTATGGGGGTGGGGAAGTCAATAGACTCCTCTCTCAGTTTGGAATTCCACCTCACCAAATTAATGCACTCATGAGAAAAATCAGGTCTCTGACAATGACGTGCTCTCAAGGCACTGGAAGTCTTCCCTATCACAATCCATACTCCAGGTTGAAATGACCTATGTTTGTGTTTAGCTACTACTTGATGTCACTCTCTCCCATTAGAAGGAATACTTTTCCATGAGAGGAAATTCTGGATATTACGGCTTACTGCTGTGCCTTCAGTGTCTAGGCCATGATAAATGTCTATAAATATTTGGTGCATGAATAGAAGGAATGATGGAGGATGGGTGGGTGGATGGGGAGATAGGTAAAGAGCAAAGGTATTTACTCAAAGAATATAAATGCTACATTTTTATCAAAAGATGAACTCCAGTTGTGATAAAGGAATAATTTTGGAGATGGAAAACGTCTCTCTGCTTTCGGTCTTCAAAGCCATAAGAAGGAAAGCTTGTCTGGGATCTCCCTCCATCTCTCAATGATATTCTGGCTTCTTTACATGGGTCTGTGGCTGGCGTCTTAGGCTTTACAATTCCTCCACCTAGTGGGCACAGTGTGTATTCTGCAAGGGTCTAGAGAGCTGCCTAGCAAAATCCCTGTTAGGGAACGAAGGGTGATTTCTTTGAGAGAGCCCTTTCAGCAGCTTAAATCTCCACTATGGGCTTTTGATCCTCACAGTTTTCACATCTTGCTAGAAAGTGTTCCTTAAAATGGATATATATTCCTTTAAAAAAATAAACAAGACTTACAAAATTTTCATCTTCTAAATGCTAATGATTTACATAGGATAATTATTTGGGTGTTGACTTTAGGGCTTATGAACAGTGTCTACTTGTACCAAATGGGAAGTCTAAATATAAATACTGAACAGGTCACTTTGGAAACAAAATTGATGCTTAAATGCCCATGTTTTGTAATTTTTAAAAATATGCAAACACTCTACCTTTGTTTTATTTGCTACATTGTGAGCTGCATTGCATGCTCCTGAGAGACCATAACCAGACATCTCCTTCCATCATTATGGTCTTCTACAGATCTGGAGATCACCTTGGTGTTAGGTCACGACACTACGTAGGAGAATGCTGCAAGAAAGAAGAGTTGGAGAACAATACAGGGTTCAGTCAGACACAGGTTTGCATTCTAGCATAACACTTCTTATTTCTTCTACCTAAAGCCGGCCCCTTAACTTTGCTGAGACTCAGTTTTTGTCCATAAAAAAGACTGATGACATCAATCGTGATGGTGTAGTTTCCCCCACTTCACAGGTGACACAAAGAAAGTGACACGAAGACATGCTAGCCTGTGCTTTGAGCTGGACGGGTACTGAGTGCCAGAGCCAGGCTCATGCCCAGGTCTCCCCAGTGCCCAAGGTCAGTTCCTTTGCATGAACTCATTTAGGCTGAGTAACGGGACAGCACATGAACAAATGGCTGGGGCATTATTTAAAAACCCCACTCACTTTCTCTCCCATCTAAATGTCAGCCTCAGTCCCTGCCACTGAATGTTGCAGCCCCCTGCCCACACCAGCAAGGCTAACTTGGCGGATCAACGGGGTTTTAATGTTTTCCTTAATCTGGCATCAGTTCAGCAAGAGGCGAAAGAATCTCTGCCTTTTCCAATTAGACCAAAAAATCTGCTAAATACTTTGAAATCTTCAGATGAAAGGACTGCTTAAAATACCATTTATAATTTGTTAGGAATCCACACATGCATTTGGATTCTTTGCCTTTTTAATTTGCTGCCTAAACAAAGCAAAAGCAAACAGCCCTGTTCTTTGGTTTCTTGTTCAAAGGACGCAGATATTTCAGATCCTGTTTATCTTACCTCCGTTTCTGTGTTCCATTTTCTACTGTTTCTTACACTGTTCTGTTTGCTTATTCATACTGCATTTTAAATCATTTTAATCAACAATGAAATGTGAGGGATGCACTATTTTTCAGCTCAGATGCCCAGTTTTGTAAATAGATTAGGATGCAAGGAATAAATAATAAAATCCTGATTTTTCTGGTACACATTCCCCATAAAATGTTTTTCAATTCCAGGAGTTCCTGGACTTGCTTACTCATGTATTCATCTATTATTTCATTCATTCATCAAATATTTAGAACAACCTACTATGCACTTGGCCATGGGACAGACCCTGAGGCCCTCCAGATGAGTAAGACCCAGAGGTAGCACAGAATAAAAGAAGTTTGGAATCAGACAGATGCAGGTTTTTCATCTGGCCTTTAAGATTTTTACAGTCATGTGAACTTAGCAAGTTCCCTAACCTCCCTGAGACTTGATTTTCTCATTTGCACAATAGAAATCGATTACTGGAGCATTAAAAACTAATCTGTACCTGGTACTGAATAAACAGTGAATATCAAAAACTTGCACAAAGCATAAAGTGGGCTGTGTAGCTCCAGCATGGCCTCTGGCGTCCAAGACGGTGGGTGTAGTGGGCATCGTAGACGTGCGGTATGCCTAGATGCATGGCCATACCTCCTCATATCTGTAGGCTACTTAGCTCTGGGACTTCCACAGACACCGAAATCGGCTGTTGCCCAAGTCCCTTATATAAAATGGCATAGTATTTGCATATGAACTACACATATCCTCCTGTATACTTTCAATCATCACTAGATGACATAATATCTGATACAATGTAAATATAACTTGAGTCATTGTTATACTACATTGTTTAGGGAGCAATAACAAGGAAAAATGTTTGAACAGATGGATTCTTTTCCAATATTTTTAACCTCAGATCGGTTGAACTCCAAAGATGCAGACCTGTAGGGAGGGAGGGCCAACCACACAGCTTAAGGAAATGATTTCTGCCATGGACAAAGGCTCAGATACATTAATGCTCCTCCAAGTGTTGTTTTTATATGTGGAAAACAGGAAAACAACCAATAATAGTAGTAAAAAAAATACAGTAACAAGAAAGGACACTGTCTGTTCTTTTAAAGCAATGTTAAAAACATTTCTAAGAACAACTATATAATGACAAAAGTGAGTTGTCATTAAGCAGTGTTAAGTATAAAAATCAGGAACTACAACTATGTGTGTTGTGTGTAACCAAATACATATTTTTTTAAATATACATGTGTTGAATTTTAAAAGCCTAAATGGTGGTTTTTCTCTTTTTGGGGAGATTAAATGCCATTTTCCTCCTTTATTCTTTCTAGCATCCGGCATGATTTTGATCCCTGAGCATACTTTGGTTTTGTAGATGGGAAAGCAAACACAAAATATTTCAAAAACAATAGCGCTGTGGATTCCCTAGGGGCTACCACTGCTGTTTTCATAAAAAAGTACTAAAAAATGGGCTCACCTGGGGCTGGCTCCCCCCCCACCTCCCACATTCACCAGGTGGTAAGTGTGGGTCCTGCTGCACAGGTGGGTCCCTGAGAGCTGGGACTGCTACTCACCGTGACTGTCCTGTGCTCTGGTGCTCCAGACGCCTTCTCAGACTTAACCCCTGCTACCGTCTGCTTGTACAACTCTTCTTGTAATCGCCAGTTTAACTTAGCAAGAGCAGACAACCATGACCAACTACAGTTTAAAGCTGTGCACACCTGCTTCTCATTCTCAGAGCAACCCTGTGAAACACAGCCATGCTTCGCTTACCCAAGGGGAAGTACTCAGAGACACATCAGTGGGCAACTTTGCCCTGCAGATAACACAGTTTGCCCCTGGGTGTGGTAGCCTAAAGCATACCTAGGCTATGTGGTACAATGGTACAATAGAATGAGAGTGTTGTACAAGACAAGCAGATAACATAGTCATTTATTATCATTATCAAGGCTTATATGCTATACTTGTACATAATTGTGCTCTGCTTTTATATATCGGGCAGGGCTATAGGTTTGTTTACACCAGCACCACCACACATATGTGAGAAATGTATTGCAGTTCTGCAGTACGACAGCTACAGTCAGTAGCTGAAAGAAACTGCTCAGCCTCCATGACCTCACGGGACCACCGACTTTGACTACAGTGTCACTGTGGGGTGCACAACTATATTCAGTTTTACAAATAGAAAAACTGAGGCTCAAAGAAATGAAGCAAGTTGCTCAAAGCCACAGAAACAGTGACGGATCCCAGACCTTTTCAATCTCTGAGCCTAAATTTCATCCCCTATTTCATGGTTATCAGGCTATCACATGCCCCAGCCTCCTCCTGGACAGCCAGCTGCCTTCTCCTGATTCTCCGTGTCCTGAGACCATTCCTTCGAGTCCTTACAGCCCACCACTTCAGCCTCTTCGCTGTCCCCAGCAGTCCCTCTTTACTGCGATCTCCAGACACCTTGCCTTCCAAAGGCAGATGAAGGCTGAGTGGGTGTTGGAAGAACTGTCACTCTCAAGAGCACAGAATAGCACAGAAGACAGGAAGGCTTGACAAAGTGACAATGAAGAGCCCAGAAAAAGGACTAAAGTCAACATGATTTGCTCAAAAGCGATCTAATTCCAAAGAAGAGCAACACTGTACTGCTATGACTTTAAAATTGGGCTAATAGCTTCAACCTTTTCTTCAGAAACATCAAAACACAAAGCACTTTTCCTCGTGCTGAGGAAGATGTGGGAGAACTTGAAATTGGGTCAGCACCACCTGGAAAACTCCCGAAGCCTGAGATGGTACGCGGGCTTTCAGCAGAAGTATCTTCTGGCCGTTGTCGCTGGGATTCTTGCCTCTGGTGTGCAGGGGATCCCCTGAGGGCACTGAATAGGCAGCAAGAGGAACATCTGTAAGCTCTCTGTACTTGTATAAACAGAATGAGGTCTCCGTCTGTTTGTGGCCTTGCGTGGTACTATTGCATGCTTAATACAAATGAGACATGCACAATTTATGTGAGATCCTCGGGGAAAATTCCGAAAGACTGCCATCAGAGGAGGGGATTCTGCCACAGCTGGAGGTGCGCCCATCGCGGTGCGTCCAGTCGGCTCAGGCTGCATCACGATAGCAATCCTGGGCATCGCTTCCCAACTCTGCGCAGTTCCTTCACGATGGCCACTTGCAGGCAGGCGAGGACACATTTGCACCGTAGAAATCGGCAAGTGTGCTCAGCCAGGCCCAAGCTTCATCTCGGGTGCTCGAATCCTCCGAGGTTTCCTTGGGTGTGGATTTAGCCTCGTAAATGTTTGTGGCTCCCCAAACCCTCTCTAATCTTGTGATGCCGAGTCCACCTACGCCTTGCTCAAGCCACTGTCCTGAACCCCATCACCAACTTGGGCTGTCCTTGTGTGTCTCTTTCTAGATGCAATGATATTTCCTAAAAGCCAGCTCTGCCTCTTGGTGCTGATCCGGGTCCCCAAAGCGAGATTCTAGAATCACTTTGGGGCCTACCTGTGTTAAACATTTTGATAAACCATGAGGTCCTACCTATTCTATTTCCTTATACCTTTAGCCTCTGCTCCATTCCCCTATAACTGCCTCCGTCTGGTCATCTTTGTATTTCATCTGCTTATAAAAATCTGCTTCTTTCTATGTCCAAACCATTACAAAAATAACTTAGACTTATGTGGTTACTTTCCCGTGGGTCATGCTCATTACAGCAATAGTCAAGCTCCACAAGTACTTGTGACCTTGGCTCTGCCTCCATCACCACTGTCACCTCCCAAGGACCACTTATGCATGAGCCACGATCCCACAGAGGGAAATTGTTGCAGTCCCAGACCCTTATCCGTGTATTGAGTCCCTGCATGCTTGCAGAGAGCTGTCATGTCTATTTTTCTTCTGGTGACCTTCTGCTCATTCTGAAAACCCCTGCTCAATATCCCTTTTCTATTAAGTCCTCTTGGAGCTGTCCTCCATTTCAAGGGAACGGTCTGTGACATCTGTGTTAAGATCTGAAGGATTCAAAGAGCCCAGTATGGAAACTATAGGGGAAGAGAACTACAGGCGGAGCAACTGGAAATGCTGCTCTCAATGCAGGAAGCAGCAGCAGGTGCTCAGATCTGTCCGTTGTGGCATTCTACCTGGTATTCCACTGCACCTGCGGAGAAATACTGCCACACAGGTGATAGAAATTCTGGGACTTGGGGTTGGACTTCCGTATTTCCAATGCCCTTTTCTTGCCAGGGAGCAAAGGGACAAGAATGGCAGAGGTCCTCATGATGTTGGATGAAACCACACTCATAGACCCAGGAACCTTGCAGAAAGTGTTGCTCAGTGATCAGATTTCTTGTCAGGTGGTTGAAGAGGACAGCTATGTCCGAGTGTTCATACCAACATCCCAGCCACTGGCCACCAAATTAAAGTGTTTAGCATTGGGATATTGATGACAGCACAGACTCAGACATAGAATGCTCTGGAAAGTACCAGATGCTCAACTCCTGACTTACCCTGGGGTTTGCCTTATCAGAAGTGCTGCTGCTCCCTTCCAGCCCCTTCCACTTTCCTTCACAGCCCTTCTCACCTGATGCTTCACCTGTTTATTAGAGGATGTGTGTGCTGCCCTCTCCTGCATCTACAGTATGAGCTCCAAGGGGCAGGGACTCATTTCCCCCACTGTTCCCCTGACTCCTGGAAATACTGGTTGGCCCATGGCAGAATAAACAATGTTTACAGTTTGCCAACAGCTTCCACTGCAATTTCATGGCTCTGTGTGCTTACTGAAAGAGAAAACAATGCAAGGGGTTTCCATGTGAAGTGAAACATAAAGTACGTGCCCAATGAACTACTTTTTAAAGAAAAGGAGTACAATGTCCATCCTGTGCCAGCGACTTCCCTCCTGGAGCCCCAGTCACCCTCAGGATGGATCTGTGAGGTGCTGTCCACCAGCAATGATCCTTCGCACTGTGTGTGACGATGTGATTTTTTTCATATCTCCACACTCAGTGAGAGCTTCTTCGTGGGCCTTGGGACCTGTGCTGTCTGCTGTCGGGCTGACAGCTCTAAGTGAATCACCACTGCCTTGGGTGTGGCGGTCACTAGGGAATCAGAAAACCAGAGTCCTACTTGAGTGTCTTTCATGTCAAAAGGCAGTGGTTAGTACAAAGCAGGACAATGACTGTGGTACGTGTGTGGAAGTCAACTTTTGCAACTGCTCAGACTACTGAGGACATTGTGTGGGCTGGAGGCAGGAAGAAGCAGGGGAAGATGACAGCTGAGTGATGGGGCTAAGTCTGAGAACTCATCCTTGGACAAGGGCAAAGCCTTATGGAGGTTAGATCGAGGCCACGAATAACACAGTCTCTGTCCGAGAAGCATTGTCCATTGCTTTCACTGAAGCACTAGCCCTCCCAGCCATCTGGAGAGGGCCATCATCATGGCACAGGACGGTCTCTAACTAGTGGGGAAAAGACACAGGAGGGAGAATGCCAAGTGCTGTCAAGATATCCCAGTGGCGGAATAGCCCCTTCCTTGTGCCTATTTTGCAGACCAGAAAAACAAGAATCAGAAAAGTGAAACGGTTTGTACAAGGTCAGACAGCTTGTGATGGCAAATGGAATGCAGGTCTCTTCTCCTCTGGGGTTCTGAGATTTCCACCTCACTAAACTACTGTATCAAGAGATTGTGGAGCGGGAGGTAGAGCAAGGACAAGTAAACAGCAGAAAGCCAAGGGGCAAAGACTCAAGAAATCAGAGAGGGAAAGGATGACTTGTTGGACTATCAAGAAACCAGGGAACCTTACACTGTCCCCCCATACCTCCAGGCACATGCAAGACCGCAAGTGCACGGCCCTAGCCTGCACCCAACCTCATGTGCACTGTCGTTTTATCGTCCCCACCCACTGCCAAAGGGTGAGTTTTGGACAATGACGCTTCTTCTAAAAACCTTGTAGGTTCTCCCTCTTGACAGGTGGGTTGAGTCAGGTACCTGATTCTGCCACAGCTCCCGTCAGACCCCAGTAACAGATTCTCCCACAATCCCAGGGCCTTAAGAGACCTAGTATTTGTCTCTGTTGGAGCCATGGTGTCTTCTCATTGGCCCTCTCCCATCCTTGTGGAATACATCTTCACTTGTTTTGCTTTTAATAAATTTTATTCTTGCTACTCCTTCTGAGTATCATGCTCAGTTCTTGTTCAAGATACCAAGAACTGAGACATGGCTTTCCTAAGAGTCCCTCATCTGATAACAGTAGAACAAATTCATCCCCCACCAATATGAAGTGAACCTAGTAGCCATTAGGGGTATTTTAAGTGACCCAGAAATGGACGCTCCCAGAGGGCTGTGCCCGTAGTTTCCCATATGACCACTAGAGGGCACCCGCACCTCACAGACACACGGTGGCATCCATCCAGGTGGAGCTCTTTGAGACCAGGGAAAAGCCTCCTTCTGGCAAGGCTCCCCTGCAAACCGAGAGCTTGCCCATTTCCTCTTCTTAGCTCTTCGTTCCAGTCACTAGTTCACAGCCCACCCGAGAGGTGTAGGAGTAATGGATGCGTCCTTCCTGGGGGAAATCTCAAACCTCCAAGGACAAGCCTTTGTGTTAGATCCGGATTTGACCGTGGCTGGACTGGGACCACTGGCGGCCAGCCATGGCATCTTTCAAAGTATTCATTCTCGGGATTATTGGTGTGGTGGCCGGGAATCTGCATTTGTGCCAAATACACAGGATTCTGAAGCCGCGTAAAGGTTGAGAATTGCTGCATTCCAGCGCTCAGAGCAGGTGACACTTCAAATCAGCCTCACCTGACTGTTGTAAGGCCCCAGAGGAGAAGCTCATTGACCCAAATTGCAGGATCATGAGCAATGGAGCCTGCCCGGCTCCTGCAACTGGAGAAACCAGCTGAGTTTTAGTCCAGGTTCGATCCCCTGGGGCACATCTGAGGGGAGCATCCCTTAAAGGATAAAGCTTTATTTGTTTTAGTGTCAGTACCTTCACAGAGCCATGACCAAAAGACCCCAAGGATAAGAGTTTTGTGAGGGGAATTTCTTCACTTCCTTTTTCGGCCAGACTTTCCCGTCCCTCTAAGTTGGAGTTTAAAAATCCAATTAGATTCCCTTTCGAATCAGAAATGGGGCCAAACTGTTCAATGATACCTGGTATAGTTTCTCCCAAAATTCATATGTTGAAAACTAAATCTTCAAATTCATGTTGATGGTATATGGAGGTGGGGC
Organism: Fukomys damarensis; assembly: GCF_012274545.1. Classification (NCBI taxonomy): domain Eukaryota; kingdom Metazoa; phylum Chordata; class Mammalia; order Rodentia; family Bathyergidae; genus Fukomys; species Fukomys damarensis. The sequence continues at coordinate 26,292,073 of NW_022900921.1, read as the reverse complement.
TTGGGGGACGTAATTAAAATTAGTTGAAGTCAGCAGGGTAGAGCCCTCATGATGGTATTGGCAATTTTCAAAGAGTAGGAAGCGAGACCTGAGGTGTCACACTTGCTCTATCTTCCACCATCTTATGAGGCCACAAGTAGATCCCACCGGGTGTCAGCTTCCTTAGATTTCTAAGCCTGTAGCCAATACACTTTCTTTTTTTATAAATCACCTGGCCTCAAATATTTTATTATAGAAATGGAAAGTGAACTAAGACAGCACCCTCCTACTTTAAAAGTATCCCCACTGTTTGACCATTGTCAGGGGTCACTTTTCTAGAACTTTCTAATCGAGCCGTTTCTATTTCCACAGCATTAAGAGCACAGAGATATTGGCCCATTCATTCGTCTACCAGAAAACTTCAGATAAGTATGTTCTGAGTTTTAGCTTTCCTCTGAATACTCAGGAAGGGCCTAGGCAAGGTAGGCCCTTTGTCTTGAAAAGGAAGGAGAGGGGAGAGAGGCGGGGGGAGAAGCAGAAATCTATAATCAAGGATGTGAGGTTTTCCTAGAGAACTCCACAGAGTGTGAGCCATTTGGAATCAGACTCCTGTGGAAATGGTGCTATGAATACGGGATCCATATCCCCAAATTCTAAGTTGGGAAAGAGTGAACTATGGGAGACAGATGGACAGATAACAGAGACAAGAGACAGAGAGGGCATTCCAGTGTCCCCAGTGCGTCCAGCCTCCAGGTGACAAACCAGCCGATGAGCCAGACCAGCCGAGGACTCTGCCATCGAAGCCCCAGGTGCAAAAAGGACTGCAGTTAAAATGGTGGCTGTTTAAGTCACGAAGACTTGAGATGAGTTGTATAATCATAGACAAGATGACGTCTTGATGTAGTAAGAGTTTATTTCTTACTCAAAATGCAGTTCAGTGGCGACTGACTGAGAAGAGGGAGTGCTCTGCTTCATGCAGCCTGCAGGGATTCAGGGTCCTTCCACACAGAGGCTTTGTCATCTAGAGCTTTGGACCTCTGCAGACTGTATACCCAGCCACACATAAGGGGCATGGACAGTGGAGAAGATCGGCATTGGGGACCAGCAAGCCTGAAAATGGCCCATAACTAGGTTGGGCAAAAACTCATTTACACAGCCTGGAAACAGGCTGGGAAATATTGCCAGCACATGTGACCAGGATAAAGAAGAAATGCATGGGTTTGAAGTCCTCTATCACATCAGTTATTACATACATACACACATATGTGTGTGTGTTTTAACATATGAATGACATAGTAGAATATGAACAAATGGTTTAGAGAATCCATAAAAGGAAACAGTTTTTGCATTAAGCCAGATGACCAGTCAGCAAAATAATGGCAGAACTTGATCTGAGTTTGGAAGGTGAGTAGGAGTTTGCCAGGCAGAAGAAGGAGGTGAGTGTAAGCAAAGGACCATGAGAAAACACAGAAGACAAAGAAGGTCACAAGGAAAACAGAACCACAAAAATGAATAAAGCTAAAGCTGGGCCCCTTGGCCTGAGCCCCTGAATTGTGCTGCTCCAGAGGGACTCATAGGTCATTTAGTTATAAGAACATTTAAGCTTAAGATGCTTTAGGTATAGGGAAGGTGGGATGGGTAGGGGAAGAGTAAAAAGGGAAAAGAAAAAAATGTGAGAGAATGAAATGATGAAAATGAAGTGTTTGTAGATGGGGAGGGGAGGAGGGGGTGAAGGGAGGGCAGGGGTAAGGGGAAAAATGAGAATCAAGACTTGTCATGTAGAGGTACAAGATCCCAACAATGAATGTAACTGTACTGTATCCCTAAAATGTACCAATAAACTCAATTAAAGCTGAAAAAAAAAAGATACTTTGAGCTGGGTTGTCATTTCCAAATCTGGATGAATACTTCTTCTGAAACTCTAGCATTTTTTTTTATAAGAAAATAAGTTCTAAGGCGCCACTCAAGTGGAAACCTCTGAAAATGTAGTGGACAGCTAGATAATAAAACTGCATTAAATGTCTTCCATCCAATCTTTATCACCCATCACCAGAGTCCTTAGTTAATTACTCCATTACCTACTCCTTGAAGTCAGAGCATTTTCATTTCTGAACCTCAGTTTACTCCTCTGTCAAATGGGCAGACACGTGAGGGCAGTGCCTCCTCAGCTCCCACTGAAGCTATCCCCTCTCGAGGGCTGTCCCTCCTCTCTCTCTGGAGGACTGGATGAGAAGGGGGCGCCTGGCCTCTGATGAGCCACTTAGATTCTCACCTATGAGAGCAGGGACTAGGAGACAGAAAAATCCCCAGTGAGAGCGGGAAGCCTGCAGCTTCCAACCCGGAGCTCAGGATTGGGGTCTAGTAATGTGTGCCGCCGGGAGCTGGCAGTGGAAACTCATCTTGAGCAGAGAACAGGTTAGCAGGACAGCTATTCCACCCATGAATGGAGAGAAAAGATGTGGTCCAGGGACCTCCCTCTTTACCGTGAGACTCAACTCAATCTTTGCAAAATAAATTAGATATTTGCAAAATAAAAGACCCAACTAAAGCAGAGAGAGCACTAATGGGGCGTTATTGCCAGAATGATAATGTTCCAATAGGGTCATGTGCTTCACAGCAATGTTTCAGTCAACATCAGGCCACAAATGTGATAGTGGTCCCATATGATTATATCACTTAGAAACACTGCAGCTGTCCTAGCTTGGGTAAGTACACCCTATGATGTTCACACAATGATTAAACTGTCTAAGAACACATTTCTCTAAACATATGCTCCAGGGTTAAGTGACACAAAACTATAAAACACGACCGTGAAGCGAATTGGGCATGAAAATATCTAACGGAAACATTATGTAGATTAAGTGAGATTATCCACACAATATACAGTTCCTGGCACACACTGTACTAGGGACACCAAGAAAAAAAAATTACAATCATTATTGTTACTCTTACAGCACCCCTACCCTGCCAAGTGCATGCACACACACACACACACACACACACACACACTCACACACACACACACTTATGCATTGAGACTTTACCTAGGGCGTAATTGAAGAAGGGAGAGAGGGATTTACCTTGTGTAACACACGACTGCCAATCTCAATTTTCTTTGCACATTCTCTTCTAAAAGATCTTCGACCATAGTCCCACAGAACATTTTCCCCTCTGCCTTCCCTTGAGACACCAGGTTCATGACTTCCTGTCCCTCTGGATTCCACATTCCTGCCGACATTGCACACCCAAATCCATCCATATGCTCTGTCAAACAAGAGCCCTCCTGTGGTACAGCTCGCTCCTGGTACCCTCCCAACAGCCAACATGTTGGGTAGCACTAGGTAGTGTGCTAGGTTGGGGCAAGAGTCCGGGGGCAGGCATTAGGGGCAGGCTCCATGCAGCCCCAAAAGGTTGGAAGCACAGGGCACCAGCGTCCATCAAGGACTAAGGTCTGATTCAGCCTCTTTGTGACAGATGCTGTGAAATGCTGATGGGCCTCCTTGTCCCAACACTGCCCTCTCTTTCACCTCCCTCTTTTGTCTTATGGACTCTTGAGGATGTCCCAGCCAAGTTGTCAGAAGAGGACAGGAGTCTTAACAGAGCCTTAATGGAACATTAAGACTAATCAACAGAGACTGACAAAAGGGAGAGAGGCCTGAGGCTTGTTCCTTAAGAGGAGGGATTCTTTCCTCAATAAAAGGGGAGCAGTCTGGGGTGACAGAGAAGGTGGAGAAGCAAAGAGAAACCCTCCTAATATACCAGATGTGTCTTGACAAGCCACGAGTCTAGTTCTTCACAAAGCTCTGAAGCAAATTAAATGTGCCTGATGAAAAGCAAGTGGGCATGGCTGTGAGTTCTGAAACTAGGAAGAGCCGCCAAGCCAAGCTCTGTCACAATCACCCTAAAATGGTCCCTTAGTGACTTTTTGTCCGACGTGTTGGTAAACTTAATTTCATGCCCATAGCCTGCAGTTCTGTAATACAAACATCTAAATAATTATTTTTTTTTATCTCCAAGAACAATTACGCACATAAGCTTTTAATTTGTTCAGTGACATTGTAGACTTTTTAAAAGAGAAATCACTGATACCCTTGATCATCTGAAATTTCATCATCACTCAGGTTTCAAGTTTGAAATTCTAAAATGACTGCCAAGAAGAGAACATTGGCAGGCTATGTATTATTGGAAAAAGAAAGTGACAATAAAAAACCAAGGCAGGGCTGGGAATTTAGCTCAGTGGTTCTGCTGCCTTCTTTGCAAGCAAGGTTCTGAGTTTGATCCCCGATACCACAAAGAAAAAAAATGGTTTTAACAACAACAACAAAAAACTAAGGCAAATGTTTGGAAGACAAAAAGTATGCTCGTGATAGTGATAAGTAAAGGCAAGTTGAAAAGACAGCAAAATAAGATTTTTACACAGGAAAACGTTTTATAATCCTCGATTTTAGAAAGGGTATAGAAGAACTGATGATGTTGCGAATGTAAAGAGGTATAATAATTTTGAAAATATTTTGGCATAATCTATCCAAATTATAACTGCATTGTTCTTTAATCCAGCTTGAGTACTGCCAGACACTTTCCTACTGCTATACTCACCTGCATTTGAATTCTTTGGAATGGTGAAAATGAATGAGCTGGATCATATAAAACAACATGAAATGACCTCAAAAATAAAATGTACATGAAAAAAGCTTTGAAAAATGTACAGTATGATTGAATTAATATAAATGTTGAACCACTCCAATATTACATGTTTGAAAATATAAGGGAAATAAATAATGAAAAACCGATAAGGCACACTTACATTGTGGCATAGTTTCTTTAAAAATGTCTCGCCAGGGCCAGGGATTTAGCTCAGTGGTTCGGTTGCCTGCTTCCCAAGTGCAAGGTCCCGAGTTCGATCCCCGGAACCAAAAAATGAAAAAGAAAAGAAAAGAAAAATGGATCTCAAATAGAAGTACTCCAGCTCTTTTTTGTCTTGAACAAACAGTTGGATGAGAGAAGCCCACAACAGTACCAAAAATTTATTTCAAAGGTAAGGGGTGAAGGGATAAGGGAAGAACCAAAAAAAAAAAAAAAAAAAAAAAAAAGGATAAAAACAAAAATAAAAACGCACCTTGGGTGTTAAGGAGATGCAGGGTGGGCTATGGGAGGAGTTAGGGCACGGCGTCTCCTTTATGCCGCTCACATTTCATGGGAGCCCACGAGTTTTACCTACAGGGTTCTGAGAATCATCTGGTGCCACCCTGGGGTCCTAAAACTGGCAGGCCCCGCTCATTTCTCCAGCCAGCTTTGCGGTGCCATCTCCTATATGGCTTACACATACCTAGGAGTGGATGGTTCTGGTAATAATAGTGACAATGAAACAGTAAAGAAAGGTGTTACATGGATAATAACTATGCTTACTATGAATCAAGGTAAAAGTAGGGTCTACAATGAAAATATTAAAATAATAACAAGAGTCCTCAACTATTCTTGTTTAAGGATATAAAATAGAGAATCCAAATGTCAACTGAGGCATTTGTCGTAATAGAAAAAAAATAGAAATACTTCAAACGTCCATCAAAATGTATGACGTCCATTAATATTTTAAATTAAATAATCACCCATTCAACAACACATAGTGTAGCCAGGCATGGTGGCACACTCCTGTAATCCCAGCACTTGGGAGGCTGAGGCAGGAGGATCACTGTGAGTTCAAGACCAGCTTGGGCTACATAATGAATTCCAGGTTAGTCTCAACTACATAGTGAGACCCTGTCTCAAAAACAACAACAAAAACAAACAAACAACACATAGTGTAACATTGATGGATAATGGGATAATTTTATATGAATTAATATGGAAAGTTCTCTGAGACTTAGTTAAGTTGCTAAATTGGTATAATAGTACAAGAAAAGACACAAACTCAGAAAACCTAGGCATGCATTTCTTTCCTCCTGCAGCTTAGTAAGGCTGTTGACCTAGCAAGTTTGATTTGGCTCAACAAAAGAACAGGATAATTCTCTAGCCACTGAGCCAAGAAAGCTTATCTTCTCCACAAGGACAATTCTATCGTTATGAGATCACATAGCCAGTGCCTGCTTCCCCGCCATAATATGGTAGCATATTTTGGGAGTGGAATTTCTTTCTTCAATCCCTTTCTAAGGAATTAGATAAGTATAGATAAATAGATAAAGAAAAAAAAATATATATATACATATATGCAAAATGGAAAACAGACATTCCATGTTTGTGACTAGATCATTAAAAGCATTGGTTGCTAAATGAGGAAGTGTTTTTACTACATACATTACAATAGTCAGAACAAAGAATGTTCAAAGAAACTCCAACTTGATGACTGCTTTTATCTGCACAACTCTTACACCCAGTATTGTAATGAATAATGGAACATAAAACTGTAGTACTGAACTGTAACATACAAAAAGAAAAATTGCAATAATATATAAACAAGTTACACTGTACAAAAAAGTACATTGACGTGTATAAACAAGATACAAAACTGTACAAAACAAAAAATGAGTTAATAAGTCCAAATGATCAGTCACAAGTCCAAATAGTGTACCCATAAACCTAAACAGTCATTAAATGAGAAGGTAGTTATGCAAGAATTATCTGTGTTATTTATCTATAAAGAATTAAATCATGTCATTTACAGGAAAAAGAATGTAATTTGAAACCATAATGTTAAGTGAAATAACATTTTAGATGAAGAAAGTTAAATATCACATGGTTTGTCTTATATAAGAAACCTAAAATATAAAGAATAAAATCAGAGATAGTAGAAAACAAAAAGTTAGACTGTGTAGAGATGGCACATGGGACTGTAGGGGAGAAGGACAAGGGGGTAAGAGGATTGAAAAAGATCAAGGTAAAATATACACATGCACCACTTCCTCCAAACAAATGTTTTATTTTGTATCACAAATATACATGAATAAAAGTAAAGGGAGGATGGACATAAGGAAAGAGAAGGGAAAGCACAAAGAATTAGGATGCGCTATGCACATGTACCAACTCCTCATAATAAATGTAATCATTATGAACTTCAAACATGTACTAAAAAACTTAAAAAGTAAAGTAAAAAAGTACAAAAGGTATTATAGGAAGTACTAAGAATAGTCTTTTATTATCAGAACAAAATTAGCCCAGACAAAAGGCTTCCCTGACATATCTTTAAAACAGCTTAAAGTAAAGCTTTCAAAGGATGCTATTAATTTCAACTATATTAATTAAATGTCAGGACAAAACTTATAATATGTAAATGCATAAAATAAATTCCACACTCACATTCAATCAATAATGAATATGCAGTAAAGTAAAGTATAAAAGTAGGATGAGTGCCCATGAGAAAAATCTGTCAATAGGAACAGAAGCAGATATGACATATTTCATAGAGTTAGCAGACAAGGACATGGAAACAGCGATTATAAATGTGTTGCCTCTATTCAAAATGATAAAATATAACATAAACGTAGTGAAGAAAGAAATGGACAATTTTACAAAGACCTAAATTAGAATTCTATAACTAAAAATACAATATCTGAACGGAAAAGCACTCTAGATGTTATTAAATTTAGATTGCTACTGCAAGATAAAATCTCAATAAATGGATACACATAGAAATGGATACTATTCAAAATGAAGCATAGAAAGGAAAATAATGAAGGAAGTGATAGTAACTTGCATGACAGCAGAGTGGATGGAGAGCAGGATTAGAGGCAGAAAAATATGTTTAAAGAAAAAAAATGACCAAAATGTTTCCCAATTTGAAAAAAACAAAAAACATAAATCTAAGAACCTAAGAGCATCCTAAAGAGAATAAATGAAGAATATCATAATACTCGTATTGCTGAAAATTAACAATATGTAGAATTCTTAAAGCAACCAGAACCTTACTTACATAATACAGACTTTACAGACACAGGAACAAAGATAAGAATTATGGTGTACTTCTCATCAGAAACTATGTAAGCTGGAAAACAATGGAACAACATTTTTATGTATTAGGGGAAAGAAAAAATGGCCTTGAATACCTAACTCACTCAGTGAAAATATCTTTCAAAAATGAATATAAAAATCAAGAAATTCTTCACACAAGTTTCATCAGTAAATCTGATCAATAAAAAATGCTACGGGAAGTACTTCAGAAAAAGAGAAAAGTTACCAAATGGAAATTGAACAGCTAAGGCGAAGATTACAGGTTCGAGTCCAGCCTGGGCAATTTGGGATTTAGGGAAACTGTCAAAAATAAAAAAATTTTAAAAAGGGCTAAGGATGTAGCTCAGTTGGAGGATCCCAGGTTCAGTCCACAATGAGGGGGAGAAAGAGCAAGAGGGAGAGGGATAGGGGGAGAGAGAGAGAGAGAGAGAGAGAGAGAGAGAGAGAGAGAGAGAGAGAGAGAATCTAGAACATGGATAAGTCTTGAAGACCTTGTACCAAGTAAAATAAGTCAGACACAAAGGACACATACTGTCATGATTCTAGCTATATGAGATAACTATAGCAGTCAAATTTATAGATTCAGACAGTAACATGTGTGTTCTATGGGCTAGGAGCAACGGGAAACAGAAAATGGTTGGATGAATGAATGTGGAGCTTCCATTTAGAAATACAAAAATGTTCTAGAGCTGGATGGTAATAATGGTTGCATGATAGTCTAAATGTACTTAATCCCACAGAATTGTACATTTCAAAATAATTTAAATGTTAAATTTTGTGTTATATATATTTTACCATAATAAAAGGAAAGAAATGCTATATTAATACAAAATTAGACTTCAAAACAAAAAATATTATGTTACAAAAAAGGATATCTCATAATGATAAAAAAGTTCATTTCTTTAGGATAAAGTTGCAACTCTGAATTTATATGTGCTTAATCACATAGACACAGAGACCAAAACCTGATAGAATTAAAGGGAAAAAAGGTAAATCTACAATTGCAGGTGAAAATTTCAACAGTTCTCTCACAATGGATGATAGAAAAAAGTAGTGAGAAAAATCAGTAAGGCCACAGAAAAGCTGAACCCTATTTTAAACTAATTGAGATATTTTAGAACTCACCATGAAATAAAAGTAGGGCACATTATTTTAAAATCCACATGAACCATGCACCAAAATAGATTAGAGTCTTGGCCACTTAACTTTTTAAAAAAATTGAATAACTTTTAAAACTTTAAAATATTATTAAGTGTATCTCATCACAATGGAATTAAACTAGAAATTAAATTCAGAGGGCCGGGAATTTAGCTCAGTGGTTCCACAGCCTGCCTTGCCAGCACAAGGTCCTCAGTTTAATATCCAGTACCAAATAAATGAATACATAAATACAGAAACACGGAAACATATTTAGAGAATCCAAAGTTTTGGTAAATAACTGGTTTCTGAGTAACACAAAACCAATGAAGAAAACACAGGTTGATTTAAAACTACTCTGACTTTAATTAATATGAAACACAAAACATATAAAATTATGACATATTAGTAATGCTTATAGGAAAATGTAAACCTTTAAATGTTGATATAAGAAAATAAGAAAAGCCTTAAGTTAACAACTCATGCTTCTATCTTAAGAAATGGAGCAGGTCAAATTAACTCAAAAGTTAGCAGAAGAAATAAAGTGATAAAAATAAGAACAAATAAGTTGATAAAACAAAAGTTTTATTTAAAAAAAAGGATTCAGTCGAACCAAAACTGCTTCTTTGAGAAAAATCAATAAAAGTGATACAACACTAGGGAAACTGATCAGAAAAAATGAAAGAAGATTCAAGTTACTAAATTAATAATTTTTAAAGAGGGCATTATTATAGATTCTACAGATTTTAAAACCATAAAGATGAACTACCATTAAAAAAAAACAAATCTTGGTTTTACAACTGACAAAATAGACTAATTTCTTTAAAAATACCCAAAATTATCTACAAAGAAATCTTATTAAAAACTTCCCCACAAAGGAAACTGTAGGAACAACTTTGAACGGATTCTTTCAAACAAAATATTATCAATCTATACAAATTCTTTCAGAAACATCCAAGAGAGATACTTTCCAAAAATAATTACACTATTTACTAGAAAAAGAAAGTGCAAATCAGTATCCCTCATGAATATAAATGCAAAATTTTACAAAAAGTTATAAATATAACCTTTCTATATTTTAACCTCATAATTCTTCATGAATCAGTGAATTTTACCAAAGAAATGAAAGCTGATTTACTAAGTAAAAATCAATTCTTATAATTCACCATAGTAGCAGGCTGTCTTCAAGCTCATAAGAGACACCCAAACTTTTAAAAACGAGGCTTCAATTGCTATGTTCCAGGATAAAGGATGAAATTTACATAGCAGGTTCATATTTGGTCACACTGACATTTCAATTCATCACTGAAAAAAAAATATTGACTCTACAAGCATTTTGATCTCACCAAAAAGGCACGCCTAGAATGAAAGGACAGTTGGCAATGCTGATCACATTTTCAAGAGGAGGGTATAAAGTAATTAGAGAACTTGCTTTCTTACAAGAAATGTTTATTAAAATTAAATGAGTAGAAAGCTGACCTTCCCCTCTCTTCCATGAGCAACAAGCTCAGAATCCATACTGAAATATGTCACTTCATTTAGAAAGAGGGAGCTATTGATCAAATATGTCTTCCCATTTTAGAAACCAAATAAGTATATCAGTGTCTCCTTTTACCTAACCATCTTGCTTAAATAGTATGATTGCATTTACACAAAGATGGAAATAAAGTGACTGTAAATGGGGAGGGGAGGAGGGGTAAAGGGAGGGCAGGGACAAGGGGAAAAAATGAGAACCAAGACCTTTCATGTGGAGGTACAAGATCCCAGTAATGAATGTAACTGTACTGCATCCCTAAAATGTACCAATAAACTCAATTAAAAAATAGTGTGATTGCAAGAGCCCATAAAAATCTCAGTTTAAAATATCTCTACTCCACCACTTAGTCCAACCAGAATATTTACATAAACCTATACTCTTTTGGCTTGCATTTTTGCCTCCTTTTGAAAGGTGAGATTCCAAGAAGAGACAGTGTTTTTTACTTGTCTCCATTCTGAACCATAATCTTTATAATATATATATATATATATACATATATATGTATATATATATATATATACATTCATGCAATGATTGGATAATCATTTGCACTCTTCAGAACACACTCCCACATTCGTTATATTTCATCTTTATCAAAGGAACAGAGCTACTGTAACTCATATCGTTGGAGAAACTGGAAACCACATGCAAAATAAAACTGGATCCTTATCTCACATCAGTTATCAATTACCTCAGTAGATACAGAAAAGGCACTTCACAAATTTCAGCATCTTAACACAACAAAGACTCTTTTAACAAATTGTATATAGAAGGAATATACATCAAAATGATAAAGACCATGTGTGACAAACCCACAGGTAACATTACACTGGGAAAGAGGAAAGATTTTCCTTGAAGATCAGGAACGAGGATGTCCATTCTGGCCACTTTCGTTCACTGGAGCACCTGAGATTCAGCCAGAGGATTTGCAAAGGGGAAAAAAACGAATCCAAATGAGAAAGAAAAAGTGAAACTGTCCTGTTTGTAAATGACATGATTTTACTATAGAAAACTTTAAAGACTGTTTGAAAAAAGCTATTTGAAATAATAAAGTCAGTACAATTCTGGGACACAAAACCAGTAATATTTCCCTACAGTAATAAACTACATAAATTTTAAAGAAAATAATCTCATTTTCAATAGTATCTGCTATGGCTTGTGTTTAAATGTCCCCCCAAAGCCTCATGCAGTCATAGGTGGGCTTTTCAGAGGTGGCTGGATCGAGGATGTGTGGTATTGGGATTAAGTGTGTGTGGTTACTAAATCAGTTCAGTGATTTGGCTGGCATATTTCTAGGTAGGATTAAGGTCACCCCCTCCCCGGGTGTAAGTGCTACCTGCTATCACAGGGCAGGTAGCTTGGATAGAATGTAAGGGACAGAAAGAGGGCTAGTGTCATCACTTATTGCTGCTTCCTCCTTACTTCTGTGCCTTGCTGCCTTCCGTGCCTTGCTGCCTTCCTGACTTCTGACCACCATAAGCTGTCCCTGCTCTATTTTGCCCTTATGCCATTCTACCCTGCGTTGGGTCAGCGGATTATGGACTGAAACCTCTACAAATTGCAAACCAAAATAAACCTTTCCTCCTTTAATTTTAGGTATTGAGCATTTTGTCTTAGTCATGTGAAAAGTATCTGAGCAACCAAGAAATAATATATTTAAGAATAAATACAATCAAAAAATTGAAAGATCTATGCACTGAAAATTATAAAACAATAAGAGACAGAGAAAAAGACAAATAAATGGAAATATATTGTATATTTATAGATTGGAAAAAAATATTGCAAAAATACCCATATTACTCAAAGCAGTCTACACATTCAATGTAGGTCCCATCAAAATTCCAATGGCATTTTCACAGAAAAGCAATCCTAAAATTCACAGGGAATCATAAAAGACCCTCAATAGCTAAAGCAGTCTTAAGCAAGAAGAATAAACTGGAGATATCATACTACCTGATATCAAAATATGCCACAAAGCTATAGTAATCAAAAGAACATAGATTAGAATTTAAAAATGTAAAAACCAATGGAATAAAATAGAACCCAAAAGTAAATCCACACAGTTACAATTAAATGTTACAACAATTACAAGAACAACACATTAGAAAACAAAGCGATCTCTTCCATAAATAATGTTGGAAAAACTGGATATCCACATGCAGAAGAATAAAACTGAACACTTAGCACATCTAAAATGGACTTCTTAAAGGTGAAAATCTAAAATATATAAGAAACTAAAACAACAAAATAGTAAGAAAAATACTATAACCCAATTTAAAAATTGGCAAAGGACCTGAAGAGACATTTCTTAAAAGAGGATGAATATCCAAAAATGTATCAAAAATGCTCTATATCACTGATCATCAGAGAAAATCAAACCAAAAACACAGTGAAAATCACTGCACACTTATTAGAATGGCTAGTAACAAAAAGACAAAAGACTCCCAGTGTTGGTGAGGATATGGGGCAAAGGGACCCTACTGTTACTGACTGCACTGTTATTATATGGTATATGACTCAATTTCATCGCAATTATTAGCTTTTGAAATCCATAACACTATTTGATGTTAATGTTGATTTCACTGACTGTAATAAAAACTGTTTAAATGGATAACTGGAGTTTATCCAGTTTTCCCCCTCTAAAAAGGACTCACATATTGATGGTGAGAAGAGTACATTGAACCTGCTACCCAAAATTTATGTGGATAAAATGATGGGTATCAGAATTCACCTTTATTGTGCAGTTAGGAGCACTGGCTACAATGGAAACATGATTTTGTTCAGTATCCTGTATCTCACCCATCTTTAAACCAGGACCAGAATGCCAAGTCTTCAAAGATAGTGATATGATGTAGTTAAAATAGTGGTTGCCATCTGGTGATCCACAAGCTAAACTTTCCTCTCTTCTTATAAAATATTTTAAAATTCAAATATTTTGCATTGAAGTCCTTCTTTGCTGAATTCTCTTGAAAAATAAGACCTGGTAACAGCGGCCCTCATTCATGTCTGAAAACCTTGGGCCAGAGCTTGGAGCAGTGCTCTCCATTGGCGGGACGTGTATTCTGACCCTGCACTGCTCAAATATCCCAGGTCTCCCTCCAAGGTGGAGCCTGAGTCAGTAGTCTGAGGTGGGGTCCGAGATGATAAGCTGCTGAGCTCTGCTAATGCTGCTGTTCCGGACACCTCACAGGTATCTCTTCTGCCTCTTTCTCCCATTTTGGAGAACCCCCTGATTCTATTGGGCCCATCTGGATAATCTAGGATAAACTTTAGTTTTTAAAGTCAGAGGAGTAGCAACTCTAATGCCATTTACAGCCTTAATTTCCCTTCTCCATGTCATCAAACATATTCACAGCTTCTGAGAATTAGGACTTGGGTACCTTGGTGGGGGCATTATTGTGTCTAGTGCATTGAGTAAATATGCATTATTACTGTTATTCAAGTCAGGTTAATTTCACTTCCCTGCCCTACCCAAGTCTTTGATTAGAGAAGCAAAGTTGCTAAAAGTCGGTTATCAACAGAGTACATGGTAATGTCAACTCAGGCCCTAGTTTGTTTTCCTCAGTAAAACCAAGACTTGCCTACGGCTGGCCTGCTTCTCCGTACAGATGGGCTGACTGGCTACTTGTCTGGCCCTGACAAGCTCTACAAAGCCCGTGAGCATCCAGTCAAAGGCATTCTCAGGTCAAGGGAATGCAGAGCTGACAAGGTCAAGAGTGAACTTTGATCTTCAAATCAGAGCTAAAATGTGACATTCCAGAGTAGAGTGAGATTTCGTGAGTGAAGACAGAAGCAGCACTTACTTTTTGAGAAAGCCAGGCCCTGCCTCAGCCAGGGTGGGAGGGACTCCGATCGGTCAGGCTTCATTAAGGGATGATGGTCTTCGGTTAGGGAGAAGCTCAGTGTTGGCACTTTGTGGCCCCAGCAAGAGAACGACAGGAGAAGGGTGGCACCTTTCCTTGCCTGGGTGCTCTTATTCTTGTTTAATCAGAGATGAACTTCAGCCACATTCACAAGCACTGTAACAACCCCGGGTACACAGAGTTCTGACACGAAAACTTAGAAGGGGAACAGCTAGGACTTGCTTTCGAGTCCTTAAGTCTACTTTTTCTTTCCATTTCTGCCGCTCACAATCTGGTGAATACTATGGGCCTGGGAGAACAGAAAAACTTTTCCCTTTGAAATTCTCCTAAGTCTGTGTACTTCACAAATATTTGAGAACTTAGAAATACGTAGTTGGAGTGGCAGCAGAAAACAAAACAGACATCAAAATATTAATAAGTAAACCAAATGACTTCGGGTAGCAGTTCTGGGGAATGAAGGCAGTAAAACTGGGTCCTGAGGAGGGAGCGACAGGACAGGGAGGAGCTCGAAGGATGAGCTGTCATTATTAGACTATTAGGGTAGGAAGAGTGTGCTGTAAATGCGATGAGAAGAGGGATGATTTGCGTCCTGGCAGGGATAAGATTCCACTGTGCTACTCAGAACCTCATACAATCTAAAATTTATTCACTGTTAATTTCTAGGATTTTTAAAGTTTTTCAACCACGGTTGACCTCGGGCAATTGAAGACATAAGAAGTGAAAACGTCGATAAAGGCGGAACCACTGAAGTGGGGCCGAGGTACAAAGGGGGAGACAGCAATGGGAAAAGCAGCCAGGAGAGAATTCCAGGCAAGGTGAGCAGCAACCGCCAAATCCCTGAGAGAGATGAGACAGGGCTCAGCGCAGCAGGGAGCGGGAGTGAAGCCCTTCCTGGCTGTCTGTGGAACTGGACCTTGGCAAGGACCTCCTGACTGCCCTCAAGTTCTTCCCTTGCAAGAAAAGGGGAGGGTCCAGGACACAGGACCCTGGGTTTAAACTTGGCCTCCCTCACTTACATATGTTGTTATTAGAGGGTTTCAGTTCCCTGGGTCAATTTCCCCATCTGTAGGACGGGTGCGGATACTCCCACTTTGCGAAGGGACAGTGAAGGTTGCCATGGCTCCTGACAGAGGGCTGGTATTGTTTTCCTGAACACCACTGTGGCCTTCATGCTCTGACAGTCCCTGCAGCAGGACACAATCTGGCAAGACTCACCTTCCCCTCTCGGCTTTAGTCATTACTGTTCCATCCTTTTGCCCACAACCTGTCCCTTGCCTTCTGGTGCTTGGAAAACCTTTGGCTCTGAACATAAGGCGTTCCACGCCACGATCCCAAGTTCCTTCTCAAGCATGCTTTTTATTTCGACTGATAGTGAATGAATGTTTCTCCTTGTAAAATATTCTAATAATACAGACATGAATTTTGCAGTGAATAAGACATCAAAGTCCTCTCAGTTTTCACTCAGAGGCCCCATTGATAGTTCTTGGTGTGTCTTCATCTGCCTATTTTTTTGTTTTGTTTTTTGAGACAGGGTCTCACTATGTAATTGAGACTGACCTGAACTCACTATGTAGCCTCGGCTGTTCTTGAACTCACAGAGATCCTCCTGCCTCAGCCTGAGTGCTGGGATTACAGGCATACACCAACCCGCCTGGCTTTATCCGCTTATTTTTGTGTAGCATTTCATATATGCAAACACATGCACATACAATCTGTCAGAGAAATGCAGTATTGCATGTTCAGATGCTATTTTTATTCTTCCTATGTACCTTTGTCCTTCCTAAAAATACTCATCTGAAATTCCCACACCCCACATGCCACAGCCTAAAAGACACCTTCCCATCTGCTTGCTACATCTTCTGAATTCATACTGTTTAGGTGAAAAACCTTGCATTGGGCCAACATGTGTGCTTCCTGGAATCGCCTTGTAGGGCCATGTGAATACTTCATAAATAAACAGCAAGAGTCCAGTGAATGATTAAAGCTCGTAGCCAACACATTGAGTGCTCGCTATGTGTCAGACACTGTGCTAAAACATCTTTACATCAGTGTCTCACAGCCATCGGATGAGGCAGGATTGAAAGATAATTCCTGTGACTCAGGGGATCATGCTTTACCTCCCGTGTTCTGTTGACTTCCCTGTGGGTGGGTCCTATTAAAGCTAGATCACATATGTGCCAGAGACCAAGGCTCCCCCTGCATCTCTGTCCCCCATGGAAGCAGGTCCAATACCCCTAAAAGAAGTGTACAGTCCCTGGCCTCACTGCCTGTCTCTGTCCATACCTCTTACTTTACCAGGCCTTGTCACTTCTGTCCTGCATACCCTTGGTCCTTGGCTTCCTAGTCTTACACCCCCATCCCATTAGTTATAATCACACCTGCTCTCAGATCAGGACTCAGCCTCATCATGATGTACCCTTGGAGGCCCAGAAAAACCCACTGTTTGAGGATTGGGGTGGTGCAGGCACGGGTGGGGGTGAGCATGGAGCTACTGTGCAGGGCCAGAGGAACAGGTGCAGGTAGCACAGGTGCTCAGAGTCATTAAGCCATGTCCATCCACATCTGTGAACCCTCCACAGCCCAACTCAGCCAAGAAAGCACAACATGGTGCAGCTGACATTAACAGCGCACACGTGCAATGGAGGAATTTGGACCTCCCAGTCCGGAATGCTTCATTCCTACTGCAGGGGCCTGATGACTCAGGGAACTCTCAGGGCTGAGGTTTGCTCCGGCTCATCTGCCAAGATTCTCTGAAGCAAATTAGCTGCTGTTAAGTCATGGCATCAGGATGGTGTTTAAGTATGCATAAAGGAAGAACTGTTAGCAAATTCCCATTTTTCTCTAGTACAGATTTTTATTATCAAAGGACATCTCTCTGACTTACGTGACTAACAGCATTCCCAGAGCCAATCTGGACAACTAATTGAGAGTCAGCTGACATACCTTGTTAAAAGTACATCTTAACGTGGGCTGGAAGTTTAGCTCAGTGGTTCCACCACCTTCTCATAAGTGCAAGGACCCGGGTTAGATCCCCAGTACCAAAAAGAAAAAAAAAAACATTGTGACAAAACTACAGGATTTAAAAATTTTTTTTCTCCTGACATGTATGTGCATTTTTCAGATAAAACATGCAACACAGATCAAAGATGAATGTATGAAAATATTTAACAGATATGATGTCCAATGAAATGCAAGTTTAAAAATTGATTTAGTGGGACAGGGATTTAGGTTGGCGGTGCTGCTGCCTGCCTTGCAAGCACAAGGTCCTGAGTTCGATCCCCACTACAAAAAAAAAAAAAATTGAGTTAGTAACTGCTCTCTTATGTTAAAACTAAGTAAATTATTGTTTTCTAAGCAGTGGCCAGAGTTGGGACTTTATGCCCAGTGGAAGCTATGAAAAACAGCACAGGACCTTTTGGGAAACAATTTAACAGCATACATTGACAGCACAAAATCCTACTGTCCTTTTGCTTGGTAATAAAATGTGGGGGTTTTGATGAAAGGGGGTAAAAGCTCCCAAATAAAATGTGAAATGCTTTGGGGTTCACCTGTAAACAATAAAATTGTCCAATCATAGTAGCTTGGCTTATTAATGTATGATGGAAAAACATTAGGTAGCAATAAAAAGATAGAAATAATTTATGAATAAGAAAATATATTTATGATAAAACACTAAGTGAAAATAGAATACAGAATGAAATAGTCATCACAATCACAGTCACATCTGTGTTCCTCAAACCAAGGAATTCAGAAGGGATTTCCAGCCAAAAAAGGTAATATTAGTAATTGTACAAGATGTTTATGTGCATGTGTGTGTGTGCGTGTGCGTGTGTGTGTGTGTGTGTGTGTGGTGCTAGAGATGGAACCCGGATCCCTGTACAGGCTAAGTACACGACCTTCTACTGAGCTAAAACCCTAGACTAAGGCTTCTTTTTCAATCAAAATTGCCTTTAATATGTTTATACTTTTGTAATATAAATTTTAAATGTTAAACTTGTACAGAGTAATGCTGATGGTTTAATTTTTTCCTTCTGGTAAAGAAAATCCTTTGTGGCTGGAACAACCAGCCTTCTATTTCTCCCACGAGTAGTTAAACCTTTCAGCCTCCATTATCATTTATCTCCGTAAGTGTTCTAGGATAAAAGCTCTAACCTTTCAACACAGCACCATTGGAGCAGTTAATTTAGCTAAACTCGATGGCACAATGACTCATCGTTGCCTTAAATCAGAGTGGTTATTCTAAGAGAGAGAGTTATAAACTTAATCCCTGCTTTTTTGATCCTAGCCAGGCTAGGGCAGAAGAGATGGGCTTTAAGAAATAAAACAAATGAGTTCAGTGAGGATTATGTACTTACCGTGCACTCTAGCTGTGTTAAACCATTTAGTGCTGAGAATAAACACGTATGATCTGGAATCTATACCCTGGGTGTGACTTTGCATCTACCTACCTCTTACCAGTTTTGTGGCTTTCAGTAAGCTGCTCAGCCCCTCTGCACGTCATCTTCCTCTGCATTTGTCACATTTCTATCACATGTCAGGCACGATGACAGACACTAGGATACCGTGTAAAGACGAAGTGTGGTCCCTGCCTTTTAGGAATTTATAGTCGATATGATTTACAGGCAATGGTTTTCAAAAGCACAAACCAAGTCATAAATGCTCATGGCAAGTTCCATGGAGGACGTAAATGGGGTCAGATAGAAGCTAGCATGGTATTCCTACTTCAGACAGAATGTATTGGAAAATTCTCTTGGAGATTGTTATTAACACCTGAAGAGTGAGAAGGATCCAGTCGTAGGACAGCAAGGGGGTTTTTTCAGTGTTGGAAGAGAAATGAGGGTTACAAAGGACCCATTCAATAGGTCATTTTGAGGGTTAAATAGAATAATGCTCCTCAGCCTGCTAGCAAGGGATCTTACTTACGGCCCCCCAATACACAGCAGATACTATTGCTGGCACCCCCAGGAACCTTTATGTGATGTCAAGGAGAAAGCATGACGCTTAGCCAGAGAGGAACCCAGTTTGAGTCTTAGGTCTTCTGTTTACCAGTTACCAGCAGAGTGAACTTGGACACATATTCCTTACTCTCTCAACCTCATGGTCCGTGTCATAGGAGGTCGGATGTGCAACGCATGATGGAGAATGTCCATAAGCAGCAATGTGTTGACTGTGTTTGTGAAGTGAGGACGATATGATGATGATGACATGAAAACAACAACAATTTTATCTGTGTGGCTGTGAACAAGCAACTTAACTCCTGCCTGGAAAGAGGGACTAAATATCTGCTAAGACCGCTCAGTGGCTTCAAATGACATGAACAACTAATACAAGACTAACACATTAAAATGTACTCATTTAAAAAATCAATAGCCTTCATAAAGAGAAATAATAATCAGAGGCCATAGTAGGTTAAATAGCATTTAAAATGACAATTAAGATGATGCACATAGAAATAAACAGCAAGAAATGTGCAACACTCGTAGGAGAAAAAAATCAAATATTACTGAGACACAAGATGTTTTACAGTGTAGAAAGGAAAATCCATGCAAAAATAACACGATTGTTCCAATAATATCAAAGAATCATCCCTTCTGTGTTGGAAGCAACTTGATGTAGTCAGTCTTCAACAAGGTGATGGAATGGTCACCGAAGGCATGATGTCACATCAAGAGGTGAATGTTGGTTAACATATTTGTCACGCAGCAGTGACTGTGATGATGTCAGCCTTGGTGAACGAATGCCCATAATAATAAGTCCGCTCATAAACTCCAGTCCGGTGACCATGACCACTCTTTTCATGATACCATTGGGCAGGAGGGGCTGATTAATGTCCACAAGACGGAATTTCATCCCCCGGGACACCCCTTAGAAAGCATTCACATAGCATCCACCTTTACACACTGCTGATTAGGATTCCATCTTCATGCCTCTTCTCCAGATTTTTTTGTCCGCAGTTTTCTCACCATGTTCATTTCAAACCTTTGGCCATCCAACCACAGTTTTAGCTACAGGTCGTGGGACATTCATTCTAACCATAGCACCATATGTAAGCCACACATCTGCTTGTTTTGTTTTGTTTTCTCTTTCTCAGTCAACTGGACATAGTGAGCTCACTGTGAGGAAAAAAAAAGCAGGTTGAGAGAGAGAAAGTAGTAAACAAAGATAGGGCCATAAAAATCTGAAGCACTTTCTTGTGTATCTTCTTTGTATCTTATGTCTTGATTAAATTTGATGTCTTATAGACCATTTCCATTTGATGCTGACATAATATTGTGTGCCCCCAGCTTTATGGCTTCATGAGTGAAACATCCGATTTATGATAGGCAGCTCAGGTCATGTGCCAATATAATCATGAGTTTACTCTCTACAATGGCCCAGTAACAAGCCGAAAGTTCTCAAAAGCAGTGAGAGTCATTCACAGAGGACAGTACGTCCTTGCTCAAAAATACTAAAGATCTGTGCCATTATTTAGCTGTAGGTGCTTTCCAAAGGCTCCAAACAGCATCTCTGTATCTTGACACTTAAGGACCATAGGGAATAGTGGGTTGTATGGTCAGGTGACAGAGCAGCTAACACAGAAGGCCGTCTCTGCTGCAAAACCTTTTTTGCTCTGGGCCCATTCAAAGCTGGAAGCTTTTCATATCACTCAGTGAATGGACCCAAAATAAGTATATATTGCCTCCAAAATCCAAAGTCCCATTAGGCATTGTGTTTCTTTTTAAATGTTCAGTGGGAATTGCTTCTTGGCCTTTTGGCTAAGATCAAATGTAGTATCTGTTCTTATCAGTTTAGATGATGGGTGGGACCAGATGTAGCAAGTTGATTTTTACCTGTGAAGAAATATTATAACAGGTCCTAGATCACCAAACCTCTAAAAATGTCACCAAAGTCACAAGATCCTGAAGTTTTGGTATCTATGCTATATCCTGTTGCATGTAGGTGTCTTAGTAATATACCTAAAACAGCTGTGATTTCTTGCTCTTGAGATCTTATCAGGATAACGTCATCAGTGGACTAGCATAATGTCACATATAAAGAAAAAGCAAACAAGATATTTGATGGTTCTGTTGTAATTTAGAATTAGGGAATGGGTATATCCCGGAAGTAGGTATGCCCTGGATAGTTTCCAGATGAAGTTGAGTTGCTGTCTTTGCCACCTGAAAGTAAGTTGCCTCTGATGGTCTTTGCCAGCACATGAAGGAACAGAAATGCCAAATAATAGCTTCTACCAGATATCCAGCAAAGTGATGATTTCCTTCAGCAACACAACCACCGCAGCTGCAATTGAAGTCCCCTTCTGATTAATTTTACAATAAATATCTGTCATTCTCTGTATAGAAGATCCGTCTTCTATCTTCAATGTAGGCCAAATAGCTGAGTTATATGGAGATGCAGTGGGAAACACTACTCCTACATCTTTGAAGTGATCGGTGGTGGCACTGTTTCTTCAATCTCTTTAAGAATACAGTTTGCTATTAAACTTGCCGGAAGGTAAGTTAGGCAGAACTCTGGAAGACATTGGTATAGGAAAAGACTTTATGAACAAATGCTCAGTAGCAAGGGAACTAGCAGAAAGAATCAACAACTAGGATCTCATCTTACTAAAAAGCTTCTGTACTTCAAAAGAAACCATTAGCAGAACTAAGAGACAATCTACAATGTGGGAAAAAATTTTTACCACCTGTACCTCAGACAAAGGACTATTATCAAGGATATATAAAGAACTCAAAACAATCAGCCCCCCAAATATAAAGACCCAATTCAAAAATGGGCATCCGAAATGAACAGACATTTCTCATACAAAGAAGTGAAAGCAGCAAGAAAATATATGAAAAAATGTTCCACATCACTGGTCATTCGAGAGATGCAGATGAAAACAACACTGAGATTCCACCTCACCCCACAAAGAATGGCTGCTATCAAGAAATCACACAATAACAAATGTTGGCGGGGTTGTGGGGAGAAAGGAACCCTCCTCCATTGTTGGTGGGAGTGCAGACTAGTGCAACCACTATGGAAATCAATATGGAGATACCTCAAAGAGCTTGGACTGGAGGTTCCATTTGACCCAGCCATCCCTCTGTTGGGTATCTTTCCAAGAGAACTAAAAGAATCATATCACAGAGAAGTATGTGCACCCATGTTTATAGCGGCACAGTTTGTAATAGCTAAATCTTGGAAACAACCTATTTGCCCATCCGTTGGAAACTGGATAAAGAAGTTGTGGTTTTTCTATAAAATGGAATATTACTCAGCCATAAAGAGCGAGAGAATAGATTCATTCATAGGAAAATGGATACATATTGAAGATATACTCCTAAGTGAAATAAATAAGTCACACATGTGTAAATACCAAATAGTTTCCCTGGTGTGAATATTCTGCAACAATGCATAAGATTCTAATAAGATTACTGACATTTAGAAATTTGAAGAAAGGAGCTAAAGGTGTAGGGAAGGTGTGATACGTAGGGGAAGAACAAAAAGGGAAAAGAAAAAAATGTGAGAGAATGAAAAGATGAAAATAAAGTGTTTGTAGATGGGGAGGGGAGGAGGGGGTGAAGGGAGGGCAGAGGTAAGGGGAAAAAATGAGAATCAAGACTTGCCATGTAAAGGTACATGATCCCAACAATGAATGTAACTGTACTGTATCCCTAAAATGTACCAATAAACTCAATAAAATTTAAAAAAAAAGAATACAGTTTGCTGTTTTCATCAGTCGACACAATTCTAACGTTTTACACTTTAAGTTTCCTGTGATAATAACCTTCAGCCTGTGGATCATAGAACATAGCAATGTAGGGACCCAAACTGTTACTGAAGGTGTAAATTGTAACTATGCAAAAATTGAGAAAGAAGTAGAGGGTGAGCTCTGGAAACCACTGGGCATATTATGGAATAAACTTGAGCCAAAAATTCATTTAGGTCATGAGAGTAGAGATCATGAAAGGAATTAATGCCCTTATAAAAAGATACGATAGAGCTTATTTTTGGAGTTGAGAGAGAATCCTTTTAAGGGAATGCAGTGGACTTAAAAAGCTAAGGTAGCTCACACAATAGCATAAAGCTAATGAGATTTGAATTCCTGCACCAACCCCTAAACCCAAGCTCTTCAAAACATGTTACACATTATTCTTCCTCTGAAACCCCTCTAACTATCCACTTTTGACCAGATTCATCAGTCTCCTGGAAAATGTGGCCATAGTATATACATTTTGTAAATAAGCACATACACAAGGAAATGTCAAGGTTAAGTTGCTTAGAATATCTGTTATAGCACATGCTAAGTTGGCGTAAGTTAAATTTTTAAAAAATATATTGATACACACCTGGAAGATTTTATATTTGAGGAAAGAGCAAGAGTTGAGAATGTCAAATATCTCTGTCACAATGAATAAAGTTTCTATATGTTAAAGATTATTATGGATTAAGTATCCCTGTCTAACATCATTCCATTATCTAGAGGTTTTCCTAAAGCGTATGAAGAGCTGACATTTTAGACGTCACTCAATGTTTCTGATTAGGTAAAGCCTCATACTTTTCATCAGGCATTTTTGGTACTGAATAGGACCAGATGAGACTGGAGCTAGGAATCAAGTCATATAAAGACAATTTTGTTTGATTGCCACATAATTGATCAGGTGTTGAATGAGAAGGCACCACTCGACTCTCATGAGAATATGAGGTAAATAACCATCTTGAACTTTTCAGTGTGGGAGTGGTGACCATCCCCACAGTGCACATGTATTGGATGTGAGAAAGGACAAGAGGGATCTTTCATGTCATAGCAATCAGTATCTCTATTGAAGGCGCTATTCAAAGGGTAAAAAATGTGCAAATTATGGAAGAGTAAGCAGGAAAAAATGTGCATTTAAACCCCAAGGACCTACAATTACACTGATAATGACTTTCATTATCATTACCCTACATTAATCCGCCTTCCACACTGTGGGTAATAGTGCTTTCCTGTGGGGTCAGCAGGGATGGGGTTTCCACGGGGATTCACTCACTCTGTCTGCCCAGAAACTCTGTTCTACCAAGGAAAGTGAGGCCTTTGTGACAGGAAGAGTCACAGCACCCAAGGAGGTGTCAGCTCTCAAAGAAGGGAAAGAGCGCAGGTCCCATTTGCACACATCCTCCAGAGCCCTACCTATTTTGAATGAGAAGGTGAGCGCTCTGGCCATTTGCCAAGTGTCACTGACAACAAACTGGATGCTTACGTGCTCCAAGATGACCAGCATTCACCTGGTACATGAAGTCATCCCTCAGTGCTCATGGGGAATGGGCTCCAGGACCTCCACTAATTCCCAAATCAGAGGATGCTATACAAAAATATTATAGATGAAGCAGCTCAAACAACAGATGTGTATTTCTCACAGCTCTAGAGGTCAGGAAGCCCAAGGTCAGTCAAGGTGCCAGCAGACTTGGTGTCTGTCTGAGGAGGGCCTCTCTTTCTAGCTTACAGGAAACCATCTTCTCTGCACACTCCTGATCTTTCCTCAGTGCTTGTATATAGAAGTCTCTCTCTGTCTCTGTGTCTCTGTCTCTCTCTATCTCCTCTTTCCTCCTCCTAGTCCTCCTCCTCCTCTTCCTTCTCCTCTTTCTTCTTCTCTTCTTCTCTCACTATAGTACTGGGTGCTAGGAGGGCCTCTGCACTGAGCTACATTCCTGGGCCATTTTAGGTTTTTTATTATTATTACTTTAAGATAGGGTCTTGCCAAGTCCCTAAGTCCTCCTGCCGCCACCTCCCAGAGTGCTGGGATTACAGGCCTGCAGCACAGGACAATAACCTTCTCATGAGGGCCCCACACTATGATCTCCTCTAAACCTGATCCTTTCCCCAAGGCCCTACTTCTAAAAACCATCATTGTGGGAGTCAGGACTTCAATTTATAAACCTTGTAGGGGACACAAACACAGCCTATGATAGTGGCTCATGCTTATAATCTCAAATGGTTTTCAGCTTTTCTATTTTTGATGTTTTCCATGTACCCTTCATTTCTGTGTCATGTGCAGGTGCCCAGATCTAAAGAGGAAGAAATACAGTAAAAGAGGAAGAGAACACAGGAAGAGGAAAGTAGAGATGGCAGAAATTCTATGAGTCTTTGAAAGTGAGTACAGGAAGCTGATGTCTTATAAAAGAGAAGTCACTGCCATAAAGCATGTGTCAGAGAAGGAGATCTGAGTGGCTGTCACAACCACACACTTCCTCTGCCTATGATGGTCTGGCATTTTATCTGGTTGCTTTATGCATGTGTCTGGTTCCTGGGTAGTGTGAGAATTCTAATAGCTCAATTGGTACAGGGTGCATGAATAGGATATCAACTGATTGAAAATGAATATTTCTTTTTGGCACATATAGGGTTTTTTTGTTTTGTTTTTTTGGCCAGATTGGTTGTTTTGAACAAAATATTTGCTTCTGGTCTGGTTAAGATGAGGAATTTTTACCTGTTGCTTCTGAATAAGAGCAAGAGAGTTTGGAGTTAGCTTTAACTTCTCCTTCTGACAAGTTCAGAATGGGGGTGGTGTTCAGGGCAGAGGGTAGCTCAAGTCTGCATCAGAGCAGGACTCTCCCTCACCCAACCCAGCAGCTCTGTGAGCCTGCAAAGGGCTCAAGTCGAACAGCTTGTCCACAGTTTCCATTAGCTACGGTCAACCCTCACCCAGAAGTATTAAATAGAAAAATTCAGAAATAAGCAATTCATACGTTTTAAATTGCATACTTTTCAGAGCAATGAGATCTGGGACTGTCCTGCTCTGTCCTACTCAGAATATGAATTGTCCCTTTGTTCAGGGTAGCTGTACTGTGTCTGCAGTATTAGTCACATAGTAAACATCTGGTTGTCAGATCAACTGTCACAGCATTGCAGTGCTTGTGTTAAGTAATTTATTTTACTTAGGAAAGAGCCCAAATCACAAGAGCAGTGATGATGGCTGTTGAAATATGCCACAGAGAAGCTGTAATCCTTCCTTTCAAAGATGAAAGTTTTAGATTTAGGAAAAAAAACAATCATATGCTGAGTTTGCTCTGGTATATTACAAGAACAATTTTTCTGTTTGTGAAATGATGAAGAAAGAAATAAGTAATTCATGCTAGTTTTGCTATCTTACCTCAAACTGCAAACGCTGACAGCCATAGTGTGTGATAAGTGCTAGTCAAGATGGAAAGATGGAGAAAATGGCAGGGTTCTGTGGCTACTGGCAAACAGTAGGGGCGGCTGTGCTGTTTCTCTGCCTACACTCACTGCTGAGCTGAACTTGATTGCATCGCTGTTCCTTTGGTCCAGAGCTCACACTTGTTTCTGTGTTTCTTCCTTCACTTGACACTTTGGATATTGCATGCTGTGTGGTACTGAATGAACACTGACTGTTTATGTGAGGTTTTCTTGTTTGCTAGATATTAAGTAGATGCCAATGCTGCAGCGATACATGTAGAGGAGACAAAACATATTTTCCTCACCCATCACAGGGTTCATGGCTGAGATCCTTGTAAATAAAAGACAGATTTATAAGAGAAAAATACAAATTTAGTTCATATAAGTTTTATATGAATGTGGAAGCCTTCAAAAATGAAGACTCAAAGATACAAGGAAATCTATCTTTATGGACAGTCATGTAAAAGCGTAATTAATGGAAAGGGGGTAGGATTTCATGGTAATAAACTGGGGGAATCTCAGCAAGGACTATTTGTCAGATTCTTCTTGGCGTCCCAGTGTGACATTTCTCCCTTCTGGATTTAGGCTGAAAGCTATCATATGAGAAGCTCCAGGGCAGAAGAGAGGGAGAAGGGCAGAGAGTGCCCTTCCCAGGGTTCATGGCCTGCTTCAAGGGAGGAGGGGAGGAGCAGAGCGAGAGCTGCTTTCCTGCTTCTGCTGTTTTCTCAAATGCCAAGAGGCCATGTATTAGAGTAGCACGGCCTAAGCCCTGTCATAAGCAAACTTCAGTATATTGTTAGGTAGAAAGAAGATATTAGTTAAATAGTGGCACAAATAAAAGTGACTACGCAGAGTGAGAAATACATAGACATAAAAGAGCCACAAAACCATATAGCACAAGATCTGACAGGTGAAAGAGGTCTGGTTGCTTCCCTGAGTCGATATTTGAGCTGGGACCAGAAGGATGCAGGGAGTGACTGAGGAAGGGCTAGAAGGGCAATCAGGACAGAAGGCTGCTTTCTGCAAAAGCCCTAGGTCTGTGTGGAACATGCATGGCAGAAGTCAAAGCAAGGACAGAAGGTCAGTATGGCCGGGGTGGAGAGCAAGGGAGGGTGACAAGGAGCATGATAGGCAGGGTGAGCACATCTTTGGTGTCGGAGATGCATGAGGAAAGCACTAAAAAAAGCCACAGTACAAGAAAGGCTCCTTTGAAAAATGAAAAAGGCAAACCACACACTCAAGCACAACATAGCAAAAAATTAATATTAAACGTACACATTTACAAATACAAGTACTCCTAGATTTACAGTGGGGTTCTGTCCCAATCATAGACTGCAAATATCGTAAGTTACTACACCAATGCTTTTGACCATCATCACTTAGCCCAGGTTGTCCTAAACGTGCTGAGAGCACTTGCATTGGGCCTACATTAGGCAGACTCATCGAACACAAAGCCTGTTTTATAACAAAGTGCTGGGTATCCCGTGTGATTTATTGAACACCTACATCCAAAATATAGTAGCAACACAGCATATTGTAGGGTCCTGGGTGCCCACCCTCATGATCCCATGGCTGACTGGAGCTGTGGCTTGCTGCCCTCTCCAGACAGCACTCTACAGGATACCATTAGCCCAAGAAAAGATAAAATTCAAAATTCCAGGGTGGCAGTGTGGTAGAATGGTGGAATAGCATGCACGAAACACTGGATTTGAGCCCCAGTACCAAAAAATTAAAGATTTCATATACAATTTATACTGTGTATATGCTTTGGCACTCTCATAAGTCAATAAATCATAACCTCAACCACCACTGTGACATATATCAACAGGATTCTGTATTATAAGTATGATATGCAAATACATGTGACTCTGTATCAATAAGAAAAAAAAAAGAGCTGAGGACATAACTCATTGGCCAAGCACTTGCTTTAGGGTATGTGAGGCCTTGATTTCCATCTTCAACACCTCAAAAAAAATCAAAATGCAACAGATGGCCAATGTATATATTTAGATAAAGATGGTTGCCCTGCCAATACTTAGAGAACTTGAAATCAAAAGCACAATCAAGCCACTTTGCTCTCTTTTGGTGGGCAAACATCAAGAAAGCACCGCCAGGTGTGGTCGTGCATGCCTGTAATCCCAGCACTCAGGAGGCTGAGGCAGGAGGATCACTGTTAGTTAGAGACCAGCCTGGGCTACATAGTGAATTCCAGGTCAGTCTTAACTACGTAGTGAGAACCTGTCTCAAACAAACAAAGAAACAAACAAACACACCAAAAGAAAGAAAGCTAAGCACCTTGCATGTTGGAGTGGATCCAGATCCATGATATATCTTCTAGCCTGCTGGTATGAGTGTAAGTGGGCCCAATCACTTCGCCTTGTCAAGCAGAAGCATACTTCCATCGGCCCGCAACTCCATTCCTATGTACATTCCAATACAGTCAGACCAATTGTTAAAATATTGAAATAGTTCTGAAACATTAGTCAGTAACCATTGCCACAGGCCATCAGAGTGAAAGTGCTGTTCAGCCCCAGTGTAATCTCATGGCACATCCGTCATACTCTGCATGATCAGAAGCATCGTTACGCAGCCCATGACTGTATCTGTGAGTGTAGATGCAAGACTATGCTATGTAGAAATATGTCCAAGAGAATCAAGGGGTGTCCAAGGTCTTCATACCAAAACAGTTCATAATAGTAAAAGTCTGGAAGCAATTCAAAGGCCTGAGAATAACAGAATGAGCATATTGTAGCCTGTTGGTACCACAGAGCAGTGTACAGCAGGGAATGTGTATACCCTATCCTTTGCACACTTGGTCCTCCATATCCACAGTTCAACCAACCTGGGATCAGAAACACTGGCGAAGCTGCAACTGTACTGGTCATGTGCAGACTTTTATCTAGAGACTGTTTAAACTGTACATGAGGAGGTGCACAGCCATGTGCAAATACTATACCATTTCATGTAAGAGACCTAAGCGTCCTGACTCGGTACCCTGCGGCCCTGTGAAGGGACCATGTGAAGGGATGAGTGTATGATGCGCCTTCTTAAAAATTTGTCACACTCAGAATTACCTGTGAAAACTCATTTCACAGATGAGGAGACCTGTCCAAGGTCCAGAGCTCATAAGGGACTGTGGTGATTAGAACCCACATCTCCTGATTCCAAGTCTGATGCTCTTTTGTTCTTGTCAAGAAATCAAAGGGAGATTGCTCTTCAATCATTAGCGTGCATGGGTGTACATGTGTGCACATATACACACAGACATGTCTCTCTGAAGGGGCTTGGCCAAAAAAGGAACACAGAGACTCGTCACCAGCCTCTGGCACTGAGCAAATGTCCCTTCTAACCATGTGACTAAGCCTTGATGTGGGCAATTAGAGCATTTCAATGAAGTTGAGGATATAGAAGAGAAAGAAATTGTCTGAGGCTAAGGCAGTCATCTTCCAAGCACACGAAACTGTGGACAGATGATGGCTTTCAGCTTTCTCCATCCTATTCCCCTGGGCCTTCAGTCTCCTATTACTGGGAGGTGAGGAGGACAATGGGTCTGTGACTGAGTGAGGGGCCAGCCCAAGAGACAGCAAGACCTGAGGCAGTCCAAGAGACTCCTGCCCCACGCCTAGTGCCACCTCCTTGTTCCTGTCATGAGGGTCATGAGGAAGTGGGGTGCAGACCACACTGGACAGGGAGTCAGAGGGAGGCCTGACCTTGAGGTATGTGACTCAGTTACTCAACATATCCAACAGAGGTCTCAACCTGCAGTCCCAGATGGGAAGTAACTCTCCAGCAAGTTTGCTTTGGTTTGCATATGTCAAGTTTGCAATTTTAGCTCACTGGCAAATAAAATATCCCTGTCTTTCTGTTATGGAACATCCACACATCAATCTGGCCACAACATGTGATCCTTTGCACAGGGCAATCGAAGACCCCTAGCTGAGGATCACAGGCCCCTGGTGCACCCGAGCTCTCCTTGGCCCCTCAGTCATTTAGAGCTCCCCCTGCTGCCAGTGGGCAAGTGAGTTTGCCACCCCACTAGACCAGCCTGTTTCCTCATCTGTGGAAGGTAATGAATTATCTCATTACTTCAGTAGACACACATGTGTCCACTACCTTGATTCGTGTGCCTTATGGGGTAAACAAGAAAGCACATGGTTGATTCCATAACATGGAAACTGTGCAAAGTGCTGCAAGTATCTCTTTGATTTATTGACTCCATTTCCTTTGGTTATATACCCAGAAGTGGGATAACTGGATCATATGTTAGATCATTTTTTAATTTTCTGAGACACCTCCATGCCATCCTGCATAATTGCTAATTAACTTGAATCCCCGCCTGCCAGTGCCTAGGATTCCCTCTTCCTCCAGATCCTCAGTAGCATTTGTTATTTTTATAACGAGCACTCTAACTGGGATGATATGATATTTCAATAGAGTTTTGATTTGCATTTTATATATGTATTGTATCATTCAAGTAAAATGTAATATATTTCAAAATATCTACAAGAGGAGATTGCAAATGGTTTTACCACAAAGAAATGTTTAATGTTGGAGGTGACTAATGGGTCGATTACCCAAATTTAATCACTACATCGTACTCACATGTATCAAAATATCACATTGTACCCCATAAATATGTACAATTATCATATGTTAATGAAAATTGAATTTAAAAGAGAAGAATATGCTGGTCCTCACTGTATAGTGAGCAGCCAGCTCAGTAGCAGCCTGGTGATCAAGGAAGGCATCCGGGTGCTACAAGAGCCCATATGCGAAGTACAGGGTGGACACAGAGGAAAGGGGAGTCTACAGAGAGCAGGGATGCCCAGAGAGGTGGCATCTCATCAGAGAGATGAACTCTGTCTCCCAGGTTCAGGAGCCATGGCAGATGCAGAGTGGCAGGGGGAAGGTAACAGGAGGTGCCTTGCAGCCTGGACCCACAGATTACACAAAGGCCAGCTGGGTGAGTCAATGCAAGGGAATGCACAGGTTGTGCTACAGCTGGTGAAACTGCAGAGTGAGGGGGAAGAAGGCAGAGAGCCAACAGCCAGCCCAGCAGGGCTCACAACGGAAGGTCTCTAATGACCAAAGGAGAAGTTTGACCTTGTCCCCAGGCCCGTGGGAGATTGCACCAGAAAGGCTTGAGGGAGTTTCAGCTTTAGTAAGATATCTTTGACCATAATAGAGGATAGACTCACAGATAGATGGGAAAGGTAAGGTAGGACAGGTAAGCCAGTTACTGATTACTGGGTAAATCCAGGTGAGAAGGAAAAGAAGACAAGATTATGACAACCATAACAATTTAGGCTGAGACTGAGCTAGGGCCCAGGAGGTACAGAGATTGCAATAGTTAATGATGCACTTGTTCTCAGGCTGAGAAAATGAGAATTGGCCCCCAAAGCTGACTGCCTTCTTAAATATGATGCTTCAGGCTCAGTTTACTTGCTGCCCCACAGATCTGGCCTTGGACAACTACTGAGAACTCTACAAGGAAAGAACTCTATTTTTCAAAGTTAAAAGCCTCATGAGGTATTGTGTTATTACTAATTTTCTTCTTTCATTCGGGGACACAGGGTTCAAATGCTAACCCTAAATCCACTGGCTCTCAGACTCCTCCTTCTCTTGTCCACAGATCCAAAATAGACCAAAAGTGCCTTATGCCTCAAGGCTGCCCAAAGTTTAAAGGAGTTGACCCCAAAGCTTGGACCTGGGAGATAGCCCCTTATGCCTCTTTGTGTTTGCCCCTGGCATCTACTACTTTGGAAAGATCCCCACAGCCAATGGATTCTCCTTCTTGACCCACTAAGCTATAACCTCGGAGCCTGTAGCTCTTTGATTCCTTATTTTCCCAAGGGTTCACCTCAGCGCTCATTAAATATGGAAAACATCTGTGCTTGAGAAGTTTTACTAAAAATACCTGCATCTGGAAAATATTGGTCAAGAGTCTAATTAAGTATGTCAATGACAAATTGTCCTCACAGGAAGTATTTAGGACGAGTCGATAATAGGGATTTAATGCCCTTGGCCTCTGTCCTTGCCTGCTTGTTTACTTAGCCTAAGAGAGGTGGGGGAGGCAGTGTTCCCACCCTGACTCAGCCCAGGCCCCTCTAATCCTTAGCCACACTGCAGCAGGAAAGCCAGACCCACAGATGCATGGAGCTGCCCTCAAGGGCGGAAGCCGGGGTGGAAAACACTTTTAAAACTTGATCTCTTCAAGCTACACGGTGCCCCCCTCCACTGACTGGAACCTCTGTTCACTCCACTCAGGGCTGACATTTCCTGTCAGGCCCACATGCTATTTGAAGATAAAGCTCAGAGGATAAAACTGTGTTTCCAATTCTATGACTTTTTTTCCTCCTTCCACAAAGCCCCAGCCCTTAGGGAAATGGGCTTTCTCCCCCTCCCCTTAAGAGAGTTCCATCTTCTGGGATAATAAAGCTTCACAAACGTTCAACGTTCTGTTCCCTATGCATCATGGGAGGAAATTTCTCATTAATAAAGGGGCTTGAGAAGCTCTTCCTACCCCCAGGAAGCTTCAGGAATGCCCTTCTTCCCTTTGTCCCAGAATCCCTTGGTTATCCTAATCCAAGATAGCTTGGGGTGCTGACAGGAAAAACCACTTTGGACAACAGGCAAAAGCCTCGCCTCAGTTTCATCAGTCAGAAAGCAGATGGCAAAGTAGGACAGACAAGCAGATGATAGAAATTTGTTATTTATGTATTTCATTATTTAAATGAGTTACTTATTAATTAGTATTTAAAATACCGTTTTAGTTACATGTATTTATGGATTACAGTGTAGTAATTGGATAAATGATGTGATACATGATGTGCAAATGATTCAATCAAGATGATTAGCGTTTTCGTCTCAAACGTTTTTTACATTTTTAGTTAGCCAGTCACTGTACATATTTATAGAGTACAGAATGACATCTTTATA
Source organism: Fukomys damarensis (assembly GCF_012274545.1). NCBI lineage: Eukaryota > Metazoa > Chordata > Mammalia > Rodentia > Bathyergidae > Fukomys > Fukomys damarensis. The sequence continues at coordinate 26,258,526 of NW_022900921.1, read as the reverse complement.
CTTGTACATAATATTTACTGGTCATAGCAGTGGAGTTCATATTTCCATCTTCTCATTACTTCTTTATGTTTGGAGCCTTTAAGTTCCTCTCTGCAGTTATTCATACGATAAACAAAAGGCTTTGTGAATCATAGTCTCCCCCGCTGTGCAGTGGAACTCTTGAACTTACTCATTCCATTTAGCTGTATTTTAGAAACCATTACCAACTACCCCTATTACTGCCTTCCCACCAAGAAATACATGTTTTGAAAGGCATGTTCTTGTCCAAAGGCATTAAGGATTCATTTCTTTAGATGCCTTTTGCTCATTTCCTGCCTTATTGTTCCCTTCCACTCCGAGAGCAGATGCCATTGTCTGTATCACGAAACACCTCCCAATTCTATCCCTTCCTCCAGTGTCTCAGCTATGACCCAGGCCAAGCCATCATCCTTTCTTTACCAGAGCAATGGTGATGGCTTCCTCCTTGGGCTTCCAGTTTCTGCCCTGACCCCTTTCGGTCCATACGTCATATACAAGCCAGGTTGGCTCATGGTTCTACTTAGCTGTGATGCCAGTAAGGAGGGTGTTACGGCTGTGTCTGGATCCCCTTAGTGATTCATGCAGTCATAGGTGAGACTTTTCAGAGGTGGCTGGATCTGGAGTGTGTGATGCTGGGAACAAGGGTGTGTGATTACTAAATTAGTCAACTGATTGGTCTGGCATAGTTCTAGGTAGAGTAAAGGTGCCTGACCCTGGATGTGAGTGATACTTGCCCTTAGGCAGGATAAAATATAAGGGACAGAAAGAAAGCTAATGTGGTTTCTCACCACTTGCTTGCTGCTTGCTGCCTTCTGCTTTGCCCTGCAGTGTTTTATCCTCTCTCATGTCCCTCTGCAGTGCCAACCTGCCTTTGGGCCAGCTGACTGTAGATTGAAACCACTATGAACTGTAAGCCAAATAAACCTTTCTTCCTTTAACTTTGGGTGTCAAGTATTTTGTCACAGCAACAAGAAAAGTAACTAAGTTTGAAGGCACTCCCTCCTTCCTTCCTTTCTTTTCTTTCTCTCTCTCTCTCATTTTTTTTTTATTTTGTTGTTTATTTGGTAGTGGTGGTGGTGGTGGTGGTGCTAGGAATAAAACCCAGGTACTCTCCAATGGTCTTAGTTGCTTTCACGTTGCCGGAACATAATACCTGACAACCACAATTTAAAGGAGGAAAGATTTATTTTCCCCTACAGTTTATAGAAGTTTCAGTCCAGAGTTCTGCTGGTTCCAAGGCATGGTAGCATGGAGGGGCGTGGCAGAAGAGAACTAGTCATGGCATGTCAGCCAGGAAATGTGAGTCTGCCTTCTTCTTTGCCTTTTAATTCCTTACAGACTACAAGCCTAATGGTTTGTGTCAGTCACACCCAGCATGGGCCTTCCCTCTTCAGTAAGTTCATTATCCATGTGCAGAGCTGTACGAAACCAAATCACCAGACTAATCAAGTATATCACTCATGATTCAGTATCACACACCTACGATCCAGTCACCTCCCAAAAGCCCTCCCCCCACGAGCACATGAGGCCTTGGGAGCCATCTAGTTATAAGTTATAACAATAATACTAAGCTATGTCCTTGGCCTTTCTATTTTTTTTTAAACAGAGTCTCACTAAGTGGCCCAGGCAGTGCTCAAATTTGGAATCCTTCCAAGTGCCCCCTGTGCAGCTGCTACACTCTTCTGTCTAATGCTCTTCACTGACTGCTCCTTCCTCTGAAGCCTGAAACTTCCTGGTTTTCCAGGCCCATCTCTCTTAATCCCGCCAATAGCTCCTTATCACCTCTGCATTGAAGCTTCCACACATTTGTTGAGGTGATCGTTTTTGCCCAAAATGAACATCTAAGACCATCATCCTTCTGCTTAAAATGCTTCTGAGTCTCCCCACTACTGTGTGTAGAGCACAAGACCCTTGGATTGCAGGACCAGAGCCCTATGGATCTCTTTGACTTCATCTCTCTTACCTTTTCCTAACTGTAACTCCAGCCACTCCAGCCTCCTTCCAGTTTGGGCCTCAGCATGACTCCTCCTTCTACCTGGGATTCCATCCCTGTGCTCTTCTGGAGAATGCAGTTTAAAGGTCACCCCAACTGTGAAGCCTTCCTAGGTAACTAATTTTCTTGTTCTGGTGTCCTTTAGTATACTGGTCTGTTCCTGCTGCTATAACAACATATCATAAACTTGGTACTTATAAATAACAAAAAATTATTACTTATAATTCTGGAAGCTGAGAAGTTCAAGATCAAGGCACCAGGAGACACTCTGTCTGGTGAGAGCTTATAAAGTTCAATCACAGCACTTATAAAGATCCCCATGTGACTCCCCCGAGCACTTACTACTGCAATTGAATGGTGAGATGGCCAAACCCAGGGCAGCTTTGGGAGATGGGGACCCTTCCTTGTCTGGACCCCTACTGAGAATGGGGTCAGAGGCCCCCATTCCCCCAACAATGAAGATTTACAGGACTGAAAAAGAGCTTGAATTCTACTAAGACTCTGAGATTCCAGCTTCTCTCTGGCAGCTACCATTACCTACTAACGGAAGTTTAGAAGCAGTTTTAGAGCCAGAATCAAAGAATAAAGGACAAGTTTTTTTTTTAAACACTTGCTTCCAGTTGAGAATTATGTTTAACAAAATAAACCAAATCTTTCTCTCTTTTTTTTTTTTCCAGTGAAAATGTGACTTTGAGACTTCCAACTCATCAGACTCACCTAGACCTGGGCTTTTCCCAGCTCTCCTTCTCCTCCTCCTCCTTCTTCTTCCCTTTCCTCCCTTCCTTCCTCCATTCTTCCTTCCTCCCCTTTCTTTCTTCCTTCCTCTATGTATTCTTTTCTTCCTCCTTTCTTTCACCTTTTATTTTTAGAATGCTTTATTTAGATAAAAGCGTCCATAGATTAGGGAAGAAAACAAGGGGGCAAGGGAAAAAAGACAACAGAGGGAGGAATGATCAAAACATGTTGTATCTGTGTGTGTGTGTGTGTGTGTGTGTGTGTGAAAATGTCATAGTGAAGCCCATTATTTTGTACAATTCATATGCATTCATAATTGTATTTTTTAAAATGCATCAGAAGTCCAATATCAAGGCACCAGCAGATTTCATGTATCCTCAGATCCTCAATATTCAAGATTTGGTAAGAAGAAAGGGCAGAAGTACCATTTGGCTCAGACTGAAGCCTCAAGTTAGCCTTTTTGCCTTACCACCCAAAGAAGTTACACATAAAGCCTTAATAAGTATGTGTATGTTCAAAACATCAACCTGCTATATGTAAAAAACAAAATGATTCTAAGCTTTTGCATGACATTGCACTTTTAGAATGCGTAGGAACACATCTGCTGGCATGTTTCATACACAGCAAGTAACAACTTTCAGAAAGATGCTCATGAATTTCCTTCCGAACCATTTCCACGAATAGATCTAGGTGTTCTATTGTTGCCCTATCAGATCTTTCAGATAGTTTCATAGGCCACCTAATTCTAGCAGAAGAATTTGGAAGCCAAATAGTCTTCCCTTCTCTAGAATCTATTCCTTATAGTTCTTTATCCAGTTCTTTAGAGTTAGTGTTGCCCTCTAGTGGCCGATATGCAGCACCACGCTATTTTTCTCTGGTTATTCGCGTTTGTTCAGAGTCCCTTTCCTTCCTTCCTTCCTTGTTTTCTTTCCTTATTTCCTTCCTTCCTTGTTTCCTTACTTCCTTATTTACTTCCTTCCTTTCTTTCTTCCATCCTCCCTCTCACTCTTCCTTTCTTCCTACTGTACAGCTGGCTCCTGACAAGTTTTGTGAAGTGGCAACACTGACTCACTGCCTTGTTGATGATTCCTCAGCACAGTCTTGACATCCTTTTTGAATGTTGCCAGAGGTTTACATCAAACTGTTATTTCCAGAATGTGCCATCTTGCTCCAAACTTCTGACGGTCATGGTGCCAAAGAAATTCCAGCATTCTGCAACGATCCAAAGCCTCTCTGTGAGGCTTCTTGAAGAAGAAGATGAGCGTTATGTGTGTCAGGATCTTTATATACATGGTCAAATCATCACAATATCGGGACATTTTCATTCCCAAGTTGACAGAAAAGCAAGCATAAGTTCAGTGAGGTCAAGCAACTCTCACAAAGTTGCAGGAGAAAAACCATAGCAAAGTAATTCAACTCTAGGTGCTTTTCCAAGGCTTGGCTTTTCTCCTAAGCATTTAAGCATCGATCATTGGCTAAGAAAAAGAGAAGGAAAAACATATGCTGAGACCAGTTGGGTAACAAACACTGGTCTTGGAACTTGCTCATATTTGTTTCACTAATTCTTCATAACCACTCACTTGTTCAGCTGTCATTGATCCTTTATTAACTCGCCATGCATCATCATGCATTCATTGGACAAATACCTATTTTACATCTGCAAAGTGCTAAAGACTATGCAAAGGGATAGGGACCCTAAGAGCAGCAAGCCTGGTAAAGATGTAGCTTCTATTTTCCAGACTCCAGTAGTGCAAGGCAGGAGAGAATCGAGTCTTGTGCTTAGATAGATGTGATGTCCTGTCTGGTGATAAGGCCTGACCACCACACAGAAGTCGGGCTTCTGCATCAATGGCAGCAGGACATAGAGGAGAAACAAGATAAGCAATACTCTGGGCTATTTGGTATGCTGAAAATAATATGGAAAGCAGTATTTCTGAGATGGTCATTTTGCGGGAACAGTGCCACACAAGCTGGATTATGTAATCCTCACAGCATGCCCTGGAGAAGATACTATCATAATTCCACATTTCACAGGGGAAGGGTTCCAGGAATGGGGAGGCAAAATGGCTTTCCCAGGGACTTTTAGCTTATTTGTGATGAAGCCAAATTTTTAATTAAAGTGTCACTCAGTTGCAGAGCCAGGATTTTAACCCCAGGGCCGTGGATGGTGCCAAGAAGAATAATACAGGGTGATGATCGTGGAAGTCTTTGAGTCTTACAAGGATTTTGACCTTCATCAACTATCTATGAGTAGACATTGAAGACCCGGAGTAAGAGAACGTTATCAGACTTGATTTTTTGGAATAGTTCAAAAAGGCTGCCTGCAAAAAGGAAGCTTCAGGAAACAGGATGTTTCCAGTCCACAGAACAGGGAGGGACCACGCCAGGATGTGCTGAGATGCAAAAGCGAATGTGTCACTCAGGGACAGAGAAAGCAGGCCCCTGGGTGTGTGAGTCCAGCACAGAGAAAGGAAAGCCGAATAAGAATTCAGCTTTTTCCATCTAAGATTGTGGGGAAGGTGACTCTAAGAAAATTGAGATGTGGGCTGGAGGGCAGGATAAGGCAGTGACAGAAGAGTGAGCAGTGAGGGCAGACACCGAGAAACCAGAGGCCAGAGCTGTGAAGCCAAGGAGGGCACGGGGGGTAAATGCCCGAAGAGGGTCAGGCTGCACATGGGGCGACAGAGTGTGTTCGTGGTCCTCTTCCAGTTTAAGGCCATGAGGAGTGGCCGTGAGGAGTTGGGATTCAGGGAAGTTGTACTTAGTTCCCAGCAACTCACCCACCACAAGTTTCAAAATATCTCTCCATCTGGAATGCAGAAAATGATTTGCAGTCCTCCGCTGGTTCCGAGGGCACCACCAGTTTTTTGCCAAGTCATATTATTTGACAGAAATGGGCCATGAAATGTCTGCTAATTGCTACAAGATTTAACAGGGAGAGAAAGGCCTGCAAAGGGGGGATGTGTTGTCAGTCTTTCATGTGGGAGCCCAGGGGTGGAGGGATAACAAGACATAATGGGCCTGTTTCTCCCCACTCCAAATTACGGGGATCATTTTATTCTGGTGAAAGAAGGAAGAATCTCTTTTAAAAATGAGCAATTATGACTTTTTTTTCATTGTTTTTGAGAAAGCTAAACCCCAGTTATCCCAGCTATTTTGGAAGGGTTTTCAAAAGGCGCTCATAGCACTATTGAGCTCATTGTCTCCCCAGGCTCCTGGGAGAGGTTTATTTGCTGCAGTAATCCTGGTTGATCCCTTCTCTCCAAACCTGACAAGTCTTTGCAGCACTCTTCCCACATGCTCTGATCCTGCCCTGGAACTGGACCATGGGCCCTTGAAATAGCTGCAGGAAACTGTTTCCAAACAACCAGTAGTACCTCCTCTGAGTCTTTAAAGGTTATTAGAAATAGGAAATACCCCTTACATCACACCGCTTCCTTGACCCAAAACCTTTGCTAACTTCCTATTGCCTAACAAATTTGGTCCAAAGACCACTGAGTGCAAAGAATTTAACCTCCAACATTTCTGTCCAGTCTTATTTTCCCCTTTCAACTATTCATTTGTCCATTCATTTATTTACTATATATGGAGCAAATGGTATACATTGGGCTTATAACAGATCTCAAAGGAGTCTTCACCCCAGAAAGGATGTGGTCAAAACACAGCTTTGTGAAGTGAACATGGAGGGCTTTGGGACACACAGACTGTGACACTGGGTCTCCGTGTGGAAGGAAGAAGACACTCACTGGAAACATATTTAAGCAAATCTATGATCCTTGAGATCCCCGTTGACTAGGAGAGTGAGCAGTCTTCAAGCCTGGGCAGTCAGATAGAAGGTTGTGCTGTCCCTAAGGAAACCCCATGGAGAAGAAATGAGTTTGACTTGTGAAAGAATGAGCTCCTGTGGGAAATGGCTGACCAACTGGAGCATGTAGACAGCCACAGGGGAGTGCCTTGTGGACAACTTATGGGAACACGGTACACAGGAGAGGAGTCCAGGCTTGATAGAGAAGCAAGGGAGGGTCAGCTTACAGATGGACATTGGACCCCTGGGTATGACAAGGGACAGACATGAAGATGGCTCTTGATGAAAAGCCCTGGACAACACTAGCAGTAAAGGGGCACAATGGAGGAATAAAACACTGCAGAGGAGAAATGCACGCCTGCATGGAATCTGGGCACTGAAAATGCAAAACTGTCCTTTCTGTAGTGTGGATGGGCAAGATGCAGTGCTAAGAACAGGCTAGGCAGTTTGATAAAAGCAGGGGTAGACCCCCCTAGTGTTCCTTCCTCTCTTCTGTGTAATGAAGAATTTGGTTGGCTTTTATCATTGTTTCTGGGTAGAGAGCCTGAAAGTCCTCAGAATTTACCACTTGATGGGAATGTCTCTGCTTTTTATGGTGGGCCCTCAGACCATACTTGAGTTCATGCTAATGACATGCCTCAAGATGAGCACTGGTCATTTCCAGAGAGGCCAATCACATGATTGTACGGTTGGGACTTTGAGCCACCCACAAAATACCTGCTCAGCTTCCGGGGAGAAAGTTGGTAGATACTGAGACAGTGTCTCAGTCAATCATGTTGACATGATGAACCCTCAGTGAACACTCGACATTGGAGTATTAGTTAGCTTCCCTCTCTGGCAATATTCCCTGCATTTTTGCTCACTCATATCCTGGAAGGGTCCTGAATCCATGAGGAACTGACAGAAGTCTTGTGTTTGGGACCTTCCCAGACTGTGACCTGTGTGCCTCTCCTTTGGGTCTGTTCTGACTTGTATGCAATTGAATAGATAGTGCTTTCCTGAGATCTTTGAACTACTCCAGTGAACCGTCAAAACTGAGGAAGTAATGGGAAATCCTAAATTTGTAACCAGGTGAGGATAAGTTCTCATGGCTTGAGACTCCTGAACTTGAGGTTGATGTCTGAAATTAGAATGGTCTTGTGGAGGACTAAGCCCTAAACCTGTCACATTTGGCAAGACTCTGAGTACTTGGTGCCGGAACACCCTCATTCTGAAAAGATTGTGTTCCAAGGACAGACACTGCTATGGCTTCCGTATGGCTTGTCCCCACCGAAACTCAAACTGAAGCTTTGTCCTTGCTGTCATAGGGCTGAGAAGTACTGAGGCCTCGAAGAGATGATTAGTCATTAAGAGGTATTGATGGTTTGCTTGCTAAAGAGAATTCTCATTCCAGTGGGGCTGGACTGTTGGCGAGACTGAATTGTTGTAAAGTCAGCGTGGTGCTGTTGCTTTTCCTCTTGTGTCTTCCACATGCCCTTATTTCTCTTTCTGCTTCTCCACCATGGCAGGACACAACACAGGACCTCACCAGAGGCTGAGATGATGCCAGTATCATGTTCCCAAGACTTCCAGACTGATAAAGCAAAATAACCCTCTTTTCGTTATAAATATTCCAAATTACATATGCTGTTATAGCAAAAAAAGGACTACAATAGTGCTAGATTGACTAGCTCTTCTTTTGTACTAAGCACCTCACATATAATTTCTTGCTTCCTTTTAGATATAAAACCAAATGGGAAGTGCTAAGTATTATTATATATACATTACAGATGATGACATAAAGTCTCCAAATCATGCATCCTGACCAAGATTATGCATCTAGGTTGTAGGGAAGCTAGAATTACACCCAAGCAACCAAAATTTATTCTCTTAATCACTGTACTAAATTTCTTCCCAGCAAGATATCCCTGCCATCATATTTGATCTAGGAGCCCTAGCACAGTAGTGCTAATGACTGCAGGCATCACTGTATTAATTCACTGAATGCCCTGTATGTGCCAAGTACTGTGAGAGCATCTGAAAAAGACAATGATCTCTGGCTTTGTGGAGCTTATATTCAGCTAATGGGATGAAGGGACATAGCATGAACTTTAGCTTCTACTCTGAATGAGATCAGGAGTTTGGGAACTATTGTATATCTTACAATTTGTGTCTAGATGTCCCCACAAAGCCTCATATGGTCATAAGTGGGGTTTTTCCAGAGGTGGCTGGATCTAGTGTGTGATGCTGGGACTGATTTATAGTGCAATGCTAGAATCAAGGGCAGTAGGATTAAGGGTGTGAGTGTAAGTGCTACCTGCCCTAAATACCCTGGATAACATATAAAAGACAGAAAGAGCTGTGGTTTCCTTGTTGCTTCACTACCTTCTTCCTGCCATGAGCTGTTTCTCTTCTGCGATGCCACCCTGCCTTGCATCCAGGCAATTATTGACCAAAACCTCTACAAACTGTGAGCTAAATAAACCTATTCTCATTTAACTTTGATTGTCAGGTATTTTTATCTCAGCAATGAGAAAAGTAACTAACACAGCATGGTTTTAACTTAAATAGAGTAACGTGATCTAATTTATATTGTGCAGGAATCACTCTGGCTGTTGTTTTGAGAATAGTCTTAAGGCAAGAGTAGATTCAAGAAAATTTGTTAGGAGGCTGCTGAAGTCAGTCAGATAAAAATGATGGTGGCTTTGACAAGACAGAGCACACTGAAAGTAGTCAGACTGTGGGAAACTTCTCAGAAAAGAACCAGCAAGATTAGCTTAGAGATGAAATTTGGATGAGACGTGAGAGAAATAAAGGATGATCCTAATAATATTTAAACTCTGAGAAATTAAGGGGAGGGACTATTAACGGAGATGAAGCAGAATGTGTGAAAAGCAAGCATCTTGGGGCTGAGGGTGGCAGAAAGGAGGCATGATAGGCAGCAGAGATGGCTGTTTATGAGATCTCACAGATGTCCAGGAGAAGTAAGTGTTCTCACACGGTCGGATGTGTGTGACTAGACTTAGCAGGACATAAATGGCTTAAGAGGAGGCCTGAAAATACAAATGTGACAATCACCACAATATAGGTTGCATCTTAATATCTGATCAATAAAACTGATATAAACACAGAAATTGACAAGATCAAAGACCAAGCTTAGTGCAACTCAATATTGAATGGGCAGGGAGAAAAGAACAAACTGGCAATTGAGGCATGACAGGTGTATGGAGGAGAACCAGGAGGGTTGAATATTCGGGAAGCTACATAAAGAATCTGCACTCAGGAGAGAACGTGAGTTTGTCAAGTGCAGCTGGGAAGCCAAGGGACACGAGGACCAAGAAGAGAGGACTGGATTCAGCCGCAGGGAAATCACTGGAGACTTTGGGAAGAGCATCACCGATGGAGCAAGAGATACGTCTGGTGGGAGTTGGTGTCAGAAGGAGTAGAGGACAGATGTGAGACTGTGAGTGAGAACAGTCTTCCAACTGGCAAAAAGAGGACCACAGAAATGTGCAGAAGCCAGCAGGCAAAGTGGAGTAAGGGAAGTTGTCTGTCTTCACTTGTTTGCTTGGTTAAGAAATAAGATGGAAGAAATAATGAAGCCAGCAGATTTGTTTTGTTTGTTTTTGTTTTTTATTGTTTATTGGTACATTTTAGGTATACAGTACAGTTACATTCATCATTGGGCTCTTGTACCTTTACATGACAGGTCTTGATTCTTATTTTTTCCCCTTCCCCTGCCCTCCTTTCACCCTCTCCAACCTTCCCTATTTACAAAGACCTTGTTTACATTTTTTCCTTTTCTCATATTTTTTTCTTTTCCCATCTTTCCTTTCAGATTTGAATCACTGAGTGAAGCTAAAGCCAGAATAGAGAAGAAATGCGTCTCCAGTGGAATTTGTCCCACAGTCACAAATCTTACATAATAAAATATAATACCTAGTGTAATTTGATATAATAGGCTATTGAGGTCTAAACTAATAAGACAAATTATTATTCTAAGGTTTATCTATGGTCCACAAGTTGAAATGGCCCCGCCTAGAGGTTTTATTAAGCCTGAAGTACCCTGAGGCAGCCACAGCATATACATAATACTGAAATACGGGTAAGAAATGGTGGGGAGGCACTTCCTTGAGACAGGGGTAAGGGAGCTCAGAGCAGAGCAAATATGAATCTGACTCTAGCCCAGCGAGGAGGTGGGCCCTCTTATTTCTTTGGCTCTTTAATTCTTTTTTCCCAGTTTGTATTTTTCCCCATTTCAGTCCAGGGTACCTGAGCTGAGAGACTACTGTAGTCTTGAATTTACCAGGATAATTTAGTCCCTAGCCTTTGGAATACCACTTCATAACTTCACAGGGATTTTCTGAAAAAAATCCCCCCACACACATATGCACTCTCTCATTTCTTCTACAAGTTCGGAGGGCTGCCCCTCAGTTTAGGGTGACCTTGCAAAAGCCCTTCCCCTCTATGAGTATCAGTGTCCTCAATGAGGAGGCAGTAGAATCAGTGTCACAGGATGATGGCCTGGCAGTGTATCACGTAAAGGCATCCTGTGCTCCAGCGAAGTCTGAGACCTGATGCTTTCAAATGGTAAATTGCTACTGTGTGCCAGGCACTGGACTAAGTGCTGGGCTGGGATCTTCATGGGAACAGATAAAGGCATGTTCAAGGGCTGAGGAGGCACAGAGGAGCATAGCGCTGCCTGAAAAGCCCTCCCTGGGGAAGCCACAGCATGAGCTCAATCTTGAAAGATGGCGGGGGGAGGAGAAGAAGAAGAAGAAGAAGAAGAAGAAGAAGAAGAAGAAGAAGAAGAAGAAGAAGAAGAAGAAGAAGAAGAAGAAGAAGAAGAAGACTCAGAGATAGAGAACAGCAGCAAACTCCAGACAGAAGGAAGCCTTCTCACGACTCCATGAACAGAGCCATGTCCACAGGAAGTAGTTCCTATTTCCTTCCCTCTTCCTACCCCATTTTGCATACATTTTATTCCTTTGGGAATTAGACATTCAGTTTGAAACTTGCCTCTTTAGAAACATCTTCCCTGATCACCCTATCCTAATTACTCCACCTAATTCTACCCTCTATTTTTTTCCCTCACATTTTTCCTGCTCTTTTTTTTTAATTTTCTTAATTTATTTTCACAGTCAAACTTGCCATTATATGTAGTTGACCCTCCATGTTCTCAGGTTCAGCATCTGGGGATCCAACCATCTACAGATCAAACATAGTTAGGCATAGGATGGTGGTATCCGAACTGACTGTGTATCGGCCTCTTTCTTGTCATTATTCCTTAAATGCTACCATATAACAGCTATTTCCATAATACTGTAGTTAGGATTTTTGGTACTCCCCCAAAGGCCCATCAGTTAGATGTGTGTCCCCTGGGTGGTACTACTGGGAGAAACCTTCAAGAGGTGGGCCCGGTGGGAGGTCCTCATACCCCTGGGGGTGTGCCTTCGAGAAGACTGTGGGACGGCAGCTCCTTCGTATTCTTTTGCTCCCTGACCAAGAGATGAGCAATTTACCCCCCTTCCAAAGACCGGAAAGCAATGGTTCTGCCTGATCGTAGACTGGAACTTCAAAAACAAGAGCCAAAATAAACCTTTCTTTAAATAGTTCAGATATGTTATAGTGACGGAAAACTGATTAAAGCACATAGTGTTGGATTTGATAAGCAATTGAGAGATAATTTAAGGAGGACACACTACATACCTAGTATGAAAAGTTTTCACATTTTTACAAAGGGGAGTTGAATACCCACAGGTTTAGGTATCCATGGAGTGGGAGGTTCTTGTACTCATTCTTCGGTGGATACCAGGGGACAACTCTACTCATTTGTTTGCTTACTTGAGGGTACAGACTTTGATATCAAACCATGTGGAGAAAATTCCAATTTCCACTCCAGTCAGGGATATCATTTTAGGGAAGTCAGTGTGTCCTTCTGGGCTTTAATTTCTTTACCTATAAATTGGTATAAAAATTAGACCTACCATAGGGCCAGGGATTTAGCTCAGCAGTTCGGTGTCCTGCCTTGCAAGCACAAGGACCTGAGTTCAATTTCCAGTACCAAAAAAAAAAAAAAAAAAAAAAAAAAAAAAAAAAAAAAAAGAAAGAAAAATTAGACCTACCTCATGGTCGTGGAGTTATTATGAGGACTCAGTGAGGCAATCTATTGAAGTCCCTGGAATCACAAGCAATTGCTCAATTAATGTTAGCTGTTTCATTGCTCTTTGGAAACTTTCTATGAGTAACTCTAAAGTCCATGAGGGTAGGGACACCATCTGATTTACAGGCACTTGGATGAATAAATTTGTTCACAAAATTATATAAGTCAAACCAGTTCCCCCACAAAATATTATCATGGCTGACACAGGTGAATTTGACTTTCACCTTCTCCAACTGTTCCTGTTTGTCCTGATATACTGTCCTGGCAGCCATCCTCAGTTCTCAGGAAAATCTGACCTTCTACATTCACTTACGGATTAACAATATGACATTTGACACTAAATGGCATTTCCACAAAGTACTCAGCTTCTTGCCTCTTATGTTGTTTTGAGTGTCGCTGTCTATGACAATCTTTAATGTTGAAATAACAAGTGCAAAAAGTTTGACCAAGATGACCTTCAAGAAACAAATGGTCCCTGGAATCAGTGTTTCATGTCTGATTTCAATGCTCGGTTAGATTAGCTTTCCGCCGGAAGTAGTCATGTGTAATTACTTCCACTCAATATGCTGTAGTAGCAAAATGTAAGGGATCATCAGGCTTTTACAGATGAACCTGAGCCCTGGGGAGGGGAGGCAATGTGTCCAGTGTCCTACCATGAATTGGAGCAGCATCAGGATCTTCCCAGACTCAGGGATCCGGGGTAAGATGGAACCACAGAAGATGGCCCAGAGAGAAGGCAGGTTTGCCCCTGTTTCTTCTCCTCACCAGGAAAGAGAGGAGGCCCTCCCATGGCCATACTTCTCATTAATTTCAAAATCAACAATAACAGGGCATTGCTTCTCCTGAATAATTCCAAATGACAGATTGAACCGATGTCACTTGTGACCACCATGCTTAAACCCTCTCTCCTTTAAGCCTCCCCAGAGGTATGAGCTGTCATCAATTTGAAACATTCTTCTTAAAAACTTCTCTGTCTCATCACAAACATATGCGTGCACAGCCATAAACATATGTCAGTGTTGTTCAGTGTGACATATTTACCTAAGCAGTACCATATTCCGTGTATTATGCTCCAGGCTATTTTTCACCCCACAACAGTATAACTCTGTTTCTGTGTAAGTACATGTGGGTTGCTCTCATTGTTTTTAACTGGTATGTCATGGTCACTACTGTGAATTTATCATGTTGTATTGTTCTGTTGGATGACAGTTAGGAAATTCCCAATTTCTTCTATTAGAATGATAGCCCATAAAGATCCTCTACATGCTTCTTGGTGCTCACATACCATGGCTTCTCTGGGGAAAGCCCCTGAGGAGAACCGCTGGTCATAGGGTGTACACATCTTTAGCTTTATTACATGCTGTCAGATTGTTCTCCAGAGAAGCCCTGGAAACACCCTCACCCCTCCATCCCAGGGGTATCAGTTCCCTGTACCCTCCCTGACACTCAAAGGTCAAACTCCTATTTGATGCAGGGAAATATTGCTTCTGTTTAGGCTTTCCCAACTGCTAGTGTGTCTAGGTATTTTTTTTTCTTTATGAAGCTTAAACATATCCCTCTCTCTATAAATTGCTCATTAATGTCTTTTGCATATTTTTCCATTGGGCTGTTTGACTTTTCTCCTAACATTATTTAAAGAGCACTTAAGCCCTGCTGAAATCTGAAGTGAATCATAGCTCAGAAATCTCACACTGCATTAAGAGAATGATTTGAAATGTTATTTTTAAAGGGTGGGGTGGTGAGGATGGAGAAATATGGGTGACAGACAGGTCTGAAGTGAAAAGACACCTTACCTCATGAAACTGGGTGTAGAAAGGGGAGGCCCAGGGGGTTTGAGCAAAACTTGTCATCCCCCTGTTGATAACCAGATGCTGCTGCTGAGCCTGCCCAGGACAGAGAGGCAACGTGGGATGCCTGAGGATCTGGCAATAAAACAATGGATAGTATTTTCCTAATTTTTATATTGACTACATGTTGAAATGATAAGGTAGAAATAGTAGGTTTAAGAGAATATATTATGAAAATTAATTTTCCTATCACTTGTTACCTTCTCAGTATGGCTACCAAGAACTTTGGAATCATATTTGAGGCTCACATTGTATTTCTGTTAGACGGTGGTAGTCTAGGAGATAGGAACAATTACGTTTCCGGTCCCAGCCCCTCAAGTAGAAATTCCATGTGCTCTTGGGCACGTTGCTTTCCCATGTGGCCTCATTGACCCTAGGGTGAGGGTGAAATTCATGCATCTGCCTGCCCCTTGGATACCCAAATATTCAGATGGGTAACACAGCCTGGGGCCTCACTCTGTCATTCGGGCCTGAGTTACATCCAGAGGGTTGAGGTGTCACCTCTTCTTGGCCTTGTCAAAAGGTGGATTATAACAGAACTGGAGACAGGACATTTTCTCTTAGATGTCCCTCACTCTGAAGGACTCAGTCAGACCTCTGTGTGAAGGAGCTAGAAGCTTCTTTTTCCCTGTCATCTGGGCCCTAAGGGCTCCTCCTGCTGGCCTTGCTAGTGAGCTCACTACCCAGATCACTGGTTCTATTTATCAAATGCAGTGACTTTGAACCTCACGTGTTAACCTTTTAAGATTCCTGCAAGAGATAGTAAAACAATTCAAATGTTTTTTTTTTTTAAGAAAAAAGAAAAGAAAGTGGGAAGAGGAGAAATATTTATATTTATAGGCTCTAGAATTAGTTTCCTAGTACTGTTATAAGAAGCTACCTTCTTCAGTTCTGGAGGCCAGAAGTCCCAAATCAGGTGCAGCAGGACCATGCTCCCCCTGAAGGCTCTGGGGACAAACTATTCCTTGTTCTTTGTTCTAAGGTCACATCACTCTACTCTCTACCTTCATTATAAATTGCTGTCTTCTCAGGGTCTCTGTGCGTATTTTTCCTCTTTCTTTTTTGGACAGAACAAGTTATGACCTCCCAGTACTCTCACTAGGGTAAGGCCTACGCTCCTCCAGTGTGATGTTTACTTGACTTTTGCATTTTTTATATCACCAGACACCCATTTTCCAAATAAAGTCACATTCTGAGATTCCAGGAAGTCATGAATTGGGTGGAGTGTTTTAGTCCACCTTCCATGGTTATCACTGAGTACCACCAACTGGGTAATTCATAGACTAAAAGTTAATTTGGCTCACAGTTCTGGAGGTTCAAGTTCAAGGGATCACATCTGGTGAAGGCCTTGCCAGTGGGGTCTTTGCAGAGCAACGCAGGGCATCACATAGGGGTCGGGGAACATCCAAGAGCCAGAGCCAATCTGGCTTCTATGACAAACCCACTCTCAAGACAACCCATTAACACCCCAATCCCTGAATGCAGAAATCTGTTCTTGAGGTCAGAACCTTCACAACCTGATCACCTCTGGAAGATCCCACCTGGTCCCACCTCTTACCACCTCATAGCGGGGACTGAATCTCAGCCTGAGTTTCGGTGAGGACATTGCAGGTGCTAGGAGGAGCACATCTGGCTCCTCTGTGCTGGGTGGCACACACATGGGAAAGGGAAAGGCAGACCTTGACCCAGCAGTGTTGATGGATTCCATGCATCCTTCAGCGCCTAAGGTTGCAGCAGCCTTGTGGGCACTTGCACAGCTGGCCAACCAGCTGCCCAGCATCCCTTCCGCCAGGTGGCTTAGGACCGGCTCTCCTCCATGCCCACAGGAGCTAAGGACCCTGAACCTTACCCTTCTGTTGCTCGCGCCCCATCAGCCTTCAGTGTCCCCCTGCAGTTGTGGCACCTCCTGGCCCTGTTCCCTTCAGGCTCCAAATTCAACCCAAGAGCCCAACGCTCCTCACTTCCCCAATGGCACTGCACCCAAATGCATCGTTGTTTTTTTTTTTTTTTTTTTTTT
>NW_022900921.1:26220070-26241836 GCF_012274545.1 Fukomys damarensis | reverse complement strand
TTTTTTCACTAAAATTTACTATGCTCATCACATGGTGTTTGGAAAATGCAAAAGGCAAAAAGAAACTTTATTTTTAATGTAATCGACAACTATGCCATAGAAATAAGTGGTTATAACGAACAAAAACTCAATACTGGAAGGCCCTGCATCAGATACTTTGTACGGAGCCAAAAGAGCTCTAGGCTCTCGTTCTCTCTGGATCTGCTTCTGGCAGAGGCAATTATCTGTAAACTCTCCAGTACAACGCTACACTTAGTTAATTCCCTTGGCCCTTCTAAGCGCTCTTGGAGATTAACTGATTTTTCCAATTTTCCCCCAAACCAGCCTGGCGTCCATGTTTGCAGGTTCAGCCTGGAGGGCATCTTTATGGAGAAACTCTCTGTTTCCCATTGATAACTCCAAAACAAGTGAATGATCCGGACATGTCTTCATTGCACCCTAACTGACCACTGGAAGTTAAAGAATGGACCCACTTCAGAGCACCCGCCGCTGGCGAGGCATCGAGCCACCTCCTCCGCGGGAACCACAGCAGCAGGCCCCGGGCCATGATGCCTGGCCTGGGTGACTCGGGGCGCCCGGAGCTCAAGGCCCCATTCCTACCGCTGCTGCTGCTGAGTTTCCTTGCCACTGGAAGAGGGGGAGCGGCGGACGGCGGACTTGGCAGATTCACTTTTTACAAGTCTACCTGTTAGAGAGGAAATGATGGGGAAATACTCTAATCTTCCCTCGGAGAGTCGTAACATACGACTAGCTGAACATTCCAATATGCCAGTAGAAAAAAATACATATCACTTGGGAAAGTTCTTCCGTTATCACTCTCACCTGCCAGTACGCAACCTCAGGGGATCTGAATTCAATCAACGCGACTTGGAGAAAGGATGAGGAGCTGCTTAAGAATTTTTCTCTCACCATAACAGGAAACAACACTGTATACTGAGTGCACGATCACCTTCATTGACAGCAAACAAAGGGGAAGCTCTTCGTGTCTCTTTGAAGAAGAAAACGAACAATGGGGAGCATTTAATATTAAAGTTCCAGAACTTCATGGCAAAAAACAAACCATTGATCACTCACAGGGGTGACTCTGCTGTCCTGGTGTGTAAAGGTCCACGTTGCTTTCCTTTACGTTGGAC
This sequence comes from Fukomys damarensis, assembly GCF_012274545.1. NCBI lineage: Eukaryota > Metazoa > Chordata > Mammalia > Rodentia > Bathyergidae > Fukomys > Fukomys damarensis. The sequence goes on along the minus strand of NW_022900921.1, from coordinate 26,240,703 downwards.
CTGGTATAGAAGTAGTGGGAGTGTACAGGTTCCTACTGATGTTCACAGGAATGATAAGTATGTTGTCATCGGAACACACAGCAATCAAACAAAGCTCAGCATAGAGCATCTTCTAGGAGAAGCGGGGGCGAGTTCCTACTGGTACCGTGCAGTATTCTAGCCGGGCGAGAGCAAGGAGCAGCTTGAGCTTGTTGTGCTGAGCTTTTGGTGCCCCTCAAACCTTTTCTTGCAATAACTGCTGAAGCTGTTGTTTTAGTGGTCATTATCCTGCTGTGTGCAGTGTACCCACAAAAGAAAAAGAAGCACCCAGATGAAAGAAAAGAATTTGAGCAAAATGAGCAGCTGAAGTCAGATGGTAGCAACGGTATAGAAAATAATGCCCCCAGGCAAAGAAAAAAATGAATCTGTGAGTCCATGAGTGGAAAAGATTACATCAAGCACCATGGGAAGATGTACAAAGACCGTGATTCAGGTTTTAAGAGAATCTGAGTTTTTATTTTCTAAAAGATGAAAAGTTGGGCAGGGGATTTTGCTCAGTGATGCTGCACCTGCCTCACAAGTGCAAGGTCCTGAGTTCAATCCCCAGAACCAAAAAAAGAAGATGACAAGTTTATGCAACCTGTACATCAGTAGCTTCATAATTAATTTATGCTGTCTCAGATCTAAAGATATATTTTAATTGTGGGATTGCTTTGTACTAAAGCAAGGTAAACTCTGTGAAATATGTTCTGTGAGCTGTAACTCAGAGTACTTTGTTTTGGTCTTCAAGGGACATAAGCAAAATCAGTAGCAGAAAAGCCACAAGCAAAATCAGTTAATAGATCATAGAACAAGTGTCACCAAAGACCCATTTATAACCAAAGAACTTATTAAAAAGAAAGTATTTCCCATTTGTCCTTAAAAGTTTTCTTCTAGTCATGCTTAGCATATGTAGAATTTTATGTAATAATTTCATGTAAAGTTCATCCTTCTCTGATATTTAAAAACTATCTTCATTAGGAATTGAATACTTTGTGCTTTTGCTAATGATAGTTACAATCTCTACAAGTAAGATATGTCTTTCATCCCTAAATAATGGTTTAAGGCAAGGAAATAAACCTTGTTTTTAGCTGGTTAAAAAAAAAAAAAGAATGGATCTACTCACCTCTCAATGAGCATACAGTCTTGGAGGAATCCGAGCCTAGATCAAACTCCCAAAAGCTGGGCAGGGTGATGCATGCCTGTAATCCTAACTACTTGGGAGGCAGAGGCATGAGGACCTCAACTTTGAGGCCAACCTGGGCAATTTAAGGAGAACTTGTCTCAAAATAAAAAAATGAAAAGGCCTGGGTCTACAACCATGTAATTTAGTAACAGTCTCTATTCTTCTCTTAACCTGAATTTCCTCATCTACAGCTGAGAAACTCAGTGACTGTACAGCTGGCTTTACCCCTTATAGTGTATAGTCTTCCCCTGCTGACCATTTCCTTGGAAAGAAAGCTTAAAGCCAATGACAAGATGGTAAACCTAGTGTTTGTTTCTTGAATTGTATCTTATCAAAGAGGTTTTCCTTAATTCCAGTGGTTCCTGAGCCCCTTCATTTTCTACAGTAGAGAAGAATTCTCTTTCCATTCTAACTTTAAATTCTCTATTATCAAAAGAGAGGCATTTTGCTCTGGGAGTAAAAAAAAATATATATATATATATTTTCATTGTAGTAACAGGAAGCTCTGAGGACAGGAAGGAGATTGCTTCCTATCTGACAGATCTGTTAACACCCCCAAGAATGTCCCATCATCACTGCTGAGCAAACGTCCGGTTCAGCCCGACAAGCTTCGTTCACTTTCCTCTAGTGCAACTTTGCAGTTTGTTGTAAATGACTGAAGAAGCATGATGGCAAAAGATAGGAATGACAGTACGTCCCTCTGGTCCCACCAACTCGAGGAGTTTTCCTAAAGGATAAAAGTGAAGAACACTCCCTTAGGCATACAGGTTTTGTGTAGGAAGGCAAAGCCATCCTAGGTGTTTTGAGTGGGAAAAGATTTAATACAGGGAATTGATGGTTACCCAACCTGAGGAAGGACTAGGGAGCATATTCATCTCCTAGATAACAAAATACCACAGATGAGGTGGCCTAAAGCAACAGTTCAAAAGTTCCAGAGGATGGAAGTCTGAGACCAAGCTGTCAGCAGGCACATGCTCTCTCTGAGACCTATAGAGAAAAATTCTTACTCATCACTTTCCAGCATCTGGTGGTGGCCAGCAATCCTTGGCATTTCTTGGTCTGCAGCTATAATACTTGAACGTCCCCCCTGGACATTGTATGGCATTCTCTCTTTGTGTGTCTCTCTCCTCTTCTTGTAGGAATGCCAGCCACATTGAATTAGAGTTCTAGCCTACTCCAGTATAATTTCACCTCAACTAATTACATTCACAAAGGCACTATTCTGAAATAAGGTCCCATAATCTGAGGTACTAGCAGTAAGATTTAAATATGTAATTTTGGAGGCCACAATTGAACCCCTACCAGCCAATTTCAAGGAATCTGAAAAGTGCAAGAATCACAGAGAAGAGAAGCCCCTGACTGACCACCCTGTATGTGAGCATCTGCCCTCGGTTCCCACCAGGAAACTAGGGTCTCTTGTTCTTTTACCTTTCACATCTCACATGAATGACTCTCATCAGCAGGACCTAACAGAAACTCTGTGGGCATGAGATTCCAGGAAAAGTCATTCTCTGGGTGGATCCCTCTACTATAAACAGAATGCTTGCACTCTTAATTTGTATAGAAGCCCTACTCCTCAGTTGATAGTATTTGGAAATAGGGACTTTGGAGGGTGATTAGGTCATGAGGTGAGGCCCTTAAAGATGGAATTAGCATCCTCTTAAGATGAACCATAGAATAGATGATTTCATATTCTCTCTCCCTCTCTCTCCCTCTCTCTCCCTCTCTCTCTCTTTCTCTCTCTCTCATATAATATGAGAATACAGTAAGAAAGCATTCATCTGCAAGCCGAGAAGAGTCCTTCCTGAAACCAAGTCCCCTGGCACTGTCAGAAGCAGTTCTACATAATGTTGGGGGAAAATAATTTCACAATTAAATTATGATTAGGCCTAGTTTTCCTGCCTACAGGCCAACTATGGCATGTTGAGACCTAACACCATTTTTGCCTCCAGCTACAGCTGAAACCTCAATGGTTCCATGATGCTGTGATGCTCCAGGGCAGGATTGCATCAGCTAAAGACATCCTGGTTCCCTGAAAACCAAGTAGTAAGAGAAAGGCTTCACCTGGGAGGGACAAATTCCTAATCAACATAAATTCCTCAATCAACCTAGGATCTTCATCAGCATAAAATCCTCATCCACATAGGATTACTTCCACCCACTAAGTCAACTCCAATTATTGTGTGTACCCAATAAGTGATGCCCAGATGAGAAAGTCTTTGTCTTTGCCCACTCTGAGGCACTGATCTCCTGCCCCTCATCATATGCTTTGAAATTACAAAAGCCCCTGTTGTCTTTTTTTTCTTTAGCCTTTGCTGCCCCCTTTCTAGTGAGTTAGAGGATTGATCACTCTCCTATATGGCACCATGGGCTTTGTCTCCAGAACTTTGAGAAATAAATGTTTGAGATTCAAACTTCCTAGTCTTTGGATTTTTTATTATTATAATATCTCTACTAAGACAATTCTGGAATAGAGGAGAGCTTGGAAAGCAGGAGAGTATTAAATATCCACAGACAATATGCAGCACATGCATTATGACCAAAACTGAGACATGTGTCCCCAAAATATGTCTTACTTTATTCAAAAACACATTGAGAGGGCAGGGAATTTAGCTCAGTGGTACCACCACCTGCCTTGCAAGCACAAGGTCCTGAGTTCGATCCCCAGTACCAAAAAAGAAAAATTGAGTACCTTCTCCATGCCAGATACCATGCTGGAGGAGATTAGGAATTAAATACATATAAAGTTAAATAAAATATAGTCTCTGCAGTAAAGGTATGTTCATGATTGAGTGGATGAAATATACATAAGTAATTATAAGAGAAAACTTCTATAATCTATAAATTAAGATAAAGTTTCTATCTCTTTAATGCTTGTGGTGTCCTGGATACCGTTGATCTTAACCCCAGATCCAGTCTACCAGAAAATCTTATCAGCTCTACCTTCAAACACTGACTTGAGACACTGAGAAATTCTAGCTGCATTTTGGTAAGTATGGCAATGGTATTGAGATATTGAGGTGATCTCTTTTAGAGACACTTACTGAAACACTTGTAGATTACATTATTGCATGAATTGGATTTGCTTTCAAATAACACAGAAGGAGGGGGGTATCCATGAAACAAGATAACTCAAGTTGATGCGTGTGGAAGCTGTATGATAGATATATGCAGTTCCTCTTTTACTATTCTCTGTACTTTTATGTTTTAAATGTCCCATAATATCCCAGTATCCCAGCACTTTATAACACTACAACTCTGACCCAGGTCACCATCTGCTCTATAATTTTTCCTTTACCTGCCTCACTGCCACTCTTCTTTCTCATGTGTATTCTAAACACAGCACTGGTCCTTACAAAATATAAGTCAGCTCAGGCTTTGACCCTCCTTATCATTCTTTTACAGCCTTAGTGGTCTTCCTGTCATTCCTCAAATACCTGGGTGAAATCCTCCCTCAGGGCATTTGCACTTGTTCATTTCTCTTCCCCAGATGCTCTTCCCTCAGGTCCCTTATGTTTCATCTTTTACCTTCTTCATATTTTTGCTTAGATGTCACGTCCATGGTTAGAATTTCCATGACCACCATTCTAAACCGGCAGCCTGTGCATATTCTCCTTACCCTGAACAAAGCTGGCAATCTCAGACCTTGTGGACTTTTGGTCTGTTGTTCTTATCTCTTGGATGGACCTTGAAGGAGTCCAGTGCCACCATACTAGGATGACCAGAGACCACTCTAAACCCCAGGCCAAGCTCAGCTGTCCCCACTGGCCATATCATTATCAGCCCTGCTACTGATGGGAACCGCTACTCCCTGCACCTTTCCAAGCATCATCCTTAGGCAGCCATTGCCCCTTGTGCTTTCTCAAAGTTTGTTGTTGGAAGATAGTCACAGCCCCCTTTCATTGAATTCCCTTCTGTGTAACTATATAAAAGACTTCATAACCTATACAAGAAGATCTGGTCTGGTTTCAAGGCCAGAGCAGTCCCTCTCAGGTTTGTTCTGAAATAAACCTGTCCTATTGAGCTTATTCCTTCATTTCTTTCCTTCTTTTTTTTCTAATAGACCTCATCTGGAAAAATGTCTCTTTAAAGACCACGTGGCATGAAACTGGACTCCCCTGAGCAGTGAGAGAAAAGCTCTCTATCTCACTGTACACAACATCAAGCATACCTGCAAATCTGCTTCACCATGTAAAATAAGACAGGTTCTGGGAATCAAAGAACAGATAGATATTTTGAAGGCAGGACACTATTATGCCTATTGTAGGAAGTGATGAAAGAAGTAGCTCAAGACATTTTTGCAGAAATAAAATGCATAAAAACAATCTGTACTGGATTCTATCAGACAATAGGAAGGGGATCAAGGAGAAGGGAGAGGGAAGAGCAACAGGGATAATGGGGGGTTGGAAATACTCAAAGTATGTGATGTACATGAACTGGTACAAATAGGCCACAAGAAACTTACTATTCTGTATGACCAATATACCTTCATTTAAAAAAAAAAACTGGTATGGTTTGAACGTGTTTCCCAAATTTCATATGTTGAAAACTTAATCCTCAAATTCACACAACCCAGGGAGCATCATGGTGGGTAAAATACACCCCAACATAACTTTTCTAATGAAAATATGTACTTGGGCATAATGGCAGCCAGCTCTGTATCTCAGTAGCTGCACTGGGGGATACAGAAAGCAGTCTTTAGGTTTACCCACTGGTACAACAAATGGCAAAGTGTGTGCATGTGTGTCAAAGTGTAAATGGGTGAATCTTACCCACATTTGTGTTGCGTTACATTTTTTTGTATTTACAATTTTTGTTACATGTTTTCTTTTCATTTTTCTTGTAAAATTAGTGCCATTTAGTTTCATCTCACATAAAAATCTGCTTTTACAACTTTGAGAGGAGGTTGAAAGTGAATCATCAGGTGATTCAACTACCAACGATGACTTGGATCACGTAAACCAAAGAAATTAGCAAGATGTGACAGATAGAGAAGTACAGAATGAAAACTTTGAGTCAGAGGAGGAAGAAAACAGTAGTGTAAATAAGTATTTGACTAGTCAAAGTGTTATAAAATGGACCTATATACCTAAGTGATCTGTTAGAACTAGGTCAGAAAATGTTATTAGGTTCTTGCTGGGGCAAAACCTATTGGACAGAATGCCAACATGGTGATTCAATGTTGGAAATTGTAACAGATGATATGCCACCTAGATGCTTTGAAATGCACTAGTAATGAAACATAATAAGTAAAACATTCTATATGCATCAATAGACTTAAAAATATACTTATGACATCTCACTATCTGAACTAAAAGCCTTCATAGCAAGACATTATCATTCTAACTGTAAAAATCTAAAAAATTTACAGAGAAGTGGCAGATGTGGCACTGAGAATTTTAGAACAATAATGGCATTCAACAGATTTGTTTTGTTTTTCAAAATTGCCTAGTTTTAACAACAAAAACCCCTACCAAGAAAGAAAAAAGAAAAACAATCAGACAATTTAGCAGCTATTTGCTCATTTTTTAAAAGCTTTGTTTTGAACTGTCAAGCAATTTATATACAGTCTGAATACATGACAATTCACAATTTGCATCATTTCACAGTTGTTGAAAGTTTCAGCAATATATGCCAAACAAACCTTCCAGATATGGTATAAAAATATATGCCCTGGTGAATACAAAGACATTCTACTTTAATTTAGAAATTTATTCTGGAACTCAGCCACCAAGTCTTTATCTGTGTAGTAATAAATCATATGACATTGTGAACAGACTTGTTTTATCTATTTCAAAAAGTAACACATATGCCACATTCAAAAATTGGTTCACAAGTTATCCACTGATGTTATGTTTTTTAAAAAAATAAAAGAAAAAAACACCTGACCAACATAGGAACTATGCACAAGAACAAAGTGGAGATTCCTGAAAAAATGTTGCAAATTCACAACAGAGAAGTTTTTGGATTTCAGTCTAATAGACATAACATTGGTTTCCTATATGGTGAAGAAAAATAAAGTCGTGTTGATGCTGTCAACATTACATCAGAATGATAAGATTGATAGTGAAGCCGGACATGGGGGTACCGGCCTGCAATCCCAGCACTCAGGGGGCTGAGGCAAGAGGAGGATCCTGTGAGTTAAGGTCAGCTGGTGCTATATAGTGAGTTCAAAGCTAGCCTGGAACATGTAGTCAAACCTTGTCTCAAAAAGTCCAAACAACAACAAAAAAATAAAGATTGGTAGTGAATCCTCAACACAAATGAAGCCAGAAATGGTGACATTTCACAACAAAATGAAATGTTGACAAGTTATGTGGAAGCTATGATGTCACAGAAAACACAAAGAGTTGGTTGAATTGTACTGGATCTTAACATATCAGGCATAAATAGTTTCATAATTTACAAAGAAAATAATGAGCACAAACTTTCACTGAGAAATTTTCTTAGAGGATCGGGACTGGAATTGATAAATGATCAATTACAGCCAAGGAAGAGCAATGTGTGTCTGCCCAGAGAACTCCGCAAAAGAATTCTGGAGCACACCGGTGAACAGACAGGTGAAACATCACAAGACTGTCCTAGGAAAACAGCAAGACCAGCGAGATGTCAAGTATGTCCTACCAAAGTAGACAGGAAAACAAAACCCATATGCTATCAGTGTAAGTAATATTTATGTACGGAACATGCTGTTCTCAAGTGTGAAAACTGCCTTAGGTATGATAAATGAAGTAATGATTATTTCTGTGGTGGAGCTTTATTTGTAGTCTCATTGTAGTTCATATAGGAATTTATTTCTGTTGCTATTTTTTAGAATTAGTAAGCAAACGGTCGATGTAGAAAATGTTGATGTTTATTCTAACACTCAGTATATACTTGATATTTTATTTTATTGATATTTAATTTTCCTGCTAAGTACACATTGTGTAATATAATAGGAAGCTCGTGGCAAAAGAGAAAGACAAGAGAGGCGACAAGTGTGGCCTGCTGAATAGGAAAGGAAAGCTAAGCACACATGCTGCCAATGTGAGCCAGACTTGGGTATGGAACACGCTGTTGTCATGTGTGAAGACTGCCTTAAGTGTGATAATTAAAGCAAAGATTATTTCTGTTGTAAAGTTTTGTTTGTATTCTCACTGTAGTTCACATAGGAATTTATTTCTGCTGTTATTTTTTAGATCTAATCAACAGTTGAAAATGTTCATCATTATTCTGCAGTTGATGTTGAAAATGTTGATCATTGCTCTATTAGGCAGTAAAATTTAATATTTCGTTTTATTGATATTTATTTTCCTGTTAAGTACACATTATTTAATATAAAACTCATAAAATTAAAATTAATAATTTATCAATGGAAATATTCTAAAAAATAAAGGTGGGCATTATACACTCCCATAATGCTCCTTTAAATAAAATTCCCTACGATCCCCACCCCGAGTAGTATTTGGATTTCTGGAAGGTGACTTAGTCTATAGGGCTCTGCCTGCATGAGTGGATAAATCCATTTGGGATTAAGGGCTGAATGGATTGTGGAGGGATGGCTTTGTTATGAAAGCAACTCTCCCTGGCTTGCTTGCTTTGTCTTGCCGTATGATGTTCTGTGTGCTTCCCTGAGCCCTACTACAGAGTACTCTTCAGCAAGAAGATCCTCATGAGACTCTTCTATCTTTGGACTTCCTAACCTCCCAAACTATAATGAATAAACTTATAAAAATAAATGATTCAGTCTCACGTATTCAATTATAGCAACAGAGTATGGTCTAAGACATAACCTTAAGGCCACCCATTAGTTGAACAAAGATTTACTGAGTACTTTATACTAGTCTCCGTATCCTCAGGATGGAGCCTTGCAGTGTCATCGGATCCTGCCTTCTCCTTCCCCTTCAGAGAGGGGAGAAAAGTGATTAAAAAAAAAAAGACAGCAAACAGAAAGACTGGATAATGGCAGGCAATACTGAAGGCTGGAAAGGAAATTATATGGATGGCCTGGTAGAACCAGAAGAATGCTTTGGGTAGAGAATGTCAGACGTTCCTTGTAGGAGTCGACATGAATGGTGAGAAAGAAGCACTTCCCAATCTGAGAGAAGAGTCCTTTTAGAAGAAAAATAAGTGCAAAGGCCCTAAGGTAGGAATAAACTTAGGATTTTTCAGAAAAGAAGATCAATGTGATTGGTAAGTAATGAGCAAAGGAGGAGACTTATGATAAATGATGTCAGAAAGGTGAATGGAGGGGGCAGATTTTGTAAGGACTGACTGGCCATGATGACTTTGTAAGCAGTACCACAGAGAGTTTTACAGGAGCGAGTGCCACAATCTGATATATATTTTCTTTTTGGGGGGTGTGGGGATACTGGGAATTGACTCCAGGGCCTTCACACTGAGTTATATCCCCAGCCATTTCCTTATTTTTTTATTTTGAGGTAAGGTCTCTCTAAGTCACAAAGTTTCCTAAGCTGGGATTTAACTTGTGATCATCCTGCCTTAGCCTCCCAGAATATGGGTACTACAAGAATGTACCATCATGCCCAGCTTGATTTATATTTTTAAGGTCATTTTGTCTATCAATTGAATGGCTAGATAAGCCAAAGGCAGTCTAGTCACATAAAATGAAAGGCAGTTTAGTCACCAGGTAGAATATTATTCAGCCCCAAAAAGAAATAGAGTACTAGCCCAGGCTACAAGATGAATGAACCATTAAAATATTACACTAAGTGGAAGAAGCCAGTCACAAAAGATCAAATATCATGCAATTCAACTCATATAAAATATTTAGAACACCTAAATTTGTAAAAACACAAGTAAATTAATGGTCTAGGGCAAGGCAGGGCTATTGAACACTAATGAATAAAGGATATGGAGTTTCTTTAGAAAGTGATGAAAATATTCTAAATTTAGATTGTGCAGATAGCTGTACAGCTCTGTGACTATACTTACGGCCACTGAATAATACAATTTTTCACACATGTATTTTCAGAATAATTGAGGTATAATTGATATAAATTGTGTATGTTGAAGGTATACATGTTTCGGTATATATACTAATACATTATGAAATTATTACTATAATCAATTATGTAATTACACTGGGGATTGGGTTGCTGAAGGCATTTATGACCTATTCTCTTAGTTAATTTCAAGGTTACATTATTGGGCAATATGGCCCCCCGTGTATATCAGTTTTCTAAAACAGATTCATCTTATAACCAAAAAAGTATGTTCTCTGACTAACATCTTCCCATTGCCCCCTGACTCCAACCTCTTGTAATTTCCATTCTACTTCCTGTTTCTATGGTTATGGCTCTTTTTTGTTCCATATGGATGTGAGATTAGACAGTATTGTATTTCTGCATCTGCGTGTTTCACTTAGGAGAACGGTCTCCTGAACTATATACTGTAAGTGGATAATTTATATGATAGGTGAGTTATATCGCAATAAAGCCATTTGTTAATAGAAGTCACTCTGGATACATCTGGCTGAACTTGTGTTCTAAGTGTGTTTAATGCATACACATTTTTCAGTAGATGCCAGAAGAAGCCCAGGTGGTGACAAATGTAAAAGTCATCAATTAACAAAGAAAGAAATTGGAAAGAAAAGGACAAACACTGAACTTTGGAGATGTGCCCCATAAAATGCTAGAAAGAACTAGTCGTCAAAGTTATCATGTACCTCTGCACGAGGAATGGCAGTGTGGGCTGAACTCAGGAGTTGGGGTACACGTCCACAAGAAAGGATTTCCCCAAATTCTCTCCTCCACCAGATACAGCTGAGCAACTACCATCCATATCTCCACAGGCTCCTGTTCTCTGGATGTGCAGTCAGAGTGACTTGGGACTGGTCTACCAGGCACAAGTATGGGCAGAGGGACCTTGGTCAACAGAGTGGGACAAGATGAAAGTCCATGTGTTCCTGGTGATGCCATTCCCCTTTTGTCCCTCCCCTACTCATTCTAAGAAAGACCAGCATCAGCCTTGTCCCACACCTACCCATCAGATGGAAAGGTCTAAATCTGTTTTATTTTGCTATGAGAATACCTGAACCTAGGAGATTTGTAAAGAAAATAAATCTATATCCTACAGTTCTGGAGCCTTGATTTCAGGTGCTGTATCTAGTGAGGGCCTCCAGGCTGGTGGAGACTCTGCAGAGATCCAGGGTGGTGCCAGGCATCACATGGTGAGTGATAAACATCAAGAGAGGGAGCCAAACTGGCTTTTATAAGAGATCCACTCTTTAGATAATCCACTAATCTACCAATCTACTAATCCATTAATCCACAAATGGATTAATTCATTCATTAGAGCTGAGATTTCATTACTTAATCACCTCTTAAAGATTGCATCTGGTCTCATCCTTTAATACCTCACAATGGGGATTAAATCTCAACGTGAATTCTGGTGGAAATGTTCAAACCATAACAAGTCTCTTCTGGAATTTAGTATGAGTAAGGTTTCTCTTGCAACAAAGCTGTGTAAAAGTCTCCCTAGCCATACCAGCTTATAACCACCATGGTTTATTTTCATTCTCATGGTTCTGCAGTTTGCTGGGGTTCAGCACATTTTAGCAGGGCTCACTGGATGGGATGAGGTCTTCATCATGGGGCTCCCCATGTGGAGCCTTGTGAGGCCACATGTATTGTATTCTGCTTATAGAAAATGGGGGACAAGATGACAAGCCAAATGACACCCACATAAGCACAATGGAGTCTCCACTCTAATCACATCTGTCCACATTTCAAGGGCCAACACAAGTCACAGGGCAAGTTCAGCTTCACAAAGGCAAGGAGTACACGCGTCCTGAGGGCATTGTTATAATTCAGATCTAAAATGTTCTCCCAAAACCTCTTGTGTTTTTAAGGAGATCAGCTCATGGGGGTGCTGTACACATCAGCAGATTTACCCACTAATGGATTTACAGCTGATGTCTCCTCCCTTCTCTCTGCTTCCTGGCTGCCATGGGTTGAGCACTTTTTGTCCTGCTGTGCTTGTTGCCATCCTGTTTCTACCTCAGAGCCAGCTGCCACGGACTGAAGTCATGAGCAAAACTAACTTTTCCTCCTTTAAATTGTGTGTGTTGAGCATTTTGTCCCAGCCACAAGAAAGTTACTAAGACAATCATGGGGGGAATGGAACTGTATGGGTAAATAATACAACATGACACACAGCCGAAGAAAAGACTCATGGGATCGACGTTTGGGCTCTGCCAGTGTAACAGCCCCCTCAGGCCACCCAGGCAAACTTGGACAATATTCTCAGAAATGACTAAGAACTCCCAAGAGATTTGTTTATGTGGGTTGTATTCAACAATTTGCTTCTTTGTTTGTTTGTTTGTTTCCAAACGAAGATTGCTGGAGCCATGTGTGTGTGGTTTTTGTTTTGTTTTGTTTTTTTAGTACTGGGAATCGAACTCGGGACCTTGCACTTTGTGAGGCAGGCAGCAGAACCAATGAGCTACATCCCTGACCCTGCTCTTATCTGCTTCTGCATTCTGTGTGTTGTTGTTTGGTTAAAGTATGTGATGATCGAAAAGATATGTGGCTAGAAAAAGGAGAAGGATTCCAATGGCTTTTTCAAACAGATATTCTTCTTTGCTATGAGAACAAAATGTGCAAGTAATAGTCTTCTAAATGTTAGTTGCAGTCCAGAAAAGGAAACATATCATTGAACTTGTCTTCTATTGCATGAAATCCATTGGCCTTTCTGGCTCTCTGAATGGGCTTCTCAGCAGTGATCGTACAAGCGTCCTTATGCTACATTGTGAATGGATCTTTTACCAAAACACTTTGTATCGATTCACTGAATCATACAGATCTTCCAAACTGTTGACACACTTCATTATAAAATATACAAATAAGACATTTGTCATTATCACCACTGACCTTGCCAGCAAAGGCACCTCACCTAGGGAGGCAGCCCAGTGGTACCTAGCATTTACAAGGACCCAGATTCAATCCCCAGCACCCCAAGTAAAAACTAAAAAGGTGACAAGCTCACCATGATAGACAGAGTCTCCAAAAAAGTTTTTTTAATCTGAAATTTTACGTTTGAAAAACTACTGTCAGTTATTTTCTTAGGTGACAGGTTCACTTCATTCATTTGAAGATAATGTCTGCCAAATATCTATGTGTGAATAACCATAGTTTGCCTGACAATTACTCTTAAAAAAAAAAAAGAGCTATAATCATAGTATTCAGGAGACTAGAACAGGAAGATCACTGCAAGTTGAAGGCCAACCTGAACTACATAGGGAGACAATGTCTAAAAAAGAAAACAAACAAACAAACAAACAAACAAGCAAAACAACCACCACCAACAACAAGTAATGTTCCTCCAAAAAAGTAATTAACTCACCTTACCATACCATCATCAAAGTGCTTCGTCTTGAGGGAGCCATCAGGACCATCTACGACGATATTGACTGCACACACTTCCCATTGCTGCAAAGAATACAGAAAGGGTGGGGACACAAGGGTCATCTTTAGTGAGGTCAGAGCTCTTTCTGCTCCATGAAGGACGTTTTTAAGTGAAATTGGTACTTTATTTTTATTATAAGCATGTGGAAGTAAAGCGTTTAAAACATTAGGGCAGAGCCAGGGAGTTAGCTCTGTGGTTCCAGCGTCTGCCTCAAAAGCGCAAGGACCCGAGTTTGATCCCCGGTGCCACAAATAAATAAATAAGTAAATAAAACATTAGGGTAGCGTAGGCCTCTGCCTTGATATGCCCAGTAGATTTACCCATTGTATTATTCCAGGTTTGCCACAGAAACTGTGTGTGTGTGTGTGTGTGTGTGTGTGTGTGTGTGTGTGTGTGTATACACTATATAAAATGCTTCTTATAAGGAGCTAGCTCACATGTCTGTGACAAGTTTAAAATCTGTAGGGCCAGCCAACAGGCTATAGATCCAGGGAATGAGGCTGCAGTTTCATGGTGAAGGCAGTGTGCCACAGAAACAGGAAAAGCTGCCACCACATGTGAAGACAAAGACAGTCCTCTGAGGAATTCTTTCTCTTGCCTGGGGAGGCTCAGATTTTTATTCTCTTTGAGTCTCCAACTAATTGGGTGAGGCTCACTCACACTAGGGAGAAGACTTTGCTTTGTGCAAAGTCCACTAATTTAGGCTTGGTAGAGGGCGGAATACCAATCTTCAGACACCAAATCCACAACCAATGGAATCCTTTACAAAAATCCAGAAACCAGAGAAGAGGCTATTGCACCCCCAGCAAGCACAAAACCAACCACATAAAAACCCTTAGAAAGCTCCAAGCCATTCATCTGGTAGAGCCTATCTCCCAGCTTATGGCCACATGATGGACAGAAAACTCTCAGCTCTTGGCTTCTTCTTGGAAAGGGAAAGGATAGATTAGACCAGATTAAACCAGACTGCCTGGCTTTACAGGGAATGGGGTGGGGGGTTGTTCTATCTTGGCTGAATCCAGACAGGAAAGGCTGCCACAAACAAAGGCAAGGTCTGGCACAGTCTCACACTGTTCACCTTAGTCCCTCTACCCAGCTCCCTGTAGAATGAGCAGTTCTCAATTCCGGGTTTCTCCCTGGACAGAGAGTTCAAGTCTGTGTCCAGCATTCTGCTTTTCGGAGCAGCTCTTCAGGACACCGGTCCATGTCTCACCTGTCTTGGAGTTTACAGGACCTGCCATATTTGAGGTACCTGGGAAACTCTAGGAACAAAACTGATCCAAGCAGCTTGCTGCTGCTCCAGAGGACCATTGCTGCTGCAAACACAGCCACTACATCTTGCTGGCATCTCTCTTGGGGGTTGGGAAAAATAGATAAATGGAGCATGTGTCCAACATGACAGGGTTTGGGGGTCTGCACACAGGACCAGTCTTGGTCTACCTGATGGGAGCACTAATGCTACCTGACATACTTACAACCTGTGGTATTCTGAGGACAAAATCTTGCTGAGGCTTGGAGAAAATCCACAGATCCTGTGGTTAGACACCACAAATAGACACCAGAGGGAGCAAGAGATTATAAATGTCTGGGAAAAGAAAAGAGAAAATATCTCCAACTGGGAGTTTGCATGCACAAGTTCAAAGAAGATATATCCAAGAAAAGTCTCAGAGCCTGCAGAAATTCTAGCTTTTTCCTTTATAAAGCCAGTCATTAAACACTAGAATAGATGTCTATTTCTTCAAATGCACAGATCTCAACAAAAATTTGTAAGACACATAAAGAAACAAGGAACCTAAGAATGGTAGCACAGGCCTATAATCCCAGCAACTCTGGGAGGCCGAGGCAGGAGGAATGAAAACTGTAGCCCAGCCTGAGTAACTTAGTGATTTAGTGCCACCATGTCTAAATAATAATAATAATAATAATAATAATAATAATAATAATAATAATAAGGAGCTAAAGGTGTAGGGAAGGTGGGATGGGTAGGGGAAGGGTAATAAGGGAAAAGAAAAAAATGTGAGATAATGAAAAGATAGAAATAAAGTGTTTGTAGATGGGGAGGGGAGGAGGGAGTGAAGGGAGGGCAGGGACAAGGGGAAAAAATGAGAACCAAGACCTGTCATGTAGAGGTACAAGATCCCAACAATGAATGTGACTGTACTGTATCCCTAAAATGTACCAATAAACTCAATTAAAGCTGAAAAAAATAATAATATTAGGCTGGGGATGTAGCTCAGTGAGAAGGTTCTGAATTCCTGTGTTCAATACCCAGTACTAAAAACAAAAGAAAGGTGGGGAAGAAATGAGAGCCAAGATCTGTTGTGTAAGGGTACAAGATCCCAATGATAAATGTAACTGTGCTGTATACTTAAAAAGTACTAATAAACTCAATAAGATTTTAAAAATTTTTTTAAAAAGAAGGGAAGAAAGAAAGAATTATAGACAGGGAAACAAATGCAAAGAAAAGAACAAAAGTAAATCTCCTTAGAAAAATCCTAAAGAAACAAAAGTAAAGAAATTGTTTGACAAAGAATTTAAACTAATGGTTTTTTAAAAATACTCAACTGCTGCCTGTCTCACAAGTGAAAGGTCCCAAGTACTATTCCCCAGTATCCCCCCAAAATGCTCAGTAACTTCAGAAAACAATACATGAACAAAATAAGAATATCAATAAAGATATAGGAAAAGTTAAAAAAGGGACCAAACAGAAACCTGCAGAATACAGTAACTGACAAAAAATTCACCAAAGGGTTCAAGATCAGAATTAAACAGAAGAATCAGCAAACTCCAAGACAGATCATGTGAAATTATCCAGATAGTGGAACAAAAAGAAAAATGGATGAAAAAGAGTGAAGACAGGTGACGGTAGTTATAGGAAGCCATCACGTGAGCCAAAATAGCATATGTACTACAAAAGGAGGAGAAGGAAGAACAAGCAAAGGAGATAAGGAAGAAAAAGAGGAGACTGAACAGGAAAAGGAGAACAGAAAAGAAGGAAGAGAGAGAGAGAGGGAAAGGGGCAAAAAAATTAGGCAAAGAAATAATGGTTGAAAACTTTCCAAATTTGGGGAAATAAATGGATAATATGTTCAAGAAGCCCCAGTGGACACCAAGTGATGGGCCCAAAGAATTTTGTAGCCCAGATACATTACAATCAACTAATCAAAAGTCAATGACAAGAAAAATATTAAAATCAGCAAGGGAAATGTGATTTGTGACATGTAGAAGATAAGACTATCAGTGATCCAGGCATGGTAACACAGGCCTGTAATCCCCACACTTTGGAAGAATGAAGCAGAAGGATCACAAATTTAACCCCTGACTTAGCAATAGCCTGTCTCAAATTTTTTAAAAAAATAATGTTAAAATATATCTGAGGATTTGGCTCAGTTCAAAGTCCCTGGGTCCAATACCTAGTACTGGAAAAAGCAGCACCAAGAGATGGAGTGGCCTGTGAGAATGGTACAAGACATTCATATTCCATGAAACAGCAGCAGAATGCATATTCTTCTTAAGCATACACAGAAGAGTCTCCAGGATAGATCACATGCAAGACCACTCCAAGTCTTAACAATTTAAGAAGACAGACCACACCAAATATATTTTCCAGCTACACTGAAGTTATACTACAAATCAATAGCAGAAGGAAAACTAGAAATAAATAAATATTAGCAACATACTCTTGAAAAGCCAATAGATCAAACAAGAAATCCTAAGAGAAATCAGGAAATATCTTGAGACAAATGAAAAATAAAAATACAATGAACCAAAACATATAGGATAGAGAGAGCAGTAGTTAGAGGGATATTTATAGCAGGAAATAGTCACATTAAAAAAAGAAAAAGAAGTTCTTTATTGAGAACTTCTAATTTACACCTGAAAGAACTAAAAAAAAAAAAAGGGCTATGTCAAACTTAATAATAGAAAGGAAATAAGATTAGAAAGAAATAAAGTACAGAATGATGGAAAAACAGTAGAAAAAGATCAGTGAATCTAAAAGAAAAGACTGTCATAATTCAATCAGAAATGAAAAAGGAGACATTACAACTGATGCAAAAGAAATAAAGTGTTCCAAGATACCACCATAACAATTATACACCAAAAAATTAAATAGCCTAGAAGAAATGCATAAATTCCTAGAAGCATACAGCTTACCAAGTCTGAACCATAAGGAAGTAGAAAATCTGGGCAGACTCATAACTAGTAAAGAAATAGAATTGGTAATTTAAAACCTCTCATGAAGAAGTCAGGGACCAGATGGCTTCACTAGAAAATTATAAGAAATATTTAAATAAGAATTAATAGCAGTCAATTCTTAAATATTTCTAAAAACTTAAGAAAAGGGTACATTTTCCCACTTATTTTACAAGACCAACATTGCCTTCATACCAAAGCCCAACAAGAAAACTGCAAGCCAATAGCCCTGATGAACAGAGGTGCAAAATTCTTCCATAAAATACTATGAAACCAAATTAATCAGCAAATTTTTAAAAATATGTTTTTCCATGACCAGGTTGACCAAGTGAAATTTATTCCTGGGATGCAAACATAGTTTAGCATATGCAAATCAATCCATCTGATACAGCACACTGACAGAATGAAAGAAGTACAAAAAAAACAGCATTTGACAAATTTCAATTCCCTTTGATGACCAAAAAAACAAACAAACAAACAAAAAAAAAAACCACCACAGAACACATTAGAATAAAAGGAAATTACTTCTATGTAAGAGAGGTCATTTGGGTCAGGAATTTAGCTCAGTGGTTCTATCACCTGACTAACAAGTGCAAGGTCCCAAGTTCCATCCTTGGTACCAAAAAATTAAAAATTAAAAAAAAGAGAGGTCATTTAAGAAAAGCCAACAACTAACATACCCAATAAGTATAATGATTAGCAATAAGGTAAGAATATCCACTCTCACCATATCTAGTCAATAAAAAGAATTCAAATTGAAAGGGAGAAATAAAATTATCTTGGTTTACAAATGACATGATTGTATAAGAAGAAAACACTAACATACACACACAGGCACACACACAACTATTAGAAGTAATAAATGAATTAAGCAAAATTTCAGGCTACAGATCACACTGCAAAATCAATTGAGTTTCTAACAATTAACATTCCAAAAGGAAATTAAGAAATTAAGGAAACAAGACTACTACATCAAAAAGAATACAATAAATAGGAATAAACTTAAAGATGAAAGACTTGAACACTCAAAACTGCAAAATTTTGGTGAAATAAATTTAACAAGACAAATGAAAAAAAATTCTGTATTCATGAGTTGGAATACCTCATATTGTTAAATGTTCATACTATGCAAAGTAACCTACAGATCTGATGAATCTTAACAAAATTCCACCCAAAGACACTGTTTGCAGAAATAAAAAAACAAGTCTAAAAACTTACATGAAACCACAAAAGACTCTAAGTATGCAAAACAATCTCAAAGAAGAAAAGTAGGAAGCCTCTTACTTCCTGACCTCAAAACATATTATAAAACTACAGCAATTGAAACAGAATGGCAGACGGGCCCCGATCCACCGTGGGAAAGAGAACCACGCCTGCTCCCGACCCAGCCGCTATTGCTCAAGCTCCGGGAAGGTAGCTGCGTGGGCACCCCTGAACCCCCATAAGCCCCCCACACACACTCTCAGACCTCCTGACTGTGCAAGTCTTTGGACCCACTCTGCAAAGACAGAGGTGGTCATCAAGGGTATTTTTCTGAGTTCCCAACTTTGAACATCTTTAAAGAAAGGGCGTGGGAAACCTGTAATAGAACGTTGCAGAGTTCAACCATTCAGAAGGATGGGGAACTCAATCTGGGCCTTGCAGTCCGAGGTCAGTCAGCGTCATGGGGTTCAGCAATCAGCTAACTGAGATCAGAGGTCTTGCGTCCTCACTCTGAGCCATTAAACGGTAAATATACTATATTGAAAAGTTTGTTCACTGCAGACATGTTCTGGAAACCTGTAATAGAACGTTGCAGAGTTCAACCATTCAGAAGGATGGGGAACTCAATCTGGGCCTTGCAGTCCGAGGTCAGTCAGCGTCATGGGGTTCAGCAATCAGCTAACTGAGATCAGAGGTCTTGCGTCCTCACTCTGAGCCATTAAACGGTAAATATACTATATTGAAAAGTTTGTTCACTGCAGACATGTTCTGGACTGCTCTTTGATTTCAATTTAATTCAAATGATTTAAGGGTGATAGACTAGTGACTACCACAGGCGGTCAGTGTCCAAGTTGTGCTTGATCTTAATGTGTTGCTGATTGTATCAGTTGGGGTAAAGCATTGCCGTTCATTTGATGAGCTGTTTTCTCTGATGTTATGAAGATGAGAATGTCTGTGGGTTGTTAGAGACACAGAAGCTAGGGTGCAACTATATCAGGAAGATTTGGGTGATAATCCAGAGATTAAACCAAGGACAGTCCGACAACAAAAATAAAAATGAGAAAACACTTAAGCAAGACACAAGGACAGACTTCCAGTTCACCAATGGCAAACAGTAGGGCAAATGAGGATGAAAAGGCCGATAGTGAACCACCAGGACACCCTGAACTCAAAGCACAGGAAGTAACAAAACAGATCAATCAGGCTCTAGAAAAATTCAAAACAGAAATAATTTCCCAGATAACCAGAGAGATAGTGAGCAAAATGGAAGTCGTGATTCAAGACTCTAGAGCAGAAACTGACAAAAAAATAGATGAGCTCAGGACCATGATAGAAGCCATGAAGGCCCAGCATAAGAAAGAAATGGAAAAAATAAACGCCCAACATAGGAAAGAAATGGAATCCGTAAAACAGATTCAAACAGATATCCAGGAGATTAAACACTCTATTGAAAGTGTACGCAATAGAATAAAAGAATGTGAAGATAGGCTCTCAGATATAGGAGATAAGATTGCAGTCAGTGACCAGGAAAACAGAGGTCTCTTAAAAATAGTAAGACATCATGAGAAATTGATCCAACAACTCCTAGATGATGCAAAGAAGAATAACATAAGACTGATAGGAA
>NW_022900921.1:26194214-26219391 GCF_012274545.1 Fukomys damarensis | reverse complement strand
ATTGTACAGAAATGGACAACCATATTGGTCTAGAAATGTTAATTTATTTTTATTTTTATTTTTATTTTTTCCATGTGTACAGGGGTAACACATAATATGTAAGGTCATATCTACATGGGTTTGATTACAGAAACTAATAAAGTATTCTCTAAATAATGAAAAAAGAATAAGATAAGACTATAAGAGCGAGAAGCAATTTAAATATGTTCAAGGACCATTTTCATCTCCAGAATTAAGGATTATTTTGATGTTACATCATTGCCTTTTCTCTTTTACTTTCCTTTTTAGTTTTATTTTAGGATTCCCTACTTTTAATGTTCATACAGAGATTTCTTTAACTGAAATACCGAATAGTTTCTTTGGTGTGAAAAACTATAATAGTACACAGGATCCTAATGAAACAATTAATAATGTGAAATAGGAAGTAAAGGGCTAAAGGTGTAAGGAAAGTGGGAAGGGTGGGGAAAAGGTAATAAGGGAGAGGAAAAAAATATGAGAAACTGAAAAAACGGAAATAAAGTGTTTGTAAATGGGGAGGGGAGGAGGGGTGAAGGGAGGGCAGGGACAAGGGGAAAAATGAGAATCAAGACCTATTATGTAAAGGTACAGAATCCCAATGATGAATGTAATTGTATTGTATACCTAGATTGTACCAATAACCTCAATAAAAAGAAAAAAAAAAAAGAAACAGAATGGCAGAGCCATGACAGACTATAGGTGAATGAAATAGAGAGAGAGCACATAGAAATAAACCCACATGTATTCAGCCAATTGATTTTCAACAAATATCTGAAGACTACACAGCCAAAAAAGGATTGTGTGATAGGCAGGATTCCTGGAAGGTGACCGAATCATAGACGTGCTGTGCACATCAGGATTAATCCACTGAGTTCACCACCAAATGTGGTGTTAGGGGTGGGGTCCAGTGGGAGAGGGGTCCTGGGAACATGCCTTGGTGGACACAACCTTGCCAGTGCTCTTCCCTCGTGCTCTGCTTCCTGGATGTCACAAAGTCAATGGCTATGCTGCACCACACCCTTCCACCATGATGTTACTATTTTGGAGCCAACCAACCATGGACTAAAACCTCTGAGACTTTGAGCCAAATTGATAAACATCTCCTCCTTTACATTGAGGGTGTCAAGTAGTTTGGCCACACCAATAGGAAAACTAATACAAATAGTCTTTTCAAAACATGGTGCTAGAAAAATTAAATATCCAAAGCAAAGGAATGAAATCGGACCTTTATCTCACCTTATCTCCCCTATTTCATAAATAATTGAAAACAGGATTTTGAAGAAACTTGCTCTCCTTTGTTCTTTGGGCATTTTTTTTTTTTTTACAATAGCCAACCTCAATGTCCATCAATTGGTAAATACAGAGAGAAAATATGGCATAAACACAAAATGGAATATTATTTTACCTTTAAAAAGGAAATCCTGTCATAAGCTACAAAATGGGTAACCTTAGGAATTTTTTTGCTTATTGAAAATAAGTTCATCACACTGCAGGACTCCATCTACAAAAGGTGTCTGACACAGGCCAAACTGATAAAGGCAGAGAGTTCGAATGGTGGGTGCAGGGCTGGGAGTGGGGGCAATGAAAGTTGCTCCTTTATAGATATAATTTCATTTATGCATGATTAAAAAGCTCTGGAGATATGCTGCACAGTAGTGTGCATCTAGTTGGCAGTTTCATAGTGTACACTCAAACATTTGTCGAGAGGGTAGATTTCATTGGTATCATTTTTTTTACCACATTAAAAAAATGCCCACAGTGTTACATTTTAATCTCATCCAAAACTTACACAGAAAAAGCCAGAATGTTTGACCAAGTGCCTGAGCATCCAGCCAAGTAACATCCCCCATTGATTTTGCATAGTCATACCAACGTCAACACAGTGAAAAGGTCTCCGAAAGGGTCTACGTGACTCTTGGGGGTCACAGACCACACTCTGAGACAGTTGTTTACAGCAAGCTCCCCAACACAGGGCCGCATCCGGCTCCTTAGCAAGCCTCCCCTGTAAGAACAGCCACTGAGAATGAAGAAAGCCTAGCCTATAAAATAAAATAAAAATAAAATGGAGGAGAAGAAAATGGGGGGAGGACAGGGAGAGAGGAGGAGACATAGAGGGAAAAGAAAATAACTGAGGATGCAAAGAAATTCATAAGAAACACAATGCAAGGAGTGGGGAATATTAAAATATATGAAAATCTAACATCTAACATTCCAGGAAGAATGAAAAATACTGTATTTGTGACATATGGAAGCTACATAATAAAGATAGAAAATTAAGGGCAAAAACTGTGAAATTAAAAAAATGATGGAAGAACTACTTAAAATTCAATTAAAGGGTTGTAGGATAAATCTGAATATATTCTCCAGCAGATAGAACGGAAAGAGACATGAGCCAAAAATGGAAGCAAGCTATATGAAAATTAGAGAATTGGTCTAAAAAGTCCAACCTCCAAATAAAAGTAAATCCAAGAGAAAATAGATAAAGAACATTATTAAAGAGATCATTCAAATTTCCCATATTAAAGGAAATGCGGGTCCATATTACAAACTGCAAGGGTCCACCAGTGGGAGAGTTTTTGTTTGATTGGATTTGGTTTGGTACGGGTGATCAAATGCGGGACCTTGTGTTTTCAGCTAAATCTCTGGCCCAAAATTGAGAGATTTTTAAGAAAGCAGTGCTTCTAAGGCTACAGATCTCTTTAAAATGATTTTTTAAATGTGGCTAGAGGTGTAGCTCAGTGGAATAGCACGTCCTGGCATGCATGAGGCCCAAGATTCAATTCCCAACACCAAAAAATAAATAAGGAAATTAAAACTTTTTAAACATGAAATACAAAATCTGAAAAGCACCCGGCTGCTAACCAGCATTGGAAGCTGTAAGTCAATGGACAGAAGCCCTCAAGTCTTGAAGGCAAAACAATTTTTTTTAAATATACTTCACATAGTTAAGACATAACAGAAAGTTATACAGACAGAAAGAAACAATGCAGGGCTGGGGATTTAGCTCAGGGGTGCTGCCACCTGCCTCATAAGTGCAAGTTCAATCCCTGGTAAAAGCAAATGGTTGTCATTTCACCATGGTAACAGTCAGCTTTGGAGAGTCTTTGTGCCTCAGATTTTTGCATTTTGCTACCTATTTATGTAATCTTACCCAATATTGTATTTTGGATGCTAGATCTGCATATAGAGCTATACATGTATAATGTATATAAAATGTGCATACTATGAACAAACCATATAAATTTTTCTCACGTTTTACTAGTAAGATTTATCCATAGTCATAAGTATTGGCTTAGTTTGTTATCACCACTGTATGGTAATTCATAAATATATTTAATTGGATAGTTGGAGTCCATAAAAATATCACTATTTGTTTATTGTATCTTATTTGTGGATATGAAGTTGTTTTCCATTTTCAGATGTTTAAAACCATAAACAGGATGTCAACTTCAGTGTTTCTACTGAGGCACCAGGGAATAAGGGGCATCAATAACAAAGCAAGTGCCACATGCAGACTTCCAAACAGAAGGACCAGTTGTCTTGATCTCACCAATAGAAGAACACAAAAAGTAACAACATTTGATTTCCTGCAGCGTGGCAGTCCTGTATAGGATTTTGGGTTGTTTGTTTTACTACTTGCCTCAACTTTTACCATGCTCTTTGCTAAACTTATTTCTCAGTGCAACTGGGGTGGTAAGGACTCTAGTATTGGAGATTGTGGCCTTAAAAATCAGCTTTACTACCTTTTTGCTACGTGGTTTTGGATATATAATGCAACCTCTTTGAGTCTTAGCTTTTTGGTTTTTTTTCATCTTCAAAAATGAGAAAAACAGCACCTCTAACACAGGTTTTCTGTTAAGCAGTAATAAAATGGTTTACGTAGTGCAAGCGTTAGACAGATTGGACCATAATAATGCGTGTTCAATGAATGTTAACAACTAGGATGTGAATGGTGGAGACAGTAAGGCAATGTTTGAGAAAATCTGTTTGGTAGCCACTCAAAAGATTGTACTTCTGCAAAAAGAGATGACCAACTATCTGGCAAGTCTTGAAGCTGAAATCCAGGCCTCGGGACCAGATAAATGGGATCCATAGCCAGAAATGTCATTCAATTCAAAGAAATAGCGAGTCCTCCGAAGAGTCAGTCCCTACAACATACTGGGTAGAAATCCAGCCAGGCAGGAAATCAAATCCATGGTGGGGGATATTGAGGGCAGAGAGTAGAAGAGGGTGGCAGGAACAGAGGTATCTCTCCTTGCTTCCTTTATGCCTAGAAAGGATATTTCCCAAATTAAAATGATGAAAAGGCTCCTGGTTATCATGTGACCTGGGAGTCTATTCTATTCTTGTTCCTGACCCCTTCCTTTCTCTCTCCCTCCCTCTCCCCCTCCCCTGCTTCTAGGCTGCTGTGATATGAACAGTTTTCCCTTTCTTTGAAGTCAGCCTACCATGGACTGAAACTGTGAGCCGAAACCTCTCCTCTTTTAGGTTGTGAGTGTTGGGTATTTTGTCCCAGCAATGGAAAGCAGCTAAGACAAAGTGGGGGGAAGAAAAGTGGGCAAAGGCCTGAAACCTCTTAAATCAACCCAATCAGCCAGTGCCTACTGGAACGCCACCTACTGGCACCCTGTTTTTCTCCATCACTTGGCAAATGGAATAACTTCCTTTCAGGATTCAGCTACAGTAGACCCCGCTCTTACCTACAGAGGATGCACTCTGATACCCACAGGGGACGCCTGAAACCATATGTAGTACTGAGTCCTCTATATCCTGTTTTCTCCCATACCCAAACACTTATGATAAAGTACAAATTCTAAATTAGGCACAGGAATTGATTAACAACAACAGGATGGTGAGAGATTCATTTTATTATGTATTCAGGATGGTGCTCCATTTAAAACTTAAGAATATTTTGTTTTTGGAATTTTCTATGTAATATTTGGGATCATGATTGATGGCAGGTTACCTAAAACCACAGAAATCAATACTGTAGATGCTCATGTCTTGTAACTAAGTCACATTTAGGGCATAATACTATGGATAGAACCCAGGGATCACTAAACTACAACCCCAAACCTTCTTTAATTGTGTTTTGAGACAAAGTCTTTCTATATTTCCTGGGTTGTCCTTGCATATTCAATCCCCTGCCTCAGCCTTCAGAATAGCTGGGATTACAGGAATGAATCACTGCACCTACCTAATACACTTTTTTCCCCCTGCATTACTGGAGATTGAACCCAGGGCCTTTACACTGTGCCTTTTTACATTTTTTAGATAGGTCTCCATAAATTGTTAAGTTGCCCAGGCTAGGCCCAAACTAATGGTCCTCCTGCCTCAGCCTCTTCATTGCTGGGATTACAGGTGTGTGCCACCTCCTCCAGCTAAGCCACTTTCAAAAGTACCACCTAAGGAAGCAGGTAGATCCAGCTGTCACACTGAGTACCTTACTTGGGCAGCCACAACCAGTCAGAAAGTGCAAGCTATGCTTTTTCTTTATAAATCAGCCCATTATCATGTTTCTGAAGACAAAAATCCAAAAGCAAACCAAAACCCCCTCTCATGGCCACAGAAAATAATAAGGAGGGACATACATAATGTCAGAACACTCTCCATCCTTTGAGCACTAACCAGACCAGAGGTAAGTCTGATAAAGGCACTTGGCCAACTGCAATTAGGCAAGAACAGAATTAAGAGCTTGCAACAGCAATTAAAGGAGTGTTTTTGACATGAGGAACACAACAGGCTTGCAACCTTTTCTGAGTCCTATGGGACACATTGGCTCTGCGTTTTGAGGTTTCCAGGTTATGTTACTTCTGCTTTGTTATAAATTATTCCCTCTTGTCACACAAAATCAGGACAAATCAAACAAAGAGACATCAAACTGAGGGGCCTGGCCCATGTGTTCAAGTCTGTCTTTCCATCTCATCAGAAGACAATATTTCCACCTTTCCCCGGTGATTACTAGGGCAAGTATTCTCCCTGCCATTCCCCCATAGACTCCATGGGGGACTCTATTTTCCAAAATCCATCCAGGCCTGGGCGATTTCTGGAAGCTGTCTGCAAGGAACAGATATTTCTCCCCATTACTCCATCATGCTAGTCCCAGCCAGACACTCCCACCCCCAGCACATTTTAACATGGTTGGCCCCTTACTTTCATAGAGATGCCTGATTTGCCCAACAACATCAAGAAAACTTACCTTCATCTAACCCCTGACCATAATGGCCTGGGTCCAGCCACTCCCAAGAAAGAACATTTGAGTTGAATTCTCTAATCGATTGTAACTTGTACCTGGTTAAGACCACTGTGATAGTTAACTGGGTGGACTTGAATAAGAAACACCCCACTAATTCCATTAGTACCATTCTGGCTGTGGCTGAAGGAAGTTACCAAGTCCCGAAGACCCCTCCTGCATGTGAGTACCTTGTAGCCTGAATGAAATAGAACAGGGGAAGAAGAAGGAAGCTTCGCTTCTGTTTCTTTGGAGGAGCTCCAGTCTTCACATTCACAATGAGAGCAGACCTTTCGGGCTCCATCACAGGCCCTTTGGCCTCCTGATGCAGACTTACACAGGACTCTGCAGTGAGCTCCAGGCCTTCAACTGGATCCTTTGGGTCTCCAGACAGCCCTTTTGTACTCTTCCACACCTGACTCTGAGTAGCCATTGTAAGGCTACTTAGTGAATCCTTATATATTTATATATCTTACATTAAATCTGTTTTTCTAATGAGCACTGACCGACACAGCCATATAATGATAAAGAAACTAATGAGAATAATATTACCATTTATTAAGTACACACAACACCTTAGAGCTGCCAAACAGCCTTGCAACACTGAATGTTATCACACCCCATTTATAGATCAGAAAACGAAGACTCATGGGGTAACCGGGCCGGCCCAGTGTTTCACTGTTAATGTGGGTTGGGCCCTGGATTTCCAGGAATATGGGCAGATTCCATGATGTGATCAAGACAGTGCAGCACTTATCACTTTTTCTCCTAGCCGATGGTGCATGTTGGAAGTAAATGTTGGAATACCAAGATCATGGAATGGGCATGGGTGTGGCTTCAGGGCCTGGGTCTTTGCACAAATTAAGATGAAGTCATTAGAGTGGGCCCTACTCCAGGGTCTGGTACCTTATAGAAGATAATCCGGTGAAGGCACAGATGTAGGTGGGCAGGATGTTCTGTGACAGTGAGAGCAGAGATCAGGCTTATGTATCTGTGAGCCAAGGAATGCCAAAGATTGCCAGAAGTCACCAGCTGTGGGAGATTCCCCTATAGCTTTCAGAAGGAGCATGGCCAACACTGATTTCAGACTTCTGGCCTCTAGAGCTTTGAGGCAGTAAGTTTCTGTTATTTGTGATATTGCCATGTATATATTTTGCCATATATATATATATATACACACACACACACACACACACACACACACACATGTATATATATGCATATACTTATAAATATAGGTGATTATTTAAAACTTCAAATTACAACTGTATTAGTTTAGGAACCTCTGAGGAATCAGAAACAATAGGATCTAAGTATGACTGCATATATATACAGTTTTTTATATGAATTGGCTCAGGAGACTCTATGGAGGCTGAGGAGTCTCATGATCATCCATCTACAAACTGGAGAATCAAGAAACCTGGCAGAATAATTCCATCCAAGGCCAAGGGCCTGAGTGCTTGGGAAGGAGATAAGAGGGCAGGTGGCTAGTTCTGAGGTCTGAGAAGCTCACTGTTCTGGTACAGTGATGACAGTTGTCCCAAATCAAGGAGATCCACCTTGTTGTTCTATTAAACTTGGAGCCAGATCGAATTGCTTGGGGTTGTTAGTTTTCAAGGGGTGCACAACAAATTACCACAAACTTAGCCACTTAACACAACACACATCTACTACTATCTCAGTTTCTGTGGCTAGCAATCTGGATGGGACTTATCTGAGTCCTATCCTCCAGGGCAGCTTGCTAGACACCATGGAGGTGTCTACCAGAGATACGGACATCTCAGGACTTCTCTGAAGCTCGATCCACTCAGGATTCTGAGCAAGCAGTGAGCTGAGGCCCTCTTTAGCACCTGGCCCTGTGGGCGTCTGCATGACAGTGGGCTTCCTCACAGCATTTGGGCAAGAACCCTTTCTCCATCACTGATCCAGCTCACGCAATTATACTACGGGGTTTGCACAATAACAAAACCACCGAGGGAAGCATTTCTCTGAATCTGTTAAGTGATGCATATCTGTGTGTGTAACATTATTTTAAAAATAATTTAGTTTGAAGGGATTGCAAGTCATTAGCTTGGACCTCAAGGGAAGAACTGACAATTGACAGGAGATGGTCAACATTATATTTTAGGACATTACTCCCCAAATATTGATTTGAATAGATTGCTTTTCTTGATCAGTTTGCAAGGGAGTAACAGTGCCAGGGATTGAGGGTAAGCGGGTGAAAGCTGACATGCAAGACGAATGGGGGCAGGGAGGAGAGACCAGTGAGCCGGAGCTGGAAATTCCTTCCAGACTTAATAATCCTGGGCGTCATTAGGAACCAAAGCAAGACTTCAGAACATATGTTTTGTGTTGACAGCAGACCCTTAATTAAAACAGCCCCAGTGAAGAACAGCCTGATTAAAGAAAAGTGGTGCTTAAAGAACAATTTGGACGGGGGCTGACATGGGCTGGTGGGGAGTGGGTAATCCCCTCTCGGTTCCAAGGTCCTCCGGATGACGGGGAGCACGCACCAGCCGAGTGCTCCCTGAGTGTCAGGCAGCGGTCTCACGGACACCACAGAATCGGTTGCCTTTCCATGGCGGAGATGCGAGAACTAAGCTGGCGAGGTGAGGTGATTTGCGGGGGGTCCACGAGCCAGCTTGGGCATAGCCATAAATTCTGCAGGGCTCCTTTCGTGTAGCTTTCACTTGTGCATGATTCTGGTCATTCTAATGAATCTGAATGTCTTGTCAGTTATAAAAACCATATGCCTCTCCTACACATTCTTTCTTGGGAATCCGGTGGTTTTAGATATACTCGAGGGCACAGCCAGTTTCAAGTCCACACGCCACTTATGGACTAGAAAAGCCTGGAGCAGGATGGAGATGCCCTATGAAGTTGTCCGTCTGCATTTCCAGGAAGTCCCAGAGATGTCGACTCGGGGTCTGAGAACCGGGAACACCTATTCCCTAAGACAGCTGAAATCATTTTGGGGTTTGACAAAATGAACCAGTTCCTGAGAAAATGACTGAGGAAGTGAGGTTGTCTCGGGAAACAAATTCACTTTAATGTCAGCTTGGGATGGAGGTTTTAGAGGAAGTTCAGAAAACTGTTTCTGCATGGGATACTGCTGTGGCTTCACATTTTGGTCCCCTGATGCTCACACACAGAAACCTGTGCCCCATATAGGCACCAAACTCCTTCCAGCTACCATGGAGGCTGGCTTCCCTGTGACCTTCTACAGCCAAGAGGCTAAGGAGAAAGAGCCCAGTGTTAATGGCTTTCTGTGAAGGCCCTCTGAACTCCTTGTTCGTAACACCAGCAAGCGTTGGTTGGGTGTTCAAGAGAGCTCCTCCGCACTCTCCCTGTCTTGTATCATTCAATCCTCAGAAGAGTTCTACGAGGTGACACTGTTATTAGCCCCATTTAAACACTACCCTTTACTGGCTTTTTTATGAGAGAGACAATTTTTAACTTCGGTGAAATAAGAATTTATTGTCGTACATGATTAACTTTCATAGGTAAAATGTAAACCAGGCTTAGCATTTGACTAAGAGACCCATCTGGCTGTCATTTGTTCCCATGGATATGTAGCATGGGTGCTGTCTGTCTTCCTAGAAATTTCCTCTCTCACGGCTAGCTTGACAGTCTGCCTATCAATACTCTGTGACTCTTCCACTCCCACCCTGGCCATCTGTTCACAGATGGAATTTTTATAGTGGGCATCTGACCCAGCTGGACCAATCCCTGGGATTGACCTTGGGATCTGACACCACTCAAACTGGTTTACCCTCTGGTGGCTGGTGGCTGATTCAGTGGCAGTGAAAAACTCAGATCATGTCACCATGTGTCTTACCTCAGGAGAGAAAGACTGTAGTAAGAGAGACTAACGTTGCTTATGGAAAAAGGCCAAGCAATGAGGTAGAAATATTCCAGAACATTCTGTGTCCTGGTTCTAGTTGTTCCTGAGCTCAGCAGAGTAACTGCCCTTCTTGAGGTCTGCTTCAGATTCAAGTGCAAGTAAAGTCTTTTTTTTTTAACTGACCACAGTTCAAGTTGAAGTTTTGACCAAGAGTCCTAACTAATAAATATGTAAAAGAGATTTCCCTTGGAAAACACTTTTAGTCCTACAAAAAGATTGGGTGCAGCCATAGAGAGAGAAAATCCCTGAGATTTCAGTAATTCTTCCATCTCTGTGTGCCCAGGCAAGGTCCAACCCAAATTTTAGAACCAAAAGGGTTCCAAACTGAGTCCATGTTTGAAAAGACCAGCTACTGCAGTGGCCAGAAAGACCATCTAATAAATTCAGTCCATGTTAAAATTCCAGAGCCACAAAGTAAGTTTGACATTGGGCAAAATAATCTGAGGAATTCAGAGAGAAAATATGTCTTAGTCTGTTTTAGGCTGCTATAAGTGAGTACCCGAGGCCACGTAATTTATAAAGAACAGGCATTTATTTGGAAGTCCAAGGGTATGACACTAGTACCTAATAAGGCTACAACATGATGGAGGGCCTCACATGGGGAGACAGACCAAGTGTAACAGTTTAGGTCTCTCATCCTCGTCTTACAAAGCCACTAATGCCAACAGGGGACCCCATCTGTATCAACACATGACTTTGAGGATTAAGTTTCCAGCTCATGAACTGTTGGGGAAAACATTCAAACCATAGCAAACCTAAATATTTTATCTCCTGATTCCCTTCCAAGGCTGAATATACTGATCGATGTAATTAACAAAGGAGAGGTTGGGATGATATGACCGCTGGGAATGTAGGCTTGGAGTACAGATTGCAGCTGAATCCTGGACCACCACAGCTTGCTGGGTTTCTGTCTTTCTGTCTGTGAAGTGGAGATCAAGATGACCCCTGCTTTCCTGAGTTACTACAAGGATGCAGGATGCCTCGTGCAGTTAGGATAGCGCAGCACGTGGAACATGGCACAGACCTGAAAGTTTCTACAGAGTAACCTCACCGATGTTTCAGGAATCAAGGACACCGCCATTCAGCAAAGTTGTACAATGCTGCACCTCTGATTCCCTTGAAAAGCTGCCTGCACATTAGCACATTAAAAGCTCTGGGAAGTCCTGAGACAGAAAGCTGTTTTTAAATTCTTGATTAAATCAATGTTTCCCAAATTTATTTGTTCACAGAATTTTTTTTCTCTTTTCTATACAGTACTTTAACATTAGTCTAAAGATTTAAGTCCCATCTGAGCTAATTTTGTCCCAGGGCAAAACAAATAATTTCACCAATAACTCTGTTATGCAAGTGTGGTATCTCCCATCTTACTTTTAGAAGCTAAAAGTCTGGTTTTTCCTCATAACTTCATGTGACTTATTTGGAATTCATATTTATGAAAGGGAAGTGGGAAAACTATCTGCCTTGGTTTACTAGAAAATAAAAAAATCGAGTCACCTTAGTTTGGGGAAATTTCCAAATTAGGCCACTATGCTAGGAATCCAAACAATAAAAGACAAAAAAAGCAATTTTTTTTTCTTTCTTTCTTTCTTTTTATTGAGATTATTGGTACAATCTAGGTATACAATACAATTACATTCATCCTTGGGATTCTGTACCTTTACATAATAGGTCTTGATTCTCATTTTTCCCCTTGTCCCTGCCCTCCCTCCACCCCCTCCTCCCCTAAAAAAAGCAATTTTTATCTTCATTGGTCACTAAGGAGCTGAATGTTTAAAAAAAAAAAACAAAAAACTAACTTACAAAAAAAATGACCTATAAGGGAATCCAGTGTTGCAGCAGGCAAACAACAAAGTCCAGCCTGGGGCAGGTAGATACCTGAAGAGTGATTATAGGAGAAGGATAAGGTCCCAAGTTTCAGTTTGGATTGTTACTATGACCCCAGGCCATACACAGGACTCTTCTTTGCCTTAGTAGCCTCTTTTATCCTCCTCCCTAAGGCCAGGGCAAAGTAGGTGAGATGGCAGTTGCAAAGAAATTTTATTGGCAGGAAAACCCTGTAATCTACTGCTAAATCATATTAGATTTGTTACACATCAAATCAAAATAGTATAACACAACTGAAGTTTTGTGGACAATGTGTGCACCTAGTGGGATGGATAAATTTTTTAATAAAGGGCTTGACAGTTAAGTATTTTAGGATCTACACACCACAGTTTTTCTGTCACTGCTGTAGAACAAAAACAGCCACAAATAATAATGTGAATAAATTGATGTGGCCATGTGCCAATAAAACTTTATTTATAAAAACTAATAGCCAATCAGACTTGATTCATAAGCTGTAGTTCACCAACCTCTGATATATAAGATCCGCAAGAATCCTGCAAAAAATAAAAGCTGAAGTGTGCCAGGATGTGAGATTTTTGTGGCACTTAAAAAAACTAATTTCCCTTTAATATTATAATGTTCCTTTTACAATGAGTACAATAGGCATCTTTTATAAACTAACCATGTTCTAATAAGATTCCAAGGATTGTCACGGGTCTTCCACAGGCGGCAGAATTGTGGATCCTGGGAACAGCTTTCAATTCCCACTTCCTTTGCTTCAAATTCCAACTCCGTAGGGGTCCTGGGGACCTTTCCCACATCATAGCCCGGGCTGTTTTGGTGGGAGGAGGGGTTTACATACCATTCCAGAACCGCGCTCTTACAATTATGCAAGCTGAACTGTCCCTTTTGTTGGCTGTAACTAGCTGATCTCACAAAAAAAGCACCCTCTTTATCAGGGGTTCTCAACTGGGGGTTATTTCCCCCCCCTCAGAAGACATTTGTCAATGTCTGCAGATATAGGGGTGGGGGCTGCTACTGGCATCTGGCCAGTAGAGGCCACAGATGCCAATGGAACAGTCCCCACCACAGCAGAGAATTATCAGGTCCAAAAGGCCCAGAGCACTAAGGTAGAGGTACCATGTTTAATACTGATGAATCTTAGCTCTCAGCAAACAACCATTTGTTTTATTTATTTACACCTTTGCACCTCCAATAGTCAAAAAGAAGTGATGTTCTCCCAGGTTTTCTAAATCCCCAGGGTCCACAAAAGGCCAGCCTCTCTCACCATTGGCACCACCAGGAAAATAGGTAAAAGCACGGGGTCAGTATTGTTTCATGTTTTTTGTAGTATGAATTTAAATATGAATTGTATGGTATCATGTATCCTCGATCCCCATCAGTCTGGTTTGGGTCAAGGAGGGAAACAAGCGCCTGGACAGCTGAAAGTGACTTATTTGTAGGCTTGTATGAAAACATTGTTTTTTTCTCTTCCCCTTACTGTTACAGAAATTTGAAGTTTAATATTAGTTACAAAGGACAGAGAAAGTGAAGCGAATTATCTTCTGGAATTTTCAAATATGTAGTACAGAGATTACTGAGACGATAATAATAATAATGAGGTTCATTTTAAAAATATACTGTATGTTTCAAACACTGCGAGAGGCAGAGACGACGCAGAACGTCGTCTCCTGTAGCCTCCCAGCGCTTCACCTCCAGGAGGTCAACACCCCATTATCTGGAAGGTTAATGACTAGTCCAAAGTCATTCGGTTCCCCAGAAGCGGCAGGGAGGCCAACTTAGACAGTCTGGCTCCAATCTTAACTCTTAACCTCAACTTTGTATTTATCTGTCTCCACGTGCCCCCCGACCGTGCCCCACGTGCCTAAAAGTTCTTATTTACAGCCCCTGAAGGGCCCGGGATCAAGCCTCACTTCCACCCAGACTCGCTAAGCCCCCGATTTAATGGAAGCGAATCAAAACCAGATTTCGTCTCGGTAGAGGGTGAGTATCCCACTGGCGGCCGCGCGGGGGCGCGCTAGCTCTGGCCATGAGGCGCTCAGTGGCTGAGGCGCGGACACCCCCACCCCGGCGGAGAAGGAAAGGAAGAAGCCTCCAATAGGGGCGGTGCGGGGGCGGGGTGGAAGGGCTTCCTCCGGGAGGAGGAGCCTGCAGCCTTACTCGACACATTATCCCATGTTTTCTGCATTGTAAAGATAAATATTATTCCATCAGGGAGATGGTTGTAACCACTTAATTAACGAAGTCTCTTGTTGAAACAGAGTGTTGAATTCAGTAATTGCCCGTTTAAATGGCATGGAAATATACGCTCCCTGAGGCAGAGCCGTGTCTTCCAGCTGTCCCTGTGCGCTGGAACTGAAGCCAAGAGCTGGTCTTCATTTAAAGGGGGATTGCTCTGCAGACCTGCTTACTTCCAGACAGTTCTTTCCCCTGGGTAAACCTCCCTCTCACAGGCCACCACGCTCCCCGGGGTCCCTACTGGGAGTCTCTGGCCATCCCTAGAGTGAAAGTAAATCCATATCCTCACCAGGACACCTTGGAGAGTGAGGGAGGGACAATTCGGCCGAAGGACAGGCGCAAACAGACACATGCCCGGTCTTCTGCTGTCTCCTGTCTTCCAGCACGGACCCCCAGCACAGCTCCCCGGAGGTCAGCCCATTTCTGGGGGGCACGGGCTGCTCCTCCTTGATCTAAACAGGCCAGTTCTCAGGGTGGCCATCCAGCCAGCCGCATGGTTCCTTGGTCGTCCGGGGCTTATCCTGGACTAGGGTTTGGCTGAAGTTCACGGTTCTGATGAAGTTAACATTTTACTGCATGGGTACAGTAGGCCTGAATCCCTGAAGTTTCCACCACTTCCAGTAAGGTACTGGAGCTAAGGGAGGGCTGGCTGAACCTGTCAGTAGGCTGGTGACAGGGGTGGAGTTATGTATTTTTTTAAAGTCATTGTTGGCATCTTGAATGGAGGAAGAACTGAGGGGAGGGATAGAGGGATTGAGGCAAAAGAGTGGGATGGGAAGGTGAGAAGTTGCAGGCGAATGGAATTTGTTGGGGGTGGGCTGGGAGGCGGTGGCCACACAGCAGGATTTTCCACACTCAGATCAAGAAGCCAGGGATGCTAGCTGAAAAAGTACCACAACAGCTGGATGTAGTGGTAAACACCTGTAATCCCAGTGCTCTCAGAGCCTGAAGCAGGAGGATAGAAAGTTCAAGCCCAGCCTAGGCAACTTGATGACTGAATGAGACCACATTTCAAATAAAAATTAAAAAGGACTGAAGTTGTAGCTACATGCAAGGCCCTGACTTCAGTCTACCACCTCCTCTCCAGCCATACAGAATTAGAATTTCTCACAAAGGCCTGAGAACTTGGGTTGAAGTGAGTGGCCCAGGGTAATTTCCGCTGTCAGATAAAATTGGCCCATAAGTCAGTGCCTACTGGGTAAACAGAAAGATCTGCACTTACGTTGAGCTCAGGGGATTGGAAGACAAACTGAGAGAAATTTAGAGACTCCTTCTGGGCACTAGAAATCGGGCCACAGAAAGACAATAAATAAATAAGTAAAACATACAGTGTGTAGGTAACAATAAATACCTTGGAGGAATATAAAGCAAAGAAGATGGGTAAAAGTGAGGGGTCTTAGTTCTAAATCAAGAGACAGAAAAGTCTGTGATGGGGTTGTCCCTCTGTGCCCATAAGGCATTCGATCCAATATCATAGTATTTACATAAAACCTACACATAGCTTATATAGTCTAAATCACTCTAAGATGATTTATAATTCTTTGTACCATATAATGTAAATGTTATGTGAATAGTTATTGTATTGTTTAAGGAATGACTGAAGACATCTGTACATGTTTGCACCAATGCATTTTTTCCTGAATATTTTGTTTTAATTCTTTAATAAATCTTGTAACCACATTTAAATGATCTAAAACCAATGACACTGTAGTCATGGTAACCTACTAAACTTTCTTATGCAGCTGAAATTTATAGGGAAGTTGAGAGTAGGGATTTGTATGTGTCCCATTGTAAATAAGTGTTTAAAAGGTCACTTACTGCTAATGAATGACCCTGTATGCCCAAGTACCCTCCAATATTTCCTACCCACAGTTGAGTGAATCTGCAGATTAGAGGGCCAACTGTATATATGTATATTTAAAAATTACCAGAAAAGGCTATGAACAATTGTATAACAAATTAGAAAAAAAACAAAAAAATTAGATAAACTAGATCAATTCAACAAATTCATGAAAACTTACAAATTACCAAAAATGATTCAAGAAGAAATAGAAGTTATGAATATACATATAAGAAGTAAAGAGTTTAAATCAATAATCAAAACTTAACAACAATAAAATCCCAGGAAAAGATTGTTTCACTGATGAATTCTATCATGTTTTTAAAAATATTATTATAATATTACTTATTAGTAGTAGTATGCCAATACTTCTCAAACTCTCCCAAAAATTAGAGGTGAGGGTAGTGGTTTATAACTCATTTTATAGTGCCATCATAACCCAGATACGAAAGCCAGGCTGACATCACAACTAGAATACAGATCAATATCTCTAAAGACTAAAGATGCAAAATTCCTCAAAAAAATACTAGCAAAATTAATATAGCAGCAATTTAGAGATTGTAGTAGTAGGGATTTGTCACAGGAAGGATTCAATGTATGATAATCAACATAATGCCATATTAATGGAAAGATTAATATTCACCTCTGCTGATGAAAAATCTTTTCATAACACTTTCATGATAAAAAGACTCAACAAATGAGAAATATAAAAGAATTTCCTCAAACTCATAAATTAACTATTAAGCACACACAGAAAACCTCATACTTAATGAAGAAAGACTACCCCCCCCAGACTAGAAATAAGACAAAGATGTCCACACTTGCCACTTCTGGTAAACATTGTATTGGAGATTCTAGACATAGCAATTAGGTAAGAAAAATAAAGGCATCCAGGTTGGAGAGGAAGAAGTAAAATTATCTATTTATTTATTTTATTTTGGGGAGGGTTACCAGGGATTGAACTCAGATCCTTGCACTTGTGAGGCAGGTGGTGGAACCACTGAGCTAAATCCCCTAAAATTATCTATTTAGAAAAAAAATAGTTTTATAAAGAGAATATTCTGAAGAACACACACACACACACACACACACACAGACACACACACACTTTGAGTTTATAAATGAAGAATTCAGCAAAGCTGCAGGATATAAAATATGTGAAAAGGAAAAACATGAAACCAATGTTTTTGTAAACAGGGAAGTGTGGAGGGGCTGAGGGGAGGACTGGGGAATGGGGAAAAATAAGAACCTGATAAGTCCTGTATAGGTACAAGATCCCAATGATGGATGTAACTCTATTGCATGCCTAAAATGTACCAATAGATTTAATAAAGATAAAAAACAAAATGAATGAACAAAAATAAGTCATCATTCTATACACTGTACCAGCAATGACTAATCTGAAGATGAAATTAAGAAAGCATGGGCTGGGAGTAAAGCTCAGTAACAATAGAGTACTAGTTTAGCACATACAAGACTCTGGGTTGTATTTCCAGGAGGGAGGGAAGCAAAGTTAGGAAGAAGGGAAGGGAGGGAGGAAAATAAAGAATAGAGAGGCAGAGGGAGAGAGAGAAGGAAAAGGAGAGGAGAGGGGAGGGGAGATTGAAGAGACATTTCTCCAACGAGACACAAATGACCAGCAGACACACAAAAAGGTATACAACATCAGTAGTCATTTAGGGAAATAAAAATAAAACCCATCATGAGATACCACTTCGCAGACTCCAAATTAAAAAGTGTCGGTGAGGATATGAAGAGATTGGGACCCTTATTTATTACTAGTGGGAACTTAAAGTGGTACACCTGCTGTGAGAAAGTTATGATGATTTCTCTCCAACATTTTAAACATGAAATCACCATATGACTGAGTAATTTCACTCCTAGGTACATAACTCTAAAAATAGAAATTAGGTACGTGTCCAAACAAAACAAATCTTAAACACTATATACAAATGTTCATGGCACCTTATTTCATAATGGCCAAACTGTGGAACCAGCCAAAATGTTGAACACATAAGGGATGTTTATGATTAAACAAAATGGTGTATGTTCATGCAATACGATATTATTCAGACATGAAAAGAATGAAGTGTAGCACATACCACATTGTAAACAAACCTAGAAAACAGGGTACTAAGTGATAGAAGGCAGGCCAAAAAAAAATCACATGTTGCATATCTCCATTTATATGAAATGTTCAGAATAGGCATGTCCATAAAAACAGAAAGTAGCTGAGTAGTTAGTAGAGAGAGCAAGGAATAGGGGCTGACTGCTTACTGGGAGTGGGTTTCTTTTTTAGTGGAATGAAAATGTTCTGAAATTAGGCAGTGATGATAGTGGCACAACTTTATGAATGCATTAAAAAGCACTGATTTGCACACTTTAAGATGATTTAAAGGGCCGGGGATTTAGCTCAGTGGTTCCTCCACCTGCCTTGCAAGTGCAAGGTCCCGAGTTCAATCTCTAGTACCTCTCCAAAAAAAAAAAAAAAAAAAAAAAGATGATTTAAAGTAATGAGTTTATTGTTAATTTTTACCTCATTTTTAAGAAGTGAGCTGGGTCTTTAGTTCAGTGGTGCCTCTTGCCTTGCAAGCATAAGGTCACCAGTATGACCCCAGTACCAAAAAAAATTTTTTTAAAGTCCAAGCTTATTGCAAAAATGTTTTCAAATACAGAGTTATATAAATTAAAAGTAAGAATTCCTATTTTCTCTGTTACTCAGAACTAATTAACATTGATAGTTTGTTATCTGTACTTCTAGACATCTGTACTATTAACAAACACACACACAGAATTCAAGGTTTTATAAAATGAAATAATCATTATGTTTGTCTGCAATCTTCATTATTCATGTAACATAGCCTCTTTTCCTCATCAACACAGATAGCAGGTGCATTACATTGTTTTTAACAACTACTTAAGTAGTTGGTTCTACAGATTCAAGATACTATCACTTTTTATAACCGTTATCCTCCCTATATAAAAACACTCAGGATCAGAACGCATACAACTTTTCACTATCATTTAGAATGCGACAATCAATCTTTGCACATCTGTCTTTGCACACCTGAAGAGGTAGTCCTGTGGGATAGGTTAGTTAAATCAGAATTACTCTTACTATGTATTGTGTGTTCTGTCAAGGAATTTCCTGGAGCCTGGATGATGCAGTTGCCACCTTTCCTTTTCGCCTCAATGGCACAGTGGGTCACACTGGCAAGGAGAGACCCTTGATGGCTGTTACCATCAGAGGAACAGTGTTATGTAGTAAAGAAAACTGAGAACTCTGGAATTGTCATATAACACAACTGTAACCCTAGAGCGCCCCAGAGCTTTCACTTCATAGTTTACAAAACAAAGTTGCATCAGAGAAGGACAAATAGTGGCTGGAGCTATTATTGCATGTGAAAGGGGGTAACACAGGGCTCTAGAAGAAGAGCAAGCTCACTGCTCTTCTTTATTTAACTTTAGCAAATGAAGATCCTTTCAAATGATACCTAACTGAAACACTGAAACAGTACAGTCTCCAGTTATCGTGGTTCAACTTGAGCATGATGCAAAGTGTTGCCCTTTCAGTGGGAATTGTACTTTGAATTTTGCAATAATCAGCGAGGTTGGTCCAATATTCCTTTGAAGATGCTGGCAATGGCAGAGAGTTCACATTCCCACTCAGCCACAAGATTATGATGAGGACAATCAAAATATAATTAGCAAGGGTGTTTGGTAGGTTACGTGGATTAAATGCATTTTCAGCTTAAAATTGGTATATTGGGATGCAGCCCCATTGCAAATTGAGAGCTCTTGTACTTGTGGGTATTTAGACTTCTTGGTTCATCCAGCTTTTCTGTTTGTCTAGACAAACCTTCTTCACCTTTGAAAGCCCAGCTGTGTAGACAGTAGGCCAGCCTGGGTGGTAACAAGGAACCAAGAAGAACCTGATCCCATAAAATTCAGACTCCAAAGCCTAAACACCCAGATGTATTGGTTCCCAGGTGCTGATGAGCTAAGTGAGAACTTGTGCCCTCTGAATGTTCAGTCCTTTCCTTTGGCTGTGGGGTTTATGCCACCAGGGCAGAAAGTCTATGTTCTAGGAAGGGAAGTGACCAGGCACCTTGACTTCTGAGGCTCAGCAAGAACTCTTTTGCAACATTTCCCTTAATTCTGTCCCTCTGGAAGCATGTGATGGAAAGACTCATAGAATTTGACAGACAAGGATTGGAAACATCAGCATATCATGTTAAGAAACATTATCCAAGCAAGCTGAGGCAGGAAGATAGCAAGTTTGTGGTCAGCTTGGACAGTTGAGTCCTGTCTCAAAATAAAACTCAAAAACAAAAAAGAGGTCAAAAGATATACTTCAGTAGTGGACTGCTTACCTAGCATACACAAAGTCCTGGGTTCAATCCTAAGCACTGCAAAAACAGAAAAACAAAAATAAAAAAATTATCCAAAACATGAAAACAATGCAAAAAAGTTGACTGTTGGGCTGGAGATTTAGCTCAGTGGCATCGCACCTACCTCGAGAGTGCAAGGTCCTGAGTTCTATCCCTGGTGCAAAAAAAAAAAAAAAAAAAAAAAAAAGACTGGTGAGCTCATCCAACTGTTTAATATAACAATGACAACAAATTATTTCATTCTCCAGGAGATGTACCTTTTATTAATTTGCTTTTTATTGTTTGCTAAAGCTCAAGCGCTGTGAAGGTACAGACTGCTAACTGGAAAATATGGGAGCCACAGCAATTCGTGGCTTGGGCTGGTTGGGTTCTGAGTCAGCCCCTAACTCTGAGATGCAGGTGCCTGCAGGAAGCCCCTTAAGTGGTCCTTTGGGGATCATCACCTGTGCAAAGGAAGAAAAGCAGAACAGAAGAAGCTGAGCTCAGATGTTAGGCAGCATGTAAATCCCCACCACAATGCAAACAAAAAATGTTTTCTTTTTTTAAATGGCTTTTTTTTGGTCTTTTTTTTTTCACTTTTCTTTTTTGGTATGGGAATCGAACCCAGGGCCTCATGCTTGCCAGCCAGGCGCTGTGCCGCTGAGCTACATCCCCGCCCAAAAAATGCTTTCTATCTTGAAGAGAAAAGAGAACCACAAAAGTTAGGGTTCTATTACGGGAGGACAGGAGCCATTCTTTTACTCTACCTGGCTCACTTATCTCAGCTTGTCTTTTCTAACGGACTGTGTGCCTCTTAGCTTCTCCGATGCTGTTCAAGTCATCTCTATGACTTGCTGCTTTCTTGCTTGATGATTTAAATAAATTTTTGATGTGGGCTCACAAGGTGTTTGAATGGGAGTCATATTTACTAAATTATTCTTTACAGTCACCTCCTGCTTCAAACACCCAGTGGCTTCCCAACACTTGTAGAATGAAATCCGAATTGTTTCTTGTGGCCAGTGAGGCCTTTTTGCCTCGCTGCTACCACCCTCCTTAATGCCTTGCCCCTGTCCCTGTCTCTGGGCTTGGCATTCTTTGTTGTTGTTGTTGCTGTTTTGTTTTTAGTACCGGGGCTCTAACTCAGATCCTTGCACTCGGGAGGCAGGCGGCAGCACCACTGAGCTAAGTCCCCAGCCCTGACTTGATATTAGCCTCATTCTCCAGACCTGGTGAGCAAGCTAGTTTCTCTGCCAGGAATTCTCATTTCCCGGATTATCCCAGAATCCCACCTTTTCATCACTCTAATCTCAGCTTCTGTGCCATCTTCTCTGACTACTAATACCTTACCTCACCCAATTCCAAGTCATTTTTTATCACCTTACCCTTCTGCATAAACCTGAGTCATTCTGATAGGATCTTATTCACTTATTTGCCTATTTAAAAAATGTTTTCTGACTCCCTGTCAACTGTGGGAGCCCCAAAAGACTACCGGAAAAACCTGCTAATCAAGCAGAGCTAAACGTGTCAGAAGCTCTGAAGTAAGAAAAAGTACAACCTTAAAAAAAGTCTTGGTAGTATCTAAAAATGGGTTTTTAGAGAAAGGTGTTTATAGGGTTTTAGGTCTTGGGACAAATGATAGAAAGACAGGTTGTTCATGGCAGAGAATTGGTTGAGATTGGACAGAGATGACATAATAGTCCTTTGTTGGTGGGCAGAGATCTTAAAGCAACTCTGGATAAGAATGCTCTGAGTCCCAATAAATAAATTGATTTATTCACAGCCTTGCCTTCTAGAAGTAAATATTTTCTGGAGCATTTAGCAAAGTTAGCTTCCACTGGGTCTGAGGAGCATTTAATGCAGACGTTTTTTAAAACCATGTTTATTTTGGTTCTCTTCCCATGAATAGACCAGAAGGTCCATGAGAACTTATCCAACTCATTATGCCTGATTATTATATTTCTATAGCCTAATACAATTCTGCCATGTAGATATTTAATAAAAATGTATTGGTCAAATTAACAAACGATCATTTTGTCATTAAAGATCACTTTAATTTTGTCATTAAAAATGCTTATGTCTGGGATGGGGATTTAGCTCAGTGGTTCTGCCGCCTGCCTCGCAAGCACAAGGACCAGAGTTTGATTCCCCATACCAAAAAAAAAGTTTTAAATGCTTCTGTCCCAGGAAAGGCACTTCACCTCTATAAAACAGTGTATTGGGAGTGACGGAATATACTTGTAATCCCAGCACTCTTAGAAGCTGAGAAAGTTCAAGCCTAGCCTATACAACTTAGTGACTTAATGAAACTGTCTCCAAGGGAAAAAAAAAGAAAAAAAGGTTTTTTTGAGGTACCAGGGATCAAACTGGTTGAGAGGCGGACATGGCACCACTGAGCTAAATCCCTGGCCCTTCAAAGTAAAAACCTTTAAAGGGGGTGCAAATGTAGCTCAGTGCAAAGGCCCTGGATTCAATCCTCAGTACTAAAATATATATGTTTACAAAAGCAATAGGTATTTGTTTTATGTAACCAGTGGAATAATTTTCTGAAATATACAAAAAAAAAAGGCTAAGAAATCCACTATGAGTATCTCCGGGCAGCTGCTTTGTGATGACCCTTCCACATATTTTTCCAAGGTTATACAAACACAGTAAGATACATACAGATCTCCTGTCTTTGCTCTGCTTTTGAAAATAAACTTGGTGCATGTGTGGTGTTGCATCTCAATTTTTGTAGCTATGGTGCAGTTGAAGGCTTCCTGCAGTAAACAGGTAGAGACCTTCCTTGATCTTTCCAATAGCTGCGCACAGCCCCAAGGGTGCCTGTGCCTCAGCTCACCCAGGTTCTAACCATAGCCATTCATGGACATTATAGAGGCAGCAATTATGCTCCACCTCAGCAAAATCCATGGCAATGAGTCAGAGCATGGTGTCTGTTTTGAGAGGAGAAAAATAAACATTCCGTCTCAGGTGATCACACTTATATATCTTGTTTTAGGAGCAAGGTTTCTGATATAAAAGCAAGCTTGGAAGCTAACGTTTTCAGAATCCTTTATCACTTAAATTCTGTTTTCTGTGGGATTCTAAGTTTAAACTAGCCCAAGCATTAGAAAGCCCTCAAGTCTATTTATTCTTTTTACCCTTAATGGCCTTGATATGTATCTGACACTTCCCCTGGGAATCTCACTGTTTTAAATGTTTTTTAAGAGATTTGCCTTTTGAATTGAATAGTGAATCAT
This sequence comes from Fukomys damarensis, assembly GCF_012274545.1. Lineage (NCBI taxonomy): Eukaryota > Metazoa > Chordata > Mammalia > Rodentia > Bathyergidae > Fukomys > Fukomys damarensis. Next base: position 26,195,708 of record NW_022900921.1, on the reverse strand, counting down.
GGCAATGCTTGCCAATGGAGATAAACAAAGAGGATTTTTGTTCTGGAATTTTGAATCTTAGTTCTTAGTATGGACTTAATCATTTGAAAAGAATTTTTTTACAGCTCTTTTTATGAAAACGCTGACTATATTCTTTTCTCTCAATCATTTGTAATCTTCTGTTGTTGGCTTGTGCCTTTAAAAAAAAATGTTTTCAAAAGGCCACTCTACCCAGTCCCTGTTTGAGAGCTTTAAAAAGATCCCTTGACTCTTTCAGTTTTGAGGGGTTCTTCCGTCCCAGGACTGCTGGGGTGAGAAAGATGCAATCTCAGAGCACTGAAATCTCTGCACATCCCTGGTTGATGCCCATTCCGGGCAAACAATACATTGCCAGGGTGAAGTACTTCAATTCTAGAGGCAGAAGTTCAGGCCCCAACTCCTGACCATCCCCCTCCTAATTGAGACCTTGCACATTCACTTGTCTCTTCTGAACTGCAGTTCCCTCATTAGTAAGCTATAGTGAGCCAAAACTATACTTGTATCGTGGGCTTGCAATGACTGACCTAGCTCATCATCATTGTCATGTGTGGAATTATCTTTTTGATGACCGTACCGCACTCTGATCCCCAGCACCTACCTTCTTTGGGAGTGATACTATACAGGAATAAACAATAAATACTATAGTAAGAAGACACAACTACAGGAGGATCTAAGGCTGTGCAAATTTAGCAAAAATGTGGAGGGCTGATGTAGCTACTTCCAGAACTGTGGGTAAGAACTTGCAGAATGGAGGAGAAAGCAAGAGCTGGCATCTTGACTGTGAGAACAGATTGTGCAAAACACGGAGGTGCGAAGAGGCAAGTCAGGGTAAAGGACAGTGAGACTGAGAAGGGGCACAGAGGAAAGCAGAGGAAGCAAGAAAACTGACCCCATGGAAAGCCCGAGTTTGACCTCTGCTGTTCCGTGGTGGAAGAGCTGCCCAGTGTCCCAGTTAGGATGACCGCTGTGGGTGATCCTAGGTCCTATTTCTTTAAAGAAGCCCTAAAGGCAACTGTGAAGTCCTTGTCTGAGCTCCCCAGCTCATCCCAGGAGAGCTGCTGTGGGGCTTCCCTCTTGCCCATACATTTGCTACAATTTCTCAAACTCTTGTGACTCTGAAGAGAAGCTGTTTCCACTTACAACTCTCGGGAGGCAGTCAGTCCTTTCTGCACTGAGGCCCAGGGTGGAACATAACTGTGATTTACACACCATAAACTTTTGTAAGTTTTATTCACCTCTATGGTCTGAAGTTAAACAGACTCATGAGGCAGCCACAATGACTGTGTCTTTACTAGGCAGCCCAGCACTGATTTAGGGGAAAGCTGTAGCCAAAGAGGTGAAAGCAGAGCATATCTTGATATTGGGTTGTCTGATTTTCTTCTGCACAAAAGAAGCTATAAATTACTGGACTAAAGGCCCAAATCCAGCTTACCTACAGTTCTGTTTGGATGACATAGTATGCACCTGCACCTTCTT
>NW_022900921.1:26182755-26193959 GCF_012274545.1 Fukomys damarensis | reverse complement strand
TTAGTTCCAGGTCAGTCTCAACTACATAGTGAGACCCTGTCTCAAAAAAACAAAAACAAAAACAAAATAAGACAATATATATATATATGTATATATATATACATATATATATATATTGCAATGCAAAAGAACAAAGTGGATCAGAGACTAATTGATGGGGATAGATATTTATATCAGTTCATTTTCTCTTGCTGTAATAAAACACCTGAGGCTAGATACTTTGTAAGGAAAGGGGTTTCTCCAGCTCACAGTTTGAGGGACTGAAAGTACAAGATCTCCTTTCTCTGCTACTTTGGAGGTCTCATCATAACTGTTCATTAGGGAAGCCCTTGGGGAGAGACGGTCAAGCAGATGAGCTGGCATTGGCATCTCAGAGTCACCCCACTAGGCATGTGGCCTTTTTCAAAACTAATCTCTTTCAGTCACACTTTCCTTATCAATAAATTGGAGTCACAGTGCCTGCCTTATGGAATCTGCTGAAGCTGCTTAAGATAATGTTTATCCATCATGAAGTACATAGGGAGAACCTGAATCAAAAAAACAAAAACAAAACAAAACAAATCAAGAAAAAACTGTACCAGACAGTAAGTGGGAAACTGGTGAAAACCATGAAAGCACAATATTCATGAGAAGACAATAATAGAGAAAGAACTAGAGGAACTCGAACCTGGAAGGGATGAGCTCGAGTTTGACACCAAAACTTGGGCACTAATTCCAGATTTCAGCCCTTCCATTTTAATCTGTCAAAGTAATAAGTAATAACAACTATTTCATAGTGTGATGGTGAGGGATTTAGCTAGAATACATATACAAGGAGCTTGATAAAGAATGGAATGTCAGTTAGGTTTTATGCTTATGATAGACTACACTATTAAGAACAAATAAAAGGATAGATAGTAGATGTATCCTCCTTCTCCCTTTCCTTCCTCCTCCCTTCTCCTCCTTCCTTGCCTTCTTCTTTGTACAGTACTGAGGATTGAACGTAGGGCTTTCTCACTAAGCTACATTCTCCAGCCCTACTTTTATATAAAGATAGAGTCTCACTAAGTTACTAAGTTGCCCAGACTGGTCTCAACTTTGCCATCCTCCTGCCCCAGCCTCCCAGAGAGCTTCTTATAAACTCTCATTGTGCCCTGTTACGTGGGAGGCGTCTCTTATACAAGTTCATTTTTCAAGGTACTGCTGCTGTGAGCTTACAGAGGAAAACACAGGCCACTGAAACATGGAAATAGGCACTAATGAACTGTCTATTAGCTGCCATAGGATTAGGGACTTTACGTCTTTTGCTTGCTATTTTGTGTCCAAATAGGCACCATTGAACTGGCCATTCAAAAGCACTGGGTACAGGCTTCTCATGCAACACAAGCTTGCTCATTTCCTAGAAGGTTAATGCTCTTGTCATCTCTGTCTACTCTTCTGTGTTGTCACCCAGCAGTACAACACAGCAAGGGCACAGATTCCATGAAATCAAAGAGAAGGGTGGTGGCTAAATGCTCCAGTTACTCAGCAAGGCTTGGAAAAGTGGGAATGTAATGAAATTAAAGCAGTTTACAGTCGGTAAAAAGATCTTTGGAAGACAGCAAATTTGAATATTAGCAATAGAAATGAGGCTTAGGAAAACAAGTTAAAATATTGAAATAAAATAAAAATATGTAACAAATATATGTAAAGTCCACAACTGACTTACAAAAAGTCCACAGTGTACTGTGGAGTCAGCTGTCACCTGCAGAAAGCATACGTACTGCTATGGTTTGAATCTTAAGTGTCCCCCAAAGAAACTAAAAAGCTAAAAGCTGGGCTCTCCTCATGTGGGAATTAGTGCAACCTTTACAAGGTGGGGCCTGGTCTGAGGAACAGAGCTCATTGGGAGTTTGTCCTTGAAGAAGACATTGGGCCCCAATCTCTCTTTTTTTTTGCTCTCTGTCCAGCATGCAGTAAATAACTGTTCCACTGTGTGATCCTCCTGTGATGAAAACCTCTGTAGGCCCAAAGGCGAGTAACCATGGACTGAAACCTCTGAAAGCTTAAGCTAACTAAACCTTCCCTCTTTGTTTTGTTTTGTTTTTGTCCTTGAGATACACTCACTGTGTATCTCAGCACTGAACTTACTGTTTAGTCTAGGCCAGCCTTGAAGCCCCGCCTTCTGCCTCAGCCTCCTGATGCTAGAATTACATACATGTATCATCACACCCTGCTTAATCTTTTCTTCTTTTGAATTGTTCATCTCAAGTATTTTGCCACAGAGATACAAAGCTAACTAATAAGTGCAATATGTTAGAACCCTGCGTCATTCTTAAGATTTTGCATGTAGCTACATGGATACCAAAATCGGAGAATACTCAAGTTCTTTATACAAGTTCTTTATACAAAATCAGAGAATGCTCAAGTTCCTTATAGTAGTGTTTGGGTAGAACCTATAAAACCCTGCAGTATATGTTAAGTCGTCCCTAGATTACTTATAATCCCTAATACAGTATAAATGCTAGGTAAATAGATTTATCCTGCATTTTGTATGACATTACAAAAGCACCATTTGTGATGCAATTTCCATTATAGACACATTAAAAAAATTTTTGCCATCTTAAGAAGAGCTGACTGCACTTTGTTGAACATAAAATGAATATCCCATTTTGACATTCATTTTTGTCTCACTCACATTCTTTGATTCACTGTTTGCTACAAAGTTCTAGTTCCCTACTGCATCTACTGAAGTGGGCTTTTTCTGCTGTCAGTTGTCCTGGGAAAACCAAGGCTTTTTTTCTCCTGGTTTCTGACTCACTGTCCTCTCAAGCTGGGTTGTGTCCTGCCCAGCTGTTCTCATGACTTGCTGCCTCACTTCTGTGGGTCTTTGTAAAACATCTCGGTGAGGGCCAGAGATTGAGCTCAGTGGTGCTGCACCTGCCTCACAAGCACAAGGTCCTGAGTTCAATCCCCAGTATCCCCCCACAAAAAAATCTGTCCACACGCATTCCCATTAACAAGCGCACATCCACACCTCTTCACAACATGCTTCCCTGTGCACACACACCACTATACACAACCACACACACACACACCTATACCAGTGCACACAAATGCCCTTATATATCTGTGCTTCCTTATCACTTTAGCCTGCTGTATTTTGTTCATAACAGGAACCACCACTGGAATCTTAAACACATTTTTCAATTTTTTGTCAGTTAGCTACCATAAAAAAAAGGACTTTATCCATTTTGCTCACGATTTCGTCTCCAGGAATAGGGACATAGGGGGCTCTCAATATTTGGATTGGACGGATGGCTGGATGGAGCACTAATCCGTATCTTCACTCCAGGATGAAGACATCCTGAAGGCCAGGTCTATGGCTTCTTTTTCCTTTCAAGCACTTTTTCTGGAAGTTGGATATTGAGGTTTTCCACAAATACCTGCTGGACTGGAACAAAATCCCGTCTGAATCCTCCATCTTCCTGATTTGTGAGCGATTTTAAAAGCCCCATCCCTGAACTCTGACGCCAGAGGAGGGTGCTGCCTTGAGTTCCAGACTTTTGACATAAGTGTTGTAAAACTGAAACATAAAACTGAATTTTATCATGTGTCGTATACAATTGAAACGGAGGAACACAAAACACAGTTGCAATTCCAGAATAAGTCTGGTACCCCGAGGACTGGAGGGTGACGGCAGGCATAAGATGCAGAGGCCACAGGAGGGGATGCCGTGTGATGTCAGTAGTCACCCTTCTAGAGCAGTGTTCTCAGTGCTGTACTCCACTGTAGATTTATTAAAACTGCCAGGCCAAGGAGCCTGCACAGAAAACCCTAGGAAAGTTGTGAGCTGTTGTGGGGGGTGCAGCACAAGCTCAGGCTAGGGCTCTAAATCAATTCAAGATGTGTTGTCAGCTGATGGGCAGTTAGAAGCATCCAGGGAGGAAAATCTCAGAGTTCTTAGCATGACCCCACAGCCCTCCTTTGGGCTGGTGCTCATCAACAGGACAGAAGGAAGGAGAGCAAGCCTGTCTGCTCATTTCATATATAAACATTAAGTTACATGACAGCCTCCCCACGTAGACTGTGGTGCCCCCTTACAGGAGATGGGGCTTGGCTCCTCCTCTAAAAAGACACTCCGCTCAGAAGAGCACCTACTACAGTCTTGATCCTACTTGCAGGAGGCTCAGTCCTTGATCAAATCCTCCACCAACCCCATATAATGGCACCACTTGAACTGTTCTACAGCTGAAAAAGAAAAAAGCACAAAATCCTGAGGCTTAGAAAGTTGCAGAGTTTTGCCAATGGCCACACAATGGTAAGAAATGGCGCTAAGACTCCAAACCAGGTTTGATGCACCCTGAGCTTGAAGTGGTCACTCTTAATCCCAGATTGGAGGCAGAGAGAGAGAGAGAGAGAGAGAGAGAGACTTTTTCTGCTATGCAGGAGATAGTGCAGAGAAGTAGGGGTCACAGCAGGGGACTCTGAGAACTGCGAGGGCAGGAGCATGCCCACCCGCTTTGACCCACGCTGACCCAGAGCTTAACCTTTCTGCAACTCAAGTTTCTTTCATCTGCCCCATGAGAATAACAAGACCAACCTCGTCTGTGGTTATGAAGATAGAATAACATAATGCCTGGCCCAGAATAAGTTCTCAAGTACACATTTGCTTTGATTACTACAAATAAATGTTAGTTATCACAATGTTCTAATAGTTCAAGAGAAATACAGCAATGCAACTGACCTAAAGGGAGTGACATGCCAGATAATCCCATTTGTAAGTGTCCAGTGACTTGGGAGAGCCCCTCTGTGTGTCTTTTGGCCTCGAAGCCATGCAATGTTTTACTCTTCTAATTGGTCGCTTCCACTTTGCTGTCCCTGAAGCACCTGTGTCTCTAGCACAATGTCTGTGACAACATTGGTGTTCCTTCACCCACATGGGAAGAAGATGGCAACTGTGGACTCTGAGTCCATGCCAAAGGCCACACCAAGCCGGCTTTTAAAATCATCTCACCTAACTGCCACAGCAAGAGGAAAAATATAAGACACAAAGATACTAAATGACTGAAGAGACATCTCATTTGGAAGAAAACGGGAACATGTGTGTGTTCGTGAGTGTGCGTGTGTGAATGTGTGAGCATAGCTTTAGTTTCTCAAGTCACACCCAAAAATTTCACCTGCCACACTTTACCCAGAGACGCCTCTGTGGGGGTCTTAGTGTAAATTCAAAAGAAGTTTGCCACCAGATTCTGACAGTTCCACCAGATTCATCTCATCCATGTTCCCCATCTTCCATACTTTGTAGAGTGCAAGCCCCTCATCATTAATTGTCAATTAAACTCAGTAACTACAGCCATCTCTCAGGAATCTGACTCTCCTCTAAGAAATATGGAGATGTGGATAATATAAATGTATTTATGGGCACACATGCATACAGTCTTTTTTAAAAGTTCCTAAGCTGGGTGTCATGCCATGTACTGTCTCAGATATTTGTGAGGTTAAGGCAGGAGGATTGTTTGAGCCCCAAGAGTTTGAGGGAAGCCTGGACAATATAGGGAGACCGTCCTCAAAAAGAAAAGAAAGATTCTTTTAAGAAGTAAATAAGTATCCATAGTCTTGCTAATAAATCTCAAGAATCTAAAATTCCTACCTCTGTGTCCAGAGGGAGTGGGAACAATTGTTTAACCCAATAGACCTCCCAATTTGTTCCACTACCTAAAGTGAGGAACTAGTAGCCTAAAGAATATGTAGCTTTCTTCTTCTAAAGGCAGATGCCAGAACAATCACAAATGTTTGGACAGCATCTTAAAGCTCAGAGCGGACCTTCAGATTCCTTGTTTACTCAATCGCTGACCAGCCCGGGGAAGCTCAGATACTAATTTTTCAGATGCAGAAGCTGCAGTTCTGAGACTGAAAGTGGAGTCTATGGGGCCCCAGGGGAAGCCTGCACAGGACCCCCGACATCTGATTCCAAGCATGTGACAGCACCATCCCTCCCCAGAAATAAATGCCCCAGTGTTCCAATGCCAGGGCCTTGACTTTGGCCTTGAGGCCTCTGGGAATTGTGCATTGCTGAAACCATTTACATCGGAGAATACTTGGATCCTTCGCCTACTGTTCTGTCCCACAACTGCTTGGCGACTAAGAACCCTCATCTGGCCATGCGGTTCTCTCATGATACTGGTATAAAATATCTGCAAATATAATGTGGCATCAAGATATCTATGAAACTATTGGTATCACACTGTTATCATAACCCACATTCATGGTGGAAGCAAATGCTAAAATGCAGCTAGCATTTGGTACAAATAAAAATTTTATTTTTTCTCCATCTGTTATGGTTTAGAACTCAGTGTGCCCCAGAAGTCCTGTGTTCAGAGATGGGGCTTTCAGAAGGTGGTTGGATCATGGATCAGCCCTTGGAAGAGTTCATAGTTGAATGTCCTGGTCTGGAAGGCAGGGTGCCACCAGGCAGGTGACCTAGAAGCATGCTTCTCTGCTCCTGCCATCCCTCTCTGCTTCCTGGTGCTGCAGGGTGAGCAGCTGTCCTCTGCCAAATCCTCCCACCATCCCACATCCTCCTTGGAGCCAGCCAGCTTTAGACTGAACCCACCGGATACTGGAAGCCAATAAACACCTCCTGCTATAAGTTGTGAGCGACAGGTCTGTTGTCCCAGTGCCGGGAAAGCTAGTGTAACAGGTGAGGTCATAGATCCCTGGGGGAGAGGGGAAGATCTCTGTGGATTCCAGACTACAAAGCCCTGCACACTGATTTTGTACATGTTCAGCACTTCAATCCTCTGCTGCCAGGAAGGGTAGATTAGTGCTTAGAAGCTCCAGCCCCATGAGTCCACATCTCTGCTCTGCCCTTTTCCGGCCATGTGATCCAGACAAGTTACTTAACTCTCTTTACTTCAATTTCTCACCCATAAAGTGAGTGTTGATAATAACTCTCATCTCATGGTACTATTGCTATGCTCTACTAAATAATTTTAATTTATAATGATTTTTTTTTTTTTTTGGTGGTGGTGCTGGGGCTTGAACCCAGGGTCCTGATTATGCTAACAAGCGCTGTCCCATTGAAATCCATCCCCAGTCCCTATGTGGAGGTTATGTGTTGTCCTTGCATTTTTACATGTAAAGAAAATGAAACTTGGAAAGGAGAAGTTACATGCACAGAGTGGCGCAGGCTTTATTGAGTTTTTTTAGAGGAAGATTCCAGAAAGGCAGCTAGAAAGAAACATAACTCTAGACAGGAGATACTACAGAGAAAGGCAAAGGTATTTGCCAATAACTTGATTTAGTCCAAATTCAAAAACATCCTTCCTTTTCCTCGGCAGTCAGACTTCTGCTACGTTTGGATGCAGATTTGCACCAGCTGCTACGAGCAAGGTCCGAGTTCTGCATTTCCCAAGGTAGCAGTCAAAAGTCAAGCATGTGTTGCAGACCACCAGCAGTTCCCTCAGATCCTCTGTCCCTTCAGGCAGGAAACATGATGGGGTGGCCTTCTATGTGCATCCCCACCCCCATGATGCAGACCAGCTATAGTGCAAGGAAAGGCACAAATCCACGCCAGAAGAATAGGATCGAATTCACATTAGTTGAAATATGAGGAAAGAGGTCCTTTTTATCCCTGGGGCTGCTGAGATGATAGGATGGAAACCTGGACCTATTGCTAACCATTTTCATTTTATTTATAAGAAGTGCATGTCTTTCAGAGAAAGCAAAACAAAAGGAATTAAATCTGAGGTTTGAGTAAATAGCATCCTGGTGTCAAGATCAGGATTAAGCTGTGCCGGAATTCAGAATCTATACTGCACTTCTTTTCTAATATATTTTCTCTTGTGTTTAAACTGTTTTAAATTGGATTTCTGCCACTTGCACATAAAGTTACTTCAACTAATAAAATCCCCCACCTCACTTTCTTGCCTATGGCCTCCTTAAGTCAGCTTAAAGGGTACTTACTCTGTGCCTGCTAATGCTTCAGGCTGTCTGTGGCAGTTTCTGGGCCTATTCTCCTGGTAAAAGGAGAATGTCTTAAACTCTTCATAGCTCCTCTCCTCTCACTGCCACCCAGTGTAGCCATCGGTAGCCTGAAGGGCCCAGGTCCCAAAGGCTATGCAAGTTGCAGAATCAAGTTCTCTGCCATTCTTCTTTGACGGCGGGATGTTGGATGTCAGGCTGAGCCCAGTTCTGCACCAATGTTTGCAGTCCATGGTTTCAAGACTCCTTTCTCTTAGCAGGGATCCAAGCACAGCACTTGAGCCACCACCATGCCAATCATTTCTCTCCTTGACATTTATCCCAAGACATATCATTGATGCACCAGCATCATTGAGCACAGTCATATCAAAATTTGGATATTGTTTCTGTATCTTGCAAGGAAATTGCTTGAAAATTCAGGTCTGGGTAGCTTAGTAAAACTAAAATCAATTCCTTATGGAGATCATTTAAACCTAAGCCATTATAAATCCCAGCCATAAGAAGAAGGAAGGCTAAGACTTTCTAATGCCCTGACACTTTAAATAGTCATTAAAATCCAAACTAAATCTCTAAGCTATGATTTTAAAGTCCTGTTGACAAAACTCTCAAGGACAAAGTGGATCATGCTATGGGGAATAACTGCAGTCACAGCCAGAGGAGAGAGTGCATTTTCTCCTCTTCCTACTTTGCAGAGGCCTGTTGTGCAGCCTGTGGGGATGTCCAGGTACAGCCTTGCTTGGTTCGGAATGGCTTGAAAATGAAGACAGTCTCTCCTTCCTACTACATGGGAAAAGAACAAAACCTAAAGCCAATAGTGATAGGGCAGTTATAAGTGTGGGGCTCTCTGGGTAGGGGATTTATGAAGCTCTGTGCACTGCCCTGGCTGAGGTTCCCCTGACCTCCCTGCCCCCGGGGACATTCAGATGGTACAAGGGACGTTAGCTATCATCTGCTGGACCATTACTATGTGCCAGGCACTGTGTTAGATAAAGCTTTGTAGTACTGTATCAGCTAAACCTCTACTCACCCCATGGGGTTGATACTAATATTTTCCTGTGTATTCAGAGCAGTGACTGGCATTTCCTGAGCACTTCATGTGCACCCCACACTCTGCAGTGCTGCCAGGGAGCGCTCTCATCCAGTCCTCACAATGGCCAAGAATGTCGATGTTGCTCTTTTCCACACGAGATAACTGAAGCATAACAAGCCTGAGAAGCTGCCCCAAAATGAGAGAAAATACTTTCAAATCACATATTTGGTAAAGGCCTATTGTCCAGAATATGTAATGAATTCTTACAACTCAGTAACCTCCCCAATAAATATTCAAAACATATGATGAGGTTGAACAGACCTTTCACCAGTGAAGATATACACATGGTCAGTAGGCAATAAAAACACAAGGAAATATCCTTTTATACTCCACTAAAATGGCTAAAATATCTTTCTTCTTTTTTTAATTAATTTTTATTGGTACATTTTAGGTATACAGTACAATGACATTCATTGTTGGAAATTTGTAACTTTACATAAGCTATCTTGGTTCTTATTTTTTCCCCATTCCCCTGCCCTCCCTTCAACCCCTTCCTCCCTCCCTCTTGACAAAGACTTTGTTTCCATTTTTTTCATTTTTCTCATATTAATTCCATTCCCTTCTGTCCTTTCCCCTACCCCTTCCCCTTTGCACCTTTACACCCTATTTCACATTATCTACTATACCTTTCAGTCTTTATTTATAAATTCAGTTTCTCATACCCCCAGACAAACTATTCAAGTATTTACACGTGTCCTATTTATTTCACTTCAGTGTATAGCCTCAATTGCATCCATTTAGCTATAAATGTCTCTCATTTTTCATTCTGTATGGCTGAGTAGTACTCCATTTTATTTAAAAAACAAAACAAAACAAAACACATTTTCAAACCAGCACTGCAAGGAATTCTAAACAATATCCTAGAAAAGGACAATGAAGGTCACAATACCATGAGGCCCAACAGACCAAATCAAATAGGCAAGGCAAGAAACTAAAAGGAGATAGCAGAAAAAGTAAAAAGAGTCAACAAAAGGACAATAACATGACAATAATAAGTCAGAATATATCAGTTATAACCATCAATGTTAATGGCCTCAATTCACCAATCAAGAGAAATAGACTGGCAGAATGGATTAAGAAGCAAAATCCAACAATATGTTGTATACAAGAAACACACTTGGTGCAAAAGGAAGCCCGTAGACTGAAAGTGAAAGGATGGAAAACAATTCTCCATGCTTCAGGAGCCCAGAAAAAAGCAGGGGTAGCAATCTTATTCTCAGATAAAGTAAATTTCAAACCAAAACTCATTAAGAGACAAAGAAGGACACTACATCCTTGTAAAGGGAACACTTCAAGAGGAAGAGTTGACAATCATAAACATATATGCACCAAATATAAATGCCCCCAACTATATAAAACAAATATTAAGTAGCATGAAAAACAAATAAGCACCAATACAATTTTAGTGGGGGATTTAAATACCCCACTATCACAAATTGACAGATCATCTAGGCAGAAAATCAACAATGAAATAATAGAACTGAACCAAGCTTTGGAACACATGGACTTAATAGATGTTTACAGAGTATTCCACCCCACAAAATCAGAATATACATTCTTTTCGGCTGCACATGGATCATTTTCCAAGATAGACCACATATTGGCTCACAGAACAGGTCTTAATAAGCAAAAGAATTGAAGTCATCCCCTGTATATTATCAGATCACAGTGCAATCAAACTGGAAATCAATAGCACAAGAAACTGTAGGAACTTCACAAGCACATGGAAACTGAACAACACTCTCTTGAACAATCAATGGATCACAGAGGAAATTAAAGAAGAAATTAGACAGTTTTTACAAATAAATGAAAATGCCAATACAACATACAGGAATCTATGGGACACAATGAAAGCAGTTCTATGGGGAAAATTCATAACATTGAATGCCCACACTAGGAAAACAGAGCGGGCTCAAATAAACAATTTAATGATGATACTTAGACTCCTAGAAAAACAAGAGCAAGAAAAATCCAAAGCTCGAACAAGAGAGGAAATTATAAAGATCTGAGCAGAAATCAATGCAATTGAAATGAAGAACATGATACAAAAAATAAATGAAACAAAGAGCTGGTTTTTTGAAAGAATAAATAAAATCGACAAACCCTTAGCTAATCTTATCAAAAAAAGGAAAGAAAAGGCTCAGATCCATGCAATCAGGAATGAAAAAGG
>NW_022900921.1:26154910-26182510 GCF_012274545.1 Fukomys damarensis | reverse complement strand
TAGGGGAAGAACAAAAAGGGAAAAGAAAAAAATGTGAGAGAATGAAAAGATGAAAATAAAGTGTTTGTAGATGGGGAGGGGAGGAGGGGGTGAAGGGAGGGCAGAGGTAAGGGGAAAAAAATGAGAATCAAGACTTGCCATGTAAAGGTACATGATCCCAACAATGAATGTAACTGTACTGTATCCCTAAATGTACCAATAAACTCAATAAAAAAAAACAAACAAAAAAAAAAAAGGAGAACTACAGACCAATCTCCTTAATGAATATAGATGCAAAAATCCTTAATAAGATACTAGCAAACAGAATACAGAGGATTATCAAGAAGATCATCCATCCTGACCAAGTTGGATTTATTCCAGGGATGCAAGGGTGGTTCAACATACGTAAGTCAATAAGTGTAATGCATCATATTAACAAAATCAAGGACAAAAACCATATGATCCTCCCAATAGATGCAGAAAAAGCATTTGATAAAATTCAACACCCATTCATGATAAAAACTCTACAAAAAATTGGAATAGATGGTCTATACCTCAACTTAATAAAGGCTATCTATGAAAAACCAACAGCCAACATCATATTAAATGGCCAAAACCTGAAAACCTTCATGTTAAAATCAGGAACAAGACAAGGATGCTCATTATCACCACTCCTTTTCAACATAGTTCTGGAAATATTAGCCACAGCAATTAGACAAGAGAAAGAAATTAAAGCAATAAAAATAGGAAAGGAAGAAGTTAAACTGTCATTATTTGCTGATGATATGATACTCTACATTGAAGACCCAAAAAACTCCACCAAAAGACTTCTAGACTTAATTGACAGATTCAGTAGAGTATCTGGATAAAGGTGAACCACCAAAAATCAATAGCCTTCTTATACACAAAAAACAGACTCACTGAAAGAGAAACAAGGGGAAAAAATTCCTTTTACAATAGCATCCAAAAAAAATGAAGTATCTAGGAATCAACCTAACAAAAGAAGCAAAAGATCTCTACACTGAAAATTATAGCACTATGAAAAAAGAAATTGAAGAGGATATAAAAAAATGGAAAGATATCGCCTGCTCCTGGGTAGGAAGAATCAACATAGTGAAAGTGGCCATACTACCAAAACTGCTATATACATTCAATGCAATGCCAATTGAAATTCCAACACTATATTTCACAGAACTAGAAAAAAGAATCCAAAAATTCATTTGGAACCATAAGAGACCTAGAATAGCAAAAGCCATCTTAGGCAACAGACACATGGCAGCGGGTATAGCAATTCCCAATTTGAAACTATACTACAAAGCCACTGTGATAAAAACAGCATGGTACTGGCAAAGAAACAGGCCTGAGGATCAGTGGAACAGACTGAAAGACACAAAAACAAACCCAGATGTACTCAGCTACTTCATCTTTGATAAAGGATCCTCAGTGGAGGAAAGATAGCCTCTTTAATAAATAGTGTTGGAAAAACTGGATGTCAACCTACCACATATTAAAACTAGACCCTTATCTTTCACCATGCACTAAATTAAAATCCAAATGTATTAAAATATCTAAATATTAAAACAGAAACATTAAACTTGCTGGAAGGTAAGTTAGGCAGAACTCTAGAAGACATTGGCATAGGAAAAGACTTTATGAACAAATCCTCAGTAGCATGGGAACTAGCAGATAGAATCAACAACTGGGATCTCATCTTATTAAAAAGCTTCTGTACTTCAAAAGAAACCATCAGCAGAACTAAGAGACAATCTACAATGTGGGAAAAAAATTTTACCAGCTGTTCCTCAGACAAAGGACTATTATCAAGAATATATAAAGAACTCAAAACAATCAGACCCCCAAATATAAAGACCCGATTCAAAAATGGGCAGCCGAAATGAACAGACATTTCTCAGACAAAGAAGTAAAAGCAGCAAGTAAATATATGAAAAAATGTTCCACATCACTGATCATTTGAGAGATGCAGATTAAAACAACACTGAGATTCCACCTCACCCCACAAAGAATGGCTGCTATCAAGAAATCACACAATAACAAATGTTGGCGGGGTTGTGGGGAGAAAGGAACCCTTCTCCATGGTTGGTGGGAGTGCAGACTGGTGCAACCACTATGGAAATCAATATGGAGATACCTCAAAGAGCTTGGACTGGAGGTTCCATTTGACCCAGCCATCCCTCTGCTGGGTATCTTTCCAAAAGAGCTAAAAGAATCATATCACAGAGAAGTATGCACACCAATGTTTATAGCAGCACAGATTGTAATAGCTAAAACTTGGAAGCAGCCCTTTTGCCCATCCATTGGAAAATGGATAAAGAAGATGTGGTTTTTCTATAAAATGGAATATTACTCAGCCATAAAGAACAAGAAAATAGATTCATTCATAGGAAAATGGATACATATTGGAGATATACTCCTAAGTGAAATAAATAAGGCACACATGTGTAAATACTGAATAGTGTCTCTGGTGTGAATAATCTGCAATAATACGGAAGATCCTAATAAGATTACTGACATTTAGAAATGGGAAGAAAGGAGCTAAAGGTGTAGGGAAGGTGGGATGGGTAGGGGAAGGGTAATAAGGGAAAAGAAAAAATGTGAGATAATGAAAAGATGGAAATAAAGTATTTGTAGATGGGGAGGGGAGGAGGGGGTGAAGGGAGGGCAGGGACAAGGGGAAAAAATGAGAACCAAGACTTGTCATTTAGAGGTACAAATTCCCAACAATGAATGTAACTGTACAGTATCTCTAAAATGTACCAATAAACTCAATTAAAGCTGAAAAAAGAAAAAACACATTTTCTCTATCCAGTCTTCAGTTGATGGGCAATTGGTCTATTTTCAAGGTTTAGCTATTACAAACTGTGCCACTATGAATATAAGTACACATATATCGCTGTGGTATGATTCTTTTAATTCTTTTGAGAAGTTACCAAGCAGAGGAATAGCTGGGTCAAGTGAAAGCGCTAATCCTAGTTCTCTGGGGTATCTCGATACTGATTTCCGCAGTGGTTGCACCAGTCTGCACTCCCACCAGCAGTGGAGCAGGGTTCCTCCTTCTCCACAACCCCACCAGCATTTGGTATTGGTTGATTTCATGATAGCAGCCATTCTTTCTGGGGTGAGGTAGAATCTCAACATTGTTTTCATTTGCATCTCTCAAATGACAAGTGATGTTGAACATTTTTTCATATGTTTATTTGCTATTTCTGCTTCTTTGTCTAACATATTTCTATTCATTTCAGATGCCCGTTTTTTGATTGGATCTTTAAATTTGGGTTGTCTGATTTAAGTTTTCTATATAATCTAGATAGTAGAACTCTGTCTGAGGAACAGCTGGTGAAATTTTTTCCCACATTGTGGTTTATCTCTTCACACTGTTGGTTGTTTCTCTTGCAGTGCTGAGGGTTTTTAATATGAGGAGATCCCACTTATTGATTGCTTATGCTAGTTCACAGGCAACTGAGGTTTTGTTCATAAAATCTTTTCTTACGCCAATGTCTTCAAGAGTTCTACCTAACTTCCATTCAGGCCGGTTTAGTGTTTCTGTTTCAATATTTAGATCTTTAACCGATTTTGATTTTTGTTTAGTGCATGCTGAGAGATATAGGTCTAGTTTTAATCTTTAGCAAGTTGAAACCCAGTTTCCCAGCACCATTTATTAAAGAGGCTGTCTTTCTTCCACTGAGAGTATTTGGCTCCTTTGTCAAAGATAAGGTAGCTGAGTGTGTCTCAAGTTGTTTCTGGTAATCTGTTTCACTGAGCCTCGGGTCTGTTTCTTTGCCAGTATCATGCTCTTTTTTAAAAAATTTTTTTCTTTTTATTGAGTTTATTGGTACAATCCAGGTATACAATACAGTTACATTCATCATTGGGATTCTGTACCTTTACATAGTAGGTCTTGATTCTCATTTTTTCCCCTTGTCCCTGCCCTCCCTTCACCCCCTCCTCCTCTCCCCATTTACAAACACTTTATTTCCATTTTTTCAGTTTCTCATATTTTTTTCCTCTCCCTTATTACCTTTCCCCCACCCTTCCCACTTTCCCTACACATTTAACCCTTTACTCCTTTTATCACAGTAGCTTTGTAGTACAATTTCAAGTTGGAGACTGTGGTACCCGGCTACCTTGTCTTTATTGCCTAGAATTGCTTTTGCTATTTTAGGTCTCTTGTTCTAAATAAAATTTTGGATTGTTTTCTCAAGACCTGTGAAGTATGCTACTGGGATTTCAATTGGGATTGCATTGAATCTATAAAGCAGTTTTGGAAGAA
Source organism: Fukomys damarensis (assembly GCF_012274545.1). Taxonomy (NCBI): domain Eukaryota; kingdom Metazoa; phylum Chordata; class Mammalia; order Rodentia; family Bathyergidae; genus Fukomys; species Fukomys damarensis. The sequence goes on along the minus strand of NW_022900921.1, from coordinate 26,178,243 downwards.
TGGTCATTTTCACTATGTTGATTCTTCCTACCTGGGAACAAGGGATGGCTTTCCATTTTCTGATATCCTCTTCAATCTCTTTTTTCAGAGTGCTATAGTTTTCAGAGTAGAGGTCTTTGATTTCTTTCATTAGGTGGATTCCTAGGTATTTCAATTTTGTGGATGCCATTGTGAAAGCAATTGTTTGCCCCTTTTCTCTCTCAGTGAGTCTGTTTTGTGTGTACAGGAAAGCTATTGATTTTTTTGTGTTGATCTTGTATTCAGCTACATTACTGAATTTGGTTATTAAGTTTAGAAGATTTTTGGTGGAATTTTTGGAGTCTTCTAATAGAGTATCATGTCATCTGTAAATAATGACACTTTAACTTTTTTGTTTCCTACCTTTATTCCTTTTATTTCTTTCTCTTGTCTAATTGCTGTGGCTAATGTTTCCAAAACTATATTGAATAGGAGTGGTGATACTGGACATCCTTGTCTTGTTCCTGATTATTGTGTGAAGGATTTCAGTTTTTGACCATTTAGTATGATAACGGATGTTGGTTTTTCATAGATGGCGTTTATCCGATTGAGGTAGAGACCCTCTGTTCCAATTTTTGGAGGCTTATTTTTCTATAGTGAATTCATGTTGGATGTGTCAAATACTTTTTCTGAATCTATTGAGATGATCATATGATTTTTGTCCTTGGCTCTAGTAATATAGTGTACTACATTTATTGATTTATGTATGTTAAACCATCCCTTCATCCCTGGGACAAATTCCATTTCATCAGGGTATGTGATCTTCTTGATGATCTTCTGCATTCTATTTGCTAGTATCTTGTTAAGGATTTTGACATCTATGTTCATCAGTGAGATTGGGCTATAATTTTCTTTTTGGTTGGGTCTTTCTCTGATTTTGTGATCAAAGTATTGCTTGCTTCTAGGAATGAATTCAGGAGTATTTCTTCCCTTTCAATTTCAGGGAGTCTAGGTGATTGAGTATCAGATTATTCCATCTCAATTCCCTTTGGGGTTGCCTTAGTTGATATGGAAGTCTGATTTTGAGACTTGTTTATGTGTCTTCTCATTTCAACAGATGCACCCTGTTGTGCCTTTGTTGGGGCAACTATTTGCTTACCCAGTGGACTTCAATTCTCAGCAAGCCACTGAGTGGATGTTTCTGTGTTGCTCCCCAGTGCACCAATTCCTGGGTTCAAAATGGTTGCCTTCTGGATCCCTGAGCTCTCCTTTTGTCTGGGCAGGCTTTTGGCTGGGACCTGTATACACTTGGGATGGTATTTAGGCATGCCTATGGCTAGGGCTGCTCCTTCCATGTAGCTGTTGTCTGGGAATGCCTTTGGCTGGGGACAGTGCATCCCAGTCCCTCCTGTCTGAGCAGGATTCTGGCTAGAGTCTCTGTGTACTTACCAATGGTATTGGGGCAAGCCACTGGCTGATGCCTGTGCACCTGTGCAGCTTTTTTCCAGGCAGGCCCTTGGCTTGGGCCTGTGTGCCCAAGCTACTGGGATTGGGGCAGGGCCTTTGCTGGGATCTGCCCACTGCCCTGCAGCTCTGGTCTACATCACTGCTCATCAGGATCTGTGCACACTTACCGATGGTATGGGGTGGGCCTCTGGCTGATGCCTGTGTGCCTGTGCAGGTTTTATCTGGCAGGGCTTGGCTTGGGCCCATGTGCCCAAGTCACTGGGGTTGGAGGACGGCTCTGGCTGGATCTAGCTGCAACCGCACCATCTGGTCCACAGCGCTGCTTGCCAGGATCTGCATGCACTTACTGATGATCTAAAATATCTCTTTTTTTGGTACCAGGGATCAAACTTGGCACCTTGCACTTGCAAGGCAGGCAGCAGCACCACTGAGCTAATTCCCTGACCCTAAAATATCTTTTTTTTTAAAGATGGGAGTAGCAGGCAGTTTCTCTGGTGTGAAAAACTAAAAGGGTAAATAAGATCCAAATGATATAATTGACAATGTGAAATAGGAAGAAAAGGGCTAAAGGCATAGGGGAAATGGGAAGGGTAGGGGAGAGGAAATAAGAGAAAAGAAAAAAATATGAGAAAATGAAAATATGGAAACAAAGTTTTTGTAAATAGGGAAGGGAAGAGGGAACAAAGAGAGGGCAGGGGTAGGGGGAAAAATGAGAACCAAGACCTGTCATGTAGAGGTACAAGATCTCAATGATGAATGTAACTGTACTGTATACCTAAAATGTACTGATAAACTCAATGATGATAAAAAAAAATAAAGTATCACCACCAAAAAAAAAAAAAAAGTGGGGGGGAGTAGGAGGGAATCATAACAAGTGTGGCTAAGAATGTGGAGAGATAAAAACTTGAGTATATTGCTGGTGTTCACACAATAAGGTGTAGAAGAAAAGAGTGGCAGGTCCTCAGAAGGTGAAACGTAGAGATTAGACCAGCTGAGAATTACCAGCATAGAATATGCTCCAGTAATTACATTCCTAGGTACATACCCAAAAGAATTGGAAAAGGGTGTTCCCGTAAACACTTGCACAAGAATGTTCATCACCTGCTGTCTACAAAAATCAAAATAAGGAAACAACCCAAATGTCCATCACCTATGAATGCAAACACAAAATGGGGTGTATCCATGCAACAGAATATTATCTAGCCATAAAAAGGAGCAAAGTACAAGATACATGGTATCTTGATACACACAAGAACATGAATAAATCGCTAAAACATTTTTATGAGTGAGACAATACAACCACAAACACGTCTTAGTCTCTTTTGTATTGTTGTAACAGAATACCATAGACTGGGTCATTAAATAATAATTTATTTGGTTGATGGCTCTGGAGTTTGAGAAATCCCAGATCAGTGATTGCATCTGGGGAGAGCCTTCTTTCTTCATGATAACAGACCAAGGTGCAGTCTTATGAGAAGGCAAGAGAGGAATGGACTGGCTTTCACAATAAAAGCAAGTCACATACACAAACCCACCCCTGTGATGACAACATGAATCTATTCATGGAGACAGGTCCTCATGACCACCTCACCTCTTAAAGGTCCCACCTCCCAATACTGCTGAGTCGGAGGTTGAGTTTTCAATACATGAACTTCAAGAGTCACATTCAAACCATAGTGCCACCTGTTCTGTCATTCCATTTGTAGGAGTAGGTAAATCTATTGACAGAAAGCATAGTAATGGTTGCCTTGGGATGACAGTGGTGGGAAAGAGGGAACAACTATTTCACTGGCCCAGGGTTTCCTTTGGGAATGATGAAAAAGTTTTTTGGATCTAAATAGAGATAGTGGTTGTATAATTCCAAGAACATACTGAATGCCACTGACATGTGCATTTTGGAATTGTTGATTGTATCATTGTATCTTTTGTGAATTTCATCTCTATTTAAAATGTAAAGAACCTACCCAAGATCACAACTAATAAATACCAAGATTTGTCCCCATTTTCCCTAGGCTCCTGAGCCACACTCTTCCCCAGAGTAAAAGAAATAGATCAGACTGCTATTGAAATGTGCTGGCTGGAGATTTAGCTCAGCGGTTCAGTGGCCTTCCTTGCAAGCACAAGGACCTGAGTACAACCCCTGGTACCAAAAAAAAAAAAATGTGCTGGATGATGGGAGTGAAGATAATTCAGGCATTCTTCTTTTTAATGTTCTGCATCTCCTGGGTTTTCTTAATGGACAGTACTAAGGATTGAACCCAGGACCTTTGCACTGAGACATATCCTCAACTCTTTTTTATTTTTTGAGACAGGGTCTTGTTCAAACTTGTGATCCTCCAGCCTCAGCATCCTCAAATACAGGATTATAGGCAGGGGCCACCATGCCCAGCAATAATAAATATATTATAATTTAAGGTTAGGAATCTGTGAGTGCCTTACATGTCACTGTGTGCCTAAAGGCAAGCCTAAGGAAAGAAAGGAGCTAGATCAGCCCCAGGTTATGCCACTGAGTCTCCTTGGCCTCTCTTGCCCACCCTGCCCACACCAAACATATCCAGCTACAGGAGACCCCATAGATCAGCTCAAACCTACAAGCTACACAGAAATCCACTCACATCTGGGCACAGTAGGAATACACAGTCACTTTCTCCAAGGGACCACCTTCCTAGATTATGGGGGGTAAGGGGCTTCCTGAAAGAGCCCTCAAGTTCCTTTAAGTTTAGTTCTCCAATTCCTTCCTGGTGAAGTGCATCAGAATCTCCAGATTCATTCTATAGGTTATTGGTATTTGCAATTTGAACAGTTTCATATTCAAATAATTTTATTCCACATTGATTTGTAACAGTGAAAATATAAGAACAGCCTAAGGGTGCATCAGTGAGGACATGTAAATCCATAATAGCACAACTTGGAACCCTTTATCAAAACCTAGAGCTTAAAGGCTGGCATGTAGCTCAGTGGTAGAGTATGTGCTTAGCATGCACAGGGCCCTGGATTAAATCCCCCAAAGAATCCCCATGAAAACCTGGAGTTCCCCAAAGTATCCAATATCTTCTGGGCTGAAAAAACGATAAGAGTCAACAGAGCTTCAAGAACTCATTTGAGGGCTGGGGTTTAGTTTAGCGGTGCTAATGCCTGCCTCACAAGCACAAGGTCCCAAGTTTGATCCCCAGTACCAAAAAAAAAAAAAAAAAAAAAAAAAAAAAAAAAGAACTCATTTGGATTGGTTTAAAAATCTGAATTAAATACACTTACGGAACTATTGTACTATTTTGATCTTTTTTCATACCCACATGTACACATGAATTGTATAATAAAACTTCACTTTTAATAAAATATCTACATCTAAGGTCAACGAAGCATTGGAATAAATGCATGCATATCTGTTATTCTGATTACACAAAAACATAAAACGAACAAAAAGGTGAAATTTTACATCTGAAAAACTATTAGTCTGCCAAGTTTGACTGTAGGGTATTTGAATAAAGATTCCCTGGCCCCACACAGGACCCACAGAATCTGCATTTTTTAATGGTTGGAAGTGAGATTTCTATGCTATAAAGAAGTTTCTTACACACACACACGCACACACAACACACACAGAGTGAAGAATAGTAGCCTTGACTTCATTGAATGCCCTTGTGCTGTGTAATTGACATCTAGGACCCTCAATTTCTCTATTTATTGAAAGGAAAGAGATCAACAAGGATATCTATTTCTGAAGACTTTGTAGGGATCAGACCATAGCAAATGTGTGACGGACCCAGTCCTCCTCACAGGGATGAAAGGGAAATGCTGGCACAATGAGAACTTGGGAATCAATCATCACCACTGGAGTTCAAACCCACCCCTATTGTATATGGGCTGGTTTTTAGCAAGTTCCTTCACCTCCTTCAGCCCCAGTAGTATCTATCTCCTGTGGGTTCTAGGAAAATTGTGATATACTGCAATCCACTCAAAGTGTCCAACCTACAGTTAGTACTGTACTAAAATGTCATGGATAAAGGTTTGTTCCCTTCTCTTTCCTTTTTTTTTTTTTTTTTTTTTTTTTTTTTTCCCTCTGTACTGGGGATTGAACTCAGGTCCTTGTGCTTGCAAGGCAGGCGGCAGCACCACTGAGCTAAATCCCTAGCCCAGCTCCCTTCTCTTTCCAAGGATAGGGATGGTTAGGTAGTAGGAGTCTCTGAGAAGGAATGAAACTTGCCCCTAACTTCTCAAATCTAAGCTATAAATAGTATATTACACAAACTTCAGGTATTAAAGAAACCAGCACACTGCAAGGTGGACCCAGTGCCATCCTATTCTGTTCCTACCTTTGCTAACAGAAAGTGAAATTTCAACACATGGCCAGCAACTAGGTAACAGCCAAGATCCTGTCAAGTTTGACAATGCTGGAATTCAACAGTTGGAACACTTGCAGAAATGAACCACATGTCTCAGCCCCTATGTGGCCTGAACTTCAGGGCTATCACAGACAAAGCAAGAGGACACCTGTCCAAAAGGTTCAGGTTCACAGTCCACTTTACCCTTGAGATAGGCTCCCCAAATGAGTTTACACAATCAGTTGCAGTGATACTGAAAGAAAAGTTATCAATCATCATGGGCTTCCCAAGCTTGGGCACATGGTGATAGAGGGGGAAGAGATGTAACTCCCAAAGCTGCTAGATATCTGAAAGGTGAGTTCATGTTCTCTAAAATCAAAGAATGAATTCTAGGAACAATGGAGGTTAAGAGTAGGAAAATTTCATTGAGAGAAAGATAGATTCTGTCTAAGAGAGACAGAAGGGGAGCTGGAAAGTGGGTACCTGCTCACCTCAATTCTCCAAGATGTTTTATACAGCAAAGCCATGAGGTGAGGCAGGTACAAAGTGAGACAAAACTATAAGACCCAATAGAAAATTACAAGGTGGGCATGAGGTGGGGCAAAACTATGAACAACCAATACGATTACAAGTTCAGTCACCCAGATAATATTGATTCAATGGGGGAGCAAGTCACATTGCAGGCCTATACAAGGATTTTCAGTAAGGGTGGGGGTCAGGGATATTTCCTGGAAAGGCTGGGTAAAGACCTTGGTCCCCCACCCAGGTGAGCAAAACCTATTTAGAATATCAATCACTGCTATTCATCTCCAGGGGAAGCCCAAAGGTATAGCAGTTTCCGTGCTTTTACAATTCTGGCCAAAGTGAAAGTGTTTTTATTGTCTTCCATGTTGGCTCCTTGCTGTGTGGGCTCCCCAGGGCTGGCTACTTGAGGGCGGCCAAGTCTAACTGCCTACAAGATACCTAACCTACCTATCTGCAATATTGGGACTACAATGAAATCCATAGAGCAAGCTTTCTTTTCTCCTGAGTCCTGTAGTAACCTGATAATTCACACTTCTTGGGCTTGTGCGTTATAAAGTGTCAAAGGGTCAACACGAATGTTTTCAATACAGAGTACTGTATTTTTACTTGATTCTGGTATTTTACTTTAAATTATGGGGGGGGTGTTCGGGGAACTGGGTGTGGCCAGGCCCTGGGATGCCCGGGCCTCAGGACAGCGCCACCCGGCCTGTGGTCCTGGGAAGGGACCCAGCTTGGGCATAAACTTGGGAAGTGCAGGCGAGCTGCAGAGACCACGCACCTGACTGCCGGCATCCTCCCCAGGACCGGACAACAAAAGGCACCGCGGTGAAATGAAGCGGGAGAAAGGGGCTGCGGCCCGGTCGGATGGGAAACTCTGTCGCCGTCCAGCTCGTCCGGGCCGCCCTTGTCCCCGGAGTGAACTCTCCCTCACCGCGCCCGGCGAATGGCGGGGCGCGCGGCCGCGGCCCCTCTTCTCCCTCCCTTTCAAGAGAAGGGCGCGATTGTGTGGATTTCACAGTCTGGGCACAGCTGAAAGGGAGAGAATGAAGTCTCCCTCACGGCTCTTTTCAAGGGGGCCGAGGCTGCGATTCGCCTTCATTCAGAATATATGAAGCCTTTGTGCGTCGGGGCGGGCAGCCTCGGCGGCCCCGCTCCCCGGCTGACACTCTTTACAGTGGAAACGTACAGTAATTAACACGGGTTCCGCTCCCGCCCGCGCCCCTGGGAACCGGAGCCCGCCCCGGAGGCCCGCATTTGTCCACCTGAGAACGGCGCGGCGCATTTGTAACCGTGCCCTCCCGCCCGAGAGCCATCCATTCTGGCGCGGAGCGGCCGGGCTGTCAGGGTGCGCCTGGCCCCCGCATGTGTTGCTAATAAAAGCCCAGCCGGCTCCTGCAGCCAGCGAGCTCACGGCAGGGGGCACTGCCTGGGCCGGAGGAAGCCCGAGAGAGGCCCAGGTGACCCGGCGGAGGTTTCCCCAGCTCTGATTGCGGGGACTGTGATTTGGCAGGGGGCCTGAGGGAGGGCGGGAGACAGAGCGCTTCAGCCTTCCTTGTCATCGTGAGACTAACATTTATTTTATTTTCTTTTTTATCGGAAGAAGATGAAATCTGAAATCTAGCTCGACTGGCTGGGAGCTGCCAGTATTTTGCCTGTGCTTAATTTTTCTTTTTCTTTTTCTTTCTTTCTTTCCTTCCTTCCTTCCTTCCTCCCTTCCTCCCTTCCTTCTTTCATCACTCTTTGTCAATGATTCATGCTGCTTAGCATGTTGTATGTACCATTTATGCAGTAATACAACATAATTTTTGAAACAGTTCAACTATGTTCTTTAAAGAACCAGAAAAATTTGTTCCTGTAGACTCAAGCCTAAGTTCTTCATAAATGACTAACTGAAGAAATGAAGTTCTGAGGGGGGAAAGAAAGGTATGGAATGGGGGGTCTGACAGCATGCAGGGAAACCGCAGCTCTGCCCCACTTGTCTTCTTAATTCCTTCTCTCCCCTGGCAGTGTCAAAAATATGTGGCTTAACACAAAGTTTTGAATGCAAAGTTAATTATTAAAAACGATCCTCGGTGTTAGCACCAGAAGGGAGCCAGTATTCTTATTTTGAGCTCTGTGTGAAGGAAAACAATTTATTAGATCAATAATTACAGGAGTCACTAAATGCCTATGGTTCAATGTCCCATGAGCGAGGCGGCCATTCCAGGGCAGCTGTGGTTCCCAGAATGGGGTCAGTGGGCAGCCCAGGAGGTGCATCATTACAGTGAAGCTGACCCCTGGGAGAGGCTAGTACCTCCAGCTCTGGGCAGACCTCTACTGCCTTTCAGCAAGGTGGGAGCAAATGACAGGACCACAAGGCTGACGTGGCAGTCCGCTGCTGGACAAGCCTGCTTATGAAGGCAGCAGAGCATGAGGCTTAATTAAGTCCAATGGCTCTGTCTGGATCCAAAAACAGGATTTCCTCTAGCGTGCCTTGGTTTCCTGTCTGTAACTTAGGGATAATGATGCACCTATGCCTCACCTTGCAGTGGCAAGGAAATGATGGAAAGAATGTTAGCTATTCATTCATCTCAACAAGAGCTCTCATTTCTGGAGTACTCACTCTGTGTCAAATGCTTCACACATCTCAATAACAATGTTAATGAATATTTAAAATCCCAGATAAGGAGACCAAAGCTCAGAGAGAAAGAGCTAAAAAAAAAACTGCTCCCTGACACCAGGTATGTAAGGTCAGTCTACAGTTATAAGTCTTGGGAGTGGAACATGAGAAAGATGTGGCAAAGAGTGACAGGAGGAAAAAGATTGAGGCTCTATCTACCAGCTTGAGAAGAGGATTTTTAGTCCTTTTAAAAGGGACCTTAAAACCTATCAGTACACGCACTTTGGGTAGTGAAGCACAGCAAAATCACTAAGCAGCTTATTCTTGATGGTCAAAAAGTTCTGGGTTCAAATCCTATCCCCACTTCTTACTAGGTAAGTGACCTTCAGCCTGTTCCTTAACTTCACAGGAGCCAAGCTCCCTACCTAGTAAATGAGCATAGCAATAGCCTTTGCCTCTGGGCTATTGTGGAGATTAAATCAAACAATGCATGCCTAATTAGGTATTGTTATGAGCAAACAGAGTCATTCTACCTTGAATCGAAACCTGAGAACAAATGGCCCTACTGATAACAAATCCTTTCCCTTATGATGGGTGTTTTGAATTCCACCTCTGGCGGTTTACTGTCCAGCTTTCTACATTTTTCATATCAGTTTCACATCCCTACCTCATTTAATCCTCCCCCTGGAAGGAATATATAGTACTGTAGTCACTTGCTGAGCAGGAAGTCTCTCTCCTGTGATCTCAATTCCCTTTCTGTAAAAGTCTTCCCTGAGGAAGAGGTCCCTCATTCTGGACCTCTAACAACACTGATAAGGCCCACTAAACTTTCCCTCCTTTTTAGTACTTAACACTTGCTCCTTTGTTGACATCCTGTCTGGATAGAGAACCATTAAGACAGTGACTGTGTTGACCTTGATCACATCTACATAAACCTATGACCTAACAAGGAGAACTTCCACTGCCCAGATGGTAGTCTTCAATGTTATTTCCCTCTTAACAAGACCAGCACTCTTTGGAGAAATGTCTGTTCCTATGCCTAGGTCAGGAAACGTACAAGATGAACCCGGATCATCTTTGACCAGAAAGCAGAGACTTTCGAAGCTTATGAAAGTTAAAAAGATGGGAGCCAACTTCAGAAAGCTCATGTTGGATAAAACGGGATTTGTACAACATAACTGACATGGATTGAAACATGTAAAAATGTGTTTTAAGCCATGAGCTATGGGTGTTTGAAAAAGGCAATATAACCAACTTATTATGCAGAAAAATGACAGTTAAAAGGACAGATCAAACATCCCTCTTGCCTTTTCCACACCAACTGTGCCTTGGGCCAACCAAATTAACTGATGGATAGAAGTTTCTCTTTTTATAAGTATTGTTACTTAAATAAACCCTCCAACTTCTCTTGCTTTTAGTTACTTGATTTTAGTTGACTTCAGACGTCACTAATTCTACAGGTCTCAGAGCTGAGTAGTATCCTAGTCTCCCACTAGCTTTGCTGCAACCCCTTTGACAAGAGTCTTGATGACAGCAGTTGCTTAGGTAACTTGTCAGTGGTTTGAAGGCTGTTTTTGTCAAAAAAAAAAAAAAAAACCCCGATTCTTCAACTTGGGCCCGTGCAGGTGCCCAGTGGGTGATTCAACCTCGGTGGAAAAGCTTGGCATCTCTGCCTTTATATTGTATCTATTTCCTCTGCTTCTTTAACCCTTGAGTCAGACTGTTTCTGCCCCACTCTGCCAGTAGATATGTTAGTTATTTAGGGAATGTTTGACCAAAACTAGCAGCACAAGTTTGATTTGGCCAGAACATCATCCGTAATCTCTTTTTTCTTCCTTCAAGGTTGAAGACACCAAGATAAGCATAACTATGATATTTCCAAGATTTACAGGGGCATCGTGATAAACTGATTGCCAATGCCAGGTTCTGCAACATCTCGTTCCAGACTACCAGAGGGATACCTGTAAATCTTCAGTTATCCATCTTTCCCTAACTTGAAACACCACCCTTCCCTTTGCCAAAAATAAAATGTGCTTGAAGCCAGGCATGGGAGACTGAGGCAATACATCTCAGAATACTCGGTTCCAAGATTGACCCTAACCTGGGTAATTTAGTGACTTAGCAAGACCCTGATTCAAAAAGGGCTGGGGTTATAGCTCAGGGCTAAGGTTTTAGATTAATCCCTAGTAGAACAAAGGAGGGAGGGGAAGGGAAGGGAAGGGAAGGGAGGGGAAGGAAGGGGAAAAAAAAGAAACAAAAAAGGGGTTTGAAACTTGGGCTGAGCTGAGTGGTCCCTTTGGAGACTGCTTCTCTGTTGTCTTGGCTTTGCTGGCTGTGTTAATTAACTGTCCATGTGACTGGAGTGAGAGTCTCATGGAGAGGTGACCCCATCAGGGAGGTGCACTACTCACCAGTACTGACATTCACCCACTGACATTCCTGGCTAATCCGCGCTGTTGGGAGCCTGACCCCCTTGGAGAAGGCAGGCTCTGGGGTGGGCCTTTGAAGACACAGCTCTTGGGGCACTCTTCTTCTGGGCTCTGCTTCCCAGCCTTGCGAAGTAAACGGTGTTAGCTTTGTCTTGGAGCCAGACAATCATGGACTAAAACTTTGGAAGCTGTGATACAAATAAACCATTTCCTCCTATAAATTGTGCATGCCAGGCACTTTTTCTCAGCGACAGGAATGCTGATCGATACAGTGGTTTGTGAATCAATCTTTTTCCTTACCCTGACAACTTGTTCTGGATGCATTGGGCTATTTTCAGTAGGTAAGTAAACAGAGTTGGGTTTAGTAACGGTGCTAGTAGGATGCTCAGGAGTGATAGGATTTGAGTGTCACTATTCCACACCCCCAGTAAAGTGACAGATCTAAGAGCTGATCATCTACAGTAGTAGATATCACAGAGACAGCCAGCTACTAAGTGCCCTATGTCAGAAAAACGTAAAGCCATCTATAAAATAGTCTTTTCAGAAGGCCTTAAGATTATCAAGTCTCCAGGTCTAATAATTTATTTTAAAAATTACAAAAGACATAGCTGGTATGGTGGCACACGCCTGCAATCCCAGCACTCAGGAGGCTGAGGCAGGAGGATTGTTGTGAGTTCGAGACCAGCCTGGGCTACGTAGTGAGTTCCAGTTCAGTCTCAACTACATAGTGAGACCCTGTCTCAAAAAACCAAAAAAAAAAAAAAAAAAAAAAATTACAAGAAACAAAGAGTCATATTAAATGATTTCACAGGGATGCAGACAGTAGGAAAAATGTAAACAAAAATATTGCTTTTTTTCCAACAAATATTGGAAGAAAAAAAGGGAGGAGGGGAAGGGAAACCTATACCTAACTTCACGCTTATGTTTTTATAGTAACTTTTTCTCTTTTAGAGGTACACACTAAAATATTTATGGATTAAGGCCAGGCATAATGGTACATGAATGTAATCCCAGCACTTGGGAGGCTAAGGCAGGAGGATCGCCACAAGTTCAAGGCCAGCCTGGGTTACATAGTGAGTTCTGATTTACAAAGAAAGACCCTGTCTCAGAAAAAAAAAAAACTAAAATATTTGTGGATTAAATATTAAAATGCCTGGGATATTTCCTTCAAAATCATCCTGGAAAGAAGAAAACTGGATGGGAATTGTCTAAATATAACAGGGCTGGACGTGAGTTGATAGTTGGCAGAACAGTGTGGTGGTAAGAAGGGGTTCTTTATACTATTCTCTCCTTTGTATATATTTGAAATCTTCCAGAATAAAAGATAGAAGAGAACAAACAAACAAAACTAAATGCTGAAGCTTGTATGAGTTAGAATGGACATGTGATGGTCAGGGAATCTCTACAAAAGAGGATGTCCATACATTCCATATTTTGATTTTGCATAATTAAAGAATGTATTTGTTTATGTTTGCTTAATGGATTTTATTGTCTGTTCACTCTGCCAAAAGGTGAGCTCCACAGGGACAATGCTATAGTTGAAATGTCTCTTCCAAAGCTCATGTGGAAATTTTATTGCCATCATCACAGCATTCAGAGGTGAGACTTTAAAAGATGATAAGGTCACAGAATGCCTTGTGAATGCCATTGTCCCAGGAGTGGCTTTGTTATAAAAGTAAGCATGGCACAACTTTCTCTGTATCTTGTGTGTGCTCATTTGCTCTCCTGCCTTGCTGTGACACAAAATGATGGCTCTCGCCACATGTTGGCACTGTGCTCTTAGAATCCCCAGACTCCAGCACCATAGCCTTGTACTGTACATATGCAATGCTGTATATTGTATATACATACAAGGCTGGTATGATCGCCTTAAGACTTGTATTGTTTACAAATCACGCAGCCCAGGTATTCAGTTGAAGCAACAGAAAAGAAGTCAAGACAGGCAGCATCTGTAGTGTGCCTGTTCCTGTGCCCATTCCTGTGCCTGACACCACATAAAGGACCAGGAAGTACTTGATAAATGAATACATCTCCCACGGGAGGCCAGGGTGAGCATCTGCACTGTACAGGTGGGGAAAACTGAGGCACAGAGTGCCAGTGTCCCACCCAGGGTCATGGAGCTGGTTAGCAGTGGGGCTGTGAGTCACAACCCAGTGTCCCTGAAGCTTCTAGTGCTTTTGGTCAGGAAATTTCAACCTGGTACAGAAAGCTGCTGGATTCTGTCACTAAACCAAGAACCCAAGGTACACATTCTGATCTTAGGGTCCAAATAACCTTCACTCATCATGTTAGATCCTGAACCCCTACACTAAAGACTATTGAAAAATAAAACTGGATTATGGAGCTTGATAGGAGTCTGGTCTTTCTATTAAAGGCGGGACACTGGGCTCTGAGTACACTAACAGCAGCCACTAGATAAAAGTTATGGATGCCTCACATTGCTCCTGTCTTGTTTTCTGAATTTGGGGCATTATAAATTTCTGCACAACTGCAACCTTCCTACTTGGTTCTGGGCAGGTCCCTTCCCTTATCTGAGTATCAATTTCTCCATTAAAACTAAGAGAGTTGGACAGGACAAATGCTCCCAAAAGACACGGCATGCTCCAATATCCTTTCATTTAAAGCTGAAATTCTGTGATCCCATGAAGGGAGCCATGGTGTGTCGAGATGTCTCCACATCGAGCCGTTGGAAGCTCATTTTTAACCCTCATAGATGTCTCTTACAAATTATCCAGGGTCATGGATTAGTTTAAATACAAAAGCTTAATTTCCTCTGCTTGGCTACTGTTATAAGCAATGATCAAAAGGAGTCAAGAGACAAACACAGTTGGCCGGAGAGAGAATGTCAGGATGAACTGGGGGAAAATCTCTCTGTGGACCCCTCTGAGTTTGGAAATCTTTGGGGTCTGTAATTCATTGCTGCCCTGGACAGTGCTGAGATGAATCATAACATTTTGAGCCCTCAAAGGAAGAGAGAAGAAAAGGGACAGAGGCCAGGGAGAGTGAAGGCTCAGTGTTTTCTCAGTTAAATACATGTTTTCATTGCAGTGTGATGGGCTGAGAGGAATGAATGGCCATGATTTAGTTATCTTTTGGATGGATGATTTTAAATGCTTGTTGGAAACGGCTTTCATGAGACTGAAGTCTTTGGTCGCAGAGCACTGCTTGTCTTTCAGAGGTTGTAAAAGCTCGGAGCTCTGGGATTCCTGGTGCAGGCATTCTGTTTCTATGATTTCCACTGGCACACGTTCACTTGCACCCCTCCAGACTGTCATCAGACACCCTGTCATAGGCCAAGAGGAGACAGCAAGACAGATATTGCAGGGGAGGGAGGGGTGAAATGGGAAAACGAGTGACTGTAGAATTCTCCCAATCCATGCCATGTTTATTTGGAACTTGCTATGGTTTGACTATTTGTGTCTCCTCCAAAATTCATGTTGAAATTTAATCCCCAGCGCAAAAGGATTAAAAGGTGGAGCCTTTGGGAGCTGATTAGGCTGCGCAGTTCTGCCCTCATGGATGGGATTAGCACCATCATAAAAGGACCGGAGAGAGGAGTTGAGCCCTGTTTGCTTTTCCCTTCCTTCTGCCATGTAAGGACACAGAGCTTGCCCTCTCCAGAGGACAGAGCACAAGGGGCCATCTTGGAAGCAGAGAGCAGCCCTTGCCAGACAGCCACACTTGCCAGTTCTTTGATCTTAAACTTCCCAGGCTGCAGAATTGTGAGGAAAAAAAAATTTTGTTGTTGTTGTTTTTTTTTCTGCAGTACTTAGGACTGAAACCTAGGCCTTTGCACTGAGCTATAACTTTAGCCTTATTATTTATTTGTTTCTTTGTTTATTCATTTAGAAACAGGGTCTCCCTAAGTCATTAAATTGCCCAGGCTCAATTTAAATTTAGGATCCTGCTGCCTCTGCCTCTCAGAGTGCTAGGAGTACAGGCATTCACCACTGTGTCTGACTACACATTTCTGTTTCTTACAAATTGACATATTTTGTTATAGCAGCACAAAGAGGCCAAGGCAAGGCCTATTTTATCCAGTTCTGTGGTGGGCACTGGGGAGGAGAGAGTGATAATAAAGGATGAGGGATGGTGGTAAAATTATTAAAACAACCACTCTGCTCAACTGTTCCTGGCCAGAAGATGTCAATTTGGGAAGCATTGTATGTTTATATCTATTTGCCTCAACAGTCAGCAGGTTAGCTTTATCTCCCATGTTATCCCAAATGACACAAGAGAAAAGACAGAGTTTAGCTCTTGGACACCCATCGGACCCTATCCCTGCCTGCTACCCAGTGTCCAAGGGTGAGGTCTGGGGTCCTTAAACCCAAGTTACCCTATAAACTTCGCTATGCATTGAGGACTTCCTTTAGCTCATGCATCGTGGTGTTTGACACATATCATCTCTTTTATCCTCACAGCGACCATCTGAAATAAGTGTCTTTATCCTCCACCTGATGTATATGAAGAAATCAAGTTCCAGAGAGGTTGGGGGAGGGGTGGCTCATTCATTCACTTTTCTTTGTCACTGGAACAAAATAACCAACACTCATAAATTACAAACTGAGTCACAGTTTGTAGAGGTTTCAGCCCACAGATGGCTGGCTCCAGGCAGGACAGCATGGCACAGGGGCATTGAGGAGAAAGAGCTGGGGGACAAGTGGCTCAGGGCAGGACATCCAGAAAACAGAGCAGGTGAAGGGAGGAGCTGGGGAGGAGAGGAGATGATGCACCCTTCCAGGTCACGCCCCCCTGTGCCACCTCTTCCAATCCAGCCCCAGCCCCTTACATCACAGCTAGCTACACAGCCATGCCCTTTTAAAAGTCTTGCCTCTGAGCCCAGGAGGCTTTGAGAAGACATCTAGATATAAAACATAACAGGGGGTTTGCCCAAGGCAGAAGTCCGTGGAGCAATGCCCAGCGCGGGTGCACTAAACTGAGAGATGACACACTTGAACTCCAAGAAACTCTGCCTGGATCTGTAATTCCTGGTGTTCCTCCCAGAAATCTGATCCGTCGCCTGCACCATCTGTGTTATCCAGGTCTAGCTGTCTCCAGGATTCTTCCTCCCTGTATTCCTCTACCTGGAGAGAGTTGCTCATCCTTTGGAACATGGTTGAAAGTTCAGCACCCTTATCAGCCATGGCAACTTTGTTTCTCCTCTAGTCTAACCTCCAAAGCTTTAAAGCTTCCCTGTAACTCTGCAGCACACACCTCTTGGGGATAACTGTGTAACTCTTTCTCAATTTGCCACATGAAAAGCTTCTTCAATACAACACTCTAAGGGGCTTTATAGCTTGTGTGAGGAGACCTGCATTTGATCTCAAATAAACGTAAAACAGGAACTCAAGCAGATGTTTGCATATCATCATTCACTGTAGCATTATTCATAATAGCCAAAAGCAGGAAACAGCCAAACATCCAGTAATGAATGAATGGATGAATAAATATGGTTCCATAAAAAGGAAGAAAATTTTGATACATGCTACATTGTGGATGAACCTAGAGGAGATTATGCTCACTAAAATAAGTCAGACAGGAAAGGGCAAATTCCATAATATTCTACTTAAATGAGGTGCTTAGAATAGTCTAAATCATAGAGACAGAAGGTAGAACAATGATTACCAGGGCCTGCAGTGAAGAGAGAATTGAACGTTATTGCTTAATGGGACAGAGTTCAGTTTGGGAGACCAAAAAAGTTGTGGCGAGGGATAGTAGTTATGGTTGCACTATAATGTAAATATATTTAGTGTCACTGAATATTATACTAAAAAACCTGAGACTCACTGGGACTAGTGGCTAACTCCTATTATCCCAGCACTCAGGAGGCTGAAGCAGGAGGATTGCCATGAGTTTTAGCCTAGAAAAACTAAAATAAATAAATAAATAAATAAATATCTTAGAATGATATATTTTATGCTACATGCACTTTACCAGAGAGAGAGAGAGAGAGAGAGAGAGAGAGAGAGAGAGAGAGAGCAAGAGAGAGTCAGAGTGGGGACATACTCGTAAGAAAATGAACTGGATTTATGAGAAAGATGAATAAAAACACCACCTCTTCTCTGTACCATTACCCCTAAGTTCACCATAGTGGAATTGAAAAGAAATAACAAGAGAACAATTGACAGCCCCCAAGTGTGGTGGAGCGTGTTTCCACTTTATTGGATCTACCTGCTTTGTCTTTATGAATCAATTGAACTTAAGTGAAGCAAATTTCACTGAGTTGCAATGGCAGTGAGCACCTACTATCACCCAGCTCATACGATCGACTTCAACAGGTGCACAGATATCCCCACCTCATCTTCTCCTCTGCCCATCTCCCAGCTTAGGTGACTTTTTAAAAACTCTCCAACTCCTTTGAAAAAGAATCCATGTCTTTGCGTTTGAGTTTTCTGTCTGCAGCAAAAGCCCTGCTCTTTGAGCACCTGAGCCTGTCTATGTAAGCCTATTTCTTCCTCCACACAACACTACCTGCCTTCCAGAAATCAGATAGGTGACTATGCAAACTATGAAGAGGCACCTGTATGTCACTCCTTACTCAGTGATTCTGAAATGGCCCTGGGAGAAAGGCTTGCAGTAAAGCTTCCACACCCCTACCATCTATTTACAGGAGATGGAGTTACCTGGCCTTCTGAAATGCCCTATATACCCAAATCAGTGAACCAACACAATCAAACCAGAGCCCTCAGCATCACAAAGTGCTCTTTGTCCATTTATTTTACATGAGTCATTTAGTTTTAATTTATGATCATATTTCATAACCTACCGACAAATGGCCTGCTGTATATTTTTGAAAAGTGATGAAGTCTTGGTAACGAGAGACCTCATTCTGCCCCTGGGTTTTGAAATCTGGGCTCTGATAACTGCAGGCAGGCTGTCAGACTTCAGGGGAGATTTTTATAATCTATAAATTAGAAAGGGCTGAAATGAAAACCTGATTTCTTTACTGTGACCTTGAAAATCAAAATAAAGTTCACAAAGCTTCCCTGTACCTGAGATCTGGATCCTACGACCTGCAATATTATGTCCTCAAATAGACACAGCCCCATCAGCCCTTAAACAGACTTAAAGCTCAGCCTAGTCCAGTCTAGTAGTAATGACACCTTGCACTTTGAAATTATACCATAAATTTCCTACTTAATTTCTAGAAGTTTGTTTGTGTATTGCTTTCAATCCCTATGGCTAGCCTCAGGGTGCAGAAAGTGCTAGTCATATCTTAATTCTGCCTCTAAACATTCATCTGAGAGCTACAGAGGCAGAAACCATGCATCCCACATTATAGAAGAGATAACCGAGGCTGTAAAGACAATAAAGAGCATTTTTAAGCCAGGCATGGTGGTGCATGCCTGTAGTCCCAGCTACTCCTCAGCAGGTTGAGGCAGGAAGATTGCTGAGCCCAGGAGTCCAAGAGCAGCTTGACAGAGCAAGCACTGAGGCCTTTGTTGAGCAGGATAGAAGGAAAGGAGAGGGAGAGGGAGGGGGGAGAGGGAGAAAGGGAGGAGGAGAAGAAGAGAAAGAGGAAGAAGAGGAAGAAGGAGGAGGAGGAAGAGGAGAAAGAGAGGAGGAGGAGGAGGAGAAAGGAGGAAAAAGATAAGAAAAATAAATTTTTCTTGAGGTTGCCTTTTCTTCCCAAACTAGCTACAGATCAGGTATCTCTATCAGTGAGAGCAGTAATTAACCTCTGGATCATACTGTAAAATAAACTCTATAGAAGTATTCTATATCCAACTAGACAATTTTATAATTCTAAAGGCTTCCATTTAATGCCATGTTTTAATTATTTTTTTCTTAACCGTGAAATATAAGGACATGTAAAACTGGCTCTATGCAGTCTGGCTGACCTGCCAGTTGGGTCCTGAACATTTCTTTAATATTTATCCATGACTAGTCATCAGAGACTTGAACTAAATCAAGAATCTTTTACAACAGCCTTGATAGCCCTACCTGGTCCATCTTGCCAAATGAAAATCATTTTTATTGTCTTGTGAACTGAGCCAATTTTTAAGAGTTCGAACTCTTGGCACACTTACACATTTTCTAAAACTTAAAAAATCAGCCAAACTTCAAACCCCACAATTTTCCCAGAACTGTATATTGTTTAAGAAAACATTCACATTAGTTCATTCCATGAACACTGTGCTGAACACCTTGCATGGGCCATGCATTCTTCTAAGTACTAGGGATAGAGTTCAGACAAGGACAGAAAAACACTGCCCAAGTAGGCTTCCTGCTTTTCACTTGGCTGGTCATCCATGCCTTGGTTTGCAGATGGTAAAATAAGGTTTAGAGAGCCATCTGCAGTGAGGTTGAACTTGAATTCAGTAATTCCTGTCACATTTGGTGGTCTTTGTTGGAAGCACTAAAATAAAAGGCAGAGTGTAGCCAGAGTAATCTCTTTGAAGGAAAGTATGATGGGGTTAGAGATTTATCTTTGTTGCTTAGCAGGCACACTATCTTTACCATGATGGCATGTTAAAAGATCAATAAAAATAGTAACATTTTCCAAAAAATGCCTTTACTCACACTTTCTGAGCTTGGGAAAATATTAGCTGATTAGACCAAAGAAGACATGCACGTGTTTTTAGCATGTCACAGCTATAGGGAAAGGATGGTTATACCAAGGACCAAAACCCTTTCTGGTCTTCTTGGTTCTGCTGCCTCTCTTAGTGAGTATTAATATTTAACACATAAGAGTCCTGGATTTTAGGTTGCTCAGAAATCAAATTGCCAAAGGCTCAGATTAACTGAAGCCAACCAGAAATGTGGCTTTTTCTTTTTTCTTTTGCTGTCTTCTCCACACAGCAGCCATCAACTTTAGGGAAATCACTTCTACTCTGAACTTCTTGTAGGATAAGATCATAACATTCCCTTCTACCCTCAGATTCTACAGTGTTGCCTTTCAATAGTATTCTTCTCCCGTTTGAAGATATTCACCTGAAAATGTCATGGGACCTTAGCTACTTAGGTAACAACTCTCTCTCTCTCTCTCTCTACCTCCCTCCCTCTCTTTCTCTCTCTTCTCTGGTACAGAAGGATTATATCCAGGGCCTGTGCACTAACCCTATACCTCTAGTCCCCTTTTACTTTTAATTTGAGACAGGTTCTCCATAATCTGTCTAGGCTGGGATGAAACTTTCCATCTTCCTGCCTTGGCCTCCCATAGTTCTATTACAGGCATGTGCTACCACATCCGGCTGTAGCTGCCTACTTTAAATCAATTCCATCTCCTGCTGTGCCCAAAGAACATCTCTCTCAACCTCGCTTCTTCTCTTATAGGTGATACAAACCCAAAACAGTGGATGCTGTACAACAGCAGGTTTTGTAGTTGCTTTTCATTTGCTTATTTGGTTGATTGTGTGCGTGCGTGCGTGCGTGCGTGTGTGTGTGTGTGTGTGTGTGTGTGTGTGTGTGTGTTTATTACTAGGAACAGAACCTAGTGATAGAATCTAGGCAAGTTCTGGACCACTGAGCAACACCCACCCCCAACCCTACAACAGCAGTTTTGAAAGTGCAATCCTTTGGAGTCCAATAGCCCAGTTCTTGCTCCACCATTCCCAGCTCTGAGATCACTGGCAAATCATGTAATCTTTTGGGGCCTTAGTTTCCTTATGTATAAAACAGAAGTGATAGATAGCTGCCTTGCTACGCGTATTGAAATGAAACTACCTACTGCTAAGCACACAGGAAGTGTTCATTTAATTCAGTTATTATTTAAAGAGATAGTTGACACATATCTTTTTAGTGGTAGTGAATTTTATTCATTTTGTTTGAAGAATTTTAGGAAAATCCTGAGGTATCAGAGGATCAACTTTTAGGATCACTAGTGTATCCTGAGATCCAGCAAAAATAATCTTTAACTTATGGCTGGTTTAAGGAAAGGGAAGGTTGAGTTTGTGTCCTGTCGGTACTGTTACTGTGGATGTAGCTCTGTAATGGAGAACGTGTTTATTAGCATGCCTGAGGCCTTGATTCCATCCTCAGATCTCTTCCTTCTCTCTAACTATATAACTATATAGATATATAACACAACACACAATACACAAATGACTATATATAGTCATTGGAGTACATATACTCTTTGGGGGTGCATATTGAACCCCAGAGAGTCATCATATACTCATTTTTTAAATCTTCTCCTAAAGGGCAAGGGTTTTCCTTTCTGGATCCAGATGTAACCAGGGATTCTGGATGGAGGAAAATGTAGGCACTTATTGCCCCTGAAAAAGATGTTTAACTCCAGCTCAGTTTTCATCAGCCCTGGGCTCTGGAAATCTTCAGCTTCCCCTCTAATTGCATCTTTCCTTCTAAGGCCTAATTTCATTGGCAGTCTACTGTTATATGCAAGGCAAAAACAAGAACTGTTTTACCTTTTCATTAAAGTGTGCTGTGGCTTAGTGGTATCTAGGCAAAGCCCTAGAAAGACTTTAGTCCACTCCCAAAGGCAGCAGCCCCCTGGCTCTGATCAGTGCCAGCTTGGCTCTTAGGAGGTACAGGCCAGGTGTGTAGCCCCACACCCGCTCCAGATCCAGCCATGAGGACTTCACCTGGCTGCTTTCCTGTAAGTCTCAAGTCCGAGATCATATTCCTCACATCCACCCCTGGGATTTCCTGCGTTGTCTCTTTGGCTCCTCTTTGTTCCCATTGCTAAATAAAGAGAAATCCAACGGGAAAGACCAGCCAAGGTGAGCCATCTGTGCAGTGTGAAGAAGGGAGAGCTGTACACATTGTGGCCTTCAGATTTTCCCTAAATTGGCCAACTTCATATCAGTAACTGCCTCATCCGTCACCATCACCTTTCAGGTAATTTTCTGCAATGGGATTTAGGGAGGCACTTTAACGTCTTATAGGCAATTTCTTCACAATCACCTTTTCTTTCATTGTACATTCTCAGCACTGAAGTAAAAATAGGGAGAAGTTTGTCAGTGTATGTTTTTATGCAAGGTCCTGCAACCCAGAAGCCACTTTCAGAAGCCACATTACCTTGGTTCTTAAAAACAAAAAAAGCCAGACACATCTCTCCTCTAGCTAGGACTTAACCTCACCCAAGTTAAAGCTCTGCTTTTTGCTGTGTGACCTTAGGCAAATCATCTCACCCCTTTGAGCAATGATTTGACTTTCTGTAAGATGAGGATGATACTAAGACTCCATATTGCCTTGAGGGCCAAATGAAATTCTCAATATGAAGCTATTTGGGGCACTGGGATATATTTCATATGTACAAATATAAATGATTAAGAAAAAGTAAGGAATAAAGAAGTTAAAGGCAGACTTCAAATGACACCACCTTCATCTTTGTTTAGAAGTGTGATTGTTACTCTCCATGAATGCTAAACCACAGAAAATACAGTTATGATGTGCTCCCTTTCAAAGGAAAGACTCGCAGCAGAAAGAGGATGGTGTAATTCGAATTATGAGAGATGGGCTAGGGATGATGTGGACTTCTGGCCTCTGAGCTCACCTGCTGTATTACTGCCACCTTTCTGTGTCACCTCTCTGGGCAGTTTGCTGTCTGAGATTTTCTCTTTTGCTCTGGGAAAATGAGAGAACCCATAATTCCTAAATTTCAGAGTTGCTGTGGAGAAGCTGTGGAGAGTGAAATGGAGTGAAAGCCTCTGTGGTGGGAAATGGATGGCACCAGGGAGTCCCGGAAAGTTTAGGCAGGAGAGAGGCCAGGGCATCTGCTTGAGGGCCAGCTCTGCCCAGCTCACATCGGCCTCAGGCTCCGTTGTACTCATCTGGAAAATGGGTTGAGAGTCCCGCCTACACAGAGCTAGTGAGAGGAATAGGTAAACTCCTGCCTAAATACTGAGTAAAAAAAGAAGTACCTGATCAGCACACCTGGGCTCCTAGGGCCCCGGCTATAACTCCGGCCTCTGGGGGGCGCTATTGCCTCGCGCTTTTCTCCCTGGGCTCTAAACTAAATCGCAAGGTCTCGTCCCAGTTGGACCCCTGCCTATCTGTGCCACCCCCAAACACACTACTGAATGAACCAAACCTGGCTGTCTTGACTCAAAAGGAGGTGGTAACACGGTC
>NW_022900921.1:26140424-26154659 GCF_012274545.1 Fukomys damarensis | reverse complement strand
TGCAGTTGGGAAGCGCTCAGTAAAAGGGGGCTGCTATTATCTGCTTGGATTGCTCCTCCGGGAGGGAGGCGAAGTGTAAGTTTAACGACGTGGGGCGGAGTGGGGCCGAGGGCTCTGTGTCGCCGGTGATCTCCTGGGCCGGCGGAGCGGGCTGGGCCGGTGTCAGCGCGCGTTTATTGATGGCAGGTATTTGGGGAGTAATTGAGCGCGGTGGCCGGCCCGGGGCGAGAGTGGGCCTCCACGAGCAATTAAATGTGATTAGGCCGAGACCTTCGGGATCCAGCTGGGTGACTGATAACCCGGCTGCATTCCTGCGGGGCCCTCGACATCAAACGGGCGGCCTGCGGCGGACGGGCCGCTCTGGATGCTGATCTGCCTCCCGACGCCCACCGGTTCCGCGGGGAACCCCAGGACGGCCTCTCCCTTGCAAGGGTCTGTGCTCCCCCACCACCAGGTGCAGCCAGGGAGGGCGGGACGCCAGGCGAGGAGCCCCCTCCTAGTGCAGCTCTCGCAGCGCCGACCCGCCCAGGCTGAGCTCCCGAACCAGGCACGAGTCGCGGGACTCGAAGACTGGAAGGAGAACGAGAAAGAGTTGGAGGTGGATGGGGTGGGAAACAGTGGACGTGGGACTCCATTAGAAAATGGAAAAGAGACTGAGGAAGGCGATGGAGGAGCAGCTGTCAGGCAGAGAGGAGCAAAGAAAAGAAGGAAAGAATTTAAGAACAAGGGTATAAAGATAATCTTAGGCAGTAAGAGAAAAATTAAAAAGCATAAAGTGGGACCTGCAGGAGAAAGAATGAAAGGAGCAGCGGGTAATACAGGAGAAATAACGAAGAAGAGGTGGGTTAAGAGTAAGGGTGATACACACTGAAACTGCCCAAAACACGAAACTGGAGAGAGGCTGGGGAAAAGGAGGTTATGAGGCGTGAAAGTGAGCAAGGTACGGTATCCCTACACAAAACCCACGAATCTGTACAACGTTAAAAAGAGTGAAAGAAAAGTTAAAAACAGGAGGAGAAACAAAAGATGGGAAAGAGAAATAAGAGGCAAAAGAATGAGGAAAGTACAGGAGAAAGAGGTACAGTACCAGGGTCACAAAGACAAGAAAGGAGCTGGCCAGGTCCCTCCCAGGCTGGACCTCCACCCCCAAAGTGACTGCCTCACACCCAGCTCTCTGTGCACAGTGCCACCGGCTCCCTGGAGCCTGGGGAACCTGACTTTTGTCCCCTAGAGCGTGACTCCTACAGCCAGCTCCTTTTCCCTCCAGACTGGGTGAGAGGCCACCCCCACCTAAATTCCATCCTGAGCAATGGACTCTGCACCAGGAGCCTGGGCTCCACAATCCCTGAATCCCAAGTGGAGGAGTGGGGTTCCTGGGCCATTGCCTCGAGGTCCCAGAGTCTCCAAAGCTGGGGAACAGTTTCTGTCTCTGCTGACTCCTCAGACAGGATCAAAACAGCATGAAAGAAATCAGAGAGAGAGAGAGAGAGAGAGAGAGAGAACGTCATCATGGGCAGGAGCTGGACTTCTAAAATCCCCTTCCGCCCCCATAGGCTTCAATATTAAAAAAAACCCTAGGAGCCTCAGACACTGTATTAATTAGTGCAGCCACCCATGAAAAGTTGGGTTTGGAGCGGCATTCTTTGCCCTGTGTGAGAAACCAAGTCTAATAAACAATTGTTAAGTTGGCCTGTTGCCGCTGGTAAATTACATAGCATTAAAAAAATAATGCTTTTCATATTAGGCACTAATTAAAGGTTGGGACAACTTTAAAACAAGAGAGGGAGGGGGGAAATCAAAGAAAATATAAAAATGTTCTTTCAAGAGTTATGGGAGGTTAATAAAGTGTGTCTGTTAGACTGAGCCTACTTTGCCCCTAGCTACAGCCAAACTGGAGCCACCGCAATTGGGTCTCAATAAGATAATGATATTCCTTTCTCTGCTATTAAAAAGCCTCCCAGTGCAAACTTAAAATGATTTATTTAATTTAGGAAATTATGAGGTGTAACTTCAAAGCCCGAGCCGTTAGTAATGGAAAATACCAGGTTATTTAAAATTATAATAATAATTGTTTGGAGGACTCAGGACATCAAAGTGTTTTCATCAACAAATGCAGAGTTCGGAGGAGGGTGGAAAGAGTCAGAGGAGGTGGATGGGGTTTGGATTTGATTATTATGAACCTTATCAGGGCAGGATTTAGGATTCCCGCAGCCTAGTACTCTGCTCTGCTTTGAAGCGGGATATTTTGGAAAATAGTTTTACTGCTTTTTATTTCGTTTCTAGCAGGGAGGAGGTGAGAGGGTGACTAGGGGCAGAAGAAGGGCTGTAGGGAAGGTGACAGCAGGCTTTTTCCTTCTTGCTGTGCCTACTTTATTTCATTAAGCGGCTGCAGTATCATCAGACCCAAAAGCCTTTTTTTTTTTCCTTACATAAAAGAGGACAACAGTCACAATCGACTTCGCCAACCAGGCCCTGTGATTTTGGAGAGGGTGTGTGTGACGTGGGTTCTTTTATAAATGAGGTTTATGCTTATTTCAAATCCAGCAGTGAATGGGGGTGGGGGGATGGCCTCTCCAACCCGTGGCAAATGAGAGGCTTTTATAGCAAAGAATGGCCGTGGGAGTTTTCATTCGGTCAGACAAGGTTCTGCTCAAAGGCAGGGATCCTCTTTTCAGTCGGGTCAGGCAGACGTTTCGCCAACGCCCGCTCTCAGCCAGGCCTGTGCTGCCTACCTCCTGCCGCCCAGCCCTACCCGGCCAGGACTGACTTGGGGGAAGGGTTGGGCTGAGCTCTGGGACTGGCGCTGAGGAGGCCGGTTCACTCTGCTGGAAGCCCCTCACAGCCCTGAGGGGTTGGAGCCTGGACCAGACTCCGAATCTAGACTTCCCAGATCCCTGCGTCGCGTCGGTTCTTACGGGCTCGCCTAGCCAACTCTGTTGCCCACCTCCTAACTCAGGCTCAGCCTGGATCCCCTTTCCTCTGCCGACCAGCTCCGTGACCTCAGGGAGCCACTCTCTGAGCCTCAGTTTCTTCAACTAAACCTCTGGGAACGGTGCGCAGTGACATGCGCACTGCAGGAAAATGCGTACTTCCTCACTAGCAGGGTCTCCGTGACGCGGTAAAACTGTGACTTGCTGCTTTCTGCCCCTCTTTGCAAATGCAGGCTGCCTGAAGTTTGAGATGCTCCCGCGTGGGTGGGGGTGGTTTCGGGTGGCTGTAGAGCGAGCGAGTGCAGGGGCCGAGAGCACACGCTGTTGTTTCGGCTCTCACGCGTGTCACGAGGGTCCTGAGTGAGTGTGGTCCGCCGCCGCGGGTTGTCACCCTGGCCCTCTGACACGCCTGCCGCTCGCTACCAAGCCAGACCGAGGCCAGGACTGAGGTGACAGGGACGGCCGAATTCAACCTAGGACCGGAGGATGGCGAGGAGCCTCGGAGCAGGGTGCTCGGCCCCGCCCCACGGACCTCAGCTCTGGTCCTCATCGTGGCGCCCAAGCATCTGGGGACCCTGGGGGGCAGTAATGCTGGAGCCTATTCAACCACCGCGTAGAACCTCAGGTTTTCTTCAGGATCTGGGGAGATGGGGTGGTGACTAGCCACCCTGACTGATCCCAGTCTCCCCCACTCGCCTAGCAAGACAGCCCCGATCCTCCGAATTGCAACCAGAACCAAGGACCTTTCTTCCCTGAGGCAAACTGTGCCTCAACCAAGAGCCGATGTCTCTGGATTTCCCACCCCGGGTAACACTGTCCGCCCAGGGCTGCGGGGTCGGAGCGGAGGCGCCGGGGAGGAAGCTCTGTGGACAGGCTAATTAGGGACCCAACTTGGCGGCTGATGACGAAACCGTGGACTTCGGCTTCTGGAAAACGTATCTCTTAAATGCCTGTGGCTAGATTCGGACTTCAAGTTCAAGAGGCCAAGTAGGATAGCAGAGGTGGCTTAGGACACTGCAGCTCAGCTGAGTGCAGACAGGAGGGTAATGGCTTCTGACTTCAGCACATCCTAGGTCTGAAGTACGCTCCTGCAGATTAGAACCTCCTGAGAAAGTGGCTCGACTCTTAGTATCCCTGCCACACAGGGACAATGTTTCCGGTGCCAGCACAATGGGAACCGGGCATGAAAGCACCAGTCCTACTAGGTGCCACCCAGCAGTTCCTGCAGCACAGTTCTAGCCTTTCTTCCCGGTTTTCAGAGTCATGGGGCTCCCCTCAGAAAACTGACCACTGAGAAAGTCATCACCACAAGCACCTACTTTTGATTTATTTGTGCAACAAAAAACTGAATTAAGATCCTTCCCCAACCCATCACCTTTTTAAGGTCATTACCTCAAAACCCAAGCCCACAAACTTACTGCCATCCAGTTTCCACTAGAATAGGGAGGCTTCCTATCAAAGAGGGTTTGACTGAACCACTTGATTCCTTCTTGTTGGTCTTTCTCCCAAGAGGAGATACAGAAGGGGATTTCATGTACTCCTGAAACGGCAGTTGGCATCCATCCTCCCAACCCAACCAGTGGATTTAGTTACTATTTCCAATTGCAAAGAGCCATAGGTCCCCCTTTTTTAGCTTTAAGGTAGTGGTCCTGGCACCTGCGTGATTTCAAGTTCAAGATTTTCCCTGGATCATCTACAAACTACTCAGATTCTATCTAGTGACCCCTCCTTCCTCACCATTTCTTTTAAATTCATTTTTCAAAAAAAAAATTCATTTTTCACTGTAGTTTGCAAAACTTGTGATAGCAATTCCATTTCTTTCAATGAACGACACAAGCTACCAAGAGTAACACTGGAAAGTATCTCTTTTTCAACTGCCCCCCCAAGCTAGCCGTAACTCTCCACTGCTTCACTTTAAAACAGCAATAAAAGGACCGCCCCCTCCCTTACCTGGATATTTTTGAGCTCAGCTCAGCTCAAGGGCACCTTTTAAAATAATTGTGAATTGGGACAAACTTTACTGCAATAAAACAAATGTTTAATTTAATTCAGAATAAGAGATAAGAAATAATTCTTCAATAAAATATATAAAATTGTACAAGGCACACCCTTTCAAAGGGATAAAAGTATATTGGGGGTGGGAGAGAGAGGCAAGATAGGAAGGTAAAATACCTGGAAGCCAAATGGGCTGTTTGACAACACCAATTTTTAGCAATTCAAAAGATGGTTTTACCCTCATCCCCCAACATGTTAAAAAGTACATCAATTTTCCTGATAAGTTTAGCACATACAATAGACACACACACACACACACACACACACACACACACAGAAAGTATGATTTTTTTTCCCCTTTCCTGGTTCTCTTGTTTGGGAATATTCAGCATATAGGCAAATGGTTACAAGATACTAATTTTTAAGCAGAAAATTACTATACCCCCCAAAAAAATCACCTTTGCAACGTGTGAGGATCAACACACCTAGTGTTTCACAGAAGTCACCAATTCCTCCTGCTGTAATTTAACTTTTTACTCTCCAATGAATAGCCCTGACAGAAATTAGGAAGTATTTCTATCTTCTACCCACTGGAGGTATTCTTAGAATTATTTCATCTCCCTCTAACTGATCTTTTTTAAAAACTTAAAATGTTGACTATGTAGAGAGAGGGAGGAAAATTAGTGCCAAATATAGTAGTATCTAATGAGATTTTTCTGATGTATGTAAAATGCTAACATGTTTTACAGCCCTTTCACTTGAAGAATTTCTCCATATCTACTTTCTATGTGCACTGTGTCTAATTCTAATATTTGTTTTCCATAAGCAAAAGTCAATCATCCTATCAAAATCAATTTTCATAAATATTTTGTCTCCCCCTTTAAGAAAATACAACAAATGGACTTACACCGTAACCTTGTCACTCTTCAGAAGATGATCTATAGAAAAATGCATATATGCGTATAAATTTTGCCTTTCAAAATAATTGAGTTTTTATGTCTGCTGTATAAAAATGTCTTATATTTTATTATATATATATATATATATTTATACATAAAAACTGCCAGAGCCAATCTATGAAAGAAGGGGGCATTTGGAAGATTACTCCAAGAAAACAGGACTTGGTGTCAACCACCTAAAGAACAAACTTTGAACTAGGTCTTGTGGCCCACAGGCCTCGCTGCTCACGCTGCTGAGTGGTGCAAGCAAGGATTGCAGGAGGACTGGGTCAGTGTAGACTCCGCGGAGAGAAAGGGAACCCTCTGAAACAAACATCCATCATGGAGTCTGTCCACCTGGCCTTCCTTAGGATAGATGGTACATGCCATATCCGACTGGTGTGGCATAGAGTCCGACAGGCGGGATAGGAAGCACAGGTCTATGGAAAGGGTAAGATGCTGCTCCATATATAGATGCTGCCTGTAGCGGGGAGTTGATGGGGAAAGGGAGACTGAAGCCAGAGGGCAGCATAGGTTTTGCAGCCATTTTCAGCTTTTCCAGTTCTGCTTCCTGCAGTCTTTTCGCCTTGGCCCTTCGGTTTTGGAACCAGATTTTGACCTGGGTCTCTGTGAGGTTCAGAGAACTGGAGAACTCTGCCCGCTCTGCGATGGAGAGGTACTGTTTCTGGCGGAACTTGCGCTCCAGGGCTAGGAGCTGGGATGTGGTGAAAGGTGTGCGTGGCTTCCGATTGGTCTTGTGCTTCCTCAGGGTGCAGGCGGTGGGGCTCATATGTCCTAGAGGACAGAGAGGGGACTCAATTAGCAAAAGTGGGCTTCTCTCTAGGCTGTTTGGGCAGATCTCTTCTTTTAACTGAGAACACTTGGTTTACACATACAACATATACTTTGTTTCATCTTTCAAAAAGGTACCTCTGTAAAGCCACATGTTTTGGAGGGATGCAGAGAAGGACCAAAGTTAGATAAACTGCTTCTTAAAAAAAAAAAACCACTCTGGGAATTTAATGGTATGATGGTATGTTCTATATGGAAAACAAATAGAACTGGCAATAATGGAAATAGAACTCATGCACAGAATTCTCCTAAGTCAAGGGAGCTGAGTATTCTGATAAACAAAACTTCATGAATTTAATCCCTTATCTTTAAAAGGAGCGGATGGACTCATGATTATCCACTTCTCCGCAATGCTCTGACAATCATACACCACAAGGAAAATGAAGAAGTTGTCAGATACTGGGTTAGCTGTTTCCCTTGGTCCTCTCTCTGAACCAGGAAAAGTTGGATTGCATCAGCATATTTATGAAAAATAATCATGCAGATAAGGTCTGTGGTGAATTAATGGCATCTTGGGAAGTGGGGGCAGACCTATGCAATAAATAACCACACAGCTGCCCTTCCATGCAGCCTACAGATTATAAAACTGAACATCATTTTACAGATCTGGATGTGGGTTAAGCTCCTTGGCTGGGTGCTTCGGGTAATATAAACTTTACTAAGAAGGAGGGAAAATTAGCTCGCCCATAAATGTACATGTCAGGGGAAATCAGGCTGCCTCTGAATTGAGAGCACATGATGACATTTTAGTCATCTTCTGTAGCCACTCTATGGTTTAGGGCAAATGTGTAAATGATTAGTTTGTCTCCTGAATTTAGAAGTGGGGGAATAACAAGCACAATAAAAGTATGGCAATAGCATCCAGACTCTGAATTGAAAATGGATTCAATTATAGGAAGTCATAGGGCTAGGATATGCTGATGATGATTGTCAACTAACTTTGGGCTTGTTTTCAAGGGTGGGGGAGGAGCATAGAGCTACAGGAATAGAGTCCTAAACAATTAATTTTCTACATTTGGCTTTTATGAGCTACAATAATTTTCCAAATGTAGCCACAGTAGCAACTCCTGTGTGCTCATTGGAGAATGTCACATTTCTTGTTTAGTTACTTTGGTGGCCCAAGAAAGAGTTTACACTTCATACTGGAGAGTGACATAGCACAAGTCCCAGCCCAACCTCCCTTTCCAAGGAGAGACAGATCTGTCCTAGTGTCACATTATTAACATCACTTTACTGGCACAAAAATAAAAAGCAGTAGGCTCAGTAGTTGAAGAGCAGACATCTGAGGGTAAGATGAGCCAAAAATTTCCATAGAAGTCTAGACTTCAGCATATGCTAATTCCCAAATAAGCTGGAGAGCAGAGGAGCCTATTTCATCATTTAAAAACTTGCTGACACCACTGTGAGAGATTTAGGAAAACTGCAAAATTCCTACGCTTCCCAAACCTGGCCAGATCTGAAAAGGAGCCCAGTCTCAGCTCAGACACCCAGCTCCTAGTACACATACTGGACATAACTGCTGGCTACAGGGATGGGATTGGAACGATCTAAGTCTTGGGCAGGGTAGCTGCTCCATGGGGTTATAATGATATCATGAAAGCCAGGCGATGGGGATCAGTACGTCAAAGCCATAAAACTATGAGGTTTCTTCCCATAGCACCATCCCCATTCCTGCCCCTACCCCATTTTAAACTAGCCAAGGAAGGATTCGATTATACAAGGCAAAACAGCGTTTACCCTACTTCCTCCCAAATAACAAAACTAGGCTTAGGAGGATGGCTCCAGGTCTCAGGGCTGTCCAGGTCAGGTCGCTAGGCATTGCTTGGCCCACCCTGCTACCACCAGACCACTTGGGCTCCCGATAGCACTCCCAGACCCAAAGTACCAACAATCCGTCTGTTTTAAAATGGTATCTTTTTAAATACTGTGCTCTCCAGTTCTTGTGGAAAAGTAATATCTGGGGTTCAGTGGTGCCTTCCAGAGGACAGAGAAGCTAAGAGTAAAAGGCCAAGATGGTTACAGGACTAGTGGGGACCTCCCCAGATGAAGGCCAGGATTTCTGACCTTTGGCTATCATTCCATTTAAGGCCTGAATCTTTGATGTGCTGCTGGCATTGCCCCAGGCCTAAGAATACACGAGCACTCAAAATTTGTTAATATATTCAGTTTTAATGTTTTTAAGCCTTTATTTCACTATCCATAAAAATGGGTAAATAATACCTATTTCTCAGGGTGGTTTCTGAGTACCATACTTTAGAACGCCCAGAGACCTTTCTGCTACTTGGTAGGTGATCTTTAAATGTCCCAAAGCGTTTGGTCTGGCCCAAACTGCTGATCTCTCTGAACTTTGCTGAAATGTTCATCTGTTAACAAGAGGCTGGCTGCTGCTTTACAAAGGAGATCAGATAAGATAATATGGTGAAAAGTGCTGTAAAGCACTGTGCAAACTTGAGTTTAAATTCTTTGAGTCCTTAATCTCCGCACCCTTTGAGTCTTTCAGAATTTCCAGCAGGGTGGAGAGAGACTGCCTGAGGGGACAGCCACTGACGCCTGGGTATATGGTCTTGTTTTGTCACAGAAAGTCTTGCATCTCCAGTCTTTTGTGCTGAATAATGGAAACAGAAAAGATTCTCTCCACCCTTTCTCACCTTTCCTAAAGGTAGGAGAGGGGTCCATCAGGGAAGGAGATAGAAATAAAGGCACAGAGAAATAAAAAAGGACAAGAAATTAATCTAAAAGGAAGGTAGGGAGTAGATTCTCAAAACTGAGAAAGGACTCAGGGCCCTAAGAGTTCACACACAGGGATCTGTCTCCACAGCTTCTGGAAATGGGGTGCAGGTGCATCTGGACCTAGTTTCTAGGAAGACAGATCAAGGACGGCCATGGCACCGCAACTGAGGGTAGGGCTTGGTCGCGAGATCCCCGTGTCCAATGTAAGGGCTGTTCATGACCAGAAAAAAGCAAATGTTGCCCTCATAAAAAACTCAGCGACCACTCTGAAAATGGGGGTAGCCACTGCTTACCGGTCTCTTCCTATATTGTGGAGCTTTAGCGAGGATCCGGATCTCAGGGGCTAATAAGCATCACTTGGTAAACTCTCAAACCCTGCTGAAAAGCTGCTAATTATTACTGTGAACCCAGCCCACTCCCAGCGAAGTTTAGAACTTCGCCAACCTGGCGATGGCTGGGGCCAAAACGTGGTGACGTTTCCTCTCTGCTTCGGTCTCTGTCACCATCCATTCCTGGTACCCGGCTTTGTCACACGAAAGTTAATGATTTATACTGAGTGCCTGGTTAGACTCCAATGAGCTCATCTTTAAATGGGAGCTCACTTCGCGGAGTGAAACGCTATGCTCCGCGTTTGGAAGCGGGGTAAGACAGCTGCCTCGTGTCCAGCCCTGATTTCAGCGCTCCTAAAACGTGGACCTCCCTCACTCCGCACCAGAGACCCCGTGGACAGTGGACAGTGGACAGTGTCCGGAGCACAGGGCCGAGTGCTGCAGATTCACACAAGGTGACCCCTTAAACCAACCTGGGTTCGCTCCTCAGAGACCAGCGAGTCTGCCCCGGTGCGAAGCACTTTGCACAGTGAAGGGACCCGGTCAAGCACAGCGCCGAGATCAGCCAGACAGCGCCCCGGATGAGGCCAGCAGGCTGATTTGCTAGGCATGCTTCCCGATGTAGAGGGAATTACAGAGGGGGCTCGGTGCCCAGCCTGAACAAGCTGTGTTCAGCTCCCCCAGGTCCCCAGGCACCCGTCTCGCCCGGGTCCCGACCCGCGCACTCACTTGGCGGCGGCGAGTATCTGCCGGGTTCCTGCATCCACGCCGCTCCGTCTTCGGAATTTTCCGACTTGACCGAGGCTGTCTCGAAGGGCTTGACCAGAGGCCCGGGACTGTGAGGCTCCCGGGCGCCGTGTCCTGGTAGCAGCAGCGGCCGCAGGCTGGCCCCGGCCGAGGCGCTTTCGGCCGGCAGCGGAGACGACTCCTTGGGAGGCTTCTTGTCGGACATGAGCGCCTCTACGCTGAAGGGCAGGCTGGAGACCTTGACGCGGCGCTCCTCGGAGCCCCCCTCGGCGCCCCCAGGCCCAGGGCCGGGCCCAGCCACCATCGCCGGGCCCTCCTCATCGGACGAAAACAGGTCATTGCCTTTGGACGGAGAAGCCATGACTTCTCTGCCCTACGTAGCTCCAGGCGAGCGACTCCGCTGGCAGCCCTGCAGCAGCGACTCAAACTTTTTGGGGGGGAGACGGGAGGGGCGCGCTGGGAGCCTAGCCTTTCCTCCAAGGGGAAGTGGGAGACGCGGCTCAGCCAATCCGCGCCGGCTCTGGTGATGACGACACAGACGCTCGCCTCGGATTGGCTTTTCCAGAAGAGGCTGGAGGGGTTTTTTTTTTCCTCTTTTTTTTTTTTTCTTTTCCCCTGTTTGAAATAAATTAGGAGTTAATTACAGGAGCAGTCAGCAGAGTTGTTATTAGGCGATCCCTCAAGGGTTATAATCACGCCAAAACTGAAAAGTCCAAGACGTAATTAAGGCAGATTATTTAAAGAGGAAGCTCGCCGAGTCCCACTTCTTTCTTTGACCCCTCTTTAAAAGGCATCCCGTTCTCATCTCACTGTGCCCCCTGTCCTACCACCGCCTGGTACGCTTAAAATCTGAAATTGGCATTGCAGGAACATTGATGAAGCTCCTACTATGCACGCAAACTGGCCTGACTTTTCATCTTTAATAGCGCTGAAAAGCACGGGCCAGCGTCCTCGCTAAGGGAAATAACACTGACGCGGCGCTTAGAAGAGCAGTATTTCGACCTCAGTGAGCACTCTACGGATTCCGCTCTTGGTGTGACTCGTTCTTTCAGGAAAGACAGAACAGAGGGAGGCCGCGAGGTGGTCGGGCTGCCTCCTCTAAATGTTCATAATGGAGAATTTAAGCCAGCAGCCCCGTCTCCTCCACTTGCACACACCAGCGTTAAACCGCAACACCAGCGCACAGTCCTTTCAGAAACCAAAATCCCCTGTCTCCAGAATCTCCTTTTGGGATAAATCCGCATCTCACTTTCTCCTCGAGACTACCGAATGCAAAGTGTGTTCATGAGTGTGTTTTGTGTGTCTAGGAGCCACTGTTTGCTTTGAAAGGTGAAGGAGAGGGAGGAAAAGTCGCTGACATTTAGTGCCTTCTTCCATCTTCCAAGTCTCAGAAATACGAAGTTACACATTTGCACGCCCAGGCCTGGGTACCTTTTGAATAGGGCACTTTTATTCACTCCACTTTGTCAAAAAGAAAAGAAATATTTAAAAACGCATAGATATCCTTACTCCACCCCGATTTATATCCTCGGCATTGAGCCCCCAAACCCTCGGTGCTATCTCAGCCAAAGCATAGAATGCAGAGGCCTCGAATTTCTCCAGGGCTCCTCAGGCCCAGGGCACCCACCACCAGTCCTTCAAGTGATGCTACAGGTGGCAGCTACTTTTTCTGGTATCTGAATCTTTATTCTGAGAGTGAGTAGGTGTAGAGCAGATTATTCACTCGGCACACACACACACACACACACACACACACACACACTTTCTAGAGCTTTGGAAGCAATCGCCAGTAGTTTAAATTATTTAAAGCATCAAGGTTAGGAAGTTTCCTTCACAAATATTAGCCTGAAGTGAAATTGTGCTGGTTCTGAGAGAATGGGGGGAAAAAAGTTCGAATCATGGGGCACAAAAACAATCTTCATTGACCAGTTAATTCAATTTGGTCCCCAAAAAGTTACAGAATAAAAAGGTTCTAAACACTGTCTTCCAAAGATCTCTGAATCTTTATCCACCACCGCAAGAAACAAGGCTGCCCTTTTTCCCATAACGTTCCTCCTCTTTTTCCTCTTCATTTTAAACAATCTGGAATCTAAGAGAAAGTTTAAAGAACCATGGAGGCTATCTTGAGATGTATGTATTTTCCCCGTGAGTCATAGCTGATGATAGTTGGCATGATATGCATCTCAAATACAGTACAGGTAAATCCAGACTAAGTTCTGTGCCTTCTAGATGCAGGAGGCAAGGTGCCAGCTATATAATTTGGAAGAAATTTGAAATTCGTTTAGCCTTCAGATGCCAAAGTGTACAAAAGTGTTCAACCCAGCCAAATGTTTTATAATTTTTCCTGAAAACTAATTGTCACTATTTGCTAGCTTAGGGGCACACAAGCTCATGCCTGAGAAGTGAGAAAAGAAATATATTCTATGGGTGTGCCTTTATTTTAATACATTTCTCTGGGAAAGGAAATGTTTCTCTCCTTATTATGCTGGATCTTGGTGTCCAAGTAGAGAACAAAAACTATAAAGCTAGAAGTAGGAATAAGTAGGTTTTTAAAAAATAGATAAAATAACTAGAGAGCCACGGTCTGGCCCTGAATAGGACGAAGAGGTAACCAACCTGCTCACCATGACGTCTGCCAGATCCCTCCCCTCCTTTTGGTGGGTTGTAGACCTTTCCGGAAAGGGTCTTCTTTTTGAATTATCTGCTCCAATGCTTGGGGGGGGGGGCTAAAACCTCAGTTCGACCTTAGCCCTTTATAGCAAGCTCCATCCGTGTATTCGCTCCAGAGGCTGGGGGTGGGGGGCAGAACACTTGAGCAGCGCGACCTTGGGAACGCTACGTCGCCTCTTTCGCTCAGCTTTTTTAAACCTCTGAAATGAGAGGTAATTCCTACCTGGGATGAGCTCTTGTAATTAAATTCAATAGGTTTCATAAAATAACCAGAAGGCGTAGGGGACCAACTTGAAAAGCATTCTTGGATATTAAAACAAAACAAAACAATTTGAATGCTTTCTCCCCTGCGGGTTCAAAAACTAAGGCCCTATCTCTCAACTTCACGGATCTCACGGATGGGCCATCGTAAAATCTCCAGGACAAGAATTGGTTTCCCCTTATCGGAGAACTAGCTTTGGCACTTAGGAGACACTCGGCAAATGCTTGTTTCCTGGTAGTAGAGTAATGTTTAAGTCGCTGAAGTATTTGCAAGTGAAAAAACGGGGTTCTACTTGGAACTCAGCCGCCACGAGGAACTAACTGCGCGACGCTAAGAACTTCGACCTGTCCAGAAGTGCATTCGTTTCTTCCAACACCACGCTTCGGGCAGAGATTATTTTCCCCAATTTACAGAAGAGGTAGGAAGCGTTAAGAGCGCTGCTCAAGGTCACGCAGGTAGCAGTTGAGAGACCCGCGAGTCCCCCGAGTGCACGTAGATCCCCAGCCCTCTGAGTCCCCCGGCTCTGGGCTTTGC
The DNA here is from genome assembly GCF_012274545.1 of Fukomys damarensis. NCBI lineage: Eukaryota > Metazoa > Chordata > Mammalia > Rodentia > Bathyergidae > Fukomys > Fukomys damarensis. Next base: position 26,140,672 of record NW_022900921.1, on the reverse strand, counting down.
GCCCAGGCCAGGCCCGTGGCGGCTCAGTTGCGCAAGCGCTCCCCGATTCCCGCTGTAGACACTCCTTGCAAACTGTGGAGCGCTGCGCGCAGAGCGCAGTCTCTGAAACTCCAAGGACCGATCGCTGGATCCCCGAGGCGTAGAGGAGGCGGGGGAGGGGCAGCGAAGGGGGCTGTAGACGGGCCAGGGCTGCGGGCAGGCGCCAGGCGCGGGGAGATGAAAGGCGGGCTCGGGGGAAGGGGCTGCGC
>NW_022900921.1:26094916-26140326 GCF_012274545.1 Fukomys damarensis | reverse complement strand
CAGAGGCGGCTGCCCGCGCCGGAGCCGCGTTAATTGCTCTCGGCCCCGGCACTCAGCCTGCGCGGAGCCGGGACAACCTCGCTCCAGGAGGAATGACAATTCGCCCTAATGGGACAACCTCACTCCCAGAGGAGTGACAATTCCTTCTAATGGGCCGCTTGTTAGCGGCCTATTCTCCCGAACCCGGGTATCAGAAGCGGGCAGACAAGCGGGCGCCAACGTCCGCCAGGAATTCCACAACATTGCTCTCCACCCCTTGGACATTCGCTGTGTGACCTCGGGCAAAAAACTGCTCCTCTCTGAGTTCATATTTCTTACCTGTGCGATGTGGAGTTGGAACGGGCAGATCCAACTCGAGTAGGCCAAACATATGCCCAGGCATTTAGAGAAGTCTCTTTGGGAGTTACACAGCAGGGAAGCAAGGTAGCTGAGGATTCAGAGTCATAATTGTGGTTCTCTGGGGGACGTTTCCTGAGATTGTGAAATTCTGGACATTTAACTGCAGGTTGCAGAGAACGGGGCCTTCACCAAAGCCCTACCCGGGTGACTGAAGGCCTGAACCCCGAGCTTTAGTTGGCTCTCCATTTCACAGTCCAGGAAGTCAAGGCTGACAGGAGAGTAACAGCAGGCAGAGCCTAGCTCCATAACAGGGCCCTGGACGGTCAGCAAGGGTGTGCTGGGGAAAGGTGCCAAGAAGTGGGGAGTCCCTGAGAACCTGGAGCAGAATGGCCTGTTCTCAAAGACCTCAACTGCCCCTCCCCACAGCAAGCGTCAGGGTTCCCCAAGGGGTAGAGCCAAGGTTCCCTGCCTTCTCTAGATCTGTGTTCAAACGTGGGCCCCATTCCTGACTATTTGTCCTTGCTGCCTTTGTGGTTTCCCCTTTGAGAAAATGAACACACGAATGCTCAGACTACAGGGGTGCCACTGAGGACCAGGTGCCAGGAGCCAAACCTAAAACTAGCAGCCTGGCTCTGCCTTCAGCTTCACACAACTCCTCAGGGTGGTTTTCAGCAGGGCTGAACCATTTATTTCCTATGGGACTCAGGATAAACTACTTCAACACTGGCACCACAGTTGTCTCATCTGTCCTAGGGCAGTGCCTAGTTAGTTCAGAAATTCTATACATTATTATAATTGAAGTCATTGTCAATATTTTTAAACTTCTCTGTCCAGTAGGTCTTTGTGGCATTGCACACATCTAGGCTCTGGTGATGTATTGTTCGATGATCTGAGGCATGGAACGCAGTTTTGCAGAGCCTATGCAAGTAACGACCCATTTCTTGAGAAGGAAGTAGATTTGGAGTTCTGTCCAGCGAGGGGTAAAGATTAGGGGAAAATAAATGGTTTAGACACACAGAGAATATCTCCCCTCTCCAGCCCCTGGACACAACTTCCTAGCATCTAGGACTGGAGAGTAGTCGTCAGAAACAGGGCCCAACAGAGAAAGGCTGACAGGGGTCCCAGAGAGGAGGATCCAGGAGGCTGGGTGGCTGCAGGTCAGGAACTCAGTAGTCATCCAGGCTGGCAGGATCTTGCATTGCCATGCATGGATCCGTGCTCAGCACCTCTTCAGCTTACTCATCTGTAAAGCCCAAATTACCACTCCAACTGGGCTGGGTTAACAAGAAGGTATTGTTTGCTTTTGTCTTGGTGCTAGGGATTGGACCCAGGGCCTTGGGCATGAACACCTTAGCAGTGAACTTCACTCCTGTCCCCTGGAGGTGAAGTTTTAACTGGGTCCTGTAACTACTCAGTTCCCTCTTGCCCTTTTAGAGGCCCTATGATGTAGAGTTCCTCACACCTCTTAAAGAAAGAGAAACTTGAAACTTAAAGCTTGAGTACACTTTTTTTTTTAACAATTAAAAAATACTTGGCAGAGATGCAAATCAGGGTTTAGCTGATTCTTAAATTATGTATTTCACCCAAGGCAGAAGTTGCTGTAAGTGGGAGGGGATACATCTGGAAATGCTTGCATCGGCGAAGAATCTCCTATTTCCATCTTTCTCCAGTTCCACAGGTGGTCTATTGGGTTAGAGGGGCTCACTCAATAGTGCAGACGCACAAGGAAAGAGAATCCCAATGGTAGAGTACCAAATAGTTGAGCGGGAATCTCAAATCTGTTTTATTTGGTGAGCTCTGCATTCCCTCAGCTTCAAAATGCAGCAGGCAGGGAACGAGAGAGGAAGGGAGAAGAAAGTCTGGGGAGATCCTTAATGAACATAATTATATTTTAATTATGGAAAATAGAATCTCTTTTAGTGGTCTGCCTCCACCCCTTGCTGGATGGGGAGTGAACAGGATTTGCTTTACCTGGAGAATGAGGACAATTAGAAGCAATTATTCCAAAATTTTTTAGCTATTTCTAGAAGAAGGGTTGAGGTCTGGAGTTGGGCCCCAGGGTTGGACCAGCCTGAGGGGAAGGGGCTGCTGGCCCAAGTGAGTAAGAAGGATCCTAGCTGCCAGAATAGGGAAACTACAGTTTGGGGTTGTGGGGAGGTGGTCAGTTGCAGAATGTGTGCTTAACAAGCATAAGACCCTGGATTTGTTACCCATCCACCCTTATTTAAAAAAAAAAGAAGAAAGAAAAAAAGAAAAATATGCCCACCTTGAACTTTGTGCACTTGAACTTTGCCTTAAGCAAAGGGCTTTCACATCCAAGACTCTACTTGTTTCTCAGGATCTTACTGTATGTAGCTCCAGGATCCCCCTCCCTCCCACAGCCTCCCTTCCTCCACTTTTTCAAGTCTATAGGGTTTATTTCACCACACAGGTATCTGTGGCTCAGAGAGAGCCTCCCTGAGGCCACCTTGGGAGGTATGTAGAGAACACGTGAGTGTTGGCTGCAGAGCCACCCTGTGCCTTTCATCCTCAGGAACCTCTTCAGATCTGGGTACACAGACACCTGATGTGGGGTCCTGGGATTTGTCACATACGCACAACACTGTATCTCGCACCCAGGGAGCCTCTGACACAGCACATGCTCTGTAAATATTGACTGAATGAAACAGTAAATCCAAGTGGTGACTGAGACTAAAGGGATCACTCCCTGGAAGGTTATTCTCTTACTTCTCCCAAAACTTTGGCATGAACCGTGGGGGCTGATCTCTTTGTCTTAACAACTGGGACTGATGTTGGATGGGGAGAGAGGATCAGGGAGGAAGAGGGTAGAATTTTAAACTGTCCAGTGGGAGAAAATGAGTCTTCAGATTCGGATCCTTTTCAGGTTAGGAAAGCTACTAGCCTTTCTAAATCATTATATTCCTCTGTAAAGAGTTACTCGCTTCACAGAGAGGGAACGTGTGAGAGAGGTTGTCTGTGGTCATGGAGCAGTCTAGTAGCCCACTGGACATTTCATGTCATGCTAGGGCTGGTTTCTAGCTCCCGCTCTCTGCACAGCATTTCTTTTGTTCCTGGTTTAAATGTTTTACTTTTACTTCATTTCCAGATTTTCTAAGTGAGTGTGTTTCTAAGTGAGTGTGTTTCTAAGAGTTAAAAAGACCCAAAAGTATTTAGAAAAATATAAACTGATAGCATGAGTTTCTGAGCCCCTAACAGTAGCAGCTGGCGTTATTGAGGGCTTATTCTCTGCCAGGCACTGTTCTAGGCACAGGACATGGACAAACAAATTTAACCCTCACAATCCCCTTATTTGGTAGATGCTGTTATTATTTTCATTTTACTGAAAGGTCTGATTTCCAGACATGGAAACTTCTAGATACACATAATTTCATTTTTGGTTGTGTATTTGTACAGTGGTCATTCCCTCTCCATTCTCTCACCACCCTCCATGCCTAGAAAAGAATAGCTACCACCATTTAAATAGGAATAAGAAGTCCGAGCTATGAGTAGAACTGTACACAAAGGGCATTGTAATGGTTTCGGAACTTTGTGAGAGCCTTGAACTTTAAAAATTGGCCTTTTTCATAACAATAATACTGTTCACAAATTTAATACTCCATGAATATTGCAGCTTGACTTCAGTGGCATGTTTTTCCTTTGCCATAGTTCATGGCTTTTTGCAAATGGATCTACAAAGCTTTGCGGACAGGATGATAGAATGCAGAGAAAAGGACCTAGACCTCAGGCAAGAAGCAAGGGTCTGCATCCCCACCTGTCACACACTTGCTGAGTTGACTTTGAACAGGTTCTTCTACTGCTCTCTGGGCCCACACTGCCCCTCATCGGCAAAATCAGGAGGTTTAGTTGCCTTTCATGTCTGTTCTGATTCTGTGGTTCTGTGATAAAGGAGTGAATGAATGCCTGAAAAATTCAGCCTGTTCCTTGTTCTGTCCACCACCAGGCTGATCAAGCTTTCCAGGAAGTTGCAGCAGCCAAGTGGAGCCCAGTGGAGAGATGGCAGGATTCAGGCTGGTAGGCTGGAACCCAATTTTATCCTGTACCAGCTGTGTGTCCTCGGGCAACTTGACCCCTTCTCTCCGCTCAGGCTCATTCTCCCCACCAGAAAATGGGGGTTAATAATCCCTATCTCAGGGGTTTGGAGGATTAAATGAGATCATGAATATAAAATTTAAGGAGCACAATTAATCCTCTCCTGTTGCCTATTGCTGGTCTTCCCAGGTGAGAAAGGAGCAAAGTGTCTGAATCAGCAGATGAGCGGCCTGGTAGGAAACGCAGATCATTGTTAGTGATCCAATTAGAGCTAACCCTGTAGGTGTGGACAGTTGTAAAGAAGCTTATGGAAATCATGCTTGCTAAAAATCCTTGGGGCCTTTGGGCAGCACAAGAAAGCTTTGCCTAAGCTGCCACACAGGTCTTCCCAGAGAAATGATTTTGGAGAGTCCCTGGACCAAGTAACGTGACAACAAAATGATCCTATTTGCATTGATCTGTAAATCCTTCCTCATGTTCAGGAGAGGGTCCTAGAACAACGGTAACACCTCGACAGTGATTACTTACATCCCTGTGGACATAGTATTTGTCTTCCACCCTCAGGAGGCCACAGCACCTGGCTGAAAAATGACTTCAGAGTGTTTGCTTCCACTGTATCCTCAGAACTTACTTATCTGTGGTTGATAAGTAATATCATGACATCAATTTCACTCTACAAGTTTTTTGTTGTTGTTTCAAAATAAGAATTTATTTAAAGTTAAACAATAATTTAAAAATAGCCCTGTTGTTACTGGGATGAGGCCAACAATCATGACTGTTATTAGACAAGGGCATAATCATGTAGGTGGCTGCCTGATATTCGGGTTGACACTGATTTACAGGACAGAACATAGCATTTCCAGTAGCACAGAATCAAGTTGGAATCCAGCTCCACCTCCTCCTAGCTGGATGGCCTTGAGCAAGTTACTTACCCTCTCTGAACTTTGGATCTCTTATCTGGGCCGCAGTGATCATTCTGACCTCCCAGGTTTTCAGGAAGAATTTACTATAGAGATAATTGAGGGTCACATTATTATTATTATTATTATTATTATCATCATCATCACCATCATCACAGAGGGCACTGAAGCATTTGGCTGGGTATATGGTATTTTCAGTATGATTAGTAGACAGTGACTACGGGAAATTTGGTCAAAATACAAGTTTATTTACCCTCGACCCAGTTATCTACTAGCTTAGCAGTAATTGCAAAAGAGAGGAGAATTCTTTGAAAGCTGAATTCTGTTTAAAAGTCACCAGCGTTCAGCCAACTCACCACCAGTGGGTAGATTTGTGGACTGCCATTTCCCCAGCACACATTGTCACAGTACGCAGAATATCTGTACTCTGTGGCAAAATTAAGATACATCTAAGTTGCAAAGAAATCAGGGAAGTATCTTCACTTTTCATGAATAATGAAAGACAATGCCTTACATGGATTTTTCCTTCCTTTCATCCATCTTTCCTACTTCCCCACTTTCCTCCTCTTTTCCTCAGGCAGCTGTGTGCTAGATTCAGAGAATACGCAGACAGGTTCCTGACTTGAGAATCTCCAGCTTGGTTGGGAGGTAGCTCAGCAGTAGAACACAAGTATAGCACACGTGAGGCCCTGGCTTCCATCCCCAGCACTGTGAAAAACAACCAAACAACCAAATAAATAAATAAGAAAAACAAAACATGCAATACACACTGGGAGGCTGAAGCAGGAGGATCCCCACAAGTTCAAGTTCAGCCTGAACTATATAGCAAGGCCTTGTCTCAAAAAGGGCAGTGTTGGGGATGTAGCTCAGTACAATGGCCCTGTGTTCAATACCCCATACTGCAAACCAAAACAGCAATGAAAAACTAACAAGCACCACAAAACAAAAGCAAAGAATCTCCCAATCCAGTGGAAATTCAGAGGTTTCAAGCACCCATTTACCCCAAAAGATGTCAAAAGGACTGCACCAAAGCCAGATTCATTTTGTAAGATTCTTTTCTCCCTCATCATTACAGTGTTGACCTGAAGAGAGTTTATTAAATATCTCATTAAGTTGCTCGCAGTTAAAGTCAGGGAACTTTCCACAGAAATCTGGAATTCTGACTTCTCAGTGTCCCTCAAAGGTGAGTGGCTCTAGGGTGTTCAAATGAGCAGGGTCCCTTTAGGTGGGATCTGGATGCTCCAGTCCCTGCTCGCTGGGGGTTGGAGAGTGGCCCCAGCACAGGACACAAGGGGATGAGTCTGTGGTGTTACAAACCAGTTAGTTCAGCCTTGGGAGGCAGCTGAGGCTGCTTGGAGGACGTAGCATTTAGGTTGAGATTTGAAGGATTTTGCCAGGCTGAGAAAAGGAAGTTTCCCAGTGAATAGGGCAATATGTGAAAAAGTGGGAGAGTTGAAATGACTTGGTCTGCATGTTTGAGCGACAAGAGAGTGTAGGGAAAGTATATGGGGAGCGTGGACAGGCTGGGGAGAAAGTGCAGTGGGAGCTGGGCCTCTGAGATCCGCAGTAAGATAGTAAAGGTCTTCGCTTCCTCCCTTCCCTTCCCTTCCCTTCCCTTCCCTTCCCTTCCCTTCCCTTCCCTTCCCTTCCGTCACCTTCTGTTAAATTCCTTCTTTAGAATTTTGAAAACAATAGTTATTTGCCACAATCCTGGAAACAAATCACAGATGTGTAAGAGGCAAATAGTCCCCATTCCCTGGCAAAACTGCCGTCCAGAAAAACTACTAAGTAAGGACCTCATGTGCATCCTCAGAGGCTCCTATCTACACACAGATACAAAACAGCAGATGTGCGCAAACAAAGGTAGAGGTTGATGACGCGTGTGTGTGCTTGTGTGCATGTGTGTATGATTGGCGCACTACTCTACCGATGCAACTTGCTTTTCTAGTTTAATTCCTGTCCCGAGCATCTCATCACACCATTAGATATAAGTTGAACCCTTTCCTTCTGCAGTCCACTGTAGGATATATTACCAGTCATTTAATTATTTCCTTGTTGATAGACCTTATATTTTGCCTGAATGTTTACCAATAATTCTTGAAGGAAAAAAAAAATCTTTCCACACTTTTATACTGGAATTCTTACTTTTAAAGTTTTTTTTTTTTTTTTGAACTGAGATTGCTGGAGCCAAGTGTGTGTATTATTTTTGGTACTGGTGATGGAACTCGGGACCTTGCATTTGTGAGGCAGGTGGTCGAACCGCTGGGCTAAATCCTTGTGTGTGTTTTTAACCTAAACAAAACCTTGCTGGGTTATTTTTAAAAGCCCTGTTCCCATGCACATTCCCAGTAGCAGTATCCAGCTTGCTGTCAGCTCTGCCAGTGCTGGAGATCATCGCTGGAAGAAGTGGAGCTGCAGCATGTCCTCAGGCTGCGGGGATGCCCTGCCGGTGCCATGGGTCTGCGTGCTCAGAGTGGAGTTGGAGAGCAGCCTGGCTTCCTGCTGTCCTTGTGTATCTGCTGTCACATCCCTCAGGGGCCAGCACCCCCGACCCCAACCTCCTGTCCTTAGAATTCAATTTCAGGGCATCAGGCCACTTAGGTCAGAAGAACTGTCCCACTCCACATGCTTAGGGCATGGCTAAGTGGGCGAGGCAGGTAGACAGACACACATCTGTACAGGGCAAGGCTTGGACATGTACACAGCCTTGCTAACTAAGTCACTGGTGAGTTCACAGCGCAGCTGGATAATTAGTAGCATTGTTTCATCTAATCCTAAAGGATTTGCCTTTCCATTTAGTTACATTTGAAAACAGGTGTATTAGAAGCCTGAATAGCAAAATCACAAGGTCTAGACTTACAGGAAGGGGCTGGGTGGGCAGGGGCTGGGCCTGTCGGGTAGATTCCTTTTGATGCTTATGAGAGGCCTAAGAATGAGGATTTTCTTCTGCCCTTTGCTGTGTCTCTGTTTCTGCTTTTTGCTTAAACCCTTAAACCTTAACCCCTGGAAGTAAACAACAGACTTATTTTCTCAAAGGCCCCTACTGTAGCGCCTTTGAGGATCCTGGGAAATTCTGGACCAACTCTTTCTGAAGGGTTTCCTGGCTCTGCAGAGGAACCAGATTCTCATCAGCACTGCTATCCTGACCAGCCCGAGTGAGCATTTGCTTAAATGACCCAAGAGAGTGTGCTAATTCTCCCTTAATGATGAGTTCACCTCTGACTTCGTAATTAACTCTGTGCTCTATACAGCAGAATGTGGGCTGAGAATTCTATCCTTGGTGTTACCTCTTAACTGGTTCTTGAACAGTCATGTGGATCTCCAAGCTTATGGGCTCAAACAGAAGTATTTAACAATCTTGGGCATTAAAATGTAAGAGGCGTAATGGAAATTAATAACCTACTCTGACTTTGACAGTGGATCCTACGGTCAAACACCCAGGTCTTTGAAGAAGCAGATTGTATCTGCTAGCTCACCAGCTCTGTCCTGGGCAATGCTGCTAGGGGATGAGTAGAGGCCAGAGTGAGACAGAAATGTGGAGCTATGTGACTTTAGATAAGTCGCATAGCTTCTCTGACTCTTAGTTTCCTCTTCTTTAGAATGGGAATACCAACCTTGAAGAGTTGTTGGGAGTGTTCGTGATGAACTAGAGAAAGCACTTGTCTGTTCCTGGCACCTAGTAGACACTTAATAAATGGGAGTGACAGTTCTGGAAAACCATTGACTGAAATGACTAACAGAGGCCAGCTGACGATTTGAAGAGGAGAAGGAGGAGGAGGAGGGGTGATGGGAATTGTTTTCTGCACCCACCCTCCTCCATTTCTGAGGCTGGCTCTTGGTTACCTAGGCAATGCTGCACAATGTGAGCCGGGTGCCACTGTGTGCAGCTGCCCTGCTCCTCGCGCCTGTGTGCGCTGCGCAGGATGGAGCCAACTTGGCCACTGGTTGACACCAGCAATAAGTCAGCTCTGGCTACTGGCAGAGGTTGTGGGGCAAAGGGCTTCATTCCCACAGTGGCAGGGAGCTCAAAGCAGTTGGTGCAATATTAAAATAAACAATCATAAATAATATTTTAAAGAATAATTAATTAAATGTAGCAGTGACAACAACAAAAAACAAAACTAAAAACCAAAAGCCAGTCAGTGCCAAGGAGAAGGGAGTTCCTCTGCTGTGTTTATAAACATTGGAGAAAAAGAAATAAATAAAGGGAAGAGAGAGAAGCAGCTCAGAGTGTTTTCTGGGCTCACCCCTCTGTTCTTCCCAGAGTGTGTTTCTCATTACAAGGGGGAAAACAGGCCACACATGGGCAGAAAGAAACTATGCAAACAGGAAAGTAATTGGGGGTGTCAGGGTCGTGGGATAAATCTGTGTTTGTTTTCAAAAGTTCCCTCACTTTCACAATAAATGTTTTAAAAATTAACTCTAAGTTGAAGTCAAATCACAACTTACTCTGTTGCGATTTCCTCCAGATGTATCCTTCCATTTACCCCAGGAAAAGACTGTGATAGTTTTGATCTTGACCCCTGTTCTAAAATCAATTTCATATCCATCCTACATGGATTGGGTGGACTTAGAATTTGGACACTCATTTCAAAAAGGCTTTCCTTGCTGGCCTGTTGCAGTACATATGGAAGAAGAAAAGTACAAGGACAGTAGGCCACCATCCCATTGGTGCAGAAACTGAGACTTACAGAAAGCAAGCTGTTGCTCAAGCTTAATCTGCTAGTATCACGATGAATTAGGGTCTAAAAATTTTGGTCTTCTGAGTTTGAATTCTGTTTCAAATACCACAACCGGAGCCAAAAATAATTCTTTTTCTTGGAAAATACCCCCTGCTACAGTCTCCCAGGCAATATGGGGACTAAGACAGCAATATTTATATTCCTGGTTCTTTTTCTGTCTCTGATTCTAACACGGAATCATGGGACCCTCTCAAAGCTTTTAAAGGGGGCTCACATATAAAGAATTTCTGTGCCTCTCCATCTCTCTCTCACTCTTTTTTTTTAGTCAATCACACATTTTCATTGTTAAGAAAACTCAAGTGTCATAAGAATTATCTTGATAGAAAACAAATAAAAGGCTGGCTTAGAAGGAAAGCCCAGATTCCCATTGTCAACAACATTGCCTCTTCGGTAAATATTTACCTAATCCAATTCTTCTTACTTGTTTCCCCTCTCCTTTGACGAGAATGTTCCTCCATCTCGGCAGCCACAGCGGCCCTGTTGGAACAGACGATGTTCAATGTTTCCATCATGAGGCATGTTTTTCTGTAGTTTATTACTCAGCTGTAAAAGTGTGCTCTAGGCAAAAACTTGGCATATCAAGTCTCATCTCAGAGGAAATTGGTGGGTTATTTTATTTTATTTTATGTATTTATTTGGTACCAGGGATCGAACTCGGGTCCTTGTTCTTGCGAGGCAGGCAGTGGAACCACTGAGCTAAACCCCTGGCCCATGCTAGGTTTTATTGTTTTTTTTAAAATCTTGTTTCTCCTTTTTACAGACAGTCTTGGAAAGGGAAACAAAAAGGTCAAGAATTTACTGTTGGAATCTTGGGGTTTGCCCCCTTGGGTTTTTCTCTCCCTTTGCTTTGATTTGCTCTGTATTAGTTTCAGTCTCCTCTAACCAGACAATTGGAGGGAAAGTGATAGAGGCTTTAATAGCAGACATTCACTTGTTTTTCCTTCAGCAAAAATTCACTGAGTGCTTACTGTGCACCCGATGTGATGCAAGGCTCTGGAAGTACAGTGGTAGTCGAGAGTGTGAATGTGTCCTGGTTTTCACAGGAGTGATGCATACAAACGTTCAAATCTCACACTTAACAGATGGGACAAAACTTTGGTTTGTAAGGGTTGGAGATGCAGTTCAGCGGTAGAGCACTTGCCTAGCATGAGCAAGGCCACAAATGCACAACACTTCAGTTTGTAGTTCAGTGGTTGGAAGAGACGCAGATCATGAAAAGTACAACTCTGGGGTCCCTGCTTGAGATAGGCTGGCTTGGGAGGGTGTGCAGGAAGAGGCTGATGCTAAGTGAGAGCCACATGAAGTCTGTAGGGCAGAGATTACTGACAGGAAGATTGAAGAGCATGTGTGATGGCTAGAAGGGGCATCATGAGCTCAAGGAAAGCTTCCTGTGCCTACCGCTTCAGGTCGAGACTGAGCTGACAGAGAGGGACTGGGAGGAGATGCTGCTGCAGAGCATGCTGAGAGATTTCAGCTGGGCTCACCCAGCTTGCTACGCCGGACAGAAGTGGTTAGCAATGGAATGTTAAGTTCTAGCACATTCCCTCTGTACTTTGCTTTCCGGTATAAAAGAGTCATGAGAGGATGCTCAGTACAGCATGAGTGGTGTAACCTGTGTCTGGAAGATCCTTCTGGACTGTGTGAGAAAGATGGATGGGAGGGTGTCAAGTGAGGGAGTACAGACCATCAGCAGGCTGCTTCTGTGCCCCCGTCTGAGTACCAGATGGCGTGGGCTGGACCAAGAAAGCAGTGGAGATGGCAGGAAAGGTATGGACTCAAGGGTGGTCCATGGGAAAAGTGGACAGGTTCTGCTGCCTGGTGCACCTAGGAGGCTCAGGGCTGACCTAAGGGTTCAGCTGGATGCAGGGCTGAATATGTGGTAGTGGTTAGAGGTACAGAAAGGGCAGGAAAGGGGGAAGGAGGAAGAGGAGTTGAGATCAATTCCCTGGTTTCTGCCTGGGCTCCCTGGGTCATTTTGATGGAGAAGGACAAGAAGAAGAGCAGTCTGGATAGGAGATCAGCAGATCCAAACCCATCTCTGCCACTTTCTAGCTGGGCAACCAGGTGAAAGTTATTTTGCCTCACTGTCTCTGTTTCTTCTTCCAAAACATGGGACTAATAATAGAAGCCACCTTACAGGTTGTTGTGAACATCCAATAAGTTCATCTGTGTGAAGCAACCTGAATAGCACCTGCCCAGGTTGGCTCTGAATAGAATTCTTCTCCGGACATGGAATCTTCCCCTGGGTAAGTGGTTATGGTGCAGCGGCCCTTGTGAGCTCACTCTCTGCTGGAGGGTACAGCTACTCAATAAAGAAATAGGTGACAACACACTCTGACAAGAGCCAGAGGAAAGGAGCAGGGACCCAAAAAAGATTGCGGGGGTGGTCAGGAGGCCAGGATTGGGAGGTCTCCAGGCAGCTGGCGCCAGCAAGGAGAACAGAGGGTGCAGGTGGGGAATCACTGAAGGCAGTGAGTTGGGAGAGCATCCTAGAGAAACTGAGGGCCTGAGAAGTGGGAGTGTGGCAGGAGAGGGGTCAGGCCCAGAGGCCCAGGGCCCACTCAGGAGATGAGATTTAATCTCAGCAGGAAGGAGACAGCAGGGAGATGCTTCAGGTTGGGACAGAAAATCTGTTTTATATTTTAAAAGGCCACTTTGGTGGTTTTGTAGGAAACTGAACTGCGAATGTGTTAGGAAGCGGGAATTGTAGCACCAGGCACCAATGGATTCAGAAAGACTAAAATAGAGGCAGGAGCCACATGTATGGTAAGAAATGATGGTGGTGTGGAAGAGGATAGTTATTCGGGAGGTAGAAAACAGTGGATATGCCCCCCAAAAATTTGGGGGCAACTCCTCTACAAGACAGACATAATGATTTAATAAAAATGCAAATTTGATTGTATCATTCCTTAGGTGAAATCTCTTCAATGGCTTCCTAGTGCTCTTTTGGCAATGCCCATCTTTCCTGCCTTTTCTGCCTGGTCAGTACTCTTCTCTCTGTAGTACTTGACACTCATCCTCCCCATGCCGTCTATACCCCAGGCATCTTGGCTTTCTTTTAGATCTCGGGTTGCACCTTGCTCCTTTCCTCCACAAGACCTTTGTGCATGCTGTTCTTCTCCCACATACCCAGGAAATTATTATTATCCCTCTCCAAGCCCCAATCCCATCCTCCCTACCTATCTCTTTCTATTGTGAAATTCAGTCCCCTCCCTATTAGCTGTGCTCACTGTGGATATTAAAATGAAAAGTTCTATCAGGCCTCCTTATGTTCAAGTAAATGGATCAATAAATTATAGTTTATCCATCATATGCACGGATCTGAACCCCTCTGCAGTCCTTCCTGCTCTCCCAGCTCCTATTAGCTAGCTAGGTTGGAAAAGAGAGCCATGGGTATCGGATTCAGGGCGCACGTAGGACTGTGCTTCCTTTGCCTGGACATTCAGTGAAGACCCTGATGTTCAGAGAGTTAATCAGCTGCCTGAGGTCACTTCTCTGTCAAATGACAGAGTGGGAGTGTAGAGTAGAGTTCAGTCCTTAGTCTGATGAGAGGCTATGAATCAAAGAGGAGAAACTGGTGCCAATGTTTCTAACAATCCACAGCCGACAAGCTCCGCAGCTTCCTCCCTCCAGCCCTTCAATCTCCTGTTCTCTTGAATTGGCAGAGAGGAGAAGACTTGCCATTATATGCTTGGCTGACTCTCAGAACCCAACCTCTCATACTGGAATTGGATTGGTGAAGCGAGAAGAACTGGAATGGCTGTGGGAAGGCAGTTACCCGCTATGTTAACTCTCAGCCTTGGCCTTGAGAGCCATTATAAATGTAGCCTAGCCATATGGTGTGTAGTTGACACTTCAGAGCAGACAGGGCCAGTAGTGGGCTCCATCTCATGGCACATGTGTCTAATGTGAATGATAGAAACCTAACCTTGGGCACACAGGACCTCAGTCCCATGCCTGCCCCTCAGATTCCAGAATAGGGCGGCTACCTTCTTCTCTATGTTCAGCCTTCCAGGTCCCTACCTTGAGGGTAGGCCATCCCAAATGCCTATGAGCTCCATCCAGATCTTGTTGACTCTGAGCATCTTGGTCCTTCAGCCCCATTGCTCAGTGCCCGGGACAGAGATGTATCTCCTCCCTGACTGAGAGCACTGCTCCTGATTCCCACGTCCTTCCCTAACCTCAACCTGAGACCACTAAATCAGAGCTGGAGGGGTCGGGTTCACAAATCTGCACTTTTAAGAGTTTCCTTTAAAACAAATACAAAACAAAAGGTCACAGTGGAAAACAATGAGAACTTAGTTATATAAAAGTGGAAAAAAGGAATCTCCTTAAGAAACAGAAATTAAAAAAAACAAACCCGCAAATCTGCAAGTGCTGTTTGCAACATAAATGCCAAATCACGTGTGTGTGTTGTGTAAAATATAAAGTATGTTATCTTGCAGAAATAGATACAAAAAGAGCCTAACCATATCAAAGAATATCCAGTCTCTTTTGTGATTAAAGAATTGTAAGGGAAACAACTCTGGTGTTGTTTGCTGTCTGTAATGATCAAGAATGGGAGAGAGGGCTTAGGGGCAGTTACTTTCTTGTTCCTCTGTTGGGATTACATTGGGTGCAGACAGAGGTCAGTTTGGCAAAGGTAAAGTGTACATGCTCTTTAAACTTACAGCGCCCCAGTCGGCATTTATTTACCTGCAGGGTCTACTCACAGAGGAATGGAAAGAACTATGCCTAAGGATATTCATAGCTGTGCACTTGTGATAATGAAAAGGGTAAACAATTTACCTGTCCTCACTAGTTGACGCTTGCTAAATAAATGCCCAGTTCTGCAGTAGAATACCAGGATTAAGTGATCCCTAAATGAAAGAGTTATTATTCTGCAGGTGTTTTTTGAGCATCTTAGGTACTTGGCACCCTTCAAGTGCATTCAAGGTGTGAAGGATCAAGAAGGGAATCACATAGACTGAGGCTTTGGAGCTGAAAGTGCCATAGAAGAGGTAATCCCACTCCTGGGTATTTATCCAGAGGAAATGATACCTGTAAGTCATGCAGACACCTGGACTTCCATGTTTATTGTTGCATTATTCACATTAGCCAAGATACAGAATAACTGTGTCCACCAGTGTAAGAATGGATAAAGCAATTGTGGTACATATGCACCATGGATGGACTACTCTTCAGCCTCAAAAAAGAATTGAGTCCTGCCATTTTTAAATGATTTTTAATTTTTATTTTTTGGGGTACTGGGGATTGAACTCAGGACCTTGAGCCTGCAAGGCAGGCAGTGGCACCATAGAGCTAAATCTCCAGCCCTTCAATTTTTAATTTTTGAGACAGGATCTCTCTATATATAGTTCAGGCTGGTCTTCAACTCCCTGGCTCAGGCTGACCTCAGACTTGAGATGGTCCTCCTGTCTCAGCCTCCTGTGCTGGGATTAAAGGCATGTGCTACCACACCCAGCTCCTTGATTTTAGATGATGTGGGTGGAACTAGAGATTGTTAAGTGAAATAAACCAGGTACAAGTGGTGTGTGATCTCATTCATATGTGGAAGCTGAAAGAGTTTATCTTGGGGTAAGAGGTATAGCTCAGTGGTAGTGTATGCAATTAGCATTCACAAGGTCCTGGAATCAATCCCTAACACTAGAAAAATATTGCTCTCATAGAATTTGAGAGTGTTATGGTGGTTATCAGAGGCTGGGGAGGTGGAGAGAGGGGAGGATGAGAAGAGGTTGGTCAGGGAGCACTAACTAAGTCTCTCTGTTAGACAGGAGAAGAAACTCTTGTGTGCTATTGCCCAGTGGGGTGACTATAGATAATCAAAGTGTGTTGTACATTTAAAAAATCTAAGAGAAAGGATATTGAATGTTTTTACCATGAGGAAATGATAAATGATCAAGGCAATAGATAAGTTCAACCAGATTTGCACAATGCACACATACATTGAAATATCACAACACCTCATTGTTACATATGATCTTCTGTTGCAATGTATCAGTCAAAATAAGCTAAAATAAACAATACATTTATTTATTTATTTATTTATTTTGGTTTTTAGAGACAGGGTCTGACTATGTAGTTGAGACTGACCTGGAACTCACTATGTATCCTCCTGCCTTAGCTCCCCGAGGGCTGAGATTACAGACGTGCGCCACCATGCCCGGCTACATTTATAATATTGTGTTAAGTCATGGTAAGTGGTGTGAAGAAAACTAGAACAGAGTCAGGGAATAGGAGGTGAGGGCAGAGAGTGAAGGACAGTGGCTCTCAGTAGGGTAGTTCAAGAAGGCCAGGATGAGGAGACATCTGCGCTGGAGTCTGAGTGAAGTGTGAGAGTGAGCCATAATGAATGCCATATGCTTGGGAAGAGTGTTTCAGGATAGAGGAACATCATGTGCTCAGGCCCGCTGGCCGCACCGGCTTAGCTCATTGAAGGAAAAAATGGTCAGGTTGCTGGAAACTGAAAGTGATGGGGATGGCAGAAGGAGGTGAGTGTCCAAGTCTGGACAGTGAGATGCTGGAGAATGAACAAATTTAACTTTTGGAAGGATAGATAAGAAACTTGTAAAAATTTCCATTTAGTGAAGCGGAGTCTACTATAGGGGAAAGAGAGGCATATTTTTCACATTATACTTTATCTGCATTTCCTTGATACATGAATGTATCATCATTACTTCAATTGGACATTATTTCACAATTTCAAAAGTGTTATCTGGATGGACAGGTTATAGGATATTTTTTTTTTTTTTCTGTACTAAGATTGATTTTTGGTCCTTGTGCTTACAAGGCAGGTGGCAGAACTACTGAGCTAAATCCCTGGCCCTGGCTAGTTTTGTTTTCATACTTACAAAATCCTGATGCACTAAACAAACAAGACTGCAGCTTTCTGTGATTCCCAATCACAGCTAGCTCTGGGGTCCACTAACTCCAAGGTGTTTTGACCAGATGCTCCCAGACAAGGGTACTCCTGGCCATGCACTGTGCTGAGGAACTCTACCCTCTCTGTCCATCAGAAATCTGGGAATTTAATGGTGTGGACTTGTACTAATTCCAAGAGTAGCTTTGACTCCATTCTGTAATTTTGGGAGTTTAACACTAGTTTTGGTAACAAACTCACTCTGAGACCCCAGAGCCCAGGAAGGGCAGGGGCTCAGAAGAGCTCTGAACTAGATGCTTGGATAAGCTCTCCCTTTGAGCCTCACGGCCTCCTGGGGGCTGTGGGCAGGCCTGGTCTTGTGATGAACAGCCCTTGGGCAGGGCTTCTCCCAGGCCTGATCCCGGGCCTGGACTCTCTCAGCTGGTTTTAAAGGCCACAACTTGCCTGCCGAGTGCAACTGAATTAAGACAAGTGAGGGCAAATCTGGAGGTATATTTCTTGTTTTATTTTATTTCTTACACTTTTTAGCATTGTCCAAACAGAGGCAAGAAGACTTTTTTCCAGATCTGTTGTGTATGTCCCAGATTGACTTGGAGCTGAGTGATAAGACTCATTCATTGGAAGAGTGGAGCTCAGCTTTTCTAAAAAAAGGGCATTTTTCTGATCACCAAAACTGATGCCCGAATTGAGAGCCTTAAACCATTTGGAGAAGCCAATAGGAGATTGTGGACATTGACAGGGTCCTAAGATATCAAGATCCACTTTGGAGTCAGTGTGCATTGCTTATTTTTTTCAAAGGAGGATCTTCAACCACCTAGTAATATTAATGAAAAGGCACAACATCCTAAAGGGCTGGTATAATGATTACCATTGAAATGATGAGGAAACAAAGCTTTGAGCTAGGTAAGAAGGCTCAGTTAGCTGGACCTGGACTAGGGCTGAGCAGTAGCAAGCTGCCATCTCCTTTAGGGGCCAATTGAGGTTGGACAGGCACTGAGCCTTCCACATTCCTCAGGTGGACAGTGGCACGCCTGAGACCCAGAGTTCCCATCCAGGACAGAGAGTGACAGAGCAGGGACTCCAACCCAGGTGTTTGAGATTCCAAAGCCCATGGTACTTCATGGCTCTTCTCTACTCTTAAATAATTATCCCTTATGTTGCACACTACTTTATAGTTTACAAAGCATTTAAACATGCATTATCTTATTCATTCTTCACAATAACTCAGGCAGACAGGAAGTACAGGTATAATTAGCTCCACTTCACAGATGAGGTAATGGAGCCCTGGGAGGAGGAAGTAACTTGTTGAAGTTCTTGTAATAACAATAACAACTCACATATATATAGTGTTTTGTAGCTCATAAAATGCTTTCCAGTTTGGGGCATTACAATAGCTCTTATAGGTAAGTAGAGCTGGTGTTATTATTTTTATTTTTATTATCGCTATTAGTATTTCCATGTTATAGATGAGTAAACTAAGATTTGGAGAAGTAAAGAAAGCCCATGAGCAATGAGCAGTGGGACTGGAGACACAGAGCTAGGTACAGTAGCTGTGTTATCTCACTGAATCTTTCTAATAGCCCGCAGCAAAATAATTGCAAAGACTTTTCACTCAGTCAGTCATTTATTCAATAGATTTGGTCCCATGCTACGCATGGGCAATATAGCAATGAACAAACTAAAATGCTTGTTTTCACTAAGCATACATGTTTTCCTGGTATGAGTGGAATAAATAAGTAATACACAGTCATGTGCTGCAAAATAATGTTTGGTCACTGATGAACCTCGTATGCACAGGCGGTCCCAGAGGGTTGTGCAGTGGCACTCTTACTGTCTTAGTTTGTGTAAATACACTCTACAATGTTGGCACAATGGTGAAATTGCTACAAACAGGGCTAGGGTGTAGCTCAATGGTAAAGCACTCGCTTGGCACACAGGAGCCTTGGATTGATCCTCAACAATGCCAAACAAATTGGCTTTACAATGCATTTCTTAGAATATATCCCTGTCATTAAGTAGCACGTGACAATGTGCTATACCAGATGGATGGTACCAAATTAAAAAAAAAAAAAGAAGTAGAGTAAAGCAACAGAGAGGTGGGTGGCATTGGTTTAAATAGAATGGCCAGGGAAGATATGATGAGCAGGGACCTGAATAAAGTGAGCAGAAAGGGCCTTAGTTTGGGTTTTGTTTTGGTTTGGTTTTTTGAGTCAGGGTCTCACTATGTAGTTGAAACTGACCTGGAACTCACTATGTAGCCCAGGCTGGTCTTGAACTCACAGTGATTCTCCTGCCTCAGCCTCCCAAAGTGCTCAGATTATAGGTGTGTGCCACCACACCCAGCTTAGTTTGGGTTTTGTTTTGGTTTGGTTTTTTGAGTCAGGGTCTCACTATGTAGTTGAAACTGACCTGGAACTCACTATGTAGCCCAGGCTGGTCTTGAACTCACAGTGATTCTCCTGCCTCAGCCTCCCAAAGTGCTCAGATTATAGGTGTGTGCCACCACACCCAGCTTAGTTTGGGTTTTGAAGACAGAATAAGAGCTGATAATGTTTTAGTGAGAAGCACTAGAGAAACACTAGTAAAATAAAATCCCAGTGAGAGAAGCTATCATATTCTGAGAGGTTTTTGTTTGTTTGTTTGTTTTTTCTGGTACCGGGGATCAAACTCAGGACCTTGCACTCTCCAGGCAGGCACAGCCCCACTGAGCTACATCCCCAGCTCTTTCTGAGAGTTTAAACTGTGACTGGGATTTTAAATTGTTGCTTCATGAAATCCTTGCAACCATGGAAAATGGATGTTGGGGGAAATTGAGGCTGTAAGGTCAGTGGTCATTTCTTTATCTTGTAGCTAATAAACTGCAGATCTTTGGCTTGAACCTATGCCTACCTGTCCCCAAGCTCCTGCTCTGACCACTCCAGACTTTCTGAGCCAAGGTTTGGAAGGACTTTGGTTACAGGCAGTATAGAGGGAGGGATGGGGAGTGTGATGGAAAAAGAAGCCAGTTTGTGGGGAGGATCAGAACCTTAAGGACCCTGAAGGCTGTGATCTTCTGCAAGGAGATAGAAGCTTGGACCTAGGAGGTTCCTGGAGTAGCTAAAGTAATAGGGACCCCATTTCTGAAATAGGGAGGTTAAGAGCAGGGAAGTTTCTTTGGTAATTCACTACCTAAGGAAATCTGATCTAATTAAGAGTTTTGAAACTGGGATCCATGGACCACTTTGGGGCTGGGGAGAGAGGATGCCTGTGAAGCTAACTGGGAAAACAACACATCTCTTTTTAAACTGAATTTTTCATTTCATCATGGATACTGGCAACAACCCATCACAGAATAGCAGTAGCAAGAGATTCTGTCACCAGTATTTGCCATGTGTTTTCCTACCCCACTACATTTGTTACAGATATCTTGAAATATATATAGTTCCTACTCTTCATCGCTTCAAAAGTATTGTAGTCAGCACACACCTGCAATTCCAGCACTCTGGGAAGCTGAGGCAGGAGGAGCACAAGCTCAAGCCTCGCCTGTGTAACAGAGCAACTTAGGGAAATCCTGTTTTAAATTTTAAAAATTTTAAAAGGAGGGCTGGGAAAAATAAAAATAAAAATGAGCTGGGGGAAGGAGGGGATTTAGCTCAGTGGTGCCACCGCCTGCCTTGCAAGTGCAAGGTCCTGAGTTCATCCTGGGGAACCACAAAAAAGCGGGAGAGGGCTGGGGATATAGCTCAGGGTGAAGGCCCAGGTTCCACCCGTAGTGTAAGGGAGAAGTATGGAGGTCACTGGCTCTGCGCCAGACATTGTTGACTGGAGGATTAACAATGAAGCAATTGTATGATCTATTGCAATATTTTGCTAACTGTATTTAAATGTAATTGATTGTCTTTGTTATTTAATTTTATCCCATCTAAAAATATTATTCAGAGAAGAGATCTACAATCTTCAGCAGGCTGCCAAAGAGGCTCAACTTTACCACAGTGGTTTTCAATGCAGGAATGGGACTTTTTCTTTTTGTTTTGTGAGCTCTGCTTTGGTTAGCTGAGTGGCAGTCCTGACTTTAGCTTGACTCTCCTTACAGGCCAGGGTTTTGTCTTAGGGAACTTTTTGCCCGGGAAATGATATTTTAATTAGATTTAATCTAAGCTCTAATTCTAATCTAATTAGAATTCTAGATCTAAATTCTAGATCTAAAAATTAGAAATTCTAATTAGATTAGAATTAGATTAGAATTTCTAATTCTAGATCTAAAATTAGATTAGAATCTACTGTTCAGATGTTTAAAAACCAAGATTTGTTGTTGTTGTTGTTGTTTTACAAATATTGGATTTCTAGCTTCTCTTGTGAAATCCGATCTGGTCTCCTGGTACTGCCTCTCACCTTCCACAGTGCAAAGACTGAATGAAGTAGGGGAACCCCAGAGAGACGGAGTCTCCGGTCCAGCTTGCTAGAGTTCCTGAATACCCCATATCAGGTGTACATCCCCAATGTCTAAGTCACTTGAGTTTGTGATTCTCAGATAGAGGTACAGCCTGAGGTTAGGGGATATAGGTGATTACGTCTAAAGTCACACTCTCCAACTCCTGGGACAAACTTAATAGCAAGCGATGATTTCCTTTAGTAGAAGCTCTGACAAAACCCATCTGACCAGTCAAAACACAAGGAAATCAGGACACAGATTGCTTTGGTTTCCCTGTGTCTTCCATTTGCTCCTTGCTTCACTGCATTCCTTATTTGGGAAACTACCAGTGGCTTTTTATCATGGGGTTCTGGAGAATCAGCCTAGTACCTGGTCCCTGCCCTCCCACCTTGGACTTTCATTCTACTTTTGGCAAGATGTCTCATTTTACTCCCCAAATCTTTTCACTTTTGTACCCTCTCTTTGAATGGCTCCTCGTGTGCCCTCTCCATATCATTCAGGACAAACATCACCACCATGAGGGGGAATTCTATACTTGTGCCCTTTTCCCTACCTGTGCATGTTCTTTTACTACTTTGCTCTCTTCTACTCAAAGCTCTTACCTTCATCCAAAAATCATGTGCATAGCTTACTGGTTGACTCCCTGCTGTAATGCGAAATTCACCCGGGCAAGGACCTGCATGCCAAGGCACAGCTGATCAATGACCAGTCTTCCATAAATACTGTTGGACAAATAGTTAATGAATGGTTAATGAATGAAGCAGTCCTGTCACTCTCATCCTACACCTCCCTCCTGTCTCTCCTTCTTCCAAGGTCAGGCTCACAGGCTGGGTGGCGAGAATGAATCTGGTAAATGACTAGGCAAATTTTTTTTTCCCCCACATATTTACCTTTCATTGAATTTGTTCATGTTACACAGTTCTTGCCCTGCCAAATCATGCCTGAAAATCCAAAGAAAGCAACAGTCCAATGGGCAGCCTTATCTACCCTCCAAATAGCATTTTAAACCTCGAGGGTTGGGCACCTTGATATTTTCACAATCTTTTTACAGATTGTAACAAGAGTTGCAATTTAAACCTGCTGCAGGTCTTCAGATTTCCAGTAGAGTATGTTGTTGAATAAAACTTCCTTATATTTATCTCACTTCATTTCTGAAAGCATAACTCCCAACAAAATTTTGCAGGGGGAAAAAAATGCCGACTTTTCAAGGAAAATACGTGAGTCAAGGTCCAAGAATTACTTGTTAAGGCTTCTGGTTTCTAAAAGAAGTCTTCAGCTTAACCAAGAGTCTCTTATTTCTCATTTAATCACCCAACCTCCTCACCCAACCTCCATGCTGGCTTGGATACTCACCCAAATACATAGGAAGGCAGGCATCCTACCTGCGTCTTGAATAGAGCCAGTGTGATTGCCAAGCCTGGCAGGTCCACAGCCCTCCCCACAGTCTGACCCTTCATTGACACCATCATGTCCTGGCAATTTTTAAAGCTTGTTCTTTTAAAAAACCCTTTGTGAAAATATTCTTCCAGAATAATGTTATGCCTTCTGCCCTTGGGACTGTCACTTAACTTTTCTGATCATGTGTCCTCATGCAAGTTGCAGAGATGAATACTACAGGACCTGTGTGTGAGGATGGATTGGAACACGGCTATGAACTTCCCCATCAGCACCTGGACACATAGTAGGTGCTTGACTAAGTCAACTGAGTGTTATCATTCTGCCCCTCACCCTGCCCCCACCAACGTTCCCCTTTAAAGTGGAGCTGGAAGAAAGCACGTCAATCACCAGATAATTTATGCAGCATGATATGCCTTTATTATTCCATGCCGAGTGGGGCTCCTACTGTCCAATGAAGGTCAAAAGGAGGCATGGCTTTTATCTCTCCAGAAACTCTGCAAACACAGGAGGGGGGGCGCACTCACAGAAGCTTCCTCCTGAAAACAAACAGATCCTCTCCCCTGCGCTGAATAGCTTTCCTCAATCAAAGCTGTAAAAGTCTAGGAGCAGCAGGACTCTGCCCTGAGACTGGAGGGAGCTAATAAAGCACTGAATGGAGAGACTGACCCCGAACTGGCAGAGGGGTCCCCGCTGGGCCTGGGGCCTGTGCCTGCTGCCTCGTGGAGAATCCAAAGGTCACGTGTCATTAGTCAGTGTCTTACAGAAACCCTTTCAAAATTATTGATAAAGGGGAAGGAGGCCCTTTCTGTTTCGAATCCTGAAACAGTTTTCCTCTTCTTTCTCTTTTTCCCCCTCCCTGTAGCAAGAACAACACCACTGCATCTTTTTCTAGTTTTCTTTCAGAGACAAAAAAGAACTGGTTTGAAATGAGGAGTTTCATGCTTTGAGAAAAATAAGTTGGGACTAGATGCTTTTATTTTTAATGCTGCTTCTCCATGATACTCTGGCTCTGAGAAGTCACTGGATTTGGGTTCCCATGAAAATGTGTTGTTTCTTCCTAGGCCTAAAGTCCTTCCGTACTATTCAATCTTCTCCCAAGGCTTGACCCTCCACCCTTACCAGTTTGGTCAAAGGCCTGGGCCTCCGTAAGGGTAGTAGGAGGGTGTACACTGTGCTTGATCGTTTCTGAACCTCCAGCAATTGCCTCTCTCCCGTGACTCAGTTTCCTCATTCATGTATTAAAGGCAGTGTCCTGGGCCAGGGAAGTGACCTGAACGATTTCATCAGGGCCTAAGGAGCACTTTACAGGGATCATCAGCCCCTCTAAATGGGGAGAATGATGACAATCTTATTTCCTTTATTATTTACTTAGCCCCAACGGTTTACAGCTCAGCCAACTTGTGGTTGAGTTCGTGTTAATCTTTAATCCATTAGTGTGGATTGTTTTGATGGCATTCCTGGGTTTATAGGTAGCCGTTGCATCGGTTTTTATTTGTTGTACATTTTGTGAAGTAATTAAGAGCCATATCCTATTCTATGTGAAAATGCTTTATCGCAAAGACAAATCTTGATGTGTGTGCTTGTGTAGGTTACATTCTGCACTTAGAGCAGGCAGAAACCACTCTACAAAGTTGCTTCAGTCATTTACAAAGCACTGTATGTGTTGGTTATTTGTGTATACTACACTATATAGTGAACACACACACTCATAATGAAAACAATCTCAAGCAGCACTAGAATAAACTCCTGTCTCTTTGGACATGAGATGAGCACCTGACTCATATTTTGAGGCCAAATTATGTATTTATTTTCTATCTTTAAGCACTAGAATTTTACTCCCCAGGACAAGATGCTCAATGGCACCCACCCTTTTTAATTGTTCTCATATTAAAGTCAAAAGTTAAATGCCCTTGTCATATGGCCTCCACACTCACTGCTTTTTTTTTTCATGCCATTTGTAAGTTTTGGGTTATTTTAACTCCAGATAAATTAATATCCTCGTATGTTTTGCCTCTGCACAGGCAGCCTGCAGGCTGGCACATGCCACAGGTAAGGCATGAAAACGACAATGAATGGTTTAAACCACAAAGCAGTACCTGGAGGTAGGGGCATGGGATTGAGTGTGGCATCCAAGGGCAGCTGCCTGGGAAAAGGAGGGCAGCACCTCAGGGACCCACACTCTTCCATGTCTCCAGGAGGAGAATTCCTGGGGAGTGAAGGGAGGCTAGGTCATTTTTGTGTCCCTAGTCATTATCCGATGAGGATCTAGAACACAGCAGGTATTTGTCAATGTTCACTGAATGAGAGAATGTAAAAAAGGAGCCTGGGCCAGATGTTTGTAAAAGGAGAATGGGGGTGAGGGAGGCTGTGCAAGCAGGGGTGGGAGAGGCGACAACTGAGGGCAAAAAGGGGGGATGAGGCTGTAAAGAGAAGGCTTTTATGATAAAGAAACAGTTAATAAAGCTCTGCCTATTTTGAAAACATGGTCTGAGGTCAGGGCTTGTGTTCTGCCGGGGTGATCACTAGTCAGATGCCATCTCTAGCTGCTTCCTGACACTCTCTGACTCTGTGGCATCATACTACTTCTCTCCATCCCTTTGCTTACCACAGTCTCCTAGTCACTGCTTAATCTTTTTCTCCCTTTTTTGTGGTACAAAGGATTGAACCCAAGGCCCTTGCACTGAGCTACATTCCCAGCCCTTTCTATTTTTATTTGAGACAGGGTCTTGCAAGTTACTAAGCTGCTCAGGCTTGGCTTGAATCTGTGATCCTCCCCCGTTAGCCTTCCAGAGTGCTGAGATTACAGGGGTGTGCTACCACATCGGGCATCTGCCTGGTCTTTTGTGGGAGGCTGAAGCTTTAGGAGGAGGAGGTGCATGACCCATGTTCATGAAGTACCTCCAGTTCCCCTGGGCCTAACAGGGCCCAGCCAGAGCAGTTGAAGAAAACAATTTCCCAATGGGTTGTGATATGAACATCAAAGGGCCCCCAAGAGGATCTGGCTTGAAGGTAGAGCCTTCCAGTTTTGTCTAGAGGATCCCCAAATCAAGGTTCCTAGATGAAATGCAGGGACACAGTTACTGTCTCTCTCCTTTCTGGATTTCTCCTGACTTTAATAAAGAGCCCTGTTGAATTAATTTATCCTGCCAGGAACAAGCCCATGATTTCTGGATGCCTCAGTTTCCCTGCCTATAAACAAAAGCTTTAGAATAGTTCCAAATTCATAGAGTTATTTAAAGGCTTAAATAAACAGATTTCTGAAAAGAGTGTGGAAGAGTGCCTGGCCCATAAAAAACTACAATTACCATTGCTGATTTTAGTTCCATTCATTGTTTTTGTCTTTAGTGTTTATTAGTTCTATTCATTATTGTTATTTCATTTCTACACAACTATGACTATATTTTTGATTCTATGTATTAATTAATTAGTTAATTTACTTATTTTGTAGTACCAGGGTCCAAAAGCAGGGCCTCATACGTGAGAGACCAGTGGTCTAGCACTGAGCTACATCCCCAGGCCTCCCATGAATTATTTGTGTTATTGATAATTAGCTATTATAGTGATGATTCTCCATGATTTGGCTTTATCTGACTATATTATATACTGTACTACAGAAGTCTAAGACTGACAATATAGGTGTCTATCTCAAATAGTTCCATTGATCACCATAAGGTATTTCAATATCTTTTCTTTTAGGCTAGAGAATTTATACAATTATTTTTTAATTTTTCTTTTCTCTTTTTTTTTTTGAGATAGAGTCTTGCTATGTAGTTTAGGCTGGCTTTGTACTCACTATGTAGCCCAGACTGGCCTTGAACTCAAGGCACCCCTCCTGCTTCATATTTCGGAGGGCTGGTATTACAGGCATGTGACATCACAGTTGACTTTAACTTTTTCCTAAATCACAAAATAGAGGGGATCAAAATATGGCATGTCCTTTTCGGCTGTACCCGAACTTTTAGGGAACACTGTTCCTAGGAGTTGGGGGTCAGCCTGGGCTTTGGAACCCACAGGACCTGGATAAGCCTCCTGCACCTGGTGCCACAGCTGGTGCCTCTGAGAAGGCCTAGGTGGCCTCAGCTGTGAATAACAGACAGTACTCATATCAAGGGTACATTACATCCTGCTCTTAGAGAAGGCAGAAATCACCCGCAGTTAAAAACACTCTGCAAAGTTCCTTGAATCAGTTATACTTCTGACATTAGTCCTTTCATTGGTCAGCTGTGAGATTCTGTGTCAATTACATTAATTCTCTGGGCTTCAGCTTGTTGCTCACTTCTCTTGTCTGTTATGAGGACTAAATGGGGCACTGCCAAGCCTCAAGCGCTAAATGGTCTACAAATGTTAACCACTATTCAATAGGAGACAAATTCGGGGCCTCAGTTTCTTCACTGGTAAAATGGATCTGCTGGTTCTCCCTGCCTGGACCCTGTGAGGATTGCAGATGCTTGCTGTGGAGAAGAGGCCAGAGTTTGGGAGATACTGTAGAACTACTGATTCCTGAGCCCCTGTGAGCAAGAAAAGCAGAGCCTTGCTCATTTTAGGGGCTTATTCCTCCAGGGAGCCCTGAATATTAGCCTGGCCCACAGAGCAAGGTGATGAACTAACTAGCAACAGGGTGTCTGTCCTCTGAGGAGCAGGTTTCTTTTTAAATTTTCCCTTGGGGACTGACATTTTATTAGCATAGAGATAAACGATGCCAGATAAGCAGCCTCTGGTTTTACATCTGGGGCAGTGGGAACTTAATCTGGGAGAGAAAACATGACGTTTCTTGCAGGGATGAATCCCAGCCCAGGAAGGGGAGGTGGCAGGCGCTGGGTCATGCCGCAGGCAGCTTCTTGGCTCCGTAGGAAGCAAGTTGTGACAACAACAATGCTAATTGATTAAATGTTCTCATCAGAGATTACAGAGCAGAGGCTGGTCACATTTCTATTTCTTTTGGGAGAGGAGGGTATTTCCTCCCTTAATATCCATATTTTTTCTTGTGTTTTATTTCTAAGCCTACAAGAGTCCCCAATTTAGTTACTCCTGGACCCTTTGGCTCAGTTGGTCTTGTTTGCCCTAAATAATACATTTATTACAAACAATCTTGTGTAATGGGACTTATTCCTTTCCTTTTCTGGGCTTGATGGGACATTAAATGTACAACTGGACACAGTACTGGGTTTTGGAATCGTGGAGATGAATCCTGGATCTGCTATTTAGTAGGAGATTGTGGATTTGACAAGGCGTTGTACTTTCTGGTTCTCACATTTCTCAGCTGTAAAATGAGAATTAAATATAATTATTTCTTTTAAAAAGTACTATGCAGGAGCAAGTGAAAAATACTCATATACTTTCCTTAAAAAAACAAAATGAAAACAAATAAAGACTACTGTGAAAAGACATTGCTAAGAAAATGAGCAAGTAGTCAGAGGCTGGAAGAAAATTTCCACAATGCATATATTTGACATAGGGTTTATAATCGGGAAATAAAAAGTGCCCTTTTCAACTCAGTTAAAAATTGAGCAAAAGATTTGGACACCTCACCAAAGAAATTATGAAAATTGTCAATAAGCATATGAAAAGATACTCAACACGTTAGTCACCTGAGAATTGTAAATTAAAACCACAGTGAGATGCCATTATGGTTGTTAGAGTGGCCAAAGTAAGAAAGACTGACAGTAGCCAAATGGGCTCAGAAATGAAGCAATCAGAACACCCTTCTACCAATAGGAAACATAAAAGGCAATGCATGCACCTATTACATGGCCTACCAATTCTACTCCTGAGTATTATTTTAAAAAAGAATCCTTAAACTCATAAGTGAATATTGACAGTGGCTCCATTCACAGTCCCAAACTAGAAATGATGCAAATGTGTAAATGGATAAATTGTACTATGCCCAAACAATGGGATATTATTTAGCAATAAGGAATAAAGTAGTGATACATCCAACAATAGGAAAGGATCTAAAGCATGCTATGATGATCAAATTAAGTCTCTCACAAAAGAATACATACTGTACAACTTCGTTTTTTGAATATTCAGAACAGGCCAAATGAATGTATGGCGGAAAATTAAGGGCTGGGGATTTAGCTCAATGGTTCCCCCGCCTGCTATGCAAGCGCAAGGTCCTAAGTTTGATCCCTGGTAACAAAAAAAAAAAAAAAAAAAAAAAAAAAAAAAAAAAAAAAAGAAAGAAAAAAGAAAGAAAATCAAGAAAAGTGTTTTTTTCTTGGAGAGTGATCAGTAAAAAAATGTAAAGGAACTTTCTGGGAAAATGATCTCTTTATCTGGTTGATGGTCTCATAACTGTAAAAATTAAATAAAAAAATCCACTGAGCTGTTACTTAAGATTTGTGTAGTTTATGTACATGAATTATACATCCATAAAATAATATTAAAAACATACCAGACACATTACTCTCATAATTGAAAACAGGGAGGCATATTCCAAGTGAAGCTGGCTATCAGGAACTCATCTGTCCCACCTCAAGGGAAAAGCCAATTCTATCTTATTAAAAACTATGCATATTTCCAGCCAGAATGGCCAGAATGAGAAAGACAATAACAAACACTTAAGAAAATGAGGAGGGCTGGGGATTTGGCTCAGTGGTTCTGCTACCTGCCTTGCAAGCACAAGGGCCCAAGTTCAATCCCCAGTACCAAAAAAAATAAAAGAGAGGAAGAAAAGAAAATGAGGAGCTATGGACTGGAATGCTTTTGCATTACTGGTGAGACTGCAGATCCATTCTAAAATGCTGATAAGGTAGTATTTACCAAAGCTGAATATTTATACACCTTCTGACCAGTTAACTTCTTCCCTGGGTAGATAGCCAAGAGATCTGAGTCCATATGTCCCCCAAGAAGCAAGAGGCATCATTTAAAATTTTTCTAAAAACCGTTTTACTAAGGTATAGTACTTATACAATTTATCCAATTAAAGTGTACAATTAATGGCTTTTAATATCTTCACAGAATTGTGCAGTCATCACCGCAACCAAATTTTTTTAGACAGGGTCTCACTATGTAGTCCAAGAAGGCCTTTAAACTCATAGCAATCCTCCTGCCTTAGCCACCCAAGTGCTGCGATTACAGGCATGTAACACCATGTCTGGTTTCCTTAACCAATTTTAAAATGCTTTTTTATCACCTCCAAAAGAAATATTTTATCCATTACCAATCAGTCCAATTTCTTTCCTAGCCTACATATAGACAACCACATTTCTACCATAGTACCAGGGATTGAACTTAGGACCTTGTGCCTATGAAGCAGGCATGATGCCACTGAGTTGAATCCCTGGCCCCTTTTTCTAATTATTAAGGATAGGCCCAGCGTTGCGCAGAATTTCTCTAGAATTTGTTCATCTTCTATAACTGAATATTGCTACCATTGAACAGCAAGTTTCCATTTCTCCCTCTCTTAACTCAGACAACTCCTATTTTGTTTCTATGAGTTTGACTGATTTAGATACTTCTTGTAAGTGAAATCAGGCAATGCTCTTCTTTCTGTGTGTGACTTGCCTCACTTAGCATAGTGTACCTTAAGTGATCTACATTGTAGCAAGTGGCAAGATCCAGTGCATTTTATAGGATGAATAATACTCTACTTATGTAGATTAGATTATTTAAAACAGCATTCAAGTTCCAAACTTGAAATTACCCCAGTGGCAGTTGCTGTGGAATGTGTGAATGAATTGTGTTACACTTACACATTGGAATGCTACCATGAGAATAAACAAAGTGCAACTACAAATGATGACATAATATTGATCAAAAAACCCAGATGTGGAAATGGACACAGAGTATGATCCCATTCATACGAAGTTAAAAGGCAGGCAAGATTATCCATGATATAATAAATAATCCGGAAGTGGATACTTTTACCACGTGGTGGCAGAAATTGACTGGGAAGGGGTGCATTATTCTGGGATAATGAAAATACTTTTATTGATTTGACTTTCTGTTTTGTTTTGTTTTTGTTTTTTGGTACCTGGAACCAAACTCGGGTCCTTGTGCGAAAATACTTTTAATCTTGATTGTGTTGGTGATTCCTTTGCTGGATATATTTTTCAACACTCAAGAAAATGGGTTGCTGGGTGTGGTGGTGCACGTCTGTAATCCCAGCATGCTGGAGGTTGAAGCGGGAGGACTCCTGCAGTCCTAGGCTAAATAGTGAGTTCAAGGCTGGTGTGGACTACATAGTGAGACCCTGTCTCAAAAAAAAAAAAAAAGAAAAAGGAATAAAGAAAAGAAAAGAGCACATCTAAGAGAAGCACATTTAATGCATTTAATTTCCCCCCTATAATTTGATTTTTATAATCCCCATTACACATGTCAACAGAAGGCTAACTAGACGTGATAGACTTTTAATAAATATTATTTCTGTTGTCAGAGAGAAACAGGTAGAAGATAATCTGAAAGGGTATGAGTTATTTAACGGATAAATATGTCTTTCTCCCCAGTTAGGAACGCAGAGATGAATTTGATGCTGGCTTCGGTAACTTGGCCAAAGATGTTCTGAGGGTGGGGTGGGAGCAGCTTCTCACAGCTACCACAGAGGGGACAGAGTCACCCACCTCCTCGAGTCAGGAGCCCCTTCCTTCCCGGAGAGGCCAGCATTGACTTTTGAAGCCGAGCTTCAAACAATCATCACTGTTCTCCATTCTGATGTTTCTCACTATGCTTTATGAAACATTTGTGCAGCTGTGCTGGCACACATCTATAATCTCAACACTCAGGGAGGCTGAGGCAGGCGGACTGCAAGTCTAACAGTGCCTCAGCTAGACTCTGTCACAAAAACATATAAAGGGCAGGGGATGAAGCTAAAATGGAAAGGCCCTGGGTCCAATCCCCGTATGGCAACAAACAAACAAGCAAACAGAAACAAACATATTGCTGGTGTGTTTTTATCTGCCTCTTTTTTGTGTGTGGTACTGACACCTTGGCTTTATCAACTATTCCTTTTTGTTATCCATTTTTCATCTTTATAACTAACTTGGCAATGATCACCACCATTCAGAAAGATTTTTTTCCCCCTGTGAATAATATGCTTTCCTCAAGATAGAGTCAGAAAAATGGAATTATTATGCTACCAGAATCTTTTTAAAGCCCTTGATGCACAGTGACAAACTTGTTCTCCAAGAAGTTTGTACCACTGTTGGCTGCTGCACTAACACACACGTTATAGCTTTGCAACACTGGCATCGCTAGATTTTGTTTAAAAGAAAAACAGCAAAGTGATATTTTTGTGGGCAAAAGTACTCTTTCCTTTTTGGTTATACTTTTTGAGTCTTTGAGGCACTGATTGCTTCGCCGTTTGTCAGTGGATCTGTTGTGCTTCCTCTTTGGACTGTCATCTGTCACTGACCTTCCCCACTTCTCAGGTTGGGGTTCCTATTCCTTTCTGAAGGAAGATCCTGAACCCAACGGTGAATGACTGCCTGTACTGAATCCCTGCCTGTACCGTATTTACTAGGATAAATCATGGGCTATTGTCCCAGGCCCCAAGGTTGACTCTCAATCTTCATTGTGCACAAAGATCATTCGGGGAGCTTGTTTAACTGAGATGCCCAGATCTATCCATCCAGTGCTATTCTGAGTTAGAGGGACTGCTGAGTGCTCTGGGAATCCACATTTTTAATAAGTATCCTGGGTGATTCAGATGCTGTGTGTGTGTGTGTGTGTGTGTGTGTGTGTGTGTATCTCAAAAAGGACTGCCTCAAAGGGAAGGTTGGTGCATATCTGTAATTCCAGCACTAGGGAGGCTGAGGCAGGAGGATCATGTGACTTAGAGGCTAGCCTGGGCTACATAGTGAGTTCAAGCCCAGCCTAGACTACAGAGCTAGGCCCCATCTCAAAAAATCAAAAAACAAAAATAAAAAATCAACACACAAAAACAAAAAGAGAAAGAAGATTGGGTATCATTATCATTACTTTCCTTGGGCATGACCAGTTTGGACTTCGAGGAAAAAGAGGACTATTTTACCAGATGTATACAGTAGGCACTCAATTCAGTTACCTCAATTCAGGTATCTTTCTTAATTCGTGGCATTCAGAAGGTGTCCACTAACTATAATTCCTTATTGGCCATCAGGAGCTACGTATGTAGCACCCACTCAGTAAAGACTTGCTACACCTGATAAATGCAAGGACTTCACATAAAATGGACATTTAGTAAAAGTGCCAAATGGCTTCCTGGCCAGAGGTAGCAGCCTTGACATCAGGGAGAAGGGTGCCACTGAAAACTTTCTTGGATGTGAAGTTTGGGAGATTAAGGGAAGATGATTAATGGGTCAACATATCCAAACCAAGCTAGAAGAACTCACATCCTGTGAGGGGGCATCCCTCCTTGGACACTCAGGCTATGTCTCTCTTGTCAGGGCTTGTCATTTTCCATAGATTGACACAAAGACTGAAGCACTTTTATAAACTCATTCACTGTTGCCCACAGGCTGGGGAACGGGGCAACAGGCTGCCCCTCAGGCCCACATCTCCCTTTCCTTTCTTGTGACTCTTCCTCCCAGAGCTTCCAGAGCTGAGGTCTTCACAGGACTGCAGGAAGAAACACTAATTCTCTGCCCCCCAGTTTCGGTAGGCTGCTGAGGTGGAGGTCTTTTGAAAGTCAGGAACCCCTCTCCTGGGGTGTGGGATTTGAGTGGCAGAGTAGGCAAGTGTGCGTCTTTATTGAACGGAAAGCTTCCCTTTGCAGGATTCCTTCTAGATTTGCTTGGTGAGCACTGCCTATAAACCATGTGGCCCACGCTGTTGAAAAGGCCACCAGCCCACAGGGACTCCTCAAATACAATTTCACATTCATCCATGACAGTGCGGTCTGCAGGAAATGGGGAAGATGTTTACAGGGCTGCCCTGCTCAAGGAGATGTCTGGGTGTATGTGCCCAGGCATGCCAGCATGGAAGGTACACTCCCCTGATTAGAAAGAGCATTTGATGTGCCAGCATCCTCACGGATAGCTGAAGAAATGAAGATCGGAAGGGTGGTAGACAGGAAATAAGCACAGCAGCTACAGAATCCTTTGTACCAATAAATATGAGGCCATAGAAGATGATGGAGTGACACAGGAAGATGTCCACAGGCCATTTAAAACTGAACACTGGAGGTTGTAAACCAAGCTTCCCGTTTCAGTGAAATATATAAACCCAGAAAAAGAAAAGCCCGGAAGGATATTCATTGAAATATTAGCAGTGGGTGAGGGCTATAGCTCAGTGGTAGAGCACTTGCCTAGCATGTATGAAGCTCTAGGCTCAATTCTCAGCCCCACAAAAAGAAAAAGAAAAAAAAGTGACATTAGTGGCAATGACAGGGATACTTCTTGTCTTATTTTAATTTTTCTGTGTTTTTGAAAATTAATACAATAAATAAATTGTGATTTCCTATATGTACTCATTAGTACATATTTACAGTACATAATGATTACGTTCATCCTGTGGAATTGATACATGCACATATCACATCTTTATTCTTAAATCTCCTTTCTCTCCCCTCTCTTTATCTCCCTGCATCTCTTGGTCCCCTTTTTCTTTGCCAAAGATCTAGCTCCCTGTTTTCTATGATCTGTCTTTTATTTTGTTCTTTCATGTATTTATATATTTAAAGTATACATCGGAAGAGTGTGAACTAAAAGTAAAATTTTCTAAGTGGGCATGGGGTCACATGCCTCTAATCCCAGCTACTTGGGATACTGAGGTAGGAGGACTGTACATTTGAAGCCCACCTGGGCAGCTGAGCAAGCCCTTGTCTCAGAATAAAATAATGAAAAGGCCTGGGGATATTTCTTAATGGGAGATTGGCCTTGGGTTCAGTCTCCAGTACAGCCACCAAAATCTAATTTTCACAGCCATTGTTCTTATTTTACAGAGCTAAATATGCTTGATAGTTTTGTTGTATAATCTTTGTTTTTTGGTACCGGCAATTGAACTCAAGACCTTTCGCTTGCAAGGCAGGTGCAGCGCCACTGAGCTAAATCCCTGGCCCTGTATGAATAATCTTTAAAAAATCTAAAGCATAACAAAAATACATTATATACGTGTGTTTTTAAAAACAATAATAATAATAACAATAATATCATACTATCCTCTCTCTCTCTCTCTCTCTCTGTGACGCTGAGGATTAAATCTAGGGTCTGCTGCATGCTCAGCACATGCTCTGCAGCTAAGCTGCCCCTCCTCCCTCCAGCCACTGCCTTATTACTAGTTACATTGCATTTTGTTGCATAGGTAATGTTCATTTACATAATCTCCTTTTAGTGGTGATTCAGGCCATTAACAGTATTTTTTCCCTTTAACAAGTATTTTATTGTAAATTTTATTTATTTATTTTTTCTCATTGAGTTTATTGGTACATTTTAGGTATACAGTACAGTTACATTCATTATTGGGATCTCGTGCCTTTATATAACAAGTCTTGGTTCTAATTTTTTCTCTTGTCCCTGCCCTCCCTTCACCCCCTCCTCCCCTCTTATTATAATTGTTAAAATATAGAATGAAAGGAAGCAGGAAGGCAGCATGATAGATGTTCAGCGACTTGTCAATCAGAGATACAGAATAAAGAGTTATAAGTGGTGCAAGTAGCCAGATGAAAAGGTAAACAGAACACAGGAAACCTGCTGATGAGCTTCCTGGGCCTGGTCCCTGGCTCCCTGTCCCTCTGAGGACTCATTTGAAACATCCACTTGACCTCTGAACCAGAAGTAATCCTCAGGGAATGAGGGTGTTCTTAATATCTCATCACCTTCACAAACCCCTAGAAGGAGTAGCTCAGTGATGTTTCAGTAGTTTCCTCTTTGAGTCTAGGACACAAACTCCTGTATCTCTTGGCTTACAGACACATCTTCTAGGAGAGGTACTGTATATAAGTAAGTTTGCTGTTCAGGAGAGATTACTGAAAACTGGGTTTTTTTGTAGGCAAAAAATGGTCAAATACTGATCATTTCATATGATTTCAACCTCATGTAGAATCATCTCACGAACACATAAAGCTGTACACAGAGTTCCATACAGAAAGGAGAGTGACTAACTCTTCCTGGAAGACTCAGAACATGTTTCACAGAAGAAGGCATGATAGAGTTGGATCTTGAAGGGTAAATAGGAGTTCTTCAGCCTGAGACTCAGGAACTGGCTTGAAAAAAGGCACAAACATTTTT
Organism: Fukomys damarensis; assembly: GCF_012274545.1. NCBI lineage: Eukaryota > Metazoa > Chordata > Mammalia > Rodentia > Bathyergidae > Fukomys > Fukomys damarensis. Next base: position 26,104,441 of record NW_022900921.1, on the reverse strand, counting down.
AAAGTAGGACTTGTTTATTTGGGTAATGGTGACTCAACTGGTATGGCTGAAATTTAGGGAAATGACAGGAATGGGCTAGAACGACAGGTTGGATGAGTTTGTGAAAGTCCTTAAATAGCAGGTTAAGGCATTAGAGTTTTATTCTGAGGGTAATGGGGAGCCATAGAAGGTTTCAAGCAGTGAATTGACACAATGAGATTTGCACTGGAGAGATGATGACATTGACAGTTTGGCTGGACGTGGAAAATGCTTGGAAGCAGAAAGGTAGAGTAGTCTAAGGCGAAAAGCACTGGGAGTTTAGTTAGTTTCTAATTGTCCAAGGCCGGAGTAAGAGAGCTGGGACCTTCATAAAGGTATTTCACTTCTAGGCGTTTATTTCCTAACCCGACTCTTGTGAACGCGTGCTCATTGCAGCATCACCTAGATTAAATCATAGGAAATCCTGATTTTTGTAATGGTGAAGATGATGGAACATAGTGAAATTCTGGTAAACGGTGAGGTAGTGATGATTTATTATGGTTCAACTTCACAGTCATACGTGGCATCGGTGGGGATGCACGTGCTGTCCTTATCCCCAAGATATAGCGAAGACTTGCTGGTCTCCCCTGCCCACCAGAAAGTATGATAATAGTATTATGTGTACACTTTAAAAAGAATCTTTATCTTTTAGAGATACAAACTGAGGTATCTGCAGATAAAATACAGGATAGCTGATATCTGCTTTGGGATGGTTTGGAGCCCTGTGGGGTGGGTGGGAAGTAGGTGAAGAGGAAAGTAAACAGGTTTGGCCAAGACAATACATTTGTTAGGGCTGCGTGGCAAATGGGAATTCAATTTGCCTTTCTGACTACTTTTGTGTATGTCTGGTAAATTTCTATAATAATATGTTCTTAAAATGTGAGAGGCGGGACACGTTTTATTTTTTATTTTACTTTATTTTTGTCATACTAGAAATTGAATCCAGGGGCTCTCTAGCACTGAGCTATGTCCTCAGCTCTTTTTATATATTTTAAAATTTTGAGACAAGGTCTCATTAAGTTCCCCAGACAGGGCTTCTTCAACTTGTGATTCTCTTGCCTCAGCTTCCAAGTAGATGGGAGTTCAAAACACTTTTTTGTGTGTGGTGTTGAGGATCAAACCCAGGACCTCGTGTATATTAGAGAAGTGCTTTACCTCTGAGCTATACCCCCAGCCCCTTGGACTTTTTTTTTTTTTGTTTTTTTGGTACCAGGGATCAAATTCTGGTCTTTGTGTTTGCAAGGCAGGCAGTAGAACCACTGAGCTAAATCCCCAGCCCCCCTTGGACATTTTTAGACATTATCCTCTGTATGAAATGAGGGATGTATGTCTGTGCATATGCGTGTGTGTATAACATTATATATATACCCCCAGCCCCTTGGACTTTTTTTTTTTTTGTTTTTTTGGTACCAGGGATCAAATTCTGGTCTTTGTGTTTGCAAGGCAGGCAGTAGAACCACTGAGCTAAATCCCCAGCCCCCCTTGGACATTTTTAGACATTATCCTCTGTATGAAATGAGGGATGTATGTCTGTGCATATGCGTGTGTGTATAACATTATATATATATTTATATATATAAATATATATTATATATAAAACATGGAAGTAAAATAAAAAATGAGAGGGAGATACACTCTTTGTACTTAAAAAATATATCATCATTGTTCGCAATATTGGAGGTTGAACCCAAGGTCTTCACACTGAGCTACATCCCAATCTCCCTTTGAAATATTTGGAAACAGCATCTTGCTAAGTAACCAAGATGCCCAGGCTAAGCTTGAACTTGAAACTTTTCTGCCCCCACCTCTCTGAGTACTGAGGTTATAAGTTTGCACTGCCACCACTCCTGGCGCACTTACTATTATTTTAAAAGTAAAATAAAACACAATAAAAAACCCCAATAAGACATGAACCTGCGTTTTATTACCAGCTGTGCGACAACTTGCAATGGGTGTTGGCCTCAGTTTCTTCTTTGTAGAGAACAGAAAATGGTCCCTTCCTGCCACTGAGGTGGGGAAAGGAGCAGAACTAATGTGTGCAGACTACCCGGACAAAGCTGGAAGATGGAAGTTCCCAGTCAGGCTGGTAGGAATAGTAAGGCTGTGGTGTTAGTATGTGTACCATGAGATTGTAGATGGGAAAGAAAGCCTTTGGAGCCCCTTGGAAGAAACACACTATAAGGTGTCCAGGTGTGATGCCCATTTCATATTCATCAAGTTCTTGCTGTTCATTAGGCGAGGAGGCGTGGAGGCCTGGCTGTCGAGTTTAATCAGACTCACCAGATAACTGCTCTACTTCACCCATGACTTTATGTGCACAGATGACTCTCACACCCCAGCCCCCTTCCTCATGGGACGGACCTGAAAGCTGACTCAGTCATTTTCACATGAGTTAATTTCTAGGGCGAGCTAGAGGCTCACCCTGGCAAGAGCAATATGTGACTGGCGGCTTACACTTCCCAAAACCTCCACAGAGATGTCTGGGACCAACATAAACGGTCGACCCTCCCATGAATTATTCTGGTTCAAAGGCGGTTCGGTTGCCCTCTCGGCTGACTGCTTAGCATGGCTCAGAGGTCTCTCGGACAGTCTGTCTAGAATGAATACAAAGGCTGAACTTCGTCCCTTCTCCTGACCAGTAAATTCCGAACCTGTTAAGGTGTTCATCTCTTCCCACTCACTTCTACAAGTTTCTCCAGGGACCTGTAGGTTAGGGGTGATCAAGCTAGGAGCAGGGCTTGAAATCTGACATTCAACACTGTTGCCTCTGGAAGCTGCCAGTGAGGATTCGATGCCTTAAGGCAGCTGCGAGGGAGATGCTGTTTGCCCTATATCATTTTACTATTATATTACTGCATTTTTCACTGTGGTCCCCTGTATAATTGTATTTGTTTTCAGTAGGAAGGAAATTGTAACATCTTTTTCACTTCCGCAGTGACTGCCAAGTGGATTTTAACTGGGTTACCCCATTGAGAAAGGGGGGATTTGGGATGTGTGTCTGCTAGGAAGAAGCATCACTTGGTCAAGGCTTGTGATTGCAGGGGCTGGGATCTCTGGAGCAAGACCGTCAAAGGCAGCAGAAGGGGACAGAGACCTCAGTCACTCTCCAGGTGATGGTTACAGCCGACAGCTCAGACTTGGCTCTTTAGGAGGAAGGTTACAGTTGAGCGAGCTCTTCAACTACTGAAGCACAGAGCAAGTGGCTGCTGGGCTCACTCTGCTTGCACCGTCCCAGCATGAAACATCAGAACACCTTTGTTTGAATTCTTGCCTCCAGTAATTATAATAAGTGCTAAAGTATATTGAGTGTAGACCAGGTGCAAGATACTTAAAAATGTATTTCATATGTCCTTATGCATTTAACGTTGACAACAATCTTTGAAAGAAGGGCTATTTTATGCCTATTTTACGGATTAAGCAGCAGAGGTACTAAAAGTTGAAGTCACCTGAGCTTATGCCACTGATTAACAGAGGATATGAACTGTAGAAAGCTGACTCCCGATTTTGGGCTTAAATGTGCAAAAACAACAAAAAATTCAACTCCCCCACTCCTCTCTTTCTCTCTCCCTCTCTTTTGTGGTGCCGTGAATCTGACAACCCAGGGCCTCATGCCTGCTATTGCTGGATGAGCGCTCTACCACCAACCTATATTCTAGCCTAGAGTTGACCGTCAGAGCACTCTCATGTTGACTCATCTTGCTTAACAGCCCCATGAATAACACCCTGTGGGGATGCTACACTCATTTTTGGGCCTCATTTGGTGGCAACCATAGAAGCCCGATTCAAACTGGATTAGGGATAAAGGAGAAATTATTGGGGCCCAAAGCTAAAAAGTGAAGGTAAACTGGGGCTTCAGACATGGTTGTCCCCAGGCTTGGTTCCCTCTACCTGCCTCGGAACTTCTATGTCCATTCTGAACTAGTTCCTATGGCTGGGAGGGGGAGGTACTGACTGGATGCGCCTGTGTCACCCTGGAAACCCACACTGTATGGACTCTGAGTGAGCAAGACATTAACCAAAAGGAAACACCAAGACGCCATTACTACAAAAAATAAGTCTGGACAGGGACAGAGGGATGATGTCTTTGCCTTTTATCAGAAATGAGAGTCACAGTCAGGAAGCGATTGGTCTTGATTATAGCAATAGGGTGTTGAGCAATGGTAAAGACAGCAGTAAATATTAACAATACCTGCTTTTTCAGGTTGTTATAAGGAATAGACTCTGTGCCTGGCACAGAGTAGAAGATACTCGTTAAGTTTGCTTCACTGAATTAAATAACAGTTTTCACGAACTAAAGCAATCATGTGGCAATATCCCCAAATTCTGCTCAGGGAAATCTAATATTGGAAGATGTTGCTGTCCATTTTCTGTCATTATGATTCATCACCACAGGTTATTTTGTGTGTGTGTGTGTGTCTTTTTGAGACAAAGTCTTGCCATATAGCTCAGGCTGGACTCAAATTCACTACACTGCCCATGTTTCATCACATGAACTTTTGGGGAATGCACGCAAAGTGTAACAGGATGTCTTTTTTTCCTTTGCATTGGAACAGAAAACCAAACAAGCTTTGTTGTTGTATCTCTCATAAGACTGGAAGGAATGTAAGAGTAAGGCTTTCACCTCACAAGATCTCCTAGGCACTTCCATGATGTAAATCCTATAGCCAGCAGCCATTCCCATGGGCTCTCAACAGAAAGCTGCCTGCTCATTGCTGGGTAGCAGCAGCAGCACAAACATATTTCTCAAAATGTGATATGTTTATTTGCTCTAAATCAAGCTCAAACACTTTTCCTGGCTTAAGCTCATCTTTGATCCAGATTTAATGAAGGCACAAATACAGAGACATATGCCATTCGGATTTTAGACATCCTCTGGGAAAGTGTCAGTAAGCAATTTGCTAAGACTGATGAATGACTTTGGCAAAGGAGTTCAAAGCCAGTGTCAGAGGGGCCCTGCTGAAGCAGGGGAGAGGCAGGAGAAGCTGCAGACTGGATGGGAAGCACTAAGCCTCCCTCCTGCATGCATACCCTGACCTGGGATGGGGGGACCTCTGAGTAAATTGCTGAGAGCTGCAGTGAGGCAGAAGGGGCACACAAAGGGGAACTGAGAGTCCTCTGTGGACCCAGAGACACTTCACAGAAGGCAGGCCAACCAATCAGCTCTGTAGGAAGCTTAGAGTTCAGGCCAAAGAAAGTGTCAGGCGGATAGATGGTCTTGGAAAAGTGATTATCCCCAGAAAGGCCAACTGGGTGTCTGAGGGGTGAAGGTGGGAGAAACACTTCCTGGCCTCTTTGTATATCCTTATGTGTCTTAAATTTTGGACAATATGCAGGAATGTGACATTTCATGTCACACAATAATGCTATTTGTATATACATTTAGGTGACAATAAATTCTGTTTGCACACATAGGTATATAAAACTCAAAAGAATATGAACTGGAAGGATACGATTTGCTTCTTGGAAGGAAGAGATGGAAATGAGTGGTAGACTATTAAGAGCCACTTAGTTTTTCTAACCTGATTTACTTCTAAGAAAATGACTGAAAGCCAACACAAAGTGTTGGGGGATATGAAATGTTTTCATATTATTCTGTGTGGCATGCTTGCATTTTTAAAGACTTCCCAAAACATAACAGGCTCATGCCTGAGCTAAGGCATGTCCCTTCCGGGTAACTGCAAGAGAGTCAAGTGTGAAGCTCAGGTTCTGATGAAGAAGAACAGGAGTTGGAGAACCATGGGGCCTACTCTGTACATGGGGGCTGCGTGTCTGGCTGCCATTTCAGTGCTCAGGGTTCCTCAACTCCCAGTCTCACCCCTCTCCTGCACGTGATTCTACAGATCTGTCCAGGAAGGAGCCTGGCCTTCAGCCAGGGGAAGGTGGTTCCCCAGGGAGATGCAGAGGAAGAGGGGGAAAGATGAGATCACAGTTGCTGTGCTCCAGACCTGAGATAGGAAGCTGAGAGCAATGGTGGTTGCAGGAGGAGTGGAAGAGAGTGGCCCATTCCGACACGTTGCAACCCCCCCCAACCCCAAGGCACTCAGTTACTCTGGGAGGGGGAGGTGAACAGAGATCAGGGACATTAGTGCAGATGCAATCTCTGTAAGCTGAAAGCCTAGAAAATGCCTGCCAAGTGCAAGTACACTCATCACCTTCCCTTCTGCGGCTGCCCCACCAGATTCCAGGGCTGTGCACTCAAAACAAATCACATCCAGAGCAGATGAGGGGGCCGAGGTGGGAGGGGTTTTCATTCCAGCCCACTCTGGATTTTCCAAAGTAATTCCTTCTCAGCAAAGAGTCTTTGTCCCCAGCCCTGGGATGGCATAGCAGGTCAGAGCAAAAGGAACACTTCACACCCACTCGGCCAGGCACATTTATTTTGATTACTCTCATACCCTTGTCAAAAATGGTGCCAACGTGTATAAACAGACCAACTTTTGGGATTGCTTCAATCTAATCATATTAAATTATTTGCTCTCTTGGCCTTGAGGGGGTTCCAAGGGAAAGCGATTGAAGTTGAGTCCAAAAATAGCTACCTTTGATTTCAAACCCCAGTGCTAACATGGGTGAACTTCTCAGCGCTTCTGGTGCTGATGTCAGTGAGCCTGGACCGTTTGAGTCAGGGCCTGGGAGTGAGGTGGCACCACCTCTGCTTATTTTTCTTCCAAAGCCCCATGAAGAGAAGAAAAGAGACATTTTAAGGAAAACTCTTAGCAGTCACGGATTTAAGTGCCAACTGGGGAGCATAATGAGTCCAACACCAGGATCATGGGAAGCAATTTAATTTCTTGAGTTTTGGAGGGGACACCCAGAGTACAGCACAAGTAATTCCAAATCCCCAACATTTGTGTAGTTCAGGCCATCAGGACTACTACCAATGGAGCAAGTCTCAGAGGGGAGCAAGAGACCAGAGAGGAGAAATAATGTCTAGAAACTGGCATATTTTGACCCCCTAAACCTCAACACCACAAAAACTTGGCTAGATGGGGGAAAAGAGTGTGTATTAAAAAGCAAGGCCTTTACAACAAAGTAGATGTCGCTTCCAATCCTGCAATTTCCTGTCTTCAGTAAGTTTTTTTAATTTCTGGAAAGCTCAGTTCTTTTTATTGGAAATTACAGATCATAGGAATCATGTAGGGCTGTTGTCCTTTGAGAATATCTGTCCAGTGCTGAAATCTGGCACAGCATGCAGAAAGCAGGCATTTAAATGAATGTGTACCCTTTCCTCATCTTTGGCCTTGCACCACCTGGATCTTGGGGATTTGTACAGAGTTTTGCACATTGTAGGTGTTTGTTAAATGTTCACAGATTGAATAAAGGTTATCTTTGTCTGTCTTCTGCTGCTGTGATACAATGTGTGAGACTGAGTAATTTATAAAGAAAAGAGATCTTACAATTTTGGAAGCTGGGACATCTAAGAACTTAATGATGGTATCTGACAAGGCCCCTGTATCAGTCAGTGCTTACTAGGGAAACAGATTTAATACAAGATACAGAAATATATAAGGATTTACAAGGTAGGCCTACCTTGGCTGCCTGCAGAGTCAAGGGTGAAAGATTATAAAAGGACTGTCTGTATGTAGGAGATGTGAAGCATCCAGCTGAAGGTTGAAGGCTCACGGTAGAGTCCTGTGCAAGTCCATATCAGGAAGCTGAAGGATCCACACTGGCAGGCCGAACAGTCTGCACTAGAAGTCAAGAGACAATGTCCAAGGGAAGGCAAAGACGAGAGAAAAAGAAGCAAGGTTTTCTTCTCTATTTCCCTTTTATTCCATTCAGGGAGACAAGCCTACCCAGAGTAAGTCTTCTGTCTTCAATGAATCTCTTCAGCCACACCCAGCAGTACGCTGGTTCAATTTATTTGGGAATTTCTTACTCAAGTTGACACAGTGAGTTAACTATCACAGGGCTGGAAGGGAGTACATGAGACACAGAGAAAAATCAGGCCCAACTCAACCTCCCCCACCCACTGCAAACCAGGGGTGGAATTCAGGACCCTGTGCTTGCCAGGCAGGCATGGTGCCACTGAGCTAGATCCTGGACTGCAACTCATCCTTTTATCAGAAGCCCACTACCATGTTGACTAACCCACTCCCTTGACAATGGCTTTAATCCACTCATGAAGATGGTACCTTGATGATGTAATCACTTTGTAAAGTTCTCATGTCTTATTATTATGGCAATGGCAGTTGAATTTCATGAGTTTTGGAGGAGACACCCAAAGTAGAGCAGACAGTCAGTCTCCTACATTTGTGTAGTTCTAGTCCTCAGGACTCTCAACGGAGCAAGACATAGTCCTTCAGAAATTGGTTCTTAGTAGGAGTTGTAAGAACAGCACTGAGCTAACTGCATTGGAGGATATATTAGCCAAGGGAGTCAGATGGAGATGTTAGTATCAGGTGCAGCAGACCAAGCCTGAACGTGGTCTTTTGCCTCCCTACTCCCTTTCTCTTCAATAGACTAAGACTGTAGACCCTGGATGGCACAGCCCCAGGAGACAATTACATAATGTATCCTTCTTCCTTGTTCCCTTTCTGCACATGCCCTGATCATGAGATAATCATGCTATGTTCAGCCTAGGGCACGTAGGCCACGTAGCACTAGTTACCCTGTCTTCTCTTCCTGTTTGTCTTACACTATAAATAAAGAGCGCCTGGACCCCAGGGGCACATTAACTCTCAACAGGCTGTGGTTCCACCTGTTCTCAGCTTTCAAGGATAATCTTGGTATATATCCTTCTTTCTTGTTGTTTTGCAATTTTCTTCATCTCCCACCGCTCTCCCTGGCTTCAGACCCTGTGCTGTGCAGGTCGCAGCAATCAGGAGCTCCTTCTGGTGCTCTCCGCAGCATCGAGCCCATCATGTGTCTTGCTTACTCTGGGAGTAGAATAAGCATTAGTCACATTCCAGCCTGGCAGCTCTGGAGTTCCCAGGAGACTAGAAGAGAAAAAAATGTTAATCACAGCTATAGGATTCAAATGCAAGTATCCACGTTAAGCCAGTCTCTCTCCTCATTTATGAAGTTTTTTCCCAGGCATTTCTAGCTGGTGAGCTCAACTTCCCTCTTTAAGCATTGCCCATCCCAATAACTGGCACCATCATCCATCTGGTCACCTGGAACAGAGCCACTCATGGAACTGACAAAGGCCTGCTAATAGGTATTGGGGATACAGCAGAGACCAAGGCACAACCAGACCTTGTCCTCATGAGGTTCACTCACTCCTAGATGGAAAATCATGAGAATTGCCTTTGACTTGTATTTATTCTAAATATTCCAAATATGTTTCAAAGCACCTCTCTTTTTTCCATTTCTAATGTCCCTATCAGAATTCAGTAGACTGTTTCAACAGCTTACTAATTGGTCTCTGGCCTCCACCTCAGGCTCCTTCTCCCAGTGTGTCTCTAGAAGGATCTTCCTACTGTTCAGATCTGAACACATCACACCCTAATTTGGAATAGACAGTAGAATCCACTTCAAATTGTTACTTTTTTTTTTTTTTTTTTTTTT
>NW_022900921.1:26080021-26094746 GCF_012274545.1 Fukomys damarensis | reverse complement strand
TTTTTTTTTTTTTTTTTTTGAGACGGGGTCTCACTATATAGTTGAGACTGACCTGGAACTCACTATGTAGCTCAGGCTGGTCTCGAACTCACAGAGATCTTCTTGCCTCAGTCTCATTGTTTTATTATTTAGGTTTTCTGTCTGGCTCTGTGTTGGCATTGGGGTATGTGGCTGTAACCTATCCTAATTTTCACTCACCTTTCCATCACCATCTCATTCAGTTCCTTGTCTCTGTTCTGCTTCCACTAAGACCTGATGGCTTTTTATGCCTAAATGCCTCTCCTTATTCTGTTCCCTCTGACCTGTCTCCCTGAACACTTTTAATTCAGCTAGAGGCTCACTATGGGCTCTGCAAGGTTATCTGTTTTCTCCTCTGTATCCCTCCTACATCATCACAGCAGTCCCTCCACTGGAGTGTGAGGATTTGACTGCTCTCCTAGACCGTGAAGCCTTTGAGGTTAGGCAAATGACCTCATCCATTCTACAAATATATGCTGAGCCCCAGATGTAGGCCCTAGTGTCAAAGAAGATTACGTCCTCGTTTTGGGGCTTACATTTTGATAAAGAGACATCAAAAAGTAAATGGATCAATTTATTTGAGGAAGGGTTAGATTTGTAAAGGGTGATTCAATAAAGGGTGACACGAGAATGGGGAAGGGATCAATATAGGAAGGGTGGTCAGGGAAGATGTCCTTGAGACAGTGACATGTAATGAGAGGTAGCCAGCCCCCTGGGAGGTCTGGGTTCTGCAGTCTTTATACAAAGCGGACATCAGGAAGTATTCGTGGAATAAGTAATTAAGTGTGTAAAATTTTCCCCCTACACAAGTGGAGATATAGTTACATTATGTAAGTCCATAATATAATGTGCTGGTCATTAAATAACAAAAGATTTTTCCAGTTTCATAAGCTGGACTATTAGGAATCTGCTACGGCTTAAATATGGTTTGTCACCTCGGAAACTCAACTTGAAATGTTCCCAGTGCAACAGTGGTGAGACTTTAACAGGTGATAAGGATGTTAAGAGATATCAGTGTAGTCTTAATGAGACTGGATTAGGTGCTAAGAGGGTGATTATTGTAAGTCAGGGCTACCATTTGTGTTTGTCTCTTCTACAGTTTTCACTTTGTGCTTTTCTTCCATGTTATGATAGCATAAGACCCTTACCAAAGAAGCCAGAAGCTGGTAGCATGCTCACGGACTTCCCAGTCTAAAAAACTATAAGCCAAAATAAATCTCTATTCCTTATTAATCATTCAGTCTCATGTATCCTGCTATAACAACTGAAAATGGACTAAGACAGAATCCCGAGAGCCATATTTAGAGCTTATATACTGATATATGAATTAGGACATTTTTGTTGTACATCCCGCAGGATTGCCCTTGTCGGCAAGTAACAGAAAATTTGACTACCAGTGGTTTAAATTGTAAGAGTATTTATTGCTCCTTCAACACTGGCTTTTTTTTAACCTTTTTTATACCCTGTAAATCTGATGAAGCTAAGAACTTTTTGGAAAAAACAATTTTAAGATAAAATGAAATACATTTATAAATGAAACAAATTATATTGAAACAGATTCAGCTATATACTAAAAATATAAATGCATGATAGTATAGGTATGTGTTTTTATCATTAAATTAAAAAAAAAAACAAGTAGCAGGACTCACCCCTATTGTGAGTAGAAATTGAGATGTTAATGAGGACTCAGAAGGAAGCAAGGAGCATCTCAGAGAAAATAGGGATTGTTTTAGAGAATACTTAATTCATTGTAAGTAGACTTTGGTAAAAGTGGGGATGTTATAAGCACCTCTAGTGAAGACTCAGAAGAGGAGTATGTTATTGAAAACAAAGAAAAGAGAATTCTTTCCATACAGCGCCAGAAAAGTAAGCTGACTTTCATCCTACATTTCTGTAGAAAAAGAACTTACATGGGATACTCTTAGATATCTGGCTGAGGAGATTTCCTTGTGAAGTGTTGAAGGCACATCCTGGTTTCTTCTTGCTGCTTGTAATAAGAGGTGAGAGGAAATGGGCAAGTTGAGGAAAAAATTATCAACTAAAACAGGAACAAGTAGTTCATGATTTGGGAAATTCTCAACTTATCGACATGATAAAAGATTTTATCAAAAGGTGCTAAAATTAGATTTGCTGTCAAGAAAATAAGTTCTAAAGAGAAAGCCAAGTGGGTTTATCTAACTTTTGCTAGTGCCTCAAAAGGAAGAATATTCTTATAAAAGAGAGAGTTCTTTTAAAAGATTAAAGGTGCTATAATGGATTCCCTCAGCCATCATAGCAGAAGACAGGAATCAAGATGGAGTTATGCAAAAAAAGATCTGTGAAGGAGCCTCTTTGTCTAATGAGTGAATTCTCAGGATACACAAGAGATCCACAGGCTATAGAGAATTTAAAAAAAATTTATTAACAGAAACACTTCCATCTTGGAATGTCAGTCGAAGGATGAAATGAGAGAAGGTGGTCAGACTCACAAAGCTCTCTAGGCAGGAAACAAGCTGATAAAACCATTCAGTTATAAATGCTTACTAATTCAAGAAAAAATATGAAGGATCCCCAGGGCAGAGAAACATGTCAGGGGGCACAGACATGAACCACAGGAGATTATTTCTTATCTGGATTTCAACATTGCGAGGGCTGTGACTCATTTTTCTGCTCCATTCTCTTCTCTTTTGAACAGGAATGTCTACAACTGTTATCCTATCTATGCCTGTCCGATCCTTGCATTTTGAAATAGATACCCTTCTCCAGTTCTACATGTCCAGAGACAGGGAGGAATTTTGCTCCAGGATGGACCATACCTAGAGTCTCACTCATACCTGATTTAGATAGTGAAACCTGAGTCTTTTGAACTAATGCAATTTTGAACTTTGAGTTGATGTTGTAATGGCAGAAGACATTTGGGGATACTGGAATGGACCAAATACTGTGGAATGGAGGTGATTCTTTGAAGGTCAGAGCCTAAAATACAGTGATGGATTTTCAGGTATTGCTAATGTTACTATCAATTGCCACTTAGATTCATAATTGAAGAAAATACTAAAATTCAGTTAGAAATTTATGAAGATAATGAAGCAATTTTTCCTCCAGCCAACTCCATAAACCCTGTGTGAAGAATTCCATCCAACCCAGCTATTTTTCCTGTAGGTATCTTTCCTGAAGAGCTAAAGACATTATACCACAGTGATACATGTATTCCCATGTTTATAGGAGACAAATCATCATAATAGCTAAATTTTGAAAGTGGCCTATATGTCCATCAACACATGAATGAAATAAAGGAAATGTAATATTTATGTATAACAGGGAGTACTATTCTGTCATAAAGGATAGATGAGTTATTTGTAGGAAAATGCATATCTTGAAAACACAGTATTAAGTGAAATAAATCAGACACATACCTTTAAGTATCACATGGTTTCTCTTATATGTGAAACTCAAATATAAATAAAGAGCAAAATATAAGATAGATAATAGGAAATTTGGAGATAGATCTTTAGTAAATGGTTGAGGGATCAAAAAGGAGAGAAGGGGATGAAAAATGAATTATGATGTTTATGTACATGTACCAGCTCCTCATGAGGAAAGAAATCATTATGTACTGCAAACATGTACTCATCCAAAATAAAAATTGAAAACAAAGAATATGTAACTTGGGAGCTAAGATTATAGCCCAGTGGTAAAGTATGTGCATCTTATGCTCTGGGTTAAATTTTCAACACCAAAAACCAAAACCAAAATAAAACCAAATAAACAGAACAACAACAACAGTAAGTTGATTAAGAGGAGGCAGTCCCTGGGAATCATTAGGTACCTTTATATCTTTTTTGCTACTTCATCCTTGGTGAGTGACCAAGTTTCCATAAAATAGCTGCCACAGCTCCAAGCCTCACATCCTCATCCACCAACCTCCCAGGTGGATGAGAAGAAAAGGGAAAATAGGATTGAAAGGACTTTTTCTGTGAGCTATTCTTATCTCTACTGAGACATCTTCCCTGAAAGTCCCCAGTAAGCTTCCTCCTTAGTCTCATGCACATGGTCACTGACAAAGGAGAATTAAAGTCCTATACCCTGATTAGCTTAGACTAGGGGTCAGCAGACATTTTTGGTAAAGGATAAAATGGAAAATATTTTAGTCTTTGTAGGCAATAGAGTCTGGGTTGAGATTATTCAATTTTGCTGCAGTAGCAAGAAAGCAGTTAGGGAAGATACATAAACAAATAGGGGTGGCTGGGGCTGTCAGATTCTGTCTGTAAGAGTATGGAATGCTCAATTAAATTTGATTTTTGTGTTTGGTGCTAGGAATTGAATTCTGAGGCTTCACAAGTCTAGGCATGTGTTTACCACTGAGTTACATCCCAGGCCCAATTAACTTTAAACTTCAGATTAGAAAAAATGCTTTTTTAGTATAAATATATCTTGTGTAATATTTGGAACAAACTTGCAGTAAGGATTACCTGTGGTTTGTCTGACATTCTAACTGAATGGGGTATCCTGCATTTTACCTGGCAGCCATAGGGAGTCTTTGTGACAATCCATTCCTGTTGGTTTGCTGGAAAGAGTCCATCCTTTATCACCAGAAACCCCAAGTTATTCCTTGACAAGCATAAAGAGTTGGTCACCCTGTCAATAAAAGTTATAGACATAGAAATTTGAATTTCATATAATTTTGTTGAGTATTTCACAATTACTTGTATTTTGATTTGTAAAAATCATTTTAAAAACACATAAAAACATTTTTTTTTAGCTCCCCAGCTGTACACAGAACAGGCTATGGAATGAATTTGGCATGTGATCAGTAATTTGCTGACCCCTGGCTTAGGCCATCCATGATTTTTTTCCCCCAGGGATGGACATATTTCTACCTAAACAAAATTAGCATTCCATTAGCAAGGAAGATAGGTATGGCTGTGGGGAGGCAGCTGAGGGTGTCTGCCAAAGATCAGACACCTCCTTCCCTGAAGACCTTGTGTATTTAATTCTGCAAGACTGCTGCTGGCCACAGCTTGCTCAACCTTCACCTCTTAGACATCCGGTGGCCTTTCTCTCAAGCTGGTGTTTCCCTCAAAAGCTGTTCAAACAAACTAGGAGTGTAGTAAAACTGGTGGAAAAAATTTTGCCCTTTTCTTGTTACATGTTAGGTATAATCTTGAGCAAATCCATTGCTCCCTCTGGGCCATAGCTGTCTGAGTATCCCCAGCTCAATGAAGTTGAGACAGGAAGATCTCTCTGGTCTTTAAGGGCACTGAATTTTCATGATTCAAATCCTACACTTTGTTGTGTATAATCTCAACTGAATCATCCAACAACTCTGTAATGAGAGTTATTTTCTCTCTTAGCTAGGAGCAGATAGTAAAACTCAAACATCCTTCCCTGCTTCCCCCATACTTCCACTGCCCTCCTCCTGTCTGATCCCCACCCTGGAGGACCAAAGAGGAAAGAGTCCCACATTCCAAAAGAATGAGGGTCCTAGTGTCCCTGCTTGTAAACTCCCAGATGAGCAGAACTCCAGACGGTGCCTGTTTATCTGTGGTTCTAACCCAATTAGGACAAATTATCATTTCTTCGGTTTGATGCATCTCCTGGGCATCCTAAAGCAGTAGGCAAAAACCATGCAGAGTTTGCATTATTTCAACTTTTCCGTCAGCAACTTTTATGATCAGATTTAAAAACTGGTTGTAAAAAACTTGCTTCAGACCCCAACTTGGCAATAGCAGACAATTTCGTTCTTTCCTGTCCAAAATTTAGAAGAATTTCCCCCCAGGCACACACACACACACACACTCACACACACACACACACACACACACACACACACACACACACACATACGCACACACAGAGAGAGAGAGAGAGAGAGAGAGAGAGAGAATATAAATTTCTCATCTTTAATAGGCTCATGTCTTCTAAATGAGTGTTTAGTCATTCCATAAGTACGGAGAGGAGGTGAATAGAAGGCAAACATACAGCTGTTCTCATCAACTAATCTTTCCTGGAGGGCCCTTCCTTCCTTCCTTCCTTCCTTCCTTCCTTCCTTCCTTCCTTCCTTCCTTCCTTCCTTCCCTTTTTCTCTCCTTTCCTGCTTGCATGTTTGTGCTGGAGCTGGAACCCAGGGCCTCCAGCATGCTAACCAAGCACTCAGACTCTAAGCTACACTCCCACCTACAAGTTGTTTTTTATTTCAACAGCTGGACATCTCTATGGATTTAAAATACTGAGAAGAAGGTCTTGTGCAGCTGGTCCATGAGGAGCATGGGTTAGTGAAACAAATGGCCCTGTTGACCAGGATGAACGTTTTTGGTCATTTCTGCAGCAGCAGATGCCCTCATGGGCAGGTGGGCTCATAGGCAGACCAGCACAATGAAACGCTGGCATTCACCTGCCTTGCCCAGACAGCTGTCAAGGTTCTCTTGATCATCTACATCGCTATTCTTGGCTCTCTTTCCTTTTTCCGGGTCACGGTAGGAGAAAGAGGTCTGGGTGACCTGAGGGTCGTATGGAGTCCACCATCCTAGAGTTCCTGTGTACTTAGAGGCCACAGAGTTCATTCCTCTGGACACATGGCTCCCTCCCAGGATGCACTTCAGGGGAAATCAAAGGAGTCCTGTGAGTGTCAAGCTGCTACTTGCTCTTCCCCAGAGAGCACCTTCTCCACCACCAATTACCACATCATCATAAACACTCAGGAGAGACATGATGTAAAAATGAAATTACTGAAAACATTTTTGGACTAACACTTGGCTTTATATAAACTCACAGACAATCCTATAAGGCACTCAAGCAGATTATGGGTTTGAGCAAAGCTGGAAAATTGCTGCCATTATATTGTTATTATTAACACCTTGTAATTAGCCCTGAGGAATCCCAAAGTTCTCTTTCTTGATTTGGCTTTAATGAAGGAAAATTGCTACCTTTGCAAGTTGGATGGCGCCCGTTCTGATTAACCTTAAGTATATAGGACTATTATTTTGAAAATGTTTGCTATCATGTGAATATTAGCATTACATACAACTGGGAAGGTGGGGCAGGAGGGTGGAGAGGAGCAGGCCCTGTCTTCTCTGCTCTTCTTGTCCTCTCTTCTTCCACTCCAAAAGAAGGTGAATCATGCGCTTACTTCAGCTGTAGTTCTTGCTTGGAAGATCAAGCATGAAAGCCCTGTAAGGCCATGACCGCAATTTCTTGGCTTTGCCAGGCTCCCCTGGCAAGAGTCTTGGCTGCCAGCTTCTCTCCCTGTGGACTGCATAGGCTGCTGGTGTAATTGTCCTGGGCAGTTTTGTCATTACATTGACAGTGACCCATGAGGATGAGATCACATGGGAGTTAGCACCTTGTGTCATAAAGTCAATTTTATCCGCATGTCCCAGGAGTCTCCAGAGGCCCCTTCATACCTCCTGGGGCACTGTGTCTTTAGGGAAGCACCACCAACATTAATAAAAGATCGCTGTATATTCCTCAACTGCCCTCCCACAGTGGAGCACTATTTTCATTACCTTCTCTGGGAAAACCATACATTAAAGAGAACTCGTTTGATGTTATCTATAATTAATTTGTATTTTGATAATATAGTGAAGGAATTTTACATGTGATGACTTACCTATTCATTATTTCTTTTCTTTTGAACTCCTGTGACCACTTAATAACTCAAGTTGAAGCATGGCGGCTTGACATTCTCCCCACCCACTTTTCAGGAAGGGGAAGGTGTTGCCTCTCACATGGAAACAAATTGCTTTAAATAATGACTTTGTGCAAAATTAGCCATACATAATTGAAAAATTCTATAGATGAATACCAAGTAACTTGAGATGATTGGTTCACGGAGGTGCTTGGAACCTGTCCTCCCACTGGAAGCTATTCTAACTCAGCCCAGACCTTGGCAATGGGACAGATGTCTTTGTTGATTTGTTTGTATGTTTGCCCTCCTCCCATCTTCCCAAGAGATGACGGAAAAGCTTATTTATAGGTAGAGATAGTACAACAACAAATGTGCCGAGCATAGTAATAATAACAAAAATGTTACCCCTGAAGGAGCTGATCTCCCCATACGCTTGTGAGAAGAGCTGATGGCTCGGACTGAGACGTGTCTATTCACCAGATCCACCACTGAGCTCTCACAGTAGCAATGGCCAATCTCTCTCTTGCTTTTTGGGAGCCAAGGTCCAGAGACCTCACTGCACCTTGGACACCTTGTGTACCTCCCCAGTTAGCTGTTCTCATGTGTTGAGAGAAAAATGTTGCACCTTTTCATGAAAAGCAGTTGGCTCCTCTGTGTTTAAAATACATTAGCTGGAAGGGCTAGGGTGCAGCTCAGTGGCAGGGCACCCTCCTAGCCTGTGTGCAGCCTTGGATTTCATCTCTAGCTCGGAAACAAAAGAAAAAGCAGCTCTGTACCTTGAGAGTAAGTGGCCACGCATGGTGAACAGGCAGGGAGTGGGGGAGTCTTACCCTTGTCTCTAAGTCACAGCTTGGGGCAGAGCACATGCACTGCCCAGCTCACGGGGCTTTGTGGGATGCAGATTAAACATTCAGTGAAGCAGGCAGTGCCGGGAACATAGTAGGTCCTTTCTGCACGTCATTCTCTTCCCCTCCCCTCTGAAGGTTTAGTGAGCTTCAGAGCTTTTGTTCTGGCCACTCCTGCAAGTGTTTAATCTCCCTGTCTCATTTTCTCTCATGTGTAATGGGATAATAAGACGTGTTGGCTGCCCTTCGCTCAAGATGAGAAGAGGATTAATGACTTAATGTTTATAAAGGGCTTTGAGATCTCCCTCTGAAAATCTCTTCAGTTGTATTTTTATTGGCATATTAAGACTTCTATCATCTCTGGGAAAAAACAACCAATAGAAAAATATAATCATAATTCAAAGGAGTTAATGAGGATATTATGGGAATAAAATCTCCACCTCCATTGCTTGTTTATGGAGTTGTCTCAGACAGTGCGGAGCATACCTGCTCTGCCCAGAGTGTGTGTCTGTGCTCTGGACCCCACTCAAGGGTCATTGAAGAACAGCTCTGTCTGGTGGTTTAAAACCTGATGTGCCCGTGCCCCAGGGAAATGAAAGCAGGTGACTTACCTGTATGAATTTGGTGAAGACCTTTTAAATCTTTGGAGAGTTGTCCCACATAGCTGTGCCCAACACTTCGTGTTAAGATGAAAGTCACACTTGCCTTGATTTATTTTTTTTATGTTTTGGTATCGGGGATTGAACTCGGGTCCTTGTGCTTGCAAGGTAGGCGGCGCAACTGCTGAGCTAAATCTCCGGCCCTACACTTTGCTTGATTTAGTCAGAAATTCATTTCTTCTGGATTGGCATTTGGAGGCTGGAGAGTCCTTAGGAAATAATAAAGCAACTGGGAAAAAGAACAGGTTTGGATTGAGTGGACTGTAATATTCTAGAGCAGGGTTTTTCAGTCCTACCTCTTATTCATTAGTGTCCTCCTAAGGAAATTTGTGGAATTTCTTTCTAATCTCCAATCTTCCATACTTCATGAAAATTTAATACTACAGATATACCATTTATCTACTTTATGTGCTATATGTACTTACATGCTTTGGATTTGTGCACTGAGCACTGAGCTAATCCTCATTCCTTTAACTTTTTTTTTTTTTTTAATTTTGAGGCAGAATCTCATTCATTAAAATTGCGTAGGTTGGGCTTGTACTTGTGATCCTCCTGCCTCATCCTCCAAGAGTGCTGGGATGAGAGGACTGCTCCACCACATCTGTCTTGTGACTGTGTTTTATACAAAAAAGAGCAAGATTTTTCCCTCCTCTACTCCCAGTCAGTACTTTTCCCTTGAGGGTGACATCAATCCTGTTGAGCAGGCCTGCTTTAGCATGACATAGGTGACAATTTTTTTTTTTGTTATGAAAAAGACTCAAAGACCTTATTTGGCCTCAACTTTATTCTCATGCCTATTTTCCAAAATGGGAAGTATTTCTTGTAAGGAGATCATGCAAAGAATCTAGAACTTCCAAGTAAAAAATTGGCTAAATAAGTTACAGTGTATTTCTTAAAATAGAAACTCTACAACCAACACCATTTACAAACATATTAACTTGCACACACAGTTGTTCAGAGAACAATTGTGAAGGGAAAACTGCAAGTTGCTTAGTCATATATTATGCAGGGACAGGTAGAGAAGACCTGCAGTTATATCTACCAGTGTTGTTGCTGGGTTGCAGAATTTGAAGGAATTCCCTCTCTTCCAGTATCTTTTCTTCTTTTCCTCCCTTCCTCCTTCTCTCCTTCTCTCCTTTCCTCTTCCTTCCCTTTTACTTTAACCTATATTTTGTAGTTTTCCTATAAAGAATTTTCATAATTGCATACTTAAAATAAGGAAATTTTGAAAATGCAAGCCAAACACGGTGGCACAAACCTATATTCGCAGAAATTGGGAATGCTGAGGCAGGAAGATTGCAAGTTTGAGCCCAGCCTGAGCAACTTAGCAATAACTTATCTTCGAATAAAAAAATAAAAAGGGCCTGGGAATGCAGCTCATTGCAAAAGCTCTGTCTGGGTTCAATCCCCAGTACTGGGGGCAAAAAGTACCCACACTCTAGATTTCTGAAAGATAATTATATGGCAGAACAGGGATTCGTGTAGTGGCCCAGACCTTCCATCTGGTGAGGACTAAGTGGTCCCAAAGTCCCCAGGGAAGAATAGCAACTTCCTGCTCACCCTTCCCAGTGTCCAACCATCAGGATCTTCTGTGAAAGGGCAGCTCAGTGTCCCTGATGAATGCTGGCTCTGAGAAGACAAATTCAAACTGGTTGGTGCTCAAGTTCTCTGAAAAGTCCAAGCAAGGTACACACCTTGCCTGGAGGCAAGTGTCAATCAGAGTCAGGTCCCCTCTCTGCACTTCCTAGTATCTCTGCTGGGACCACATGAGACCACTGAAGGCTAAGAGAAGTGGGCACAGCTCAGCTCAGTCCCCTGGGGTGTCCTCTATCATTTCTTCTTTATGTTGTATCTTGACATCACACGATAGGATGTCACGTTGTGGTTCAGCAGATTGTTTGTTAAGCCCTTGGTGTGAGGTCTGGAGTGTTGTAAACAAGTTTTCTAAATGAAGAAATGAAGCTTTGGGCCCTCAAATTGACCAACATCTTTGAAAAGGCTCAACAGGGATGGTTGACAGCACAGAAAATTCAATTTTCATTCTTGACTTTGATTTTTTTCCTACTTTTTGTCTTTGGAACTTGCTGCAGATTCTGTCTGGAACTGAAATCCCTGGATTTAGTTATATTAAAATATCCCCTCCTCCAATGCCATTTTCCCAGGAACTCTCTTACCCTGCTTAGTAGGTCAGATTCCTATTGGCTATTCTTAGAGCTCACTATATTCCCTTCTCCCTTCTTTGACCCTTATCAAAGTCATAATTATGTAGTTAAATGTGCAATTACTTAATGATATTAATAACAACACTTAATGAGCACTTACTAACGACCCAGCATTGTATTAAATGCTTTAACCCCAAATTCATCATCATTTAATCCTCACGACAATATCATGAAGCATCATTATTACTGTCATTTCACAGAAGAGGAAACTGAGGCTCAAAGATTACCCAATTAAGCTAAAGCTGCACAACCAGTTAGTATTAGTCAAGATTATTATCTAAGCTACCTAGTCTCAAAAGCCTATACAAGGATCACCTGTAGCAGAGACTTCTGCAGTATATTCCATGGGAGCAAATGTGTACATTAAAAACTAAGGAGTTTCCATGTGAAAATGTAGGCATCTGTTTTCTCTTAATGGATTGAAAGGTACAGCAATGCTGCCTCCATCCCTTCATGACAGCAGTCCCTGAATGAATGGAACATCCTCTTGTTTCTTTTTTTGTTTCTTTGTTTGTTTTTCGTTTTTTGGTATGGGGATCGAACTTGGGACATTGTGCTTGCAAGACAGTCTGCGGAACCACTGAATTTAATCCCCGGCCCCTGGAACAACCTCTCTCCAGCTCACCAGCTTGTGCATGTCCCTCTTCTGCTATAGGCTTTGGAGTTTACAATTGAGGCAACATTCTGCTGCTTCCATCTTTTATTTACTATTTCTTCTCCCTGGCCTAGGATCCAAGTCATGCTCAAGGAGATCACAATTTAGTCGGGAAGACAGGCTGTCAAGGAAATTATAGGGCAGGAGATAAGTGCTGGGAAGCTCATGACTATGTGGATGGATGGTGGGTTTGGGGGTTAAATCAGGCTTTCTAGTTAGGAATTATTGAATAGAATCTCAAGAGATGTCACAGGTTTTTGCTGGAGATTTAGGGGACCCCTCCATGTCTAAACAGAATGCATAGACCGTGTGAAGAGCTGGAGATCATACACATAGGATGTTCCTACAACTCCAAGTGGTTTAGTACAACTGGTGCCTGGGAAAGAGGGAGAGGACAGACAGTGAGGCTGCAAAAGTGGATGAGTCAGATGACAAAGAGCTTGTGTATCCTGGGGACCTGTCTTAGTTTGCTTGTACTGCTATGATGAAATTCTACAGATCAACCACAGAAATACGTTGCTCACAGTTAGAGAGGGTGGAAGTCCAAGACCAAGGTCTCACCATTTGCTATGTGGTGGCATTCTTCTTGCTGTGTCCTCACATGGAGAAATGCCAAAGACTATGTTTTCACATGGTGTAAAGTGGGAAGGATAAAAAGGCCTTAAGCTACTTCTTTTCAGCCATTTTATAAGGTACTAGTCCATTCATGAAGGTGGACCCCTCGTGACTTCATCAGTTCCCCAAAGGCCTCATCTGTTAGCATTATGGGGGTAAAGTTTCAACACATAAATCTCGACAAACCTTCAGACCATGAGCAGGTCTTCCATAGGATGTGCACAAACACTCAAATGTCCTCCCCCTTCCAGGCAATGGTAGGATTGTTCTTCACTTCCCCATGGGACTAGTGGTCATGTGACTCTCTTGGCCCATGAAAGGTGAGCCTGAGTGACAGGTGTTGTTTCTTTGTGACGGTTTTGAGTCACTGCTCTATTTAACACATTCCTTTGCCTGCCTTGTGTTATGTGGGCACACATGGCAATGGAAACTTTGTCAGATTTTTTCATTAAATTTATCGGTATATTTTAGGTATACAATATGATGACATTCATCATTGGGAATTTGTACCTTTACATGATATATCTTGGTTCTTATTTTTTCCCCATCCCCTGCCCTCCCTTCAACCTTTCTACCCCTCCCTATTTACAAAGACTGTTTCGATTTCTTCATTTTTTCCTTTCCGTTCTTTCCTTTCCCCTACTTCTCCCACTTCCTCTTCCCTTTAGACCTCTTCTTCCTGTTTCACATTATCAATTATGCTCGTAAGTGAAATAATAAGGACACACATATATAAATACCAAATAGTTTCTTTGGTATGAGAAATTTTGTCAATTTTTATCCCTGAATGACACTGACACATAGAGACCTCTCATTACTCTGTCAAACTATGATGGTCGAATAGCATGTGTATGAATAAACTTGCTATGTTCATTGAGATTTGGGGATTGTTTATTATCCCAGCATCATGGGACCCACCTGACTGATACATCTGCCAGGAATTTGTGATCTATACAGTATAAGAGATGAAAATATCAGGGGCCATGCAGGTGACAAGAGGATGAAGAAGCAGGATAAGGTGTTAGGAACAGGAGAGGTTGCCCTACCTATTCACCGGTGCTCACCAACTCCAGATAAGGGACACTGACAGCACTTTATTCTGCCAAAATATGTGACATCTTTTCCCAATGTCCTCATTATAGGGAAGGAAGGTGCAAGGCTAGAATTTGGGGGTGTGTGATGGAAAATGCAAGCATGTTGCCCTTAGAAACTCTTGACACAGATCAATTAATTACCAGGTATAGTTATGTTCAGCTGCAGATGGCAAAAAACAAAAGAAAATAAATCCCTCCAAAATAATAGTGGCCTTAACAAGATGAAGACTGATTTCTCTTGCATAAGGAGAATCTTGAAGCAGACCAGCAGGCCATATTCCTGACTGGTTATACAGTTCCATGATCTTCAAGGACCCAGCCTCCACTTTCTTGCTTCCTTGCCATTCTCATCACAGGGCTGCAAAGTCAATAGAGCTTCTGGAACTACTACCATCACATCTGCATTCAAGCCAGTAGGAAAGAGAAAACGAGAGAAAAGGAAGAGAGTTCTTCTGTTTTTGTGCTATTAGTCATAACTTAGTCATCTGTTCATATCCAACTGTGTGAAAAGAATTATCTTTTTTTCCATGGACCAATTTACCATCAGAAGTTCTGGCACCAAAGGAAAAAAGGAGAAGAATATTTCAGGGTAGCTAGATGGCCATAGATGGTTCTCAGTTAATGATTGCTCCACTTATTCTTTTGGACTAAAATAATGTAAAAGGAATACACATTCGGTAGAAATCATATTTGAAAATTCAAATTTTGATCTTTCTCAGGCTACCAATATATGACCTCATGATGCTGTCTGAGAATATCTCACTGTGGGCTAATGTAAATGTTCTGAGCATATTTAAGGTAGGCAAGGCTATACTGTGGTGTTTAGGTGTATTGAATGTATTTTCAAGTCCCAATGGGCTTAAGTCATAAATCCATCATCAATCAAGGAGTATCTTTGCAGGGAATTTAGCTCAATGGTTCTCGTGCCTGCCTTGCAAGCGCAAGGACCTGAGTTCGATCCCTGGTACCAAAAAAAAAAAAAAAAAAAAAAAAAAAAAAAAAAAAAAAAAA
>NW_022900921.1:26064577-26080001 GCF_012274545.1 Fukomys damarensis | reverse complement strand
AAAAAAAAAAAAAAAAAAAAAAAAAGAAAGAAAGAAAAAATCAAGGCGTATCTGTATAGTATCCCTGGCCGAAGTTATGTGGGGAGACTGAATGTCCCTTGTAGCTCCAGATTCCTTAGTCTAAATCATATTTAAAGAGGACAAAGCACAGGCATTATATTCTGGTAAATATAATACAGTCTTCATCACAATGGATTCACAGAATGGCAGAGAAGAGCATATGATGATTTTCAGGAAGCTCTGGCTCTGGAAGCCAATCTTAGCCATGGACCAGCAGGAACAGCATGCCTGAGAAGACTACATGAACACCCATGTACCATGCACACTCACAGGCAAACCTGCACACACATTCTCCCTGCCCGCTGAGCAGGTCAATGGATAAAAGTGGGAGTTAAGGTGGTCTAGCCTGTGGTTTTGTACCACCACCTACTTGCCACATGACCTTGATCAAGTCACTTCATCTCAGAACTTCTGTTTCCTCATCAACAAAATGAAACTAGGCACACCTGATTGCCAGACTATGGCGCTGAGTAAATGAGCAAACATAAAAAGCAGCCAGCACAGCTCTCCAGGGCTGGTGGCTGCAGAATTATTGGTTTTCTTCTGCGCATTCACATCAGTTTAGCAAAATGTAATACTCTGTGGATTTTTCAGGGAATACAAAGCCTTAGTTATTGTTTGGGTATTGGAATTGATCAATGATGTGACTGGGAACCCAAAAGACACATGGCCAGCCATTTCTATAAAATGAACATACCCTTGACAGTGCTGGCAATAGTGGTTATTTAATTTTAACTGATATTTATTGTCCGTGGCTGGGAGGAACATTCAGCAGAGGCACCAAGAAATGCTTGGCTAAATTTGTACTTTGAAAATCGATCACATAGCTAGCATAATTGCTGCAAGAAAAGACACATACATCCTTTGATACCAAAGGGAAGGATGCTGAAAATGTTATCGAAGAAAGTAAAGCCATTAGCATCCGTCTGTTCCCACTTATTCCTTCCCGCCAGGGTTGCCAGTCCAGGCTCCTGAAGAAAAGGCCTGCAGAAGAATTGTAGAAGCATCCTGACTCTCAGGTCTTACCCTAAGATTTTGTCTAAAAAGTCCAAGGTTTACAAGGCCCAGGCTGGGATCTGGGAAGTTTGTTTGGAGTTTAAATTATGGGTGTGCTGACAACTGGAGGGTGGGGAGTGTTACAGTTCGTGCTGGAGGCTTGGTCCCTAATATGACGTTAGAAGAAGTGTTGGAACTTTTAAAAGTTGGGATATAGAAGAGGTAATTCAATCACGGGGGACACTGTTTTCAGAAGGAATTATTGCTAGTCTTGTGGAATGAATTAATTCCTTCAAGGATGGGTTGGTATAAAACAGCAAGACTGGTCTTTCTCTACTCTCTGGCTTGCTATCTTGCCGTGTGAGAGCTCCCTCTCTTGAGTACTATGCATGATACCATCGACCATGTTGTGACACAGACAAAGGGACCCACCCTGGTAATTAAAAGACATGGATGCCCTGATCTTGAACATTGAGCCTCCAAAACTGTGAGTTCCACAGGTCTCTTTATAAGTGCCAGCTTCAGGTATTCTGTGATAGCAATGGAAAATGGGCTAATACAAGTGGCTGGGGCCACTGCTGTGTACTGGGTACTGCTGAGTTGGGACATGATCAGAGCGAGTTACAGACAGGCAGCTTGGTGTCTCCCATGGAAAGGGGACAGGTGTCTGTGATCTTCTTGTCAGTTTGTAAAATGTCCTCCAATCCCTATGTCATAAGGTCTTCCCTGGTGCCCCAAAGACTCTCCGTCTCTTTGGGGCCCATTTCCAGCTGGCCCGTGAGGACCAGCTCTTCTCCTAGGGTAGCCCCTTCGGTCCACTGTAGCAAGAGAGAGCACTCACTCTGTTAGAAAGATGGGGGATTCAGGTAAAAGGGAGACCTTTTCAAAGCTCCTCAGAAAGAAGACCATGCACTTTTGTTTGCTCTTCTCCCTGAACTGGTCTCTCAGTGAGTGACCTTGTCCCCACCATTTGTGCCACTGCACAAGATTTAAAAACCCCTCTAGGTCAACTTCCACAACTTAGCCTGGTGCATCTGATTTTTGTCTGGAAATTCTGGCCTTGTGTTCGTCTCTGTGGTTTCCCAGACTCTATCTTGAGTCTTGTCTTCTTAGGCCTCTAGCTGGCCCCCAGTGTCTGCCATGTCGCTTTGTCAGCCTTCTGCATGCACCGAGTGGGCTCTTCTCTCAAAGAACTGCACTAACTCATTGTCCTTTGCAATAATGGGCTTCATTTTAAAAACCCTTTCCTTCTACTTGTGATTTCACCTCACCAACTACAGCTCTTCCCTCACAGAGGAGAAAATCTGAGAACAGGGCAGCAGAATGGAATCTAAACTAGGATTTTATGCTTAGCTTAAAACTTAAACTGAAGTGCCTTGGAAAGTGGAGGTAGGTCCAGCTGTGGGAAATGCAGTGAGAACTGTGAGTACTTTAGGGCTAACCTACTGCGCACATCCGTGGAAACCTGACCCTGCGGCATCCCTCGATGAGTAGCTTCCGGGTCAGAGTTTCCTGAGGAGTGGTGCAGCCTCGCCCGCAATCTAATCAAAGTCAGCCCTCTACATGAAAGTTAGTAAGCAAAAGCCCAACCTATAAGTCGTGTTTTGTGGTTGTCCATACTAGGATGGTGACATAATGTGACTCTGGCTCTTCTATATTTGGTCTTGTTGGGGTACAGTGTCTTAATGCTTCAGTTATGTTCTGGGAGTTTACGTGGTAAATATGGAAGTGACATTAACTTGCTGGCTTCTTTTATACTACTATTATTGTTATTTTAACATTTATTGGTCCCATAGTGGTAATTTAAAGAGTTAATGGAGCTTTCAAGTAGTTCTTAACATATTTTTAGCCCTGGAGGAATTTGACCCAACACAATAACATATTTTTTATGAGGGTAATTTTTTTTTCTTTCTTGCACAAATATTGCACCAACTGTAGCATCAGAAATTTACCAAGGCCCAAATAACCAAAGCGGTGTTATTTTTGTCCATATTTCTTTCTTGCCTCTTACATTTGCAAATACGTGTTTTTGTCATCTAGGTCAGCTTAGATGTTACTTTTAAAACAGCTCTTTTCTCTTGATATTTTAGTCAAATCACTTTTTCTGTGATGGTAGGTAGTGTTTATAAAGAAAAATGTAAAGCATTATGTCAGTGGCCTTTTTTAAGGGAGTGGATTTTTTGAGACAGGTTCTTGCTATGCAGTTCAGGCTGGCCTTGAACTTACTACGCAGCCCAGGCTGGCCTGGAACCCAAGGTGATCCTCCTGCCTCAGCCTCTTCAGTGCTCGGATTACAGGTTTGCACTGCCACACATGGGTATGTTAATGTCTTATCCCCCCACCCCCCGCTGATGCAATGGTTGTTCTTCTATTGCAGATTTTTATGGTTTCTGATTTTGTTTGTTTGTTTGTTTGTTTTGGTACCTGGGATTGAACTTGGGACCTTACATTTGTGAAGCAGGCTATGGAACCACTGAGCTAAATCCCCTGCCCTTATGGTTTCTGATTTTAAAAAATTATTATAAAGAAGACTACAATAGCTGGGGATTTAGCTCAGTGGTACCACTGCCCTGCCTAGCAAGCACAAAAACAAAACAAAACAAAACAAAACAATAAAAAACAATAAAAAACAAAAACAAACTGCAATATAGCCCGGTCTTTGATTTAGATTATTTTCATAGATAAGTTTCTAAGCCTGACGGTATAGTCAAATGATAGGAAAACGAAGCGACATTTGAAATACATTGGCAAATTATTAACTAGGAAGAATCAATTAAAAGTGCCTAATAGCTAGACTGTTGTTTCAATTGCTCCCCATCTTTACTAGCATTTACTATAATCATTTTCTAGCAAGCTTGATATTAGCAAATTTTTGTTTTCATTTATATTTCTTTGAATGCTTTCAAAGATCAATATTTCTTAATGTTTGTCTCTTAATTGCATATATTATGCTATTCTTTGCTCAGCTACTGCTGGATCTTGGGCAAATCACACAAAATTCCTGATTCTCAGTCTTCTTGTCTGCGAAATGGAGACCAAATAGCCTCCTTTCCATTGCATTATTTTCCAGCCTGGTTCTTTGCTTTCTCTATAAATTACTTCTCTCTTTCTCCCCTAACCCCCTTTTTTATGTGTTTACATAGTTGACTCTGCCTGTCTTTTTTGGTTTTTCTTTAAAGTTCCCAGTGAACTGTCCCTGGAGCATGTTCTCAGGATCACGAATGATTATGGCCCTCTGGTGCCCAAATGTGTTCCAGATGGGCAGCGCTCTCATGGCAGCGTGGATCTGAGGCCAGCCTTTCAGCATGCAGCCTCCTACTGTAACCCAAACGGCGGGTGTCTGCACTCGAAAGGCACAGATTTTCCAATATTGAAGGGAAATCGAGGGAGTTACTCAAACCCTGATGGAACTGCCCGTCAGTGCCCCCAAATGAAAGTTAATATTGTTCCCACCATGGGCAAGAATGCTGAGAATGCTTTGTAAAGTTTTATCTCTTTGCAGCTCTCAATTTTAATTACTGTCAGGAGGTGACCTACATGGTGGGTAGGGAGCTTTCACCCCCATGTGGGTGAGTGTGGGGACCCACTTGGGTGGGGGATGGGCCCCTGCTCGCTGCAGTCCCTTCCACTGCATAGTGGAGAAGGCTGGCCTGCCTGGCTATAGGCACTGGAGTTCTGGTTTGCTCTCCCCCACCCTCTACTGATTGCCATTTATCCTTTCAGAGCCTTTGTTTTCTCTCCAATGGTATGGAAATAATACCTAGCTCAGTGAGTTGGTCTTCGTGTTTAAATGAGATGATAGAAGCCCAACGTGCTTTCCACTGCAGGGCTGAGGTGAGGATAGACACTCTCTATCTGCTCAGTTCATTGTAAATCTTTCCATGACTTATGCAACACCCTTGAATGAGTCTCCAGTTTTATAGGTTACAACCCAATCTTTTTGGCCCTGGAGTCTCCTCAGGAGCTGAGCCATATTTATTCTACAGCTGCATTTTCAGCTCTGTTGCTTACCAGCTGTGTACTCAAGGCACTTCATCTTCCTGTGGTTCCTGTGATTTTTCTTATCTGTAAAGTGGCATAATAATACTTGCATTGGGCTGTTGAGAGTATTCATAGCTACAAGTAAAGTGCTCAGAAGAGTACCTAGCATCTAATGTTGTTGCCCCATCAACATTAGCTGTTTTCATTGTAATACTTTTCATGTGCTTTCCCTCCCATGCACCCTGGGCCTTCTTGCCCATAGTTTCCAGGTACTGCTCGCTGTGCCTGGGAGTCAATTCTCTCCATCTTTTCTGGGCATCCTTCAAGATTCAGGCCTCCTCCAGGAAGCTGCCTAGGCTGAATGAGATGGCTCCTCCATGATCCACATGGCTCCCCATGCTCTAGATGGCAGAACAGTGCAATAGGTTGAGGGCAGGCTCTGAGGCCAGCTTCCACTTGTGTTCATTGGCCTCTTTGCAAAGATTTGGGCAACTGACTTCGCATCTCTATGTGCCTTGTGTTCTGATACACAAATCGGAGGCAACAGTGTATAAATGTCAAAGGCTCCCTTTGAGGTTAATATGAGATGTAGATAAAGAATTTAGAATAGTGCCTGGTACATGAAAAGCATACAATACAAGAAGCTATTGTTTGCATAATTTATTGCACCTTACTGTGACTAACAGTGTACTTTTCTCCTTGCTAAGACTATGAGCACCTTCAGAGCAGTGATTGTGTTTTATTCATCTTTTCCCCCAATATCTGGCAAACACATATGTGCCAAATGTAGGTAGCTCCAGCATTTCTTTCTTTCTTTTTTTATTTTTCAGAGCGTTTTGCAGAATGAAGCATTTGAGCTGCAAGAAGAAAGTAGTGGATTTGTCTCTTGTACATATTAAAATGTGTGACTTTAGGCAAACTGGTGTCTTCTCTGGAGCCCTGCTTTCCTTATCTGTAAGGTCTGGATTATCTCATGTTTATAGCAGAACAATTCATGATATATAAATCATGGAAGTAGCCTATATGCCCATCCACAGATTAATAAAGAAAATGTGGTACATGCACAATGGAGTACTACTCAACCACAAAGAAAAATAAATTTGAGTCATTTGTAGGAAAATGGATGGATCTTGAGACCATACTACTAAGTGAATAAGTCAGACCTGGAAGGCTAAATATTGCACGGTTTCTCTAATATGAGACACCCAAAATAGAAATAATTTATTTTTAAAATACATAATTTAAAGAGCAAAATAAAAGAAACTGTAGGAAATTAAAAGGGGAAATTGGGTGTATGAGTGATGTACTCATTCCTGGATGGAAAGGCTGGCTATTGTGAAAGCTGCAATCCTTTCAAATTAATTTAGTTGAAAATATAAGTGGGCTTTTCTTCAGAACTCAGCAAACTGATTGTCACTTTAATTGGAAGGACAGCAAGAGATTTTGTAAAACAGGAACGAGTGAGCCTGCACTCTTGTTAGATGTTAAACAGCATTCACTCATGAGTTATGGTAATAAAAATGGTGCAGAATTTGAGCAGGAATGGGTGAACAGGTTACAGGAACAGAGTAAGCCTGAACCCAATTCCTGGGCATCAGAAACCTGCTCTAGGGTAAAGAAGCATCACACAACAGTAGATAAGATACAGAATCAATCAGTTCAAGGCACTGAGAAAACTGGTATTGAGAAAAAGGGAGAGAGATCACCACCTTCATTGTACTTCAAAATGAATTCCAGACAGATGATAGAGTTATGAGTAACAACTACTACATCTAAATAAAAAGACGGAAGCTACTATTTGTAATAGATTATATGTTTTTTATGTTTAAATCAATAATATATCTGAATTCTCACCTTGGAATAGGAAAATGCGTTCTTGAGACAAAGACAATAGAAGCATCTACATTTGTCTGGGGTGTAGTTCAGGAGTAGAGTGCTTGCCTAGCATGTGCCAGGCCCTGAGTGTGATCATCAGCAACACCCCCCTACACGCATGCACGCACACACACACATACCCAAACACATGTAGATCTCAAAAGTTCAAAACTATTTTTTACTTTAAAAGCCATACAATTAAAGATAGAAATGTGGAACATTACAAAAAAAAAATAGCAAGACAGAAACCCTTATATGTTCAATATTATTACAATCAAAGAAAGAGAACAGATACAAACATGAAACTTGAAAAAACTAGTTCATCCTCCTAGTAATCAAATGAAAGGAAATGAAATCACTGCCAGTTGGGTTACTCCTCTGCTCAAAGACCTTCACTGCCTCTCCACTGTAATCAGTGTAAATCCAGAAGCCCAATCTGTCTCCAGTGTGTCACCCCGCTACACCTTAAGGCTTCTTCTGGCTCCCTCCCCAGCCTCTTTTGAACTTCCTAGGCAAGGCTTCAAATATCTCATTACTGCTTTTCTGCACACAACGCCCTCCTGCCAGGTTTGGAGGCCTTATGTGCACTGTTCCCTTTGAGCTGGCCTTCCTGGTCCTCTTGGTACAGCTGCCCCTCTCATACCTGACCGAGACTGGATCCTGTTTATTTCCTTCTATACCAGGCTCTTGGCAAACAACATTTGAACTCTTCTGCCACGTCCTGGACTCACTACTGCTCTTAGTGGAAAGAGAAGTGAAGTAAAACTGACTTCTTTCAAATTAAGCAATCCACTTACATTTTCTTCTGGGGGGCAGGTGCAAACCTTGGATCAGCCGTCAGAGCTGGGATACGAAGGGTTTAGTGGTAAAGGTGAAACTCCTGACAGGCTTAGGTAAAGTTTCACAGAGATCTCTGGCTTCACCTGTCATTGTCTTGACCAGTGTTCTGCCCCAGCCAGACTCAGAGGATGGCCCAGAGTATGACTGTTAGGTAAAATCAAATGTAGGTTTCCACCAGATAGTGAGTGCATAGGATATACTTGTGCTCAAAAAATATTCTTTCTTCTATGAAATGAAAACTTACCTGAGCATTTTGTGCTTTTATTTGCTAAGTCTGAATACTCTCTCTCAAAAGGAAGCTGAAATGTGTAATTTTCTAAGACCCTTCAGTGGGGATGGGAATGAAGGAGGCAAGTGCTTGCTGTGTCACTCACTGCTTGCACTTTGAGAGAAATCCCAGCTGAGGGGGTGCCGCATGTGTGGTGGCTGCTGGTGTTTCTGAGGGAATTGCACCTGGAGGGCTCACCTGCGCACCACCTGTGGGCAAGCACAAAGTCTTGAAGCAAATGGATTTGGGTGTAATCTCAACTTGCTGGCTGTGTAACCTTGGGCAAACCCTGCAACCTGTTTGAGCCACCATTTCACCATCTGCAAAACAGAAACTATGACACTTTCCAGGATGGCATAAGGATTGCATAAGAAAACACATGAATGCGTGGGGCATAGCGCTTGGTGTACAGTAGATACAGGTGTCTCCCATGGAGCATTTATAAGGAGAGAAGCAAAAGTGTCCTACCCTCTTTGAGTCAGAAGCAGGATGGGTTTTCAGCATTTCATCTTCCAATATTGAGGTATGTTATCATGTTTATTGCTTATCCACATAGTGAATACTGTTATTCAAAATCCCTTTAACAAATATTGTCCTTTTAATTTTTATAGAGGGCTTGGTAGATAGGTCTTACTATCACCATTTTAGAGCACAGGAATGGAGGTGTAGAGTGGATGAGGGAATGTGACTGACAAAATGTAACATCAAACACAGGTGGTGGCAGCAGCATTACTATGGGGTTCTCTGTGGAAAGCTTACATCAAGGCACCTCACAACGCTTTGAGGGTAAAAGCATCTTCTCTGTTGTAAGAAGAATAATGGAAACTCAAGGATAGAGTGAGTGTTTCCTAAATTCACAGAGCAGGAAATGATATACGGAGAACTTAAGCCCAGACTTGTAGGGGATGAAGACTACCACGCTGGTGTTAGAAGCCAGGTCTTCATATTCTACACCGTTCAGCTGCCTGTAACACCTGGACTGTGCAGGTGACAGGTTTCACAGGCTGTCATTCCAACCTGGGTGCCATGGCTCCCTCCTGCTGAAGACTTCACTCCCATTTGGCATACCATAAGTGTTCGCTAAATAGGCATTGGCCCAATGAGCGAATCATTAGCGGAGATGTAGAAACAGGTCTTCTATGTGCAGAGAAAAGACTTCCCAAATCTTTGAGCATTGCAAGATGAAAAATAAGGTGAGAGCAACACACCTATTTCAGCAAAGGTGATATTTCAAATGTCTAACACCAAAATGGAGATCCTTGAGCACTGGGCATAACTGTAGTCTAAGCCCAAATTTCTTAAGAGAGCGAGATGTTGAGTGTTTTTGAATGCTACAGGATGCTTGATTTGATTCAGGATGCCTCAGCTGACATTCTCCAAGTGGCACGCAAGACTCAGAGCAGCGGCCCTGTGGTCGAAGGCCTTTCAAGGTGCCAGAGTGGCTGGCTGAGGTTGTGAAACCTCAGGACGGCCTATGACAGTGATTGGCCATGATCAGCCAGTCAGTCAAGATTCCTTCACTTTCTGCAGAGAAATTCTGGCCAGCCCTGCAAATGAGGTGAGGGGAGGACTGCCCCAGCAGTTCCTCTTTGTCCTCCTTGTCCAAAGCCAAACTCAGAGCCAACATTTAATAAGTGTCCACTTTATACCAGGCATCTTACCCAGCCCTGCATTGGTTGTCTGGACTATCCATTCCTTGGTTATTGGCTTGATCCTGGCCTGTCTGCACTGCAGGAATCAGAGATGAGAGCAGATTCAGAAGAAGTCAAAAGGAGCCAGAGACACTAAAATCTCCCTAGGATCTGCAGGGTCTTTGGCTCCTATACTTGCCTCTATCTGCCTGTCGCTAAAGGGGTTCTCTCCCCATCATTTGGGCCCACTACGCACAGCCTGCTGCTGTGCCTTTGCACCTGCTGTGACTGACCTCTGCCTGGCTGCCCTTCTCTTTCCTGTGGCTCTTGTCACTGAGTTCCAATTCACATTGTCAGTTCCAGAGCACAAGCACTAGTCACTGCTGTGAAGACATACTCCCTGATGCTCAGCTCCTTTGCCCTTAAACTTGCGGAGCCCATCACATTCTTACTTATGCCTTCACAGTTCCCAAAGAGAAGGCTCTCACTTCTTTGTGACAGGTAAACCATTGTTCATATTACCATTTAAAGAAATGATGTTATACAATTCTCATGAAACTACAGTATCCCCTGGGATGCATCCCGGCATCTGCAAGCACACAGAACTGTAGTTATTGTTTGCAGATTTCCCCCCATTCTAGACCAGCTGCTCCTTGGGTACAGGTCCTGTATGATTCGCTTACATCTTGGAGCTCCCCATAGCCAGCATAGAACGGGACCTAAGGGCTGTGCCCAACACGTCCCCATGGAATAAACCAAGCAACAAGTGAGTACGGGGCAGATATGACCCATGTCGGGTGACTGGCAGGAGGGCCCAGGCTGAGGTGCTCTGATTTCTGTCTAGTGCACGTCACACTCCATTGCCCTGCCTGGTGTCTGCAGATGTACCTCCTC
Source organism: Fukomys damarensis (assembly GCF_012274545.1). Lineage (NCBI taxonomy): Eukaryota > Metazoa > Chordata > Mammalia > Rodentia > Bathyergidae > Fukomys > Fukomys damarensis. The sequence goes on along the minus strand of NW_022900921.1, from coordinate 26,069,456 downwards.
TCCATAGTACATTCTGTCATGCAATTATTTCCCCAACAATTCTAATCTGCCTCTAAACTAGTTTTCCTGTGGGCAATGAATAAACAGGTTTGTCCATTCAAAGCAGCTCCAGAGTATTCTTGCTTCTTTCTTGCTTGCTCCTTACATTTAATTTTAATAGTTTGCATGGCATAAAAACATGCTCAGTGCACCATCCCAACATTATTAGAATGACCTTTTAATATAGGTAATTAATTTTGGATGCAGAAACTGAAGTTATACTTCAGGATATATCTGTTGTGGCTGAAGATGAAAGAAGTTTTAGAATCAGTAAAGATTGTGTTATAAAGCTGGAATTATCTTTCTCTTACTAGCAATTAATGTTTATGGGGGAGGAGACCAGGAAACAATCAGTGCTTTCAGGGTACTTACCGTGGGCTGTGCTTCCTTCTTGTGCCTCTTAATGTGGCAATGACAGGGCACAGACACGGGCCCTCAGGCTGGTCTGACCTCAAATTCTGCCTCTGTCATTTTCTAGCCACCTTACCTTGACCCCTTAATCCCTCAGACCTTCCGAGTCCATTCCATAAAATAAGGAAAGACCATCCTGGCATTCAGGTACTGTCAGGAAGACCAGTGAAGATGGGTTCTATATGAGGCCAGTGCACACACGTCAAAGCTACATAAATAGCAACCTCTTGTAAGAACAGTATTGGTCTTGAAATGGCTCAACAGCTACTTGGTCAAAGTCATTGTGAAAAAATGCAGCTTGGAAGAAAGTTGAGTGACCAACAGCACAATTTAACAAAGAAGAAAATTTTATTAAAAATGTGTATGCTAATAAGGGGAAAATATGAGAAAATGAAAAAATGGAAATGAAGTGTTTGTAAAAGGGGAGGGGAGGAGGGGTGAAGGGAGGGCAGGGAAAAGGGGAAAAAATGAGAACCAAGACCTGTCATGTAAAGGTACAAGATCCCAATGATGAATGTAACTGTACTGTATACCTAAAATGTACCAATAAACTCAGTGAGGGAAAAGAAAGAAAAATGTGTATGCCCGCTAGTTAGCAGTTGAAACATCCATTGCAAATTTGTCTTCCTTTATTGCAGCATGTTCCTGTTTTTCCTCTAAGGGCTTTCTAGTGTCTTTTTGTTTTATTTCTAATATACTTTTAATAATTTATTCTTTCTCTTTACAAAAAGGCACAGCTACCTCCATATCATAGGGTTACATGTGGGTGGGGAAAGAGACAGGACCATGAAGCTTGCTGGGTACTTTCATTTTCCTTTTCCTTTTCTCTATTTTAATATTTCTGAGATGATACTGCATTACATTTATTTATGAAAAAAAAAAGCCAGAAGATAAAGCTCAACATTTCTTTTAGTCTTTGAAAAAATTATTTTTAAACCTTAAAAAAAGAAATCTCATTTGTTTCAAGCCAATTCTGACCTTTCTGATTTAAAAATTTTTTTTTCCAAAAGTTTACACACAGGTTGTTTCCCAGTGTCTGAACTGGAGATACTAATGTCTATCTTGAGTAAGTGTAAGGAATATGTGAGATGTTTTATATAAAACTCTGTGCACGGTCCTGAGTATATATTTTTTTCTTGTGGACATTTGACCTAACAAAGCTTTGCCGCTGGGTCTTTCCTTTGGTCTCCAGGCTGTTATAGTAAATTCCTCTTGGAAGGCAGTAAGCTGTTCTCCTATGGTTTCCTCTCGGATGACTGTTGTATCTCCCTAAATGATCACTGTCCTCCAAGCTTACTCCCTATTCCAAGCTATTTTTCACACAACCAGCAAAGATATAACTTGGATCATGTCAGTTTTCAGTCCCTCAAGGGCTTTCCATCATAATAGATCAAAGTCCAGGCCTGACTGTAGTCCACAATACCCCAGTACCCTCAGACCTGGCTGTGTCTTTGGAGTTATGTTTTACTTTGTTCTTACTAATTCACTGTAGATCCCTGTGGGGTCCTCCACACTCTCAAACACACCAAGCTCTACCTCAGGGTCTTTGCATGTCACATATCATCCATCAGATGAGTGCATGACTCATGCCTCAGTATGTCTAAGTCTTAGCTCAATTTTGACTCTATCAGCTAAGACTTTCCTATTGCCTTGTCTGAGGTCTTATCTTCTTTCTTTATCTTTCACCTCTCTTCATGACATTTAGCGTGTGATGTTCAATATTAATATACCTGTTTTATATTCTTTTCTTTCACGCAACTGTAAGCATCCCATGGGGATAGAGTCTCTTGGCCTTGTCTGCACCCACATGTCCACTCAGACCTTAGAACACATTGGCTCTCAGTGAGTGTTTGTTGAATGAACGAATGGCTGAAGTAGGTGAATTAAGTATGAACTCAATATCAGCCACGAATATCGAAGGAAGGAATGATCTTCTGAAGATACATTAGAAATAAAAGTCTTCCCCTAAAAGGAGAAACAGCCCATGAAACATGCCTGAGATTATTAAAGAAACCTGAACAATTGCCAAACCACCCACTGATGCACCACAGTTAATAGCTGAAAAATAATGAAGATATTCATTTCCATCCAATCACCATTTGGCCAATTATCAGCTTGGCCAGCTTGTGGCAAGGTTGGCTTTCAGCCTCGTCACCTGGGATCATCAGTATGTACGAGTGGCACAGGCCATAGAACATGCTTGGAGTCCTTGTGAGAATCTCTATCTTGGATCACCTCTGCCCACCAGGGGCCCAGATCCAGATTCCTGGGATCTGAGTGTCAGATTGTATTTCTGTAGGAAAACCACCCTTTCCTCCTGACTCCTGCTTCACCTGGGGTGTACCAGCTCAGAGCAGCTCTTCTTTTCTGGACAGTTTCATTATAGGCAGGTCTAATAAATTAGTTTTAAGACTAGAATAGAAGTCAGGCACTGTGGTACACACCTGTAATCCCAGCTACTCCAGAGGTTGAGGCAGGAGGCTCTCAACTTTGAGGTCACCTGGGAAATTTTAAGGAGAACTTGACTCAGAATAAAATATAAGAAGGGCAAGAGATATACCTCAGTGGTATACCACTCCTGGACCCAATTCCTAGTGATGATGATAATAATAATAAAGAGTGACAGGGAAGTGTTTCTGTTGGAAGTAGGAAAGGCAGGTGAAATAGGTGAATGTTATGGAAAACATGGTGGGGATGGGTTAGAAGAATCCTCTGAGCCAGTCTCCTTTGTGTGCTTTGGAAATGAGCGTGTGTGTGTGTGTGTGTGTGTGTGTGTGTGTGTATGTTTGTGTGTGTGTGTGTAACCGAGAGAACTGCCCCATGTGTCTGTCTACACTTGTAAGTGTGGCACATGCTTACATCTCTGTTCATCTTGAGATTGCCTGTGTATTAGCTACATGCCTCTGTGTACACCTGTGATTGTGTCTGCGATGTTGGGCCCGAGTAGTTTTGTGTAAACAGAGCCCGACCCTTGGGCTCATGTGTGTAGAATTAGTAAACACAACCAAGGGGGAGGGTGTGGGTTCCACTCATGTTGTCAGGAATGAGCTCCTCCCTCTCTGTCCCTTGGCCTCTGCCTGCCCCCAGACCATGTCAGTGAGGGCAGGGAGTACCTGAAGACCATCAGGGAGCTCCGGTGCAGCAAACAGGCCTCCTTACTGTGTGTGTGGAAACAGGACAGACTTCTCAAAATCACCCCTAGAAAGAGGGAGTTGTCCTTTGTATTGAGCTCTTACAAAGTGCCCCATTTTACAGGGAACTCTCTCAGTTGCTTTATGTTGAACAACAAAACAGTTTTAGGGAATGTACATTCATCTAAAACCACCTCACACAGCATGCATGGGTTTAGGACTCTCAAAGAGATAATCTGACAGAATCTGTAGGAAAAGGGAGTCAGAGACATTTTACACAGCTTCAGCAATTCTTCCTCGGGGTATGACCTCAAATTACAAGTGCTGGGTGTCATGGCAAATAAGCCTTTGAAAGCTCTGCTTGAGAAAGCACTGCCGAGTGGTTCTTTTGTGGTGAGCACGAATATACACACCCAGAGAATGAACAGAAATCCTGCCTGTGCCCCCATCGTGACACTGGGATAGAGACCAGGAAGTGGGGGGTATCAGGTAGAAGTGAGGAGAAAGTTCTGGAAGAGTTATGGGCTGATGGAAATGTGTCTGTGCTGCAGATGCTTCTGAGGAGCAGCATGACAGGGCTGAATGAAAGCCATTTCATCGGATGTCGATTTGAAAAAAAGCAATGTCTCTAAGGGAATATTATTATAAAATTATCACCGGCTTCTTATTTGCTTCTAAATTGCTAACAGGAATTAATGATTTAAGCAAGCACATATTTGCCTCATGTGTCTCCATCCCTAAAGGTTTCTATATGCAACTAGGCCCAGCATCTTTTCTCTTTTGCTCCTTTGGATTACAAATGGAAGATGCTGCCTTATGTTTGGGCATGTACAGAAGACAGTGAGGGCTTTTAAATCTGAAATAGTATGGACGAGAACCTGAATATTTAAGGATTCAGTTTGAAGATTTTTCCCTCTTGGATATGTCTTTGTATTTGGAGAATGATGATGAGGATTGAAAAATAAATGTTCTCTAACATAATGCTATTATTGGTCTTTTTATTTAAATATACATATATATATATAATTTGAATTTTTGGAAACTTTAACTGTGCTGTCAACTTTGGAAAAAGTTATCCCAATTTACTGTGTTGAGTTGGCATTGTACAGAAATTGACATCCATATTTGTCCAGAAATGTTAATTTATTTTTATTTTTATTTTTTATTTTTTCCATTTGTACAGGGGTAACGCACTGTATTAAATATGTAAGATCATATCTACATGGGTTTGATTACAGAAACTAATAAAGTATTCTCTAAATAATGAAAAAAAAGAGTAAGATAAGATTACAGATTAC
>NW_022900921.1:26046347-26064430 GCF_012274545.1 Fukomys damarensis | reverse complement strand
TAATGAGATATAATAATGTGAAATACAAAGTAAGGGGCTAAAGGTGTAGGGAAAGTGGGAAGGGTGGGGGAAAGATAACAAGGGAGAGGAAAAAATATGAGACATTGAAAAAATGAAAATGAAGTGTTTGTAAATGGGGAGGGGAGGAGTGGGTGAAGGGAGGGCAGGGACAAGGGGAAAAAATAAGAATCAAGACCTGTCATGTGAAGGTACAGGACCAATAATGAACGTAACTGTATTGTATACCTAGATTGTACCAATAAACTCAATAAAAAGAAAAAAAGAAAAAGAAAAAAAAGAAAAATAAATGCTCTCCTAAAGTAGAAAGAAAAGAGAATTCAAGACCAGTTATGCCTAGGGGCTGGGGATTTAGCTCAGTGGTTCCGGTGCCTGCCTCTCAAGCGCAGGGATTCAAATTTGATCCCTGGTACCAAAACAAAGCAAAATAGAAACATCTTTTTGAGCCAGGTGTGGTGGCGCAGACCTGTAATCCCAGCACTCAGGAGGCTAAGGCAGGAGGATCGCTGTGAGTTCGAAACCAGCCTGGGCTACATAGTGAGTTCCAGATCAGTCTCAACTACATAGTGAGACCCTGTCTCAAAAAAAAGAACATAAAAAGAAAACCCTCCAAAAAAAAAAAAAAAAAAAAAAAAAAAAGAAAAAAGACCAGTTATGCCAGAAACACTGTCATCACTAGGATGAGAGCATTGATTTAGATTTCTCTTCTCTCTTCTTTCTTCTCATCTCTCTGCCTCTCCCTCCCTCCATCCTTTTCTCTGTCTCTGTGTCTGTCTCTGTCCCTCTCTTCCTCTCTTTCCCCCACCTCAGGGGATTGATTCATTTACTATCTTCTGTGGAATAATCACCATGGCTCCACTGATTGGAAATTCACCACGAAACAAGCTGTGCTCCAAACATGTTGCCTAAATTATGTTTTTTCCTTCCTCCTGTTTAGATGTAGGTGTGATCTTTATTTTCACTTTTCAGATAAGGAAAGTGAGGTTGAAGAACTTGTCCACATGGCTAAGACTTGGAAGCATGAGGATTAAGATCCAGGATCAACCTCTTCTTTTTTCTTTTTTTTGTTACCAGAGATCGAACTCGGGTCCTTGAGCTTTGTGAGGCAGGGGGCAGAACCACTGAGCTAAATCCCCGGCCCTGCACCGACCTCTTAACCATGGTCTTGTACCAGCTCCTACAAACATTTCCTACTGTTTGCAGAAAGTGATTAAGTGATTGTGTCAGAATGGCAGCAGTGTTCAAACCGGGAGCTGTAACTTAATTCCTCCCTTCACTCTTTGCTGGTTCTGTGTCTTCTCACATATTTCATTACTGGAGAGCTGGGGTCTCAAAACCAAATGCATAGCGAAGTCAGGAAGTTTGCATAGAGGAGTGAAGGGCCTGGGGCAAGCATTTGGAGGATCTTGCCCATCACTGCCATTAAAACTGTGACCCTGATGTACTAGATCTTCAATATTTTCAAAGGTGAGGGAGCCAGTTTTGTAGGTCATTTTTGTTGTTTGTGCTGTTGTTTTGAGACAAAGTCTCTTTGCATAGTCCAGGCTGGCTTTGAACTCATGTTGATCCTCTTGTCTCAACCTGCCTGGTGCTGGGATTACAGGTGTGCACTGCCACGCCTGGCTAGCAGGTCATCTTTAAGAGTTTATCACTAGCTCAAAATAATTTCTCAAAACACATAAAGAACAAACAAAACACAGTGGAGTGTTAGAGTTGCTTCTTTGGCTGTTGTGCTGCAGCTTCTGGACACTGCCATAGCATGGGAATACGGGGGATAGGATGGCTTGGCCTGACCCAATTCTGTCTTATGACTACCTTGGTGGCCTTCCTGAGCTGCAGGGTTTCCTTGATCATATGGCAAACACTAATAATTTTCACTTTACGAGTTTGTTGGGAGGAGCACAAGTGCACCAGAGTGTCTAAGCACATTGCAAATCTAGTGTATCCAACACAGCGTTGTGATTTCCAGCCCCTGCCACTTGTGTAGTCCCATGTCCCCTGTATCAGGGCATCGTTATCCTCTTACTGCTCCCTCTGCCCAAAATACGGAAATCTCCCTGTCCTATTGCAACAAAAAAGGCCCTGCTTCCAGAACTTTCCATTGGCTGGCTCCTCCTTGCCATTCAGGTCTCAGTTCTCATGTCACTTCACCGTAGGAGATGGTCTACCTGGCCTAAGGTTGCCACTGGTTTCCCATGTCAAATCCGCATTGCTTTACTGCCACATTGCTCTCTGGCTCACCATGGTCTCGTTTGCTTCCTCATCTCTGAGCTTGTTGCTTATCTTCCCATGCAGAGCAAGGGCTCACTGCTCTTTGCTCACCATTGCACTGCCAGTGCCCAGAGCAGGGCATGGCACACAGTAGGCATACAATGGAAATCCACTGAATGAATGAATGAATGAATGCAGAGGGCTGTCAACTATGGGCTGCAGTATAATAACATGGTTACTCGTACTTAGGAAAATCATAAAGGAAGAAAGCCGAGCCTTGGACTTCTTTCACGGGGCTGTAGGGTTTGCCTGGAATCTCACTGTGAATCACCACCGGGCCCTGCCCATTCTTTGCTCTCTAACCCAGTGCAATGTTTTTACTTGAGAAGCTATTAAGGAGATAGAGATAATGCCTCCTGGAGCACAGATAGAATCAGAAGTACAGAATTACCTTCAGCAGAAGGAACAGCTCAGAATGTGGTCCGCCAGTCTCTGGGAACAGTGAGGAGCCTGGAGTGAAAGTAGGATCAAGGGGTTGGGGTGGGGAGGCCTCAGGGTCATCTAGGCCCTGCTATGCGAATGGGATGAGGGATTAGGCTTTAGTCCACTTCCCAGGTCCTCTTTCTCAACCTTTGGGCCAAGTTTCTCAGATTGTTTGAAAGGCCCCTCACTGTCTCCTGCAGTTTGGGGATATAATTAAGAAGATTAGTTAAACTCCCTTCTTTATTCTCTGTTGGCCTAAGGAAGAAGTTAAAGTTGTTGCTAATTTGTCATTACTACTGCACCTTCTTCGAAACTTGCAAATCTAGAGTTTTACTGGAGCCTGCTAGGGCAGGATTGAGAATTGAGTATTTTTTACTTGGACAGCCTCTACCTATGACAACCATTTCCATTTTCATTCTTTTTGGGGGGTTTATTTTGCTTTTGTTTTTGGTGCATGCTAACTAAGCACGTATACTACTATTGAGCTACATGACCTCAAGCCCACCCATTACATTTTTGATGAGAAGTTTTCTTTTAGAATAGATCTCTTTATTGTTGAAAAAAAGAGCAGCTGGCTTATTTTAAAGAAAAAATATTAAGTACATAGGTGTGCAAGTGGCAAGTGGATGTAACAATCATGACATTGATGACTGGACACAAATGGCTGAAGTTCTGCAGATCCTCACTGGGCAGTTAAACACAGTCCACTTGAAAGTGACCTCAGACATCTATCTCCAAGAGGCGGCCCAGATACAACTTGCCAACTCTGTTTTGTTTCACTGCCCTTTACTTTGGACACTTTGCTCTGAGCAGATCTACTTCCTACTTTACTCAGGTCCCTGCCTCTGTACTTTGCTTGCTCTGTTGCTTCCTTCTGCCACACTCTGTGTTCACAGACCATGTCCTATAACATGCAACTCCAACTCAACTTCTACCACTTATTCTTCTTAATTCTTTGTTGATACCTCTTTTGTAATAATAATAACTACCTTCAGCACATTAGATAGATTGGTAAGAGAAGTGATTAGATAGGATATATCCATATTCAGAGCTCCAGCAATTCTGGGAGATTTAGCCCTTCTATACGTATTTTACAAAGTTGGTGAAGTTTTCTGGCCCAAAATCTTCAGCTGGGAGAGGCTGCACAAGATTCTAACCCAGTAGCTCCTCCCCGAGAGCACAAGAGCTTAAACTCACTTTTGGTCACCCTTGGGCTTTCTATGTAGCCTCAGAGTTACCTAGGTCCACTTCTTCTGCTAGAGTCCTCAAGGCATGTGTATGACTCACTCTCCAACCATGGAGAGTCTGTCACCTTCTGGGGATTCTGTAGACCTTTCTATGAACCTTAGGCCAGATTAAACTGACATTCTCCTGATGGAGTTTCAGGCTGGGGTGGAGCTGCAAATCTCTACTAAGAATCTGGACAGGGTAGCAAGAAGAGAACATGTACACTAATTACCTCAGGGGAAAGGCTGTGGTTTCAGATCTATGTAAAAATATGGCTCCCCTTTGGGGTGGTGTCCCAGAGGAATGGAACAGACAAGCTTGGGTTGAGGTCCATTCATTTTCTCATTGTGTGACCCTGGTTAAGCTGCTCCATCTCTTTGAGCCTCAGCTCCCTCTACTGTATAACAGAGCTGCTCAGAGGCTTAAGTGAAATAAAGAAATTGTAATGTCTAACCCTGAGCCTGTACCTAGAAGGCCTCCACGTGTCACAGATGGCTTTTTGCCCATCTCTCTGCACCCTCCCTGCCCTCTGCTTGCATTAGTCAGGCTTGTGTGCACACTCTAGTTTTATTACTCACTAGCAATACATCTTTGGAAAATTCATATTGCTTTGCTTTATGGTGGTATGGGTTGAATCCAGGGAAGATTATACCATTGAGCTACATCCCCAGACTGGGCAATTCCTTCTTAAAATTTCAGTTTCCTAATCTGTGCAGTAGGGATGATAATCCATTTACCCCAAGGCCTGTTGTGAGGGCTAATGGGATAACAGAGAACTCTTAGGAACAGTAGGAAATACTCTCTTATGAGATATGTCTCCATGTAGCCTCATTTCTCAGCCGTATATGAACCATCAGCTTCCCTCTAACTTCATTGCTTGTTTATCTCTTTCTTGTTTACAGACTCAGAAACATCTCAAATTCCACAGTAAGTAACAGGTATGAAGATACAGGGATAGGGAAGGAAATATACGAACAAAGCTGAAGACTTCTAATAGCTAGTAATGTAGGCTGATGAATTCCAGAACATACAACAAAGACAAGAGAAACATGAATAAAATGTAGAATCCACCTGAAGATCTCTTTAAAGTCTATTTTGGTCTAAATGTTACCAAGATAAAAATGCTTCCAAGTTTGAAAAATCCAGATTACAATGAAATAGGAAAAAAAAAAACCTATTCAATTCAAGTCTTTGCATACATATTCTACATTCATGGTACAGGTGAATAGACCCCCAAAAGGAGAAAAAAAAAAGGCCTAGCATTTCCAGTCCTAATGAGTAAGGCATACAGGGGAGGAAATGCATTGAATAGCCCTGGTTCTGGGACATAAGTAGAGGATGTGTTGCGTAGGATAGAAAGGAGACAGATCAGAGAAGCTCCAGAAAAGCCAGTGACCAAGACAATTCAAGCAGATTGGATGGTGGGAGTGCAGACTGGTGCAACCACTATGGAAATCAATATGGAGACACCTCAAAGAGCTGGGACTAGAGGTTCCATATGACCTAGCAATCCCTCTGCTGGATATCTTTCCAAAAGAATTAAAAGAATCATATCACAGAGATATATGTGCACCTATGTTTATAGCAGCACAGTTTGTAATAGCTAAAATGTGGAAACAGCCCATTTGCCCATCAGTTGGAAACTGGATAAAGAAGATGTGGTTTTTCTATAAAATGGAATGTTACTCAGCCATAAAGAATGAGAAATTAGATTCACTCATAGGAAAATGGATACATATTAAGGATATACTCCTAAGTGAAATAAATAAGTGAGACATATGTAAATACTGAATAGTTTCTCTGATGTGAATAAACTATAATAGTACATAAGATCCTAATGATATAATGGACAATATGAAATAGGAAGAAAAGGGCTAAAGGTGTAGGGAAAGTGGAAAGGGTAGGGGAAAGCTAATAAGGGAAAAGCAAAAATATGAGAAAATGAAAAATGGAAATGAACTGTTTTTAAAGGGGTGGGAGGAGGGGTGAAGGGAGGGCAGAGACAAGGGGAAAAAATGAGAACCAAGACCTGTCATGTAAAGGTATAAGATCCCAATAATGAATGTACTGTATACCTAAATGTACCATTAACTCAATGAGGGGGAAAAAAAAAAGCAGATTGGACATTTCTGGTCAGGCTCTATTGCTGGCCTTGTTTCAGACCTTAAAGGCATTGTTCAGGATTTGTTACTTCCAAGTATGGAAATAGCCTTTCAGGGGTTAACTAAAGCACAAGAGCAATGTATTGAAAGGATGTTGACCAGCTCACAGAATGGGTAGGAAGCTAGAAGTGGAAAAGCATAGAAATTGGGGACAATCTGGTGATCCAGAAGGGCAACTCTGCTGAATAGACTCAACCTTCTCCTCTGTCAGCTGGCTTGTGATACCAGTGCAGCAGAGATAATTGAAGTCCTAGCCAACGTCACATACCTACCAGAGACAGGAAGATATACCCTCACCTAGAAGGGCAGAGGTAATTCCCCAACAAAGAATGAAAGTGATGTAAGGATGGAGTACTGCATGCACTACATTTACACGGCAATGCATAAGTTTACCTTCAATGTCGCAGGAAATAATGGCATACCATTTCTCCCTGTGTTTAGAAGCATCTACACCAGCCCTGGATGAACAAAAGAGGTGAAAAAGACTGGCTACAAAGTAATAGATTACAAACACAGATCCTTTGATGCCAAATCCTTGCCATGTAGGAGGAAAAGGCTTAGAACAGAGGGAGGCTTGACATGGGAGAGAGCTGGAGGTGGAGAAAGAGACCACGTGGCAGCAGAGGGTGGGTAGAACACAGAGTGGTGCTCCCAGTAACAGCTTTGCAATTGGGCCGCATTGATATCGAGTAAATCTATAGAAGCCAAATCAACAGGCACAAAGAGACTGGCTCAGTAGCTGAAACTGTAAGCTATTTAGATTCCGAGCCACTTAGATTCTATTGCCAACTAAATCTCAAGATTTGCTTGGTTGAGACTTCAAAAGCTAAGACTTTTGGGCAACTCAGAGATGAAGAGCCCTACAAGGTGCAGACCTATGGGCCTCTTTGAGGGCTTGGCCATATATGAGGTGGTCTCCTATTTCCCTTCCCAGAAATCCTCTGGCAGGATCCCCCCACATACACCTTTCTGGAGACAGGGAATCTACTCAGCTTTTTAAATGGTTATGAAAGAAAGAGAAGAGGAAGAAAGGAAAGGATAGAAGCAATGCATTAGGAAGGGAAGGAATTTTAAGAGGAATGATGGAAATATGGAAAACTAAACAAATGTATTAGTTGTGAAAGGAAAAATGGATTCATGAAGATTTAAAATATTCAGACTTGGCCATTTACTAGTATGTGATCCTGGCTCTATCCTATTAGTTAACCTCTTGGGACTTCCCTTTCTTCATTTGAAAAATGGAGTAAATTTGAGCTTCTCTCTTACACTGTCATAAAGATTAAATGAACATCTACCTTGGCCCAGGCTGAGTGCTCAAAGATGTAAGCTGTTACAACAAGATGCAAGGCAGAAAGTGAATGACTGATGAATGAATAAAGCAACAAATGAATGAATGAACAAATGAATGAATGAAGTGAAGATGAGGGAGGGGGTAAGGTGAGGTCAATAAAGAACCTTCATCGGGTTCCCTCTGCACTTCTGGTGACCAGCCAGGCCTAGGAACTGTCTGCCTTGCAGACAGAGGAGCTCTCCTTCCTGCCAGGCAAGCCTGCGTGATTTCAACAGAAAGATAAGATGCCTGGACTGCTTTTTCATCTCCTGTGTCTCTTGCCCCTCCCCCCTTGACAATTGGGGCCTTCAAAGTCCCTGCTGGCTCCAGATCTGCAGATAATCGTTGACTGTAATCCTACCCGGGAAAGAAGCTGATAAACTCCAGATGGAGTGTGAGGTCTTCAAACTCACTTTCCCTGCACAGATAACACGGCCAGGCCCCTCAGGAGTCCTCTCTCCCTTGAAAAGAGGCATCGTGACCAGTAGTCGTGCAGCACATGCACTGTAGGAACCAATTCTCTTTTAGTTATATATTCATTCATTCATTTGTTGGTTTGTTTGAGACAGGGTCTCATTATGTATGTAGTTCAGGCTTTCTTTGAACTCACTATGTAGCAGAGGCTGGTCCTCAAGTGCTGTGATTACAGGGTTACAGGCATGGGCAACTTTCTTTTATTAGAAAAACTTCTGGATGCCTTAGGATGTGGGCAGATGAAAAGAAGTACTAAATTTGGAGTCAGAACATCTTGAATTCCAATTCTAGCTCTATTCTTTGTTAAAACAGCAGCATAAACCTCCGTGTTCTAGGTTGCTGTGAGCGTGCGGGTATGCATTTGATATGAAAGGCATAGGGTTGAGGAAGGGTCAGGGCTTCGTACTGTGAGGTTCTGGCTGGTTGGTCAGGCCTCCCCAGGTGGTCCAGGACACCTACCCTAGATTTGAGCCACAGAATGGAGACCAACCAGAATTCTGCATCTGCCCTTAAGAGGCAGCCATAGGTCTTGCCTGGTAGACAGGCCTGGATTTGAATTTAACTCTTTCATTCACTAGCTGTGTGATGCTGGGCAGGTTGCCAAAGCTCTATTAGGTTTCAGTTTCCTCATCTGGAAAAAGTGTACTAATAATTCTCAGCTAACTGGCAGATTACAAAAGGCAGAATGAACTAGCAGAGGGGGAAAGTGTGAGTGATGAGAAAAGGACACAGAAATGAGATGTTACTCTTGTCCAAATTGGGGTTGTGGTCTCTCAAAGTGGCTATACTCTGTTGGGATCAGATGATGCTGGGAAGGTCCAACCTGGGATGGCATTCAGGCAGGGTCTGTGATTGCAGGACCTCTCACCCATTGCTCACTTATCTAGTGCTCTGAGTCACAGTCCCTGCCTATCAACCAATCTGATCTCTCAGCTTCAGGATCTGCAGAGGTCCAGAGGCTTGACTTCCCAGACTGGGGTGTGGCCCAGTGGTACTGAGTGGGTGCACAGGGCAACAGCAGCTCTGGATGCGCCCTGCAAAGGGAGAGGGATCTGGGATGGCCTGGGGGCCCCAAAGGGGGAGGACTTTGACTTAGCCTGATCCCCCCTTTGACTAACTCTCCATTCCTTTCATAAACCCATTATGTTAATCCATCCAGATTTAAGATCTGACCCTACCTGCTTCTAAGAGGATTTAGGGTATTTTAAGATTAAAACCAGGAGCAGAACAAGACTTTTGAAAAGATTGTCTGCTGCTCAAGCTCATAATGAGAAAAATGCAATCGAAACTACAAGAGATGCCTTTTGTACCTATCAGATTGGCTGAGATTTGAAGCTTGATAACACCCTGAGCTGGTGAGTCTGTGGAGAAACAGGCATATTTGGCATTGCTCGAGGAAATCAAATATGTTTAGCCTCTTTGAAAGGCGGTTGGGTTATAGCTGTTAAAATTAAAATATACTTTTCTTTTGGTCCAACAATTCTATCACATTTATCCTCAATTGTCTCTGTAAATATGGGCAAAGGCATTGGCACAAAGATATTAATTTCACAATTATATGTTAAGAAAAATATAGTAACTACCGAAGTTTCCATTTGTAGAGATTGGATACATAAATTGTACTATAGCTATCCAAAGAAAAGCAAATATGATCTCAGATAAAATAGTATGTATAATATGATCCTCTGTATGTGTGCAGAGGATATACACAAAATTAGATGCGTGTATACACGGATTACCTTTGAACCAACACTAATTATTGCCTCCGATGAGGTGAACTGAAGGCCTGGGGCTCAGAGGTGAGGGATACCTTAAAATTTGTTTGAACTTTTTATTACATGCATGCATGAATTATTAAAGACATCTCTCAATAAAAAGAAAAAAGAAAACACCAACAACTACAACCATAAGAGCAAAATCAAAAGCTCATAGACAATCCATATGAAATTCATCATAGAATAACACAGCAATTTGCCTACCCAGACCCTCAATAAATATTAAGTTTTTCTTTTATTTGAATTAGGAAGGAAGCAGAGTGAGTGCTGTCTGGCACTTGCACTGAAGAGTTATACAATAATTGTGCAATATATTTTGCTGTCAGCTTGCTAATGCAGAGACAAAAAATGGCAAACAGGTTGTGCCACATAGTTTGCATTTTCTGACATCAGAATGTTCTTACATGAGTTTGCAGAGATAACATTTCTCCTGAACCAACAACCAATTAGCAGCACCCGCTCCCCTGTGGACCCTAAGAATCTACAATGCCTTCTTGGAGGAGACTGTACTTATTTCATTCCAGGTGGAAATATGGTCCCATGTGTATATCCTTATTGCCAGCTCTGTGTGAATTTGACAAAAATGTCCTTTGTTACACTTAGAGAAGGAGAAAGGGTGAGAAGGACTTTGGAATAAATGACTAGAGTTTGAATTTGTCTTGGATGAATCTGCCTCAGTTACAAAATTTTAAACAAGTCTCACAAAACTGTTGAGCCTCATCTAACCTAACCTATGAAATGTAGCTAAGGAAAATAAATGGGATAATGACTATGACAATGTCTGTGAGCTTTGATGGCCTCCAATTTTATTCAGTTCAAAGGCTCAAGCTGTCTTTGCCATTGGTAAGATGGAATATTCATGCATTTTAGGTCTTTGTAGTGCTGCCCAGTGTAAATTATTTTGGATTTACCATATCTTAAAATAAAGCAACACATTCTAAAAGGAATAAAGAATTGATGATGAATGGTTAACATTCACTAATGTAGGTGAATCACCCAGTTAGCCTCAGCAAAGTAGGCAAAATAACTTTTAAAAGTATTTTGAGAATTAACTGGAGATATATGGGTCCCAGAACATAGTAGGTACTTTGAGGGCACTCAATAAGCATTCTTTTCTCTCCTTTTCTTTAAGAATTGGAAAAGGCTAATTATTCTAAGTCAATGCTACTTACTTTCATGTATCGCTTGCTGTGGTTAATTTCCTTTGTGGTTACAACAACCATCCTGCCTCTGGAATAGTGGAGAATGTCCAGTCCCATTCAGACAAGAGGATGCTATCTCCTTGAAATCAGTTGGCTAAGTCTGATTACCAGCAACGGTTATAATTTATAAAATACAGAATCCTGACATTATTTTCTAGTTTTTGCCAATAAAGTATCCAGTAAAAACTCAGAGAGTCATGATGGATTATGGTGCATTTGGCTGCAAGTAATAGAAAATCTGACTCAAGACAAGTGCAGTCCAGTGGTAAAGCGCTTTCCTAGAGTACATGAAACCTTGGATTCCATCTTTAATACCACAAAGAAATATGGCTTTCCATGATCCCTACATTTCTACACTTTTGTATAATGCTTTCCTCCTGAGTATGGGTGAGACCTTTGACTTGCTTCTATCAGAATATGACAAAGGGGATGAAATATCTATCCTATGATTGTGTTTTATTATGTAAGTTCCCATCTTGCTAGCCAATCCATTTTAGAGACATTCTCTATTGACCTTACTGGACACAATTCAGACTATAATATAGGGGTTGGCAGCAATCTGAGTAGAACTAGATTTGCATCAACTGTAGGATTGGGAAGTTCAAGGTCATTTTATTTTCATTTGAGGGGGTTGATAGACCTCTCACCCCAGGTTACAGTAAGAAATTTCCTAAAGTTTTTCCCTAAGTTATTAAACATAACATAATTCCAAGAAAAGGAAAATTATTTTGCAAAATACCCACTACTCATTTCCCTAAGAGCAACATTTCCTAGCTCATGGTCCTGCAATGCCTTTATGTAATTAGGATCGGTGTCTCACTATACAGTGGTATGAGGAAGGCTTTGAAATTTATTCCTTTTATTTGAGAAAAAATCTTGCAGAGAAGGCCAGTTTTTCTTGAAACAAAGCTGGGTTGTTGGACCTTTACACTATGAAGAAGAGATAGAAAAGCTAGTCTCTGTTCACCATCTCCCAAATAAAAATCTGCTTAATAGCTTGACTGCCAAATCAGCTTTTTAAGACTCTAGCTGCACTCATTTCTTGTTTGTTTCTCTCATTGGAGCCAAGGTGCTTTTCTAAGAAAAAAATTTTTGCAGTCTGAATAGTATAGGCCTAGAATAAAGGTAGAGAAAGGGCCAATGACAGGACTTATTACACAACAACAGCAGCAACAACAACAAAATAAGCAGACAAAACAATAGCAGCAATAGTGCAAATGCAATCACTGAGATTTGTTTTAAAACCTATCAGGTTTTAAGTTCTGAGTTTGGCTTTTCTGGAGAAGTGGCCCAATCTCTGTGAATCTGGAGATGCTGCTCAGTCAACTACTGAAATCATATTACAAATTAGTTGCCAAAACTAAGGAGCAGTAATCCCCAGGGTCATGAGTCGCTGGCATGCTACCGAAACAGGCTTCTCGGAGACAATTCCAGATCCCAGAACATTACAGGCTCTCAGTTTCCTGGCATGCTTTTGCATGGATTTATCTGTTCCAAATCAGTATAAATGTTGCTCCCTTTTTCGGTTTGCTTTCAATCAGAATTTCCTTCTTACTCTCAGCTGGAAAGAGATATTAGCAGCTGTGTTTTTGTGCAGTCATTACCAGGTTTGAACTCTAGCTCTGCTGCATGATGTAACATACATTAGTTAACCTTCTTGTGTTTCAGATCCCCACCTGTTAAATGGTGGTAATAATAGTACAATTTCCCTTCATAGTCTCACTTTCACATCTGTGGCTTCAACTAAGCCTGGATTGAAAATACTCAGCAAAAAATTGTATTTGTACTGAAAGTGGTCAAAGTTTTTTCTTGTTATTATCCCTTAAACAACATGGTATAACAATAATTTACATAACATTTACATTGTATTGGGCATTGTAAGTCATCTAGAAATAATTTAAAATATATAGTATGTAGGTTACATAGAAGCAGTAAAGTACTTTTCGTAAGGGACTTGAGCGTCTGTATATTTTGTTATTCACTGGAGTCCTGAAGCCAGTCCTTTGCAGATACAGAAGGATGACTACAGCTCACACAATCATTGGCAAGATGGAATGAAAAAAATATAGGAAGGGCTGAGAACAGTGATTCCCTTTCTCAAGGTCCCAGAGAATGTGCTAGATTCATGAATGTAGCAGCTGCAAGTCAGTATGTAGTGTCCTTTCTTCTAGTGCTCCCAAAGCTTTAATGTGGCTAGGATGTCCCACAAAGAACTTGCTAAAAATGCAGATTCCTGGATTCCATCTCTGGAGAATCTGATGTAACAGGCTTGAGCTGTGGCTCAGGCATTTCTGCAATTTGACCAGCATCCTCATGTGATTCTAAGGACCCTATGAGAAATACTTTGCCAAATTTCTCTTGATTGTTGGCCTAGGCCTGTGAGAGGGAAGGGAGAATATTACCTCTGCCTGCATCACCTTCATCTTGCTAGCGTGAACACGTCACACCTCTTGATATAAAATGAAATAACCTAGGTATGGGGCTCCAAACTCAAATGGTCACACTGCAAGATCTTAGCAGCCTGAGTGGAACAGTGAGCAACAAGGACTTAGGTTTGTTGCAATGGTGGCAGTGATGAACAGCGGGCTCACAGTTATCTACCTCTTTCTTTTCCTTTTTTTTCTTTTTAAGAATCCTAAAATGTAAATCACTATCAAGTCTCCTAAACTTTTTTTATTGAAATAATTTTATTTAAATTTTTGACTGCAGAAATTTTAAAAGGTAAAAATACTTTTGGGGGGGTTACCGGGGATCAAACTTGGGATCTTGTGCTTGCAAGGCAGGTGGCAGAACCACTGAGATAAATCCCCAGCCCTAAAAGTTACTTTTAGAAAATGGAAGCTTTAATTTAAAAAATTTTTGCAATTGTTTAATTTATATTTCTGATGAAACAAATCTTCTGACTCCTAAAAGTTAGAGATCACTTGCAATTTTTTTTTTTTTATGATTCCAGGGATCAGTCTCATACTCTTGCACATACCAAATGTGGTTTACCTCCAAGATACGCCCTCAGCTCTGTTTACAGCTAATTTTTTTAAACTTGAGTGGGACACGCAAAACATATTTGTGGGCCTGATGTGGCCCAGGAGCTGACAACTGATGATCACAAGGCTGAAGCCACCTTTTCATTTGACAGATGATGAAATTGAAGAGTAGGAAAGGTATGGGAGCCTTTGAAGCAACACCCTCAGTAGGGTCTTGAAGACCACTTTTGCTCTGTGCTGATCAGTGCTCTTCAAGAAGCAGAGAGACAGGACAATCTCTGGCTCCAGAGCCTCCATTAAGCTTCCTCCTGGGGAGGTCCCTAAATTATGTGGGCCCAGGTCCCAGATCCCAGGGAGACCAGCAGAAGACCCTCAGGCCGAAGCAAAGACTAGGGCTGAGCTTACTTATTTTCTTTCTGCCACCTTCCCCTTTGATGTCTTGATGTTCCAGTTCTGGCACCCTGTAAGGCAAGGGCACAGGCTGCTTGCCCCAGCAACCTCCTCACACTAGAACAGCTCTTGGCAGGGGTTTCCAGGGACTTCAAAGGCAGAAAATTGCTCTGGGAGAACTTCACAAAGGCACCTTACCAATGTGAACAGCAGGGGGGGGAGAAGGGAGATCAAAGTGGAGCCAACATTTGGATATGGGCAAAAGGACAACCTGGGCTCCTCTCTGCTGAGTGGAGGGCATGAGCCTCAGACTTCCTATCTGTGGCATTATCTGGTCAGAATCAGAAGCTTATATATCTCATGTGTTAGCCAGGAGTGCAACAGGCAGGGCCTCTGATGTTGGAGCATCTCACCAGGGCTGTTGAGCCTGGCCTCTTTTCTCTGGCTTTCTTGGGCCTCCCCAGGTGCAGCCCTGTGTTGGAGAGAGAGGAACCACTTGGTTTGACCTGCTGTGGGCTGTGGATTGCGAGAGGGCAGGGCAGCCGGCCAAATGCTGATAAATCTCTTCCTCTTGGGAGGTGCCAGGCAGTGCCCAAAAAGGGGAAGTGATCTGTGGGCGACCTGGTAATGGTTTATTGCCTGGTCCCGAGGCCTGGCATGGTGGCACCAGCTGCAGCTGGGCTGTCTGGAGAATCTTCCCAGGGGGCATCTGGGAGCATGAGGTAGGAAATCAAGCTCCCAACTGCCAGCCGCCAACATTGGCAGTTGCTGCCCCGAGAAGCCTGCTTTTATTTGTTTGTTTTGTTTTTACAAAGCAGGCAAAGGCTATGAATCAGGCACGCCTGGAAGACTGTCTGCTGAGCAGCACAGCACTCTGCTGTAGGGCCTGCTGTGCACTGTCAGTTTGGAGGCCCAGCACTAAGTAGTTGGACCACAAGGAGGAGCCTGCTTTGTCCCAGCAGACCAACTGCCATGTTTTAAATACAAATGAATGAATTGTTTATGAAAGTAATAACTGCCCACGGTGAAAGTTCAAACAGGCTTAAAATGAAAAAATTTTCCCCCTTTCCAATCTCAGCCCCAAGAACTATACAATGTTGAAAGTTTCCTGTGTGAGAAAACATATATTTTTCCAAATATCTATTGGGGACATTTTTCTTCAACCTCATTTCTGTTTAATATGTCTTTTCTATAACAATGGGCTATGCTTTCTAAAGCACCCTCATAGTAACACTCTAAGGATGAGCTGAGATTTATTCATCAGTTCTTTGTAGATCTTCTTATTTACTTCTGGTTATTGTGTCTTATTATCAATTGACAGTGAATGTGTACATCCTGTTCCATGGCTGACTTGTTTAAGAGTATCTCTTGCTCTTTTCAATCATTGACCAGACATATGCAATGTTTTCTACTTCACACTTGGGTGAAGGGTTGGTGGCATCCATTTCACAGGTGAGGGAAGGAAAGCTCAGACAAGTGAAGTGATTTTCCCTGGGTCACAAATCTGGAGTTTAGAACAATATTTGTTTAACAGATAGTTATTGAACATGACTACTCTTCTTTCCAGGCATAACACTACATAAATGGAAAAACAAAACTGATGAATCCTGTCTTGGTTCTAAGGATCTGATGGGAGTGTCTCTTAGATTTGTATGTGTACAAATTGTGCTAAGTGTTTTAAAGGAAAAATCAGGGCACTATACAGTGAATAGAAAGGGGGCTAAATTTAGTGTGAACAGCCAGGAAAGTCCTCCTGGAGAAAGTCACATTTGAGGTGAGATGTGAACGAGGAGCATGAGTTACCAAGGTAAGAATGTGAGGAGGTTCCAGGTGGAGGGAGAACTATGTACAAAGATCACTTTGATGGTACTTAAAGATTGGATTAAACAAACCAGTGTGGCTGGTGAGTAGGGATCAAAAGGGAGGGTGGAAAGACTAGAGATCAGTGAGATAGGCAGGGTGGTGGCACACAGGGCCACAGAAAGGAATTTGGATTTGTTGGAATGCCATGAAAAGATACTGGCAACGAGGTGGGGACAGTTAGTTGTTTGGTTTTATGGGCTACAGTTAGTACCTTTGGTTGGCCCTAGAATAAAATCAAAGCCTCTAGAGAGGTTTTCTTCTTCTCAGTAAAAATAGCTATAACAATACTAGAAGTTAACATTTATTGAATGTGTACACTATGCTTAATACCTCTCATATGTTACATATTTTAACCATTGTAACTGTCCTTTGAAGTAAGGACTATCGCCATCATCCTCTTTTATAAGGGAATAAATTGAGATCAGGAAGATTAAGTAATTTGACTAAAATTATCCAGCTAGATTAGTATCTATGATACATATGTCAGTCAGTATAGATCATGTCCCAGGCCATGGAACAGGTCTCAACAAATTTAAGGATAAAAATCACTCAAAATGTGTTTTTTTACCTCAGTGGAATTAAATTAGAAATTACTAATAAGAAGAAGATATCTAGAAGTACCTCCAAATATCTAGAAGTTAAATAACACTAAGTTATAGACCAGACAAAATCACAAGAGTAGTTAGAAAATATTTTGATTTGAAAGACAAAAATATGACATGACAGAAGCCAACTGCAACAGTGGATTTGTTTTCTTGGTGCATTGCTGGAATTGCCCTCATTTCAGGCCTGCCCAGTGCACACCCAGAATCAGGAGCGTGCTTGTGGGAGTGATCCAGTTCAACATGGGGAAGAGTGGCTCTCAGTGAGCTGTGCCATTGCTTCAGATAAGGAAAATGTCACCATGGTTGCAGAGATCTCCTTGGGTCACTCTAAGTAGGTACTAAGAGATTGAACTGAACTACAGGTCTTTGGTGAAATATCCTTCAATGAAGCTGTCTATGAGGGACTGGATGCAGAGAACCACACACTAAGATCACAGTCATCTTCCTGAAAGATGAAGTGTACTGTTCTCTGGCATTCATCATTGGAAGTAGTGTTGGTGGCCTTCTGGTTTTGACCATGATTGTAATCACCCTGTTCAAGTTTGGCTTTTAAATAAATATCAGTGATTGAACTTGAAGAGCTTGAGCAGGGCCCAGCTGAAAGCAGATGATCCATTCACAGAAGAAAATTGGGATCTGCATCCTCATCCACTGGTAACCCTGAACTTCTAGAAGCTTGGTGTTGTCCTAGTTATTTTTTCCTTAGAATGATCTAGAGCAGCACTGAATCAATTGTAGAATATTATGTTGTTGTGTTGCTATTGTACCAGGGATTGAAGAATACTGTTTTTTAATTGTACATTGTCCTGTAAGTATCTGTACATTGCTAAAAAAGGAGATTTGGAAAGCATTTGGTATTAAACTTTTCTTTGCAATGATAGTGCCTTAAATGTGCAAATATTCTGTATGATTCACAGTAAATGTTGGTATTTGGTAGGACAAGTTTTCATTCTAATATTTTAAAAAAATCGATTGTATTCCTTGAGATATATTTTAGTATCGTCTTTTCAGATTCCCACAGAAAACTATTTGGGATATAAGATACAGGTTAAGTTGGGAGAACTGGTATCTTTACAATAGTGTCTTCCTACTCAGAAATATGACATTTCTTGATGAAGTTAAAAAGATATTCTGCTGCAAGATTTATCATGTTCTTTAGAGAAGTCTTGATTTATGAAGACATTTATTTTTCTCTGTGTATCATATCATGAAGGTCTTTATGAATTAAGACTTCTTTGAAAAACATGATAAGACCTTGCAGCAGGTATATATATATGATATATATATATCATATATATATATGATATATATGATAAATATGTATATATCATATATATGATAAATATATTATGTATATGA
>NW_022900921.1:26031680-26046092 GCF_012274545.1 Fukomys damarensis | reverse complement strand
ATATATTTGAACCCCACTGAGCTACTACAGCCCTATTTGCTCCTTTGGTAATGCAAATCTAACAAATATTCTACTTTCAAACTAACATGAGTTACAATGTATTTAGAGATATTTGCAATAGCTCTGATATGTTGGGAAAATTAATTTCTATTCATATCCAGATTATAGGTATGAAGGTTGTTGCCTACATTTGTGATTGAATAATAAAATATTAAACTTCAGTAGAAAAAGGTGACATATCTAAATATGTGGGATGCAGTGAAAACAGTGTTTAGAGGAATGCTGTAGCTTTAAATATTTATATTATAAAGTAAGAAATATCTAAAGTCAATCACGTAAATTTCTGCCTTAAAAAATAGGTAAAGAAGTGAAGAATAGTAAATACTTGCACTGCTCTCTACTCAGGAGGCTGAGGTAGGATGACCCCAAGTTTGAGGTCAGCCTGTACTATAAACTAAGACCCTGTCTCAAAACAAAAAGATACAAAGGACTGGGAATTCAGCTCAGTGGTAAAGCATCCCTGAGTTCAATACACAGTACTGGAAAAAAAAAGAAGAGATCATTATTCTTCAAAAATATAGACACAGTGCTGGGTGCGGTGGCACATGCCTGTAATCCCAGAACTCAGGAGGCTGAGGCAGGAGGATCACTGTGAGTTCTAGACCAGCCTAGGCTACATAGTGAGTTCCAGATCAGTTTTAACTACATAGTGAGAGCCTGTCTCAATAAAAATATATATGTAGACACAAAGCTCCTTAAAAATGAATAGCAAATTGAATCCAAAATTCATAAATGTGATAATAAATTGTGACTAGAGTTTATACCAAAAAATAAAATGCTATTTTTGTGTTTGAAAAGCAATGAATACAATCCAGTAAAATAACCAAGTAAAGGAGAAAAGCCAAATGAATATTTCAACAGATATAGAAATTACATTTGAAAAAATAGTTTCACCCATTCAAAATAAAACATCATAGAAATTTAGGAATGGGCAAGTTCTTCAAACTGTTAAAAAATCAGAAATTAAAAATAACCTATAGTTGACATGATATTCAATGATAAAAGACTGAATTGTTTCCCTTTGAACAAAGATCTGTTGTTCCTGATTTTAGCACTTTTCTCAACATTACCTTGAAGAACTAGTTATTTCTTTTACCATTCCTGTCCAATATCATTCTGCTTTTACACTTCTGTTCAACATTATTTTGGAAAACTTTAACCACTGCAATAAGACAAGAAAACACTTGAGAGGCATATCATTTGAAAGGAAGAAATAATTACCTGTACTTTCAGGTGCTATGATAATTTATATAGAAAATCCAAGTAAGTCTAAAAAAGAAAAACAGCTATTAGAAATAGTAAATGAATTTAGAAATGTATAGGATATAAGGCTAATATTAAAAAATTAGTTGAATCTTCACATACAAACTTCAAACCACTGGTGACAAAATTAAGGAAATAACCCTCAGGTAGGGTACCAAAAAACCCCAGTAAATATTTAAGAAAAATTCTATATAAGATATCCAGAACTTATATACTGAAAGCATTGCCAAGAGAAATTGAAAAGGACTTAAATAAATGGAAGGATATATCATATTCATGGCTTGCAAGTTTCAATATTATTAAGATGATACCTTCTATAAATTGATGTGTAGATTCAATTTACTCTCAATAGAAGGTCTAGATATTTTTCTGCTAGAAATTGATAAATCGATTCTAGTATTTAAACAGAAATGTAAAGGCTATAGGCTAACAAAAGCAACTTTTAAAAATAAAAAGCTCGGATAACATACCCTCCCTGTTTTTAAGGTTCACTATAAGAGCACAATCAATCAATCAAGTTTGTATTGGTGAAAATATATACATAGAAGACCATGAGACAGCATAAGGTCATAAATAGGTCCACATATTCTAGCTAATTG
The DNA here is from genome assembly GCF_012274545.1 of Fukomys damarensis. Lineage (NCBI taxonomy): Eukaryota > Metazoa > Chordata > Mammalia > Rodentia > Bathyergidae > Fukomys > Fukomys damarensis. Next base: position 26,044,170 of record NW_022900921.1, on the reverse strand, counting down.
TTTTGATAAAGGTGCTGATTCAATTTTGCCAGAAAAGAAGTCTTTTCAACAAGTGCTGTTAGATATCCATACTGGAGAAAGGTGAATATTGACACTTAACCCACACCATTCACAAAATTAATCCAAAGTAAATTAGACCCAAATGTAAAGTTTAAAACTATAAAATAAACCCCAGGAAAACATTTTTGCAGTCATGGGTAGGCAAAATTTTCTTAAACAGAAGAAATACAAACCATAGCAAAAAAAAAAAAAGATAAAATGATAAATTAAATTTCAATTAAAATAAGAACAATTAGGAAAGAAACCACTAAGAATTTGAAAAGTTAAGAGACGAAATACTTTTACCCTATGTGCAAGAAAAAGAATTTGTATTTAGAATGTGGAGAAATTCTGACAATAATAATAAGATGAACAATTTAGTGTGAAAATGGGTAAATTTTTTAACAGTTCTCAAAGAAGACATGAGGATGGTCTTGAGAATATAAAAAGATGCTCAATATCATTACTCATCAGAAAAATGTAAATTAAATGACAATAGTGCTAAATATCCCTGGAATGGATAAAATCAATGGTGTGCTGATAAATGATTAACAATTAGATTTGGGTAATATAAGAGTCTCAGAGGCTGCATGAATAGTGTTTTCCAACCTAGCACTGGGAAGAGATGTGTACACCTGGCTTGCATGTACTCATAAAAATTTAAATAATCAGAATTTCCAGGCTCTGCCTGAGGGATTTAAGAGAGTAAAACACTTGGCAAAAAATGTTTTACAGTTTTTAAAAATCTTGAATATTACCTGCTACATGACTGAGTTATTCAACTCTTAAGTATGCCTTAGTGCAGGAATTTTCATAGTACATTCTATTTGTGGTAGCCCCAAAATGGAAACAACTAAATGTCCATCAGCCAATGGCCAGATCCAGTGAGATATTCTTACAGTGGGATATTAATAAGTGAGAAAAAGAAATGAAATATTGGGCCTGGGATTTGGCTTGGTGTTGCCTCTGCCTGCCTTGCAAGTGGAAGGTCCCGAGTCCAATCCCTGGTACCATGAAAGAAAACAAACAAACAAAATAAGAATATAGAAGAAATGAAATATGGCTACATGCAGTATGTGGATGAACCTGAAAACCATTGTGCTGACTAAAGCAGAAGTTTTTAAAAAGTGCATATTAATCACTGGTGATAAAGCACAACTGTGGTTCTTTGACAAGGAGGGAGAGGGTAGGATTGATAACACAAGGTGATCTTTGATGGTAAAGGAAATGTTTATAATCTTAATTTTTGAGATAGATTCACAAATTTACTCTTATATTTGAATCTTAAATCTCTCACGAAGTCCCATGTGTTGAAAGGTTGGTCCTATTGGGAGGTAGTGGGACTTTTGGCAGGTAGAGAGTCTAGTGAAAGGAAGTCAGGACCCTAATCTTGGAAAGAAATATTGGGACACCAGCCCCTCCTCTCTTTCATGGCTTTCTGGATGCCATGTGAACAGAGCCCTTCTGCCACATGTTCCCAGCATGGTGCATGGTGCCACAGCACAACCCTAAAGCAACAGGGCCAAGTAATGATGGACTTGAATCTCTGCAACTATGGCCTTTCCTCTTTATAAGCTCTTTACCTCAGGTACATTGTCACAGTTACAGAAAGCTAACTAACACATATCCGTAAGTCAACACTGATACAATTGCACATTTTAAATATGTGCCCTTTAGCAGATTTCAATGATATCTCAATAAAGCTGAAAAATAATTTAAAATGATTCAAACATCAAGGCTTCACTAGAAGCTCAAAGATGGGAGAAATGAGAGAGAATTGGGGTTTGCCGTTGATCACGTTCCTTAAGGTATTCTTGTACAGTGTGAGACCTACTGAAGAGCCGTTTAATCAGATCCGTTGTGCCAAGTTTCAAAGTTGCTAACAGGAGACATGTTAGCACTTCAAAGTGGGGCCTGAGGAGTTTTTACATTCATATAATACATTTGAATTTTCTAAATGTCTTAGCTTGCATTAGATGCTGTCACCTGTAGGGTGATTTGCCTGAAGTTGCCTACCTAGAAGGTGACAAAGATAGGATATTTGACACTCAGAGCTGCTGAAAGTTACAAGGCAGGAGCCAAATCTCCCCTCCACCACTTTCTAGCCAAGTGAGTTCCTGCAAGTGTCCTTCCATGTCAATGGTCTACTGCTATGTATCCAACTTTCTCCAAATGGTGTGGCTTTAAACAACTGACATCATTTATTTTGCAGTTTGGCAGAGCTTGATGGGAATGGCTAGTCTCTGCTCAGTGTAGAGTCAGCTGGAAGCAACTACAGTGGACTTCTGATGAACTCAAGGTCTGGAATGCTGACTCCACTATGTAGTTTAGGTGGGTCTTGAAATTTCTATGTCATACAGGCTGGGTTTAAACTCATGATCTTCTTACTTCAGCCTCCAGAGTTTTGGGATTATAGGCATGCACTGCCACACCTAGCTCACATATAACTTTTGATTCTCCCAAAACTTAACTGCTGATAGCCTTCAGTTGACCAGGAGCCTCACTGATAGCATAAGCAGTCAATTAATATATATTTTATAAGTTTACACAGTGGAAAATGTGAAGCCAATGACAAATATTTTTTTCTTAAACTGGGACAATTTACTGGGGATGGAAACTGCTTATATAGCAGTCATTAGCATTCCATGGAGTAGGATTTTAAGAGAATCCTTAAAGCATGAGCTCATAGCAGCAATAGGAAGTGGCCACAGCCTTATTCCAGAAGTACAGTGTTACTATAGTCAGTTCTATGCAGTTATGATTTACCACTGCATCTTTCCTTTTATTTACATCTCTCTTCACTGAAAACAATGCCATCTATGGTCTGTAAGGAGATGCATACATTTTGATAAATTGTGACTTTTCACAATGGATTCATTTACTGTATTTTATGATAAGAAATGATAAAATAGAACATCACCTATGCATATTTTATACATTCATAACATGCCTACATTTTACTTTTTGTTTTTTTGGATATCTATAGACTACATGGATCATCGGCACATTTTTTCACACTGTCACAAGTCTCCAAAAAGAAAAGAAATCCACATGTAAGTAGACCCACACAGTTCAAACTGCTGTTGTTAGGGGTCATTTATACTTCCATGCCACCTGATGGTGACTGACTCCCTGAGCTCTGACAGTTGTGGGCAAAGCCTTCTGCTTGTCCACAGTCATCTCTCCCTGGACTGCTTTGGAGATCTTCCTTAGAGCTTGAGGGCTGTGTCTCAAGAATGAATGTTAAAAAGAGCCAGGAGAAGTTGCAGCTCTTTTTAGAACCTACCCTTGGAAGTCTCAAAGTGTTACCTTGCTTACTGACCAGCTTCTTCCTTTGAGGCCCTCTTCTTGTGCTACCCTCATGCTGATGTTCCTCTGATGCTGTGTTCCTGATTCCGCGTACTTGCACCTGCTCTCCCCTCTAACATAGACACTTTTCAGGCCCTACAGGTCTGCACCAAGCTGCTTCCTACTCTGCAAGCATCAACAAATGCCTTCACCTCAGAAGGGCTTTCCACCTCTTCTGCCCTTACCCCTTGTAGCTCTTGCCAGTAGCATCCTACAGAGCTTTCTGTGGTGATGGAGATAATCTTGGCCCATGCTGTTCAATATGGTGGCCACTATCCATGAGGCCATGGAATATTTCAAATGTGGCACATGCAACTACAGTCCTGCATGTCAAATAGTATTCAATTATAACTGGAGAATTAAATTTACATAGATAGCTGCATGTAGCTGCTTGTTACTGTGTTAGAAAGCTCAGTTCTATCTTATTACAGCATCTTGTTTTCTTCATAGAACTTATTCTTCAAAATTATCCTATTTATTTTAAAAATTGAATTGTCATGAGATCTGCATTTTTAAATACATACTAATGTTAAATGTATGCCAGAGTAGTATTATCCATAGGTATTCAATTCATTTTTAAGTTTTCAGCTTTTTGTAAGAATGAACTTAATAGAAAATTATAAGAATACTAGAATGAGCCTTCATCTATTCTTTTCTAGATTAACTATTAACACTTTCTCATCTGTGGCTTATTTTCAGTCAGAATGAACAGGATGAAGACATCCATTGTACAACATGCTACTGAAAAAAAATATACTGCATACAGGAAAATCATCAGGAAAGGAAATTTTAAATGTTCTCACCATAAAAAATGATATACTGTGAGGTAGTGAGTATGTTACTTAGCTTTAGTCGTTCTACAAATGTCAAAATGTGATTTGCACACCATAACTATATATAATTTTTATTTGTCAATGGAAACATGAAAAATAAATAATGTGCCTTATCTTCTATGTAGACATATTATATAGTTATTCTGGAGAGAGAAAGGACTGAAATATTTTATTTGGACTATGGAGTTAAACCTTCTTGGATTCCTCTCTGTGCTTTGTAACTTACTAATTGTGGACCATGACACCTCAGTCCTCACCATGCCACACTTTCATCATCATCAAAATGGGATGCTACTAATGCAGCTAGATGCATAGTTGTTGCAAGGAGCAACTAAAAGACTATCCTGTGCTTATACTAGGTCATAGTGAAGGACAGAAAAGGAGCTATTGCTATCAGAACTGTTCTTCAGTATTCATGAGTAATTGGTTTGAGGATCTTCCCTAAGATATCAAAGTCAGGATGCTCAACCCCCTTACATAAAATGTGTAGTATTGGCATATAATTTATGAATATTCTCTCATATACTTTAAACAATCTCAGATTACTTATAACAAGTAATACAAGGTAAATGCTAGTGATATACTTGTTCTACTGTATTGCTTAGGGAATAATGACAAGAAGAAAGGACGGTGAATGCTCAGGATAGATGATTTTTTTTTTCTATTCCTTAGATCTATAGTTGATTGAATTCATGGATGTGAAACTCATGGATACAGAAGACTGACTGTGAGCATTTTTAATCTAATCTTTTCAATATCTCTGTGAGGTATCTCTATTTATCAATGAGGAAACCAAAGTTATGGGTGGTTAGGTAAATGCCCATGGCTTCACAGGTAGGTGGTGAGGAAGAGCAGGTAGGTAACAATGGAAAATTTTTCTGAGTGTAGTAGAGAATGAAGGCTGGAGCTTGGGAGGCTGGAGCTTCAGAGAGGAAGAAGAGCTCTATCTATTCTGTGTGGTTTCTTGCACCTGCCTAAGGAGTGGGAAGACATTGTCTATTGTTCAACGGGGAGGTGACCAGTTGCTGGCAAAGGAGTGACAGTGTTTTTACTGCTTAGGACTTGTGCCTGACACAAAAGACCATCTGATGCCAGAGGCAGCAAATAGTGGTTAAGGTTTTTTTGTTTTGTTTTGTTTTTTTCTCATTGAGTTTATTGGTACATTTTAGGTATACAGTACAGTTACATTCATCATTGGGATCATTGTAGTTTTTCACACCAGAGAAACTATTTGGTATTCATACATGTGTGACTTATCTATTTCACTTAAGGCTTTGAACTGAAGTTCAATCTCAGGCTGCATCCTGGGTGAGAGATCTTTGGTTAATTTCCTAACCTCTATGGGTTTTGATTCTCTCATCTGTCAGACTCTAGGGTATTTGTCCTGGCTGTTCCTTCTTTCTATAATGCTGTTCCCCTACACTCACACTGTTAATCCCTGGATATCCCTTAGGTCTTTACACATTTTGGGGGTTCTACCATTGATATAGATGAGTAAGTTAGGTGGATATATTGTAAGCAGTTAGACAGGGCTAGGCCCTCGAGAGTCAGTGCAGAAGATGAGAACACATCAAACCTGTAGCTGGAGAAGGATCTATCAAAGGCCAGGCCTCAAGATAAAGATGAAATGCCTACATGCCTTCGAGGGACAAAGAAAATCTTGGGTACCACCCTTTTGAGATCCATAAAAAACCATTATCTCATTAAGGGTGGACCATCTTTTCCCACAAACTAAAACAAAGACTAAGACATCTATACAAAGATAAGATTAAAACTATGGGTTATTGATCAAGGTTAATGTTATCCATGTATACTTGCCTTCCCATTGGATAAGTGTTGCCTAAGTGACTATACTTATAATTCTACTGATCACAGTTTTGTCCCACCTTGTACCTACTCCTTGATTTTTGCTCTATAAAACTCCTGTAAATGGAGTCTGAAGCAACCCACTTTCTGGGTTCCTCTTCCTGTCTCTTTCAGGAGCTGTCTCTCCCTCATTAAAATTTTCTAGTCTTAGCCTCTTCCTCAGAGTTCATTCTTTGATTTTGGGAAACATGAACTCGGTGCATCGAACATCTAGCAGGTTTGCGAGTCATATCTCTACCCCATATATCGCCATGACCACCTTACTTAAAAACAAAATTCACCCTTGGCATCCCATCCATCTTTCATTGTTCTATATTTCATGCTGTGGTTATCACCACCCAGCGTCACACAATTCACTTACTTAGTCCTATTGTTTATTGCCCTTCTTTCTTCTGCATTTTTTTTTTTTTTTGAGACAGGGTCTCACTATATAGCCTAGACTGGTCTCAAAGTCATAGCAATCCTCCTGCCTCAGCCTCCTGAGTGCTGGAATTACAGGCATGTACCACCATACCCGGCTACTTCTGCATTTCTGACACTGAGAAAAGTGCCTGTACATAGCAGTAGCTGGGCACTGTCACTATAAACAAACTACACCACAATGCTAAATTTGTAGGAGATATACTCAAAACAAGCAATGTTATCCAGCTGTTCTGATATTCAACTCCCTGTGGAATGTGATCACAGTTTAAATATTTGAGTCCTACCATTTTTATTTCTAGCCTAAGGCCTCTAAATATGTGAACGAATTCCTCTGCACTTTAGTTCCTTTTCTTTCATAAGAGGTTCTGGGGCATGGGCACTGTAGAAATGTAGAAACTTGAGCCCTACCCAGACCAACTGAATAAAAACATGCATTGTTACACAGTCCCTTGGAACTCATGTGCACATTCAAGTTGGAGAAGCGCTGACTTAGATGATTTTCTTCTCTTCTGGAACCTCTTGCTTTTCCAGACCCCAACCATCACCTGCACTTTTGTCCTCCCTAGCTTCTGGCTCAGATTAATGGCTCTTACCTTTGCAGACTTCATCACTGCCAGCGAGCACACCCTCTTCAAAATCCTTCTTAGCTCTGCGCTTCTGCAGCTCTGAAGGCATGCACGACATTCTTTTGTCTTTTCTTAAGGATATCTGTGGACATACCTTATCTCTTGGAACTCCTCTTCATCCATTGGTAAGCCTTTTGAGGGCAGGGCCTTATCCTATTTATCTCCAGATCCCACTGCCTTTACCTATTTAATTGAATTAGAATCTGTTGTAGGAACAAATGAATTATTTCATGTTGTTTTGGCCTCTGTTTATTCTAGAGATTAAAAGATGGTTAGCACTGCATTCCTACCAAGCATTCTTCTTCAGTCTTTGACTGTGTGCTTCTAAGCACAAGACCATTATGTCTCAGATCTTAGCTTATACACAAACTCACTTTTCTTTTTTATTCACCGAACATTGACAAAGGTATGAATGGCAATGCCCAGACACAGTGCCTCACAGGGAAGTAGATATAAATTAGACAAAATTTCTGGAAACTCACCAACATGGCGAAGGGATAGATGCCCCCATTCCTCAACCACCATGGACACATTAACAGAAGTCTTCCTTATAACATTGTCTGAATCAGTGGAAAACAATCAAAATACTTAAGGATTAAAAAAAAACCCTAGCATATCATACTTCAGAAATACAGTATACAGTTTTTAAAAATAGTGAAACAGAGAATTACTACAGGGAAAGATCTATAGAGCATGGAAGGAACAAAATAGGTTTTAGAAAATGTTTCATTTGTTACTGATTATGCTTCAAATATACACAATTATATTTACTGAGTACAAAAAAGGATTGAAAAGACATCCAACAAATTAATGACAATGATCAAAAGGACACTATAGCTTTATCTGTAATGTTTGTTTTTTCTTAACATGGAAATACATGTATGCACTATTTGTAACATTACAGAATTCATATCAGCTCTACTACATAACACTATTAAATTAATTCACATTAAAAAAAAAGTGGGGCAAGAGCAATTAAATTGCCAGAGCAGCAAACAGGGAGATACAGGGAACTTCGAAACGACTTCCTACTGCTGAGTTATGACAGTTAGCGTTTTGTAAATGACTTGACAGACAAGCAGAGGCTCCTGTGATGTGGGTAGAGTTCCATAGTTACTAGATAGGCTATGCTGGCTGTAGCTCAGTACTTTACATGAAATGTGGAGTCTCTGAGTGAAGGAGAAGGCAGAAACTTGTCTCCTACTACTCTTCAAGGTGAGATGTAGCCATCCCCATCTGTCTTAGCATCTAAATCTGATCTTCATTAATACTTTTTTAATGAAGGCTTCTTTCCCTGATTCCAAGACTCCCTTCCCTAATGCAGTGACTATGTGGCAGTCCCCTCTTTCCTTTGAGGGCAACCACTCTCAGCCCTTGTTTTCTTTTATCTGCTTCCTACAAACATCTATAGTTTGCCCCCATTTTTGGTACATCATTACAAAAGGAAGTCTATAAACCACACCCTGCCCAATATTATTAGCTACAGCTCAGAGACCTAGATTACCAGAATTCTCTCAAACCCCTCCCATGACCAATCCCATCAGCACTGATCTGATAAGGAGTCAACCTGGGGGATCCTGGGACTTGTCTTTATATCTCTTATACACTCCAAGGAAAGTGAGGATAAATTCATTGGGAAGACAAGCAGAGCACATACAATGAAACATCAATAAGTTCAAAAACAAATCCTTAACTTCAACAGAGCCTATATACTCATTCAAGAAACAAAACAAAATGGATACATATTGAGGATATACTCCTAAGTGAAATAAATAAGGCACACGTGTAAATACCGAATAGTTTCTCTGGTGTGAATAATCTGCAATAATACAGAAGATCCTAATAAGATTACTGACATTGAGAAATGGGAAGAAAGGAGCTAAAGGTGTAGGGAAGGTGTGATGGGCAGGGGAAGGGTAAAAAGGGAAAAGAAAAAAATGTGAGATAATGAAAAGATGGAAATAAAGTGGTTGTAGATGAGGAGAGGAGGAGGGGGTAAAGGGAGGGCAGGGACAAGAGGAAAAAATGAGAACCAAGACTGTCATGTAGAGGTACAAGATCCCAACAATAAATGTAACTGTATTGTATCCCTAAAATGTACCAATAAACTCAATTAAAGCTGAAAAAAAAAAAAGAAACAAAACAAAAAAACTTCCTGGGCAAAAGAAAAGGAAAACATCCAGAAATGATCAAGTGAGAACCAGCTAATGCATATGGAGCACCTTTCAGGATGATTACCACACAGTTTAGATATAAGGGAAGGGAGCTGGAGACCAGGAAGCATGGTCCTTGAAGGTACCCTCTATGTATACTAAAAGGAAACAAAAGAAATCGAACCAAGGTTACGCTTTCTCAAAACAAAAAATCAAGTCTTGCAAGAAATGATGAAACATGAGAACGTCATAAAAGCCTGAACATTTACTGCCAAGAGTGAGTGCAGTAGACATAGCAGAAACAGATTTGGAAATGGCATCTCTAATTTTGTTTGGCCAAATTTGCCAAGCATAATAGGTTATGAGCTCTGATGGGTGTTCCCAAGTAATTACACTTAATTGTTTGTGCAAATCAGAGGATCTATCAACTACAAGCCCAATTAATTAAATACAGACACACAAGTAGAATGGGGAAGGAGGGAGGGATGGCTACACTGTAAAATTAAACCTGCATTATTTTATTCCATCAACAAGGAGAACACATCTAATAACAGTAGCTCACATGGAACATTCCATCAGAATATGGGAAGGCAGGGAGAGGACTGGCCAAAGTGATTTTAAAAGCAAGTGATTTGAAGTTCAAGGATGCCCTAATATGGAGGCCTAGTAATTGGTCTTTGTCTTGGAGACCTCACATCCATTAGGTAGGACAGAGGAAAAGGATGCTTTCTTAAAACTTTCTTTCCCATACTTCCGCCTTTCAAGGATATTTAAAAATTTTCAACCTTCAAGTGTCACTTGTCTTAATGTTCTCATTTTCCCTATAAATTAGTAAGGTGATTTCCAAAAGTGCTGTGTCTCTTTACACCACCACCACTCTTTACTAATTGGGTCTGTTTGCCACCACCTCTCAGATCACTTTTGCCAAAGGTGATTTCCCAGTCTGGAAAAAAAAAAACCCCACAAGAGATACAATGCTCCACTTTCCCTTTGGCTGCTTTTCAGATGCCCCTTTCCATTTCCAGTCCATGCATCCTAATTTCCTTAACATTATCCTAGAATTAGTGTTCACAAAATCGTTTATTCTACATACACTTTCTCCTGTAAGGTCCTCCTCATTCATATCGGCTATCCCACCAGAGGCAGGAAAAAGACTGCTAGCAGAAAAAATGAACACAGAGATACTGTGTTTTTCAAACTCCATACCTTTTGGATATCCTTGCAGGTTTCCAGGTAAGCTGTCACAGACTTTCTTGGCCAAGTTGGGTCACCTAGTATTTGCTGGGAAGGGTCTGCCCTATAATCAGCTTTATAGGCCATTCTGATTGCTTCTCTGAATTGTTTGGATTTAACTCTATGCTCTGCCTCAGAACTGGCATTAAATCACCTTTCTCAGAGCTCTGCCTATGGGTTAGTAGTGGATATACAAGCAGGGCTTTGAGATCTGAGGGGCAAAATAGAGAATTCTGGGGATTATTGGATCAGGACTATAGGTCCAATGTTTCCATGGACACAAAGGCAGTGCCAGCAGACCAGATGGAGTCAGGAAGACTCTGAAATGGCTGAAAGTAGGAGGTGATACACTGCCAAGGACCATGTAGGAGAGATAAAGACGCCTCTTGATTGATGCTCATTTCCATCTGCTGCATCCCCATCAAACACCATCAATTCTTCTGCTAGTTTTAGAATGAGTTTGGGCTTAGAATGCATCCTCTATCTCAAGAATCAAGGGAAGAGATGACAGAGCTATGTCCAAAATATAAGGGATTAATTAAACCATGGAACCAGATGGAAAGACAGCTTTATGATTCAAGCTCAAACAATGACACAACAGGATCTAAGAGTGCTTGACACCTCACTTAGCTGCTTATTTGTTTTAACAAGGATTCTCTTCTAGAACCAGTGTCTCTTGTCGATCCTAGCTGGATTTTTCCTGAGGCATGCCACCAACTATTCCCTGCTCGAAATGGCAGCTGGTTATTACCAGCCTGGAATGCTCCAGGTTGTATGCAAGCCATGAACTGAGATGTTCAGTGTTTTCTGGGTGCTTGCACTGTACCCACCATCTCCTGTGTTACAGTGTCTAGGAGGTGATCCATGATTTTTTTCATAAATTTGCTTCTCTAAAGAGAAGCAAGATCTGAAGTCAGTTCTACTCCTTCACATGCAAGAGATGATCCAGTAGCCACGTGTTGCTTCTAGCTGTAGGGCATCAACCACAGGATACTTTCACCAAATCTCTACCCTCAGGAGTTTTTGTTAAAATTAATGTGCCTAAATGTATGTAGTGTAGAAAGGGAACAAACAGAATTTTTGGAGGAAGTTCTCATTCTGAATTTCCACTTATGCCACTAAGAATACCCTAATGATAATAGTAACAACTATTAAATATTAAGAGTATTTGCTGTGTACAGATGCTGTCTATATGTATCTCAGTTTATTCTCACAAGAACTTATATGATAGTATTACTATTAGCCCCAATTTGTAAATAAGAAAAATGAGACAAGAACTCAAGATAGTATAACTGGTAATCAGTAGAAGCAACATTACTTTCTGCAGATCAATTATTTTTAGGATGACATAACAATCCTGGTCTGCTTGGAACTGAAAGGTTTCTCAAAATAAAGGACTTTTGTTGCTAAAATTGGAACATGTTGGTCATTCTAAGTATATCTCGAGTACATCTTATAACAAAGAATTGGTTAGTCGATGACTATTTTGTTCATGTAATTTTATTTTTTTCTTTTTGATGGTACTGGGAGTTGAACCAAGGGTCTTAGCACTGAACTAAAACCCCAGCTCCCTTTTTATTTTGGGACAACATCACACTAAATTGCTGAGTTTCCTAGGCTGGGCTAGAACTTGTGGTTCTCCTGCCTTACCCTGGTGCAGGTGTTAAATATCAGCACATCAGGTTTTATTAATCATAGTTTTGAGTTTTCTTCATAAATTCCAATTTTCTTCCTGATATTTTTTTTAAGCCTCAACTTTTCTGGGTGTAGATATAGGTGTTAAAACCTTAATTTGTATGAGTATTACTCTACTGAAAATATTCATTATGAATTGGATTTCTTTTGAAAGATTTGTAATTACTTTTTGACTAATGAACAATAGAATCATGTGTAATTCTCATCAATGATTCTAAGATTTTTTTTTTTTTTTTTTTTTTTTTTTTTTTTTTTTTTTTTTTTTTTTTTTTTT
>NW_022900921.1:26020074-26031458 GCF_012274545.1 Fukomys damarensis | reverse complement strand
TTTTTTTTTTTTTTTTTTTTGCCAAGGTCATTGTTGTCTGTGAGCCCACACTCCTGAACCAAGGTTCGGGAGCTCGGACTGGGAGGGTAAGGCATGGAATTACCAGGCAGTCTCCAGGGAGGTTTCTGGATCGCTTCCGCTTTATTCAGGAAATGCACAGGCTTATATAAGGACAACCATGGGGGAGAAGCATGGCAGGAGCACTTAACATTTGGCAATATCTTATTGGAGGCATGATGGAGTGATTTTTCTTGGGCTAGGCAAAGGAGTCATGGTCTAGGGGTTGAGGGATAGCCTGCTGCATCCAGCATCTACAGCACTTCGACAAGTTAGCTCAGCCTTAGCAAGGTCTCTGAGTTACCTCAGGAGACAGGAGTGTGGCGCACCTGGCCCAACCAGGCTTGAACTTCTCCCACAGCTCATAATTAGATTCTTCCATAAATTCGTTGTTACTTCGCCACATCTTGACAGTGTGCAGGGCAAATCTCACAATCTAAACAGCGCAATTAAGCTCACCTGCAATTAAAATGCTAGATCAAAATGGTGGAGAAAAGAGTCTGACTTTGTAAACAGGAAGCCCTACATACTTGAAATGTTTTATTCTTCTGAAAGTCATCAGATATTATAAATTTCCTACTTTGTGTCTAATGCTCTAGAAGATGCCAAGCTTCAGTGGCTGACAAGATAATTCTATCCCTCCAAGTCCAGCAATGTACATTTTCATAACCAATTATGTAATTAATTATTTGATCTAGTAATGATCCCGCCCACACAGGAGCCTTATGGAGACCACCAAGGGCATCTGGATGGGGGCACTTGATGGACCAAGCAAAGGCTTCAGAAACCCAGAAAGATAAAATCAGAACTCTGCACCCAAGTCCGGGGTTAGGCCTTCAAATACATATTCTGGGGCTTTTGGCCAAGGTAAGGAAAAATGGGGCACCTTCTTCCTGAACATAGGTTGTTCAAGAATTTTGAAGAGAATAATTGTAGAATTGTTAGGAAGGAGGTTGTGGAGTGGAAGAGGATCTGGGAAAATAAGAGATGACAGAGTCCCAAAAGCACCTGACATTATCACTAGTTAGAACAGGGTTACTTGTCTTAAAGCCTCTCAGAAAGTGACTCTGATGCTACCATTTCTGAGACAGTAAATCCTCACTCAAATGAGAATATGTATTAATTTCAAGTTTCAACGAAGCCCAGACTTTTAACCATTCTCCAGTGTTCCTTTCTCAATCTTTACATATACATATTGCAGCACTAAATAGATGAGTGAATATAGTGTTTTGCCCATTTTCTTGACAACATAGAAGGAGATTCTCTCAGTGATTTCCTTAATCACAGTTTATTATGCCTTCGAAGCACAACACGCTTGATTGGCTAGAACATAAGCCACTTAGGAATAGATTTATTAGCATCAAGAATTGTTTAGGGCAACTAGGTTTATGTTGATATTTTCATTCTTAATGTCCATAATAGAAGGTTTCTAAGAAGCTTGATTATTATTGGTTTCATTAATAACTGTAAGCATGACTCTATTGGGACTGTGATCAACTCAAATAAACTCATTAACTTTGTTAGGAGGAAGAGATGTTTTTCTGGTAACTGATATATGGTCGACAACATAGAAAGTAAACACCAAATAAGAAACAAGTACAGGTGCTAAGGAATCATATACTACTTCCCGGCTCCCAGTTTGAGACTGTCTACCAGCAAGACTGCCCTCTATTGTTTCTCAGTTACTTTGCCATTTTTTACTCTGATTCTGGAGGATGGCCTGATTTTCTGGTAAAAAAAAACCTCTGGTGGACCCAGTTCAGGAAAGCCACCTTACAATCCATCTGAGTATAGAATTGTAGTATGTTATATTTTAGAGTCCTTTCTTTTTTGTGCATTTATAAAAAGATAATGTTTAACTTATAGATGCACTTGACTATGGGCTAGCAAAATAGGATAGCTCTAAAAGTTGAAGCTATTAAAGGATTTTCAGGTAACCCCAGTACCCCAGATTCATACTGGATCCAAATCCAAACTGAAACCTGACTTATGGGATCATTCTATCCTATTCAGAGGGCTGGTTTTTAATGCTTAATCAATACCATGGGAAACATCCTTTGATCAGCACTTAGAAATTCCTGGCTTTATCTCTGTGGAGAATTACTAAGTGCATGTTTTCATTGCTATTTGCTCTCTTGCTTGGCAAGTTAATAGGCACATTTTTGTTTGCTTGTACATGACTATTTTTGTTGTTTTATTTTTCATTATCTGCTCTATGGGACTTGTTTAATTGTACGGCATAAAGAGTAGAAGATTGATGAGATTGCTGGCCTAGCTCCACTCACCATACCGCTGGACACCTTGAATGGGAAACACAAGTCCTTCCATGTTCAGGCCTGGTCCTCTGGTACCTGCACTGGGATCAGGAGTGATTTAGTTCTGATGGTGTGACTGTGTTTGTTGCATCCATGTTGAGTTTACCTTGCTGGAGCTGGTTGGTTTGAGCTACTACATTACTGATTTGTCTGTACATTCTGGCCAGGGAAACCTGCTACACTTGATTTTCACTCTGAAATGTTTCCAACAGCCCTTTCAGTCTAGATTTGTTGTATGCTTGTTTGTCTATGTTTCATTTAGAGAAGAGAATCGGAGATTCATTCCTTGGCTCACTTAAGTCTGTCTTTCCCGAGTAAGGAATCCCTTCTGTATATGCTTTTTGCTAAGCCTGGGAACTGCCAAGTTCAACAATGGTGAATACATTGTCCTCCCCTATGCAACATAAAGTTTTCAATTCTATGAAGAACAGTCTTTTTACATGGTTGCAAACTGTGTTATTGTACCACACTCTAGGAATATTTATCTGGCCAATACAGGAGAAAACTAATGAATTAGATAATAAATTCTCAAATTTTAGGGAGCCCTTAGGTTAATTGGTTTAAGACTTAAAAGCACTTATATAAATTTAAAAGAAAGAGCTCAAAAATTTCTAAAACACCAAATAGTGTTATTAAATATATTTTGGCTCTTTTAAGGAATATTTTCTTTTTGAGACTTTATCTGTGAAAGGGCCAAACTGAGAATTGATTATGGTTACTAAGTTACACAATATGGTGGAATGCAGTTAATTTAGTGCTTTTAAATAGTTTAGATCATGAATTGTTGCTAAACAATGTAAATAGGAGAAATTTAGCATCAGTAACATATTTATAACCAAGAAATATATGAAAATTAGCCTATTTTGATACCTTCTCTCAAATTTTAAAACAGTATGAGAATTACATTAGCATAATATTCTAGTTTATGCTAGATAATTCATATAATCCAGATTTCCTAAATTTTTTGGACTATTCTTAAGCTAGCATTGTTGTCATCAATGTTTAAAATTATGAAAATATAAATAAATACTATTTATGTGTAAAATTAGATTGAATTATAAGAAAAAATATCCTCTTTACAAGAGTTGTTTCTGTAACTTCAGTCATGCCACAAATTATAAACCACTTTAATTAAATTGGAGTAATTAGAGAGTTATGTTAACTAAACTATATAAATTCTAAACTTTTTATGATACTCTTAATTTCATTAGTAATTATATTAGTTTTGAAGGATGACTTGAATTTTTAATTTAATTTCAATTTTAAATTGATCTTGAAAACTTTAAAATTAGTGTTTTAAGTTACTTTTCTCATTGCTGAGACAAAATACCCAACCCTCCAAGTTAAAGGAGCAAAGGCTTATTTGGCTTACAGTTTGTAGAGGTTGCAGTCTTTGGCTAGCTTCAAGGCAGGGTGGCATGATAGACAGGTATCACAGAAGAGAAATAGTTTATGGTGAGCAGAAGGCAGCAAAGCAAGCAAGGGACAAAACAAGTCTTTTTCTGTCCCTTTATTGCATCCAAGTTACCAGGATTAGGTCATGGGGTGGGGAGGATGCCCTCAATGGGGGATTATGAGTCTTCCATCTCTTGGTCTCTCTTTCTCTTCTTCCAGGTTCAAAAATGTGATCTCTTACTCTCACACATGTTCCTGCTACGACTTGCTATCTTTTGTCAGAGTTCCAACCATTGAAGCTGCTTGACCTTGGACTTGAACCTCCCAAAACAGAAGCCAGAATAAACCTCTCTTTACTTCATTCCTTGATGGGAAGTCTTATGGCTTGGATTAAAAATGATCCCCCAAAGGCTCATACATTCAGAAGTGGACTCTTCGAAGGTAAATAGATTGTGGGAATGCTAACCAGCACCAGTGGGTTAACTCATTGATGAATTCATAGCTGAATGTGCTGTGATGGGTGGGAGCTGGTGGAAGAGATGCCACTGGGTACGTGATCTGAGGGTATATTCTCATCACTGACACTTTCCCCTTTCTTTGGCTCTTCCTTGCTCTCCCTGTTTCCTGGCTGCCATGAGGTGAGCAACTTCCTTCTGTTACACTCTTCCACCATATTTTTATCTTGAAACCAGCTAACCATGGACTGAAACCTCTGAAACCATGAGCCAAAAATAAACCTTTTTTTTCTTTTAAGTTGTGTACATGAGGTATTTTGTGGCAGTACCCAAAAGGTGGCCTATACAGTTGGGTTATTTTCTTGGCATTGTGAATAATACTGCGATAAACATGGGAGTACAGATGTCTCTTCAGCACTGTGATTTCATTTCCTTTGGATATATACTCAGCTGTTGGGTTTGGATCATATGACAGTTCTATTTGTAAATTTTTGAGGAACTTTCATAGTATTTTCCACAATGCCTGAATTAATTTATATTCCCACCATCCGTGTATCTTCAAAAATTCTAATTTTCTGGTTTGTCCCTCTTTCCTTGCCCTGGACATCCTTTGAATATAACTTCAGAATTTGTTTTTCTCACTCCAGTGTTTTGTATTTCACTGTAACAATTAAAATTTTGTGATTGTCGATCACAGAAATGGAAGTCTGGCTAACTAAACTAATAAGAAGTAGGGAGATTCTTTTCAAATTTGAAAGGGGACCAGCAATGAAAGGAGAAATCAGAGAGAGAGAGAGAGAGGAGGTAAAAAGGATGGGGAAAAAAATTGAAGCAAAAATAGAAATAGAGCTTTTGCAAATGGGAAGGAGATCAGGAGATGGAAGAAGCAGGGAGGTTGGGGAGGTCAGGGGATGAAAAAGATTTGTTACATACATATACCAACTCCCATGGTAAATGTGATTATTATGTACTACAAACACATACTACTAAAAAAAAAAAAAAAAAAAAAAAAAGAAACAGGACAAGATTTATCCGAAGGATTGGGAAGCTCAGAGAATTAAGCAAAAAATGAAACAACAAACAAACAAACAACAACAAAACAGGCTCTGGAAAGGCTGATAACCAAATCTCTGAGGATCAAAGGAGCAGGAATCATGGGCAGGACCTTTGGAGTCTCCCTTTCAACTCTTCCTCTTTTGATTGTTTGGGTTCCTTTCCAAGACGGGTCCATTGGCATTGAAGGGATTGAGTCACTCCTGGTAACTCCCTCCACTTCTCTGAGCTTCAGTTTCCTCATGTGTTAAATGGAGATGATACTCATAGAGTTTGGAAAAGCAAAGCCACTCTTATAAAGTGAATGTAAGCAACATACTAGGGCTGCATAAGTTTGGGTTCAAATACGGATCCAAATGTATATCCACTGTGTACCTTTGTACAATTTATTATACTCCAGTTTCCTGTCTTTAAAGAGGAGACAATAATGTTTATCTTATTGTAATTAATAATAAAGGCACAATAGGGTAAGCCATACCAAGACCATGGACAATTGATGTGATAATAACTTCAAGAGGTTATTATTATCAATCATTGCTTCTTAAGGGTGGACAGTAAAGCCATACCTCTTCCTAAAGAAAATTCAATAGGACAGTTAGGCCAGGCATGGTGGTACATGCCTGTAATCTCAGCATTCTGGGAGGCTGAGGCAGGAGGATCACAAATTCGTACTCAATTTGGGCAATTTAGTGAGACTCTGTCTCAAAATTAAAAAATAAAAAGAGTTCAGGACATTTAACAGTGCAAAGACCTTAAGTTCAATCCTCAGTACTGAAAGAAAAATGACAAGAGAAAATTCTGTCTTACAAAGTAAACTGGCCAGATGAGAAGGGAAGCCTTCATTATAACAGCTGATGCTAGATTTCGCCTCCGAAATTGGTGAGGCTTTGTCTGCTCCAGGCTCAGTTCTTTTCTGGAGTCTGATGTGTTCATGGCACATCTTTTATAAAAGTCAGACTTGCTTTCTTCCTGTTGCAAATTGCATGCACATTTCTGCTCCCTGTGACCAAACTCCATTTCTCAACCAGCCTTGGTCAGCCTTCCCCAACCCCCTCTCCTAATGAGAATGAGTTGACTTGTAATTAAGGTCATATTTTACCAGCCAGGAGAAGCCACGGCTGCTGTGTGCTAGAGCTCCACTCAGGGGTCCTCTGGCGCATTACCCGTGTCCAGACACCTCTCAGTTCTGGTTTCAGGCTAGAGACAGAGGAACAGTTTTGATGGCTTGAGATTAACAACTGGATTTATATCTTGTAAATTGTCCTTGTGGTGCGATTTTTTTTCCTTCTCTCCTCTAATCCTTTCTTCCCATTCTGCCTTCACTAGTATCCTTAGCCAGTAGGGTAATGGAAAAGAAGAGTCTTGAGCATTTCAAACTGTTTCTGCTGGGAATTCCCTAAGTGGCCTCCATGGGCCTTTGATGTGCCCTTCTTCCATCCTCCAAGATGAAAACAACCCCAATGATTCACAGCAGAGTGGTTGCTGAGTCCAGCCAAGAAATTGATCACTCAACTCCCACTCTTTCCTTTCTTGGCTCAGAGCAAGGCAGTTTCTGAACCCTTCCTATCACTTTTAATCTATTTCTTACCATAATGGGCCCTGTAAAAAGACAGACAGTTTCCCCAGACATGCTGGCTGTTATGGTGATGGAGGAGCTGGATTGGAAAACTGGTGACTTCCTCCAAACCACGAAAGTTACTTTGAGCTGTTGAAATGATACTGAGAAGCCTGGCTGGCTTGTTTTGTCTTCAAGTTGCACTTGCTCTTCTGGCTCAAAAGGGAAATAAGCAAAAGTCACAGAGAGATCCTCTCCCCGCCCCCGGAGAGGAAGTTCTCATTAGATGTAAAAGAAACAAAAATCCATATCCACACAGCTGTTCTGGTCCTTTGGCTTGCAGATGGGCCAACTGCTCTTGTGTGAACTGGACCAGTGGTGCAGGAGTGACCCTGAGATTGCGTTGTCTAATTCACACAGCTACTGATCCATTGGTGAATGACTCACCTCTGTCTTGCCAACTTGTTATCCACAGGAGCCTGTGTCTCTTCCTCTCTGCACTCCCCCATCCCAGTGTCAATCATAGCGAGCTCTCTTTGACAGCGTTATTTAGTTTTCTGATGTTGAACATTTGCAGTGACTGCGCATCGTACCAGCACCTTTTGCAGAGTGACACTGACACCAACCTGTTTGAGTAAGTTAATCTTCCTATCATGGATTAGTTCATTGGGCAGAAACCACAAGTTCACATGCCAAGGCATGGACTGAACTCCATGAACCCCTCCACTGAAAACCAAAAGCATATCATTGTGCTTTGTGAAAAAGTTCACCAGGAAGCAGATAGCTTTTCTTTAGTTTGATTTTTCCTCTTCATAGCATTGTGGCATTTGATGATGGTAGACTACAGCTTGTTTTGGCATTGTCATATTGGAATTGGACCATTATGGTTGACATGTTTTGAGCTCATTATTGTTAGACTGCATTAAAAATATCCCTAGGCTATTATTATTTTTTAATTGCTAGGACAACTTATTGAAGTAGGTGGTATAAATTTCATTGCATCAAAGACGTAACAGATATTCAGAGATTAGCTAACTGCCCAAACTTACCGATAAGCTCAAGGAATATGGGCTATAAAAGGTATGTGCTGCCACATCAAGTAGAGTCTGATCAAATGTGCTATCCATCCCTCCCTACACTGAGACCCCTCTCTGTCCTGCTTCTGGAGGTGCTTCTGAAGTGGTTGTTCAGGAGAAGGCACCACAGCTCATGATACACTGACTGGACAGATGCCATGTCCCTGGTTGATTCCTTAGAGACAGTTCCGGCAGCTGAGACCCAGGTTTCTGCACAGCAGGCCAGTGACTTGCCCTATATTATCTTCCTTAAATTAAAAAGAAAGAGATGGTTGAACAGACACAGCATCAGGGAGGGGTGAATGGCCATCAACAAACTTGAACCCACCCACCAGCCCATCCACTGATGAGTTAAACCCAGCTCAGACCAAGTCATGCATTTTGAAGCCAATACACTTTTCCTCATTACTCATCCCTTCTGATTTCCAGCCAACTTTCCACCATGGAAGGGCCTAAGGCCCAGCAGCAGAGTGCCTTCTTATCCCCAGAGAGGAAGTGTCCTGGAGAGCTGTGAAAACTCTTCTCGGGAGATCCCCCTGCTGGCTTTTCAGATCCATCAGCTTGAATCCTCAGGGAATCGTCCAACATTTCTAGGCTCTCCTCCAAATGGAAACTGAATCTCAAATCTTTGGAACTGTGTCCACACGTATTTCAGACCACTCACTGTGAATTCGGTTATTCTGTGGTGTGAATTTTTGGACTCATGGCCCATCTTAATACTTGGGTAAAATATGAGATTTCATGCTTCCAGATTACAGTTTCCACATAGCTCCTACCTCCCAGAAACCCCCATCTTTTGACAAGTCTTTGTAAAAACGCTTCTGCAGAATCAGCAACATTAGATCACTGGTTCATACTCTTGAATCCATTAAGAACTTCTATGCCCAAAGCCAACTCAAAATGGCTTGACAAAACAAAGTAGAATCGTTGGCTCAGAAAGCTGAATGGCCTGAAGGTAGTTTAGTATTAGGTAAGGCTTGACCCAGGTGCTCACCCAGTATCATCGAATTCAGTTTAGCAACATTGCTTGGATCTATCTTTCAAAATGTCAACAAGTGGCCCTCAGCAGTGGCAGGCCTTACCCCTGATGCAATTCCTGATGTTAGAGGAGAGTTTTGTGCTGCAGTACCCAGGGGGAAAGGAGAAGATTCTCATGGAAGAAAGCTTCATATTCTGGAAGCCCCCGATAACCTCTCCACCCATCTCCTTTGTGCCGTTTGTGTTGTGTGACATCCATCAGACTGATTCCACTGGTGAAAGGGAAGAAATGACTTAGGGCAGTGAGGGTTCCCTATCGGTGCTGGGTTGGGTGAAATCCCATCCAGACCTCATAACTAAGAAGGGGAAGGGAAATTTTCCAAGGAAAATTTAGGGCACCATTTCTAGTGAGTAAAGAGAGAGATGAATGGGGAAGGCCAATGACAAATGCAGTCTACTCGTGCCGTTTTCGCTCAGATGGAAAAGCAGAGAAGGAAAGAAAGCTGCCCAAGGTATTTGAAGCCACTTAATGATGTCCTACGGCTCTCAGGACAAAGACATAGGCCTTGGCCATGATTTAAAAGGTTCTATGTGACCTGGCTTCTCATCTCCAGCCACCCCATACCTTCTCACCTTCAGTGCTCCAGCCACACAGACTTCTCAGTTCTTTGAACTCATCAGCCTCCCGCTGTTCCCTCTTTCCCTCTGTCCTCCCTCTTAGCCTCAGTAACTCCTGCTCAGATTTTACCTCCAAGGCTTCGTCCTCAGGAAGCCTTCCCAGGGCCCGACTAACCAGAGCAAGCTGCCACTTGTGCTCTTATTCCCTTGGGTTGTCTTGTGGCACTGTTCTTGTTTGCTCCTCCCAGGAGGGAACTCCGTTCATCCTTCCAGTGACTGTTATGTGAGTAGATCCTGTGGATCAGACCTCATGCTAGATGCTGGGGACAAAGCTATGAACAAGGAAGTCTCCAGTCCTTACAGAGCTTACAGGCTATGTCTCACAAATGAGCGGCTCTAAAGGGAAAGCAGAATGACTCGTCCAAACTGCATCACAGACACAAGTCACAGAACTTACTAAGTCATATGTGCGAGTACTTCTGAGATTCAACCAGAACCCAGAACTCCAAAGAAAACTTTGAGTGCTGTCACCAGACCTTCAAGCTGCTTTCTTTGGGGCTTGTATTACAAATGCCTGCACCTGTGGTGACAACCTTTGTGCAGTGGGAGAATTCCACACTGGCTCAGCCTCTTTCAGTGCCCCACAGCCAGGATCTGTCACCAACCTCACTCTTCAGTAGCTCCTGAGTCCACCCCAGTGCTGCAGCAATACCTGAAGCCTCTCTAACTCTCTGCTGGGAATTTTAACTGCTCTGTGAGCATCTTAATGGTAAGGATTTTGTCCTATTTCTCTTTGAATCCCCAGAACACTTTACCAGGCCTGCAGGCAGTAGGTGCCCCATAAATATTGGTTAAATCCTTGCCTGCATCTGCATTGTTGGCTTATCCCTTTGCTATACAGATTTGGAGTAATCTCGTCCTAACAGGTAGGACCATCTGATGAAGGAGACCTTAATATCCATTTTTCATCAGGGAAAAGTCAGATTCTAGGAGAAGAATCCTAAGGTCAGAGAGGTAGGGTCACAACATGAAAAGTGTGCCCTGGGTCCATCTGCTGCTGCATTAGAGTCTCTCACTCCACGCTTTTCCCTATGGCAGCAGTTCTAATACCAGATGAGGGCTCCCTGGTTGAGCTTCAGGAAGCCCCTAAACACTCTGGAATTCCATGTTAGACATGCATGTGTGTGCACACATTTGCAGAGGAGAGATCGCAGCTTTCATCAAATTTTTAAAGCTATTGGGAACCAAAAACCATTAAGAATGACTGGCCCGGGGATATTTTCTTTCTTTCTTTCTTTTGCTTTTGACTGACACAATGCTGACGCACCAGTGCCCCACACCAAACCATCTTAATCATGGGTTTCGCATGGAGCAGGGGCCTCTCTCTTCCTGGGGCACCATCTGGCTACGCTGCGGGCATCCAGTGCCAGTCCACCAGTGTCTGCTGTCTCAGTCACATGCCTGGAGAATCTGAATATTGGAAGGAATCAAGAAGGCAAGGAGGTAAATTTCCCAGCAAGATAAATACAGACAGTAATATAATCTGTACGTGAAGAATAAAGCTACTGTTGGAATCTCAATGCTTAAAAAATTTTACCGAATTACAGGGGCACACCCAGTTGGAACTCTGGTTTTCACAGTCTCTTTGCTTGTCAAACTTAATATCAACGAAAATAAGCTAATTTGATTTGGCAAAGGCCCATGCAATATGGAATTGATATCTGTGGCAGCGACCTTTGATGTTCTGTATAAACAGCATTCTCCCTGCTGTGGAAGCGAGAGTCGAATAATAAACAGCGTCTTCCCTTCTCCACTCACCAACCACCCCCTTCTCAGTACCAAAAAAAAAAAAAAAAAAAAAAAAAAAAAAAAAAAAAAAAAC
>NW_022900921.1:25947972-26019852 GCF_012274545.1 Fukomys damarensis | reverse complement strand
AAAAAAAAAAAAAAAAAAAAAAAAAAAAAAAGTAAGAAATAAGCCTTTTCTGTAGCTCATGGAGGCACATTTGTCAGTTCGTTTCATGGAGTAAGGTTTTTCAGCCGTGGCACTGACATTTCGGGCTGCTTAATTCTTCACCATGGGGTCTGTCTTGTGTGCTATAGGATGCTTAGCAGTACCCCTGGCCTCTACCCACTGGATGCTAGTAGCTACCCCTCAAAGTGACTGCAGACATTGCCAAATGTCCTTCAGTGTACAGGATGAGAACCAGTGCCATGAAAATAGAAAAAGAAGGTTGTGAAAGAAATTCTTTTTTAACCCTTTCTCCTACTTTCACACACTATTTGCCTAGATTAGGATCTTCTGCCTTGAGGCCCTGACTTACTGTCCAATAACTCCTCTGGGGGTCTGAAGAGGTTTGGGCAAGCAGCTGTCACAGGCTGTACCCCTTGGGTTTTCAGAAGTTTCAGGCCTGCCCACCACCCAGCTGGCTGTAGCAGCACAATTCTCATTTGTCTCTGGGTGAGGAAGCTCTTGTTACTTTTGCTGAGCTCACCATGGCCTTTCTACATAGATTTCCAAAGCTCAAGAACTGTATTGTCCCTGGGCACAACACTTAAAATTTTCTTCTCTGTGTTTCATGACACTGACTAAAAAAGTATTTACTTGGAACTAGAAAGGTTTATGTCAGTGCTGTTCTGTTGCTGGCTTGTATCAGTTGTGAGAGCTGATGGTTATGTCTCTAGGAATTCCGTGAGCTATTTGCAGACTTTGTAGTACTTTGAATTTACCCAGAATGGTGGGGTAGACTTGAAGAAATGTTTCTCTCTCTGGGTGATGTCATGTTGTCCAAACACCAGAGCATACATGTAAACCTTGTATAGTCTACTCTTTGTCTAGGCTTTATGGTGTAGTCTACTGTGTGCCTAGGCTTTATGGTGTAGCCCACTGCTCCCAGCTATAAACCACAGCATACTACCATAATGACTACTG
The DNA here is from genome assembly GCF_012274545.1 of Fukomys damarensis. Taxonomy (NCBI): domain Eukaryota; kingdom Metazoa; phylum Chordata; class Mammalia; order Rodentia; family Bathyergidae; genus Fukomys; species Fukomys damarensis. The sequence continues at coordinate 26,018,856 of NW_022900921.1, read as the reverse complement.
TAGGAAATTGCAACAGTATTAAATATTTGTGTATATAAACATATCTAAACATAGCAAAGGTACAGTAGAAGTAGTAGGCCATAGGAATTATCCAGCTCCACTATAATCCTATGGAATCACTGTCCTATAATGCAGCCTTCATTTAGCAGAACACCATCACGAAATATATCCTGTATTTATACTACAGAAATTGGCAAATGCCACAAATCAAAGCTTTCCCATCCTCTACTCCCTGCTGGCCAATTAAATGTTTATTAGCACATCACTGGTTCAAGTCCAGGCATAAAACTAGAGAGGCTGCAGACACTGAACTGCTTAACCAATATCCATTTCCCCCTGTTTCCTATTCAAGAAATTATAGTTTTGTTTGCCCTGGCAGTGAGTCTAGCCAAGTAAATGCATCTCCTGTCTCTTGCAGCTAAGAGTGCTCAACTGACATAGCTTGGGCCAATGGCATGTGGGTGGAGTTTACTAGGTAAGCTTCCCAGAAACTTTTTAAAAAACAGGGTAAATGACTGGTGACTTTCACTCTCTCATTTCCATACTCGCTATTTAAATCCTAGATCTTGCTGTAATTTAGATAAGTAACCCTCAAATATTCATGCGCTAAAGGTTTGCTCACCAGCCTGTGGTGCTATTGGGAGGTAGTAGAATTTTTAGGATGTGATATCTAGCAGGAGGGAGTAGGTCACTGGGGAGTGCCCTCAGTTCCCTGCTTCTTTACTACTATGTTGTGAGCAGTTTTATTCCTCCACACACCCCTACTATAATGTGCTACCTCACCTCAGACCCCCAAAGTAATGGGTTAACCAACCATGGACTGAAACCTCTGAATTCATCAACACACATAAAACTTCCTTCCTTCTAAGTTGACCACCTCAGGCATTTAGTCATAGTGACAGGAAGCTGGCTAATACAAATGCTATACCCAGTCTGGATGAGACATCTTGAAGCTACAAGGTGACAAGTGGGAAGATGATATTTGCACACTGAGCAAGGCTAAGCTGATGCCCGGTCTCTGATGACAGCATGGGGGTGATTGTACCAAATAAGGACCCCACCCAAGGCTGCTTGTTGGTGGGCTAAAAAATACAACACTGACTGCAATCCCTAGGACCCTAGGCAACTGAACTGAAATTTCACTAGTGCTAATTTAAAACATAAATAATTAGAAATTTATAAAACATAAATAATTAGAAGAACCTAAATCATGGGATTTCTCTGAAAGTTCAATGAGATTATGATGTAGACAGAGCAGCGTAGTCCAGGCAATGGAAATGCAACCTTCTACTGCTATTAGCTCTATTGCCACCTGTATTTGGGCTGTGATTGTGTATTGTGTATTTTCTTTCCCTCTAGTCTTTGTTGCTTCAAGCACAATAGCCACTTTCCATCAATGGTTTCCCCTATTGATTTCTGCCTTGTAGCTTGGTGCATAATGATATTGATAAAGTTTTAACAAAAATAAGCTAATTATGGACCAGGGAGTTGGCTCAGTGGTTCCGCCACCTGCCTCGCAAGAGCAAGGGCCCAAGTTTGATGCTTATTGAACAATCCTGAAGGATAAGTCAATGTTGTATTAGTCACCCACTGAATAACATTTAAGGCTCCGCCTATACTAAGGATTCACACTCAAGTTGGAGAATAAATTTCTACATGTTTGTGATACAGAGAGATGTATCAGGCTTCTCAGAGGACAAGGATGGACCACAGGCTGCAGGTGGGCCATAGAAGCACTGGAGACAAAGAGGACGCTTCATGGCAAAGGAATTACTTGGTGCAGGCTTTGCAGGATGGTAAATTGGGGGCATAAGGAAGACATCACGGGCTTTGTGTGCTAGATAGACAAGTATTACAGATGTGGGCAGTGCAGTAGAAACTTCTGTTCTCTGGAGAATGGGGCCAACAAATAGATGACAGGAAAGTTGAGTGGAAACATTTAATGCCAGGCTGAAATATTTGCATTTCATGCTCTGGGCAGTGAGGAGTCACTGATAATTTGAGAGCCTAGCATGACATGTCTGAATTGGGATTTAAGAAGATTAATCCAGCAGCCACATGGAAATTGGCGGGACAGAGAGACAAGGAACAGTAAGTACTATTCAGCAAGCTCCCCTAGCTTTTCGAGCTATTCCTTCATAGCACATACAGCAGATTTCCTAAGAATATAAGTAAATTTATATGCCTTTGGACATAATTTATGTCAGGCATTATGATTAATGCCTGACTTCCTCTCTAGATGGAAGCTGTGTGAGAGAAGGGCATGGGTCTGTCTTAGAGACTGCTGTGACTCCTCATCTGCTAGATGGCAAATCCAACATGAATAATAACCCTTGAATGATGAACCAAGTCCAAGGAAGCTGGGGTCTGACTGGTGTCTTCTGGAGTACTCAGGGTGACCTCTCAGTCTTGAAAATGTATCCAGACACTGAGAAGATTTGTCAGTGCCTAGCCCTGGAGGAAATGGCAAAGAACTTCTATACCTGGGGATTTCAACCAAAGTGGCAATTTTATTGCGACTTGCTCCATGACTTTATTTATCTTCTCTTGGTTCCTATTTAACATGAAATTGAGATGTATGAACTTGAGGGTCTCCCAAAATCTGTGTATCTCTTGGTAATGGAAGAGATAAGACAACAGGCTAGATGTCAGAAAAGTGAGTCAGGACCTCTCTCTGCATTATCTCATTTAATCCTTACAAGAATGCTTGAACTTGTTAAACATCTTCCCACAGTTCCAAAGGCAACCGGGTTACGTGGCCTCATGCTCTTAGTCACCCAGTCCTGGAGAAGAGTACAGGCCTTTCCCCCTGTGGGAATGGTGAATGACTTAGTTTTTTTTGTATCTCAGGTTCTTTATATATAAAAAGGAACTCCAAAGTGTTGCTAATTACAAGAAGGAATTGGAAGAACTAAATGAAATAATGCATTTAATTACTGTATGGTCTCTTTGCTGGGTCTTTAAGCAGTTAATGATGTTTTATTTTGTTATGTCATATCTTAACACAGTGATTTGCAGTGTTGGAAATCCAAAGCCCTTTCCAAGAGTTCTAAGCATTTGTAGGGAGCTCAGAATCTCAAGATCACCTCCCTGTAATTAAATGCTGCTGATTCCTGAATATAATTTTTAAACCACCTTACTTTATACAACTAAAATAAATCTATTTCAAAAGAGCTTATACTGCTGCAATGGAAATTAGTGCCATTTGTGATTTGTGCCAGGCAACTGAAAAAATAAACACAGTTGTAGATTGCTTAACTGTGGCATATACTCTAAGATGCCTTGCTAGGCCACTTGGCCATTGTGTTAACATCGGCGAGTGTATGTGCCGAAACCTAGATGGCCTAGGTCAGTCCCAGCATGGGGAGAGCTGGTAAACATGAGACAAATGAGGCTGCTGCTAGTGTAATATGACAGCAAGCTCCTAAAGGCCTTGTTTTGATTATAAGCAGAAGGAGTACACTCTAAATTAGTGATAGAAAATATAGTATAGTAAATACATAAGCCAGTAGCATAGTCATATATTATCATTATCAAGTATTATGCATTGTATATCATTACATGTGGTCTCTCTTTATATGACTGGCAGTGTGGTGGGCTTGTTTACACCAGAGTTACACAAACAAGTGAAGAATGTGTTTTGTCCGGTCAGCTTCAAAGTCACTAGGAATTTTTCAACTCCATTGTAATCTTGTAAAGCCTTTGTCATGCACATGGTTTTTACGGAAAGAAGAGTAAAACAAAAGTCTGGAATCCTGGGTGGATCCTCTCCTCTGCAGAAGACAGTATGCCTGGCTCCCTCTGCCATATCTAACAGAGACAGTTATACCAGGTGGAAATATAATTGAGAAGGGCACAGTCTCTTCCTTTTTTTGACCCAGTGTTGTGTAAAGCTGTGCTACACTGGCCACAAGACTTGCATGGGGGAAATATTTCACCAGGCTTTTATGAGTCTGGTGGCTTCTCAGATGGAAGGCTGTTTTCCTTGGATTATAATGATGCATACCGCCAGGCAAAGCTGGCTTTTTACTATTCCACTCTCTCATCCCTCTCTCCTCAACTTTACTTCATTTGGCACATTATGGAAAGAGAAAGAAAAACCACCTAGGCTTTAATCTACTGCATCACAGAGGAATATGCTTTAAAAATCCCATTGCTTTTATCTTTATTCCCCATTTCAACTACTTAATTTGTCAAATTCCTGTGAGCTGCCTATTGATAATTGATAGATTGTTCCTTCCTTTCTAATTTCCTCTATTAGTTATTCCAGGAAGTTTATGTGGGTTTTGCATGTAACCCAATAGTTGGAAGAGTGCCGGCCTGTTTGGGGGCCGTGTAAATTAATACTGTCCAGCAGGCCCTCTGACCAGGAAGCTATCAGGTTGCATCCTGCCAGGCTCCTCTTCGTTGAAATAACCTATAGCAGAGGCACAGGGACTTCCTCTCACTTTAATGGGAGATCATTGATGCCAGGCCTGGCTCCTCCTTCAAGCCAGGACATTTCTCCTGGTTACACAGACCCTGCCTCCACCTTATTTCTGCAGCCTGGCTTTGACTAATTGGAGGGAGGATGTCCAGTGTCAGAGAGTTCAGTTTCTCAATCTTAGTTCCCTTTTTTTTTTTTTTTACATTTTTGGCTATAGTTCATTTCTTTTTAAATGTATTTTTATGGATTTATTCAGGCAAAAAAAATTAGCCACAGACAGAGACAGTTGGGATTTTGATTTTAGTTGCAGGCAGTTCCTTAGAGTGCTTTTATTGGTCCAGCAGCTTAGAGCAACTGAATTAGCGAAAACTCAGGGATTTCTTTAAAATTTCAAAGGTTTTGCTACTGCTGAAAAATTGGAAAACCTGACGCCTCTTAATCCACATTCTAACAGAAAACAAACAGAATAGCTGAGGAGGGGCCACTCTGGTATTGACTCCAGCCTGAACAATGGGCCATAGAAGGCCATGGTCTGAGACCAGTTCCAGGTGTGTTTGACCTTCTGGGCCTCTGCAGGTGATTGAATTCTAGACCTTTGTTCCATTTGGCCCAGGAGGCATCGTGCTCCTACCACACATTCAATATGGTCAGATAAGTGCAATATTTCTCCTTGAGTTAATGTTATTCTTTAGTGACATAATCATAGTTCCTCATCCCTAGTTTGAAAGAAAGGACACCCACCTCTGACTTTTTTATTCACTCATTTTTATGGACTTAATGAGGAACTCTTTTCTGTCTGCTCAAGTGTGGAAATCCTAAAATGAGTTACTTATCTTCCCTGGTCCCAATGCAAGTGACTTGAAGCCACGCTAGGGAGCTATAATTCACTACTGTCAAATCCTTAGATTTATCACAAAACAGAAGGAAGGGACAGCTAATTACAGAAATGGCACATTGCTGCCCCCAAGGAGCTCATCACCTGGAAACACATCAGTACAGTGATTTGCATTCAGGACTGTGACTGGGGTGAGGCAGGGTACCAGCCCCTGTAAGTGGGAAAAAGGGCTGAAGAGATCTTGAAGAGGAAGTAGTATATGAACAGGGAAATGAGCTCCATAGTTTGGATTTTAAATGTTTCCCCTGAAGTTCATGTGTTGGAGGATTGTTCCACAGCCTGTGGAGCTTTGAGAGGTGATGGAGCCTTTGGGATATGCACTCTAGGGAGGTCATTGCGTGTAACCCCTTGAATGAGATATGAGACCTTGGTCCCTCTCTCTCTCTCTCTCTCTCTCTCTCTCTCTGTCTTTCCCCTTCCACCATAAGGTGAGCAGATTGGCCCCACCACATGCTTCATGCCATGCTGTTGCTGTTCTGCATCACTTCAGGCCCAAAAGAAAAGGAGTCAGGTGACCACGGACACAGGCCTTCGAAATCATGAGCCAAAATATACTTTCCTTCTTCAAGTTGATGATGGCAGATATTTTGACACAGTGATGGAAAGCTGACTGATATAGTAAGCTAGTGAGATAGCCTTGAAGGGATTGACAGATGGAGAGAACAGCATTACAAAGATAGAAAACAAGTAATTCAAACAGCTCCAATATAAGCATGGATTAAAGTGTCAGCTGCCTATTGCTCACTTGTATCCAAGGCGTCTAGGATACTAGCTGGCATTGGTAGACACTCAACAAGAGATTGCTACATGAGTATATGAACCAATGAGGGTTTAGATATGATGTAGATATGGAGTTGAACAAGTTAAAATATATTTGAATGATGTGGCAGAGGATGGAGAGGAAGGGATAGATCTGAGAGAGGCTTGGAATCAGTAGAGACAGCACAGATGGGCTGGGTAGGTGAACGTGTCTGCACAGGCTTTGGCTTTATCCTACCTGGAGGCTACATAGACTGTGTGATGAAGACTCCAAAGAATCCCACACTGAACTTCCCAAACCTCAAAACCACACCATCTCCTCAACATTTTCCATCAGAGCAATAGATTCTGAGCCATTTGGACTGAAAAGATTATTTAAAACTCCCTCTGGCTTGAGCCTATCAGCTTAGAGAGTCACTTATGATCTATCACACTCTCTGTCCCAGAGAAGGATAATGATTTCATAGATTCTATTTAGTGCTTGAGGCTGGGTGACAGGAAGAATTTTTTCCTCTGTAGGAATCCCCGAATACCTCTCATTTACTCAGTTAGTTACATGCAACTGGAGCTGTGCTTAAATGCTTTTCTTGCATGAATTATCTACCACATGTGTCACTCTTTGCAAAGCAAATGCTTTGAGTGTCCACCCCACTTTACTTTAAGCTGAAATTTGAGCCCTTTATCAGCTTGTGATAGTTCCCATGACTCTACCCTTCTGCATTCTATGAGCCAATGCTACAACCACTTGCAGTACTCTTGAGCTCCTGAACTAAGAAAAGCTTCCAGAGAACAGCCCTTCCTCTTCTCCCCTCACCCTCAACATGTCCCTGTCCCTGTCTTCATTGGAAGCAAAACCACAGATGGGCTTTCTTGGGCAATCCATAATCAAGGGAGCATCTTCTCAGAAAACCTAGGAAAAAAGCAGAGGAGCCTCCTGCTGGGAGACAGCAGGGAAGTAGGATAAGTAAATGCCTGGTTTGCACAGATGTCTAGCCATGGCCTGGTTCCAGGAGGTTCTCAGGAGTGGGAATGGTCCCACAGGGTTGTCCTGCTTAAAGGGAAGAGGGCATGGTCATGGTCATGGATGAATACAGCTCCAGTGTAGAAAGGAATAGGATGTATGGGGGCAGCAAATTTCTGAGGCAACTCTGAGCAGCTCATGCAACCCCAGCCCAGAACATACTCAGAGAATGGAAGTGGGCCTCCAGCAAGGTCATTTGAAGAGGGGAGACCTTACCTATAACTGGTACCTTACCTGATGATGGTGGACCACAGGAAGATCCCCCTTCAGAGGCCACCGTCCCAGCAAACAGAGCTAGCTTTCTAGGGAAAGTCACTTAACTCCACAAAGCCTCAATTTACTTTTCTACAAAATGAGAACAGTGAGATATTTTATCTTTTAGGATTGTCATAAGGATGTAACAGGACTATACAAATGAAAGGTTTTGGCATCATGCCTGCTCCTGGGTACATTCTGGCTGTCCTAACAATTATATCTGCCACTGTTGCTGTCCTAACAGGAACCAAGTTAGAAAACATTTAGCTAGCATGGACTCTGAGTCTTTGGTGATAGTTTATTTATTCCTCTGAGGCACCATGAGATGTTGCATTCCTGGGTAACACTGAAGAAATAGCTATGTGTATGTGCAAAGTACACAGTTTTAAAAGCTAAACTTGGTAGGAGCCTAATTACAAATCTAATTGGCATTTGGCAGGTCGGAGCTCATCCTTGGGGACCAAGACTCCTGAAAAATTCTTGGAAAGGAATGAGTTGTTCAAGCACCTTTGCCAAGTAGCTGTGTCAACAGTCAACACCTTATTTTCCATGTGAACATCATGCAAATACATAGCAGTAAATTGCCTGCAAATTGCTCTGCTGCCAGGTGCCAGAGGATTTTAGGATAATCCTCCCTGCTTAAATTCCTGGCGAGATTTTGAAATGAAATGTAAAGATCATGAATATTAAATTGTAAAAGAAAAACCCAGTCTACAAAGGACCTATCCCATGTAAACTTTGTCTATTCTTCCAAATATAAAATCTGCTTCTATTTCTTCACATTAACCCAGGATATGAAAATGAGCTCAAACCATACTTTTGTAGGTAACCTTTGTGAACTTAATCAGCCAAGGGATTGTTTATTAAGTCCAATGTGTGGTTTAAGTTGTAGGGCTCATAAAGGTTATTTGGTGGCAGAAACCAAGGCAGTGTCATTGTCTGGCTTTCTCTGCTGCCTATAGATGCCAAACAAACTTAGGTCTCATCAGGAAGAACACATGAGTGATGTTATGGCTCCCCAAGGAAGGAAGGGCTCAGGCTTAAAATGTGTGTTATCCTCTGTTGATTTCTACTGCATTCTTCGCAACTGCTAAAAAGAAAATAAGTTCTAAATTAGAATGGAAATCGCCATTAAAAAAAATTTAAATGAATCTGCAGTGGTAGAAAGTAGATCAGTGATGGTGTATGAGTGGGGGAAAGGAGGGTAGATTGATTATAAAGAGACATGAGGAAGTTTTTAGTGGTGGTGGACAAGGGCACAAGCTCGGTTTTGGTGATTTCACAGATGTAGTATACATCTGTCAAAATTCACCAAACTTAAAATTTATGTAGTTCATTAGCTTTCACTTGTGTCTTAATAAAATTGTATAAAACACAGAATTATTTGTTTTTTTTAAATAATACTGCTTTTAGAAATTAACTGTGGAAGTGTTCCCAGCTTGAAATGTAAGAACGTGGGAATTCAGCCAAGAAGAGACAGTAGGCATTATAGTTAAAGCCGTGTGCCTCAACATTTCCAAGCCCAGAGACTCTTACCTGTCCATGCATTCCTGTAAAGTGGGTGATGTTCTTGGAAGAAGAATTTAGGGCCCATCAGAGACTTAACAAGATGGCTTGAAAAATCTTGAAAAATCCTTGGGCCAGGACAGTCCCATTTCCCAACACTAAAGATGTGCTAAGCTCACAAATATTTGCTGCATTGAAATGAATATTAAAATCGTATTTCTCTACCTTGTTTAAGCTGATTATTTTTGAGCTCAGCATGAAGTTAAAAGGAATCACATGTGAGTTCACCCTAAATCCTCTCAGCTCTCACTAAATGTGAGGCACAGAAACCTGTTTACACATTTTTCTACCCATAACTCAGCTCTAGAACCTTAGAGAATGAGAGGTCCTTTAGATCCTTGCTCTGTCCCTGCTGCCTTTCTAAGCTACAAACAAGTGAGACACACTGGTCCACAGAATCATGCAGTATTATTAGAAGAAAGATCTTTCTGAATATGGCAGCACATGCCTATAATCCAGTAATCTGAGAGGCTGAGGCAGGAGGATTGCAAGTTCAAGCTCAGCCCAGTCAATTTAGCTACTTAACTAGAATTTGTCTCAAAAAAAAAAAAAAAAGATTAGGGTTGAGGAGAAGGCAGTATATGTCGAGTCTACAACAGTAAGAGTAGTAAATGATAAGCTTGATAGTGTCCAACCCAATGAAATTGAGTAGGTTTAAGCATTAAACAATAGTTTTTGACAAATACAGCCAAGAATACCTTAGTGGAAACAACCCACTGAAAGAGATTTTCTTAACAACAAATTCTTTGCACTATATTTAATCTCAACCCTCAGCACATGTACACAAAACACAGAGACAAGAAAAAAAAAATACAAAAAAACCCAAGGCAACAAAAGGCTTCTGAAGACCCCCAATTGTCCCAAAGAAGACCAAAGGGACACCAGTGGAGAGGAAAGCAAACACAAGACAGCTGAGCTGTTTTAGTTACTTTCTTTTTGCTATAACACGGTAGCTGACACCCACAACATAAAGGTGGAGAGGTTTATTTTGTCTCATACTTTGTAGAGGTTTCAGTTCGCATTTGGCTGGGCAACATGGCAGAAGAGAAACAGCTTATGGCATGGCAGTGGGAGGCTGGGAGCAATCAAGGGAGGAAAGAGGGACATGTACCTTTCCAGGCCACACCCCCAGGCACCCACCTCCTTCACCCAGGCTTCACTTCTCAATATCACATTTATTTATTAGCTCATTAATGGTCTGATCTATTTATGAGTATGATGCACTCATGATCCAATCACCTCCCAAAGTCCCCCCCATGAGTGTATGAGACTTCAGGGGACATCTAGGTATCAACAATAACACAAGCTTTGTGAAATGATTGAAGAGGAAGCAAAGGAACTTGGTAACTTTGAAGAGGATGCAACACAAAAGACAGTGGAAATATCAAACAAAATGACCAATGTAGCAATGAAAAAGTAACAAAAAATTAGAATTGATCAAAATATGAAAGAAGAATCTATCAAAGAAATAGACTCCAGAACAAGATACCAAACAGAAATCTTGGATTTTATAAGTAGCAAAATGACCATATGAAGATAGGATTTCACAAGTTGAGGAGAAAATAGAAATACATGATGATTTACTCAGAGAAGCCTTAAAAGTGATAAGAGAGCAAGAAAAAGTCACTGAACAGCTACTAGATGACACTAAGAAGACTAACCTAAAGATAATTGGAGTTAGAAAGAAACTAAAGAACAGCACAAATAGAATAAAAAGTCTGTTCACAGAAATCACAGCACAAAAACATTTTAAGTATGGGAAAAGAACTCCACACACAGGTAAGTGAGGTTTACAGAACACCAAATAACTACAATACAAAAAGAAGCTTCCCACAACACACCATAGTCAAAATTCAACACAAAGAATCTTAAAAACTATCAGAGAAAGGCCAAAAATCACTTACAAAAATAATCACATGAGGATTATGGCAGATTTTCAACACAAACTTTAAAGGCCAGAAGAGCCTGGAATGGAAAGTTTAACTTTCCCTCCAAAAAACAACTTGCAATCCAGACTAATATATTCTTTCTTTCAACACTGATGGAGAAATCTTCTAAAACTGATGGAGAAATAAGGACATATCATAATAAAATTGAGATACATGAGCACCACATCAGCACTTCAAAACATACTCAGTAATATCCTAGGCACATACAAATTACTAAAGCTGAACCAAGAAAACACAAAAGCTCAGAACAATGCAATAATAGGTAATAAAATTAAAGCAGGAATAAAAAAAGTCTACCAACTAAGAAAAGCCCAAGACCCGATAGATTCACCTATTAATTCTAAAAGAACTTAGGGAACATCTAATGCCAACACTTCTCAAACTTTTTAATGAAATTGAAAATGAAAGAATACTTCCAAACTCATTCTTAAAAGCCAACATCACTCTGATTCCAAAACTTGACAAGGATCCAACTGAAAAAACAATACTACAGGCCAACTCTTTAATGAGTATAGATGCAAAAAAATACTCAATAAGATATAGTAAATAAAATTCAAAAATCTTTGACAAAGATCATATATCATGAGAGAGTAGAATGCATTCAGGGATTCAGAGATTGTTCAACATAACCAAATCAATAAATGTAATACACTGCATAACAGAAGCAAAGACAAAAATCACAAGATCATCTCAATAGATGCAGAAATGGCTTCTGACAAAACCTAATATACATTAATGAAAAAAGTGCTGGAGAGTATAAATGTAGTAGGACTTTATCTTATTTGATAAAAGCCATTTATGACAAACTTACTGCCAACATCATATTAAATACAGCAAATTTGAAAGCTTTCCGCTAAAATCAGGAGCAAGACAAGTATGTCCATTATTATCATTACTGTTCAATACAGTACTCAAAAAATTAGTCATAACAGTCAAGCAAGAGAAAGAAGTGAAAAGTGTACATACAGGAAAATAAGAAGTCAACATCGTTATTTGTAGGTGACATGATACTTTATATAGAAGATTTTAAAAAATTCACCAAAATGTGCCTAAAATTAATAACTAAATTCAGCAATGCAACCAGATATAAAATAAGCACACAAAAATCAATAGCATCCCTCTACATCAATAATTAACTTTCCAAGAAGAAAATTAGCAAAACTATACCATTCACAATAGCATAAAGAAAAACTAAATAACTAGGAATTAACCTAAACAAGGAAGTGAAAGACCTCTATGACAAAAACTATACAGTATTCTAGAAAAGAAATGTAAAGTGGTGAGCAGCAACAACTTAGTTTTTCTGATATTTGTAATCCCGACACTGGAAAATAACGAAGTGGGGAAGAAAAAAGAGAGAGGGTGTGTGTGGGGAGAGAGAAAGAGATCCACAAGATCCAGGAAGGAAATGACAGGAAAATTGAAAGCTACAGAGAAAGTGGTGAATGAAACACAACAAGGAGAGAGGAATGAAAACAATCTGAACTTTCTCCCCAGATCCCAGCTTGAGGCTCACTGGAAGGGGAGCCCAACCCTATAGAAACAAATAAAAAAGAGATCTCTCTACTAGCAAAAATGTCTTTCCACTTGTGGGCACTTACAGTCCACAAACCTCATTGCAAAACAAAACAAAACAAACAAAAATCTTTATAAACATTAGAAAAGGATGTAACACAAACCCTCTCAAAACTTCTAACTTCCCTGAAGACAATCCACGGGGCAGGAAGGGAGAGAATAATACAAGCTGCACATCCCAATTACTCAAAGGATAACAGAGCAAGTTATAATACAGATCAAAGAGGTGTTTCTCAGGGTCACAAGAGACATAACTAAACAGATAATGGAAATAATAAACAAAGATGATCAAGGAGCTTTCAGAAGACACTAATAAAAACCTAGCTGAGTTAAACAAAACAACATAAAACTTGAATGACCTCTTTAGCAAATAATTAGAGTGCATGAAAAGTTTTTGATCAGAAATCCAGGAGGTAGGGCCAGGGATTTAGCTCAATGGCACCATGCCTGCTTTGCAAACACAAGGCCCTGAGTTCAATCCCCAGAACAAACAAACAAATAAAAAATAAAAATAAAAAAGTAAAAAAGAAATCCAGAGATTAAAAAATATATTTAAAATATGGGAAATAGAAGCAACCAGTTATAGGAAAGAATTTCAGAACTAGAAAACAATGATGCCTTCAAAGACCAACAACTCAAACACACATATAAGTAATAAGACAAAATGAGAAACAGGTCCAAAACCTCCTAGATGTTACAAAGAAGACTAATCAAGAGTAATTAGAATAAAGGAAAAACCAGAAGACAGAAAATATGGCATAACAAACCTGTTCACAGAAATAATGACAGAGAAATTTCCAAATATGAAAGAGAAATAAACATAAAGATAATGAGGCATAGAGAACACCAAATAGCCATGACCAAAAGAGAAACGTTCCACACTACATTCTACTTAAAGTACCAGAAGGCCATCACAGGGACAAAACCTTAAAAGCTGTTAGAGAAAAGCAACAAATCACATGTAAAGATAAACCCATTAGAATTATAGCAGACTTCTTAAAACAAATCTTAATATCCAGGAGAGCTTGGAATGAGGTGCTTCAAGCCATAAAAGGAAACAACTCCCATTAACCTAAGCTAACCTAAACTCAGCCTAAATATCCTGCAAAACTTTTCTTAAAAACTGATGGAGAAGTAAGGCAGTTATATGATAAAGAGCACCTCAAAAAATTCATGACCACCAAAATAGCACTACAAAAAATTCTCAAGGGCATCCTATAAAGGAAAAATAAAGCCAACAATGCCAATAACTCAAATAGAATGAATATATCTAGAAGGTCCAAAAACAAAGTAGAAGTAAAAAGAGAGAGAGAGAGAGAGAGAGAGAGAGAGAGAGAGAGAGAGAGAAATAGAGAAATCAACAACAGGAAAATAATGCAATGACAAGTCAGTCAATAATTTCAGGAATAACTACCAATATAAATGTTCAAAATTCCCCCATAAATAAACATATTGGTAGAATAGATCAAGAAACAAAACTCAATATATATAATACAAGAAACATATATGATTAAAAAAGAAATACAGAGATTAAAAATCAAGGAATGGATAACAATATTCATGCATTGGGAACCTGGAAAAAAGCATGAGTAGATATCCTAATTTCAGACAAAGTGGACTTCAAGCCAAAACTGATCAGAAGAGACAAAGGAACAATTAACAGGAAGAGATAACAACTACAAATATATATACACCAAAAATTGGCAAGCCTAACTTCATAAAACAACCACTACTAGATATAATAAATGAAATAAAGACCAATTTAGTTATATTGGGGGTACCTCAGTACCCCAATATAACAAATACACAGATCAACTAGACAAAAAAATCATGAAGAAATATCAGAGTTGAACCAAACCTTTGTACAAATGGACTTAACAGATATTTACATAGATTTCCACTCAACAAAAATGGAATACACACTCTTCTCAGTAGCACATGGGACTTTCTCCAAAACAGAGCACAAACTGCCCCATAAATGCAAAATAATCAAAATTACCTCATGCACATTATCAGATCAGAGTGCAATGAAACTAGAAATCAATGGCAAACTACTAGGCTAGTATTTTTTTCCCCTTCCTTTTATTTTTTTAATCCCCTGGTATTGGAGATTGAACTCAGGACCTTGAGTTTGCAAGGCAGGTGTGTTGCCACTGAGCTAAATCCCTGACCCTATGGCAAAAAAACTATAGAAATGATATTAATACACAGAAGTTAAATAATACCCTCTTGAATAATCAAGAAGTCTCAGAAAAATCAAGGAAGAAGTTAGAAAGTTCCTAGAATAAAATGATAATGCTAGTACAATATATGAGAACCTGCGGGACACAATGAAAACTATCCTGAGAGAAGTTCATAGCAGTGAATGCTTCAGCAGAAAACAGAGCAAGTTCATGTAAATAACCTATTGATGCACTTCAGAATCCTAGAAAACCAAGGAAAATCCTAATCCAAAACTAGTGTGAGGAAGGAAATTATAAAAATATAGCAGAAATTAATGAAATCAGGATTAAGAAAACAATATAAAAAGAATCAATGAATCATAGGGTTGGTTCCTTGAAAGAATAAAAAAAAATAGACAAACACCTAGTCAACCTTTCAAAAAAAAAAAAAAGACCTAAATCCATGCAATTAGAAATGAAAACATTGAATGGATTCTGCCAAAATCCAGAAGATCATTGATTACTACTTTGAGAAACTGTACTCTGATAAAACGGATAATTCAGAAGAAATTGACAGATTCCTAGATATATATGACTACCAAAGCTCAACCAGGAAGATATAAAATGTCTAGATAATCCAATCTCAGTCAAAGAAATTGAAGAAGTAACAACAATAATAATAACTACTGAGTAAGAAAAGATCACATCCTGACTAATTCACTGAGCAGAGTGACTTCTACTTGAATTTTGGAGAAGATCTAACACCAGTGCTCCTCAAACTTATCAATGAACTTGAAAGTGAAGTAGTACTCCCAAAGTCATTCCTGGAAATAAACATTACCCCAATTCCATAACCAGAAAAGGTCCCAACCAAACATGCTTTTGACTTTACTAAACATAGATGCAAAAATCCTCAATAAGGTATTGGCAAATAGAATAGAGCAAATCTTCAAAAGGAGCATACATCATGACCAAGGAGGATTCATTACAGGCATGCTGGGATAGTTCAATGTACACAAGTCAGTACATTTAATACACTACATGAACAAGAACAAGGACAAAAATCACACGATAATCTCAATAAATACAGAAAAGGTATTTAACAAAATCCAACATGCATTCATGATAAACACTCTAAGAAAAAGTTTATTTCAATATGATAAAAGTGAATTATGATAAGCCAATAGCCAATATCATAATAAATGGGCCATCCCTCTAAAATCAGGAACAAGACAAAGGATGGTCACTATCACAACTTCTGTTTAATATAGTTCCTACAATATTAGCCAGCATAATTATGCAAGAGAAAGAAATAAAAAGAATATGTGTGAGAAAGAAAGAAGTTAAATTATCATTATTTGCAGTTGACACTATCTTTTAAATAGTAGGTCCCCAAAATGCCACCAAAAGAATCCTAGAATTAATAATGTAGCATGATACAAAATAAACACTTAAAAAACAATAGCATTTCTGTACACCAGTAAAAACACACTAAGAAAGAAATTAGAGAAACAATACCTTTCACCATACCATCAATAAAACTACTTAGGAATTTACCTAACCAAGGAAGTGAAAGACCACAACAATGAAAGAACTATAGCATTCTGATAAAGGAAATTGAAAAGGATATCAGAAAATGAAAAGATAACCTGTTTCGGGATAGACAGAACCAATATAGTCAAAATGGCCATACAATAATTTTAAAACTATTAAACAGATTTAACACAACCTGTTTTAGTTACTTTTCTCATTGCAAAGACAAAATACTTGATACCCAAAATTAAAGGGGGAAAGGTTTATTTAGCTCACAGTTTGTAGAGGTTTCAGTTCATAATCAGTTGGCTCCAAGGCAGAATAACATGATAGATTAGCCTTACAGAGAAGAAATAGATCATGGTAGCCAGAAGGTAGCAAAAGCAACAAGGAAAGACAAAGCCTCTTTCTGTTTTAATATTTAGATCTTTAATCCACTTGGATTTTAATTTAGTGCATGGTGAAAGATAAGGGTCCAATTTTAATCTTTGGCAGGTTGAAATCCAGATCTTGTATACAAATAACAGACTCACTGAGAGAGAAATTAGGGAAACAATTCCCTTCACAATAGCATCCAAAAAAATGAAGTATCTAGGAATCAATGTAACAAAGAAGCAAAAGACCTCTACAATGAAAACTAGAGCACTCTGAAAAATTAGATCAAAGAGGATATAAAAAAATGGAAAGATATCCCCTGCTCCTGGGTAGGAAAAATCAACATAGTGAAAATGGCCATACTACCAAAACTGCTATACATATTCAATGCAATGCCAATTGAAATTCCAACACTATATTTCACAGAACTAGAAAAAAGAATCCAAAAATTCATTTGGAACCAGAAGAAACCTAGAATAGCAAAAGCCATCCTAGGCAACAGACACATGGCAGCGGGTATAACAACTCCCAATTTGAAACTATACTACAAAGCCATTGTGATAAAAACAGCATGGTACTGGCAAAGAAACAGACCTGAGGATCAGTGGAACAGATTGGAAGAAATAAAAACAACTCCAGATGTACTCAGCTACCTAATTTTTGACAAAGGAGCTGACCATCAAAATGGAGGAAAGATAGCCTCTTCAATAAATGGTGTTGGAAAAACATGCTGTTTTTATTTTTTAATTTTTAAAATCTTTATTGTTTATTGGTACATTTTAGGTATACAATGCAGTTACATTCATCATTGGGATTTTGTACCTTTACATGACTATTGTGTGTGTGTGTGTGTGTGTGTGTGTGTATACTGGGAATTGAACTCAGGATCTTGCACTTGCTAGGCAGGCAGTGGAACCACTGAGCTAAATCCCTGGCCCTATGTGTCTATTTTGGTTCTTATGCTTCCCCATTCCCCAACCCTCCCTTTATTCCCTCCACCCTCCCCTGTTTAAAAGACATTGTTTCCATGTTTTTCCTTTTCACATATTTTTTCTTTTCCCTTTTTACTTTTCTCCTACCCCTCCTACTTCCCCTATTCTTTTAGACCTTTTCTTCCTATTACACAATATCAACTATATATTTTGATCATTATTTACACTTTTAGTTTTTTTAACACCAGAGAAACTATTCGGTATTTACACATGTGTGACTTATTAATTTCACTTGAGTATGGTTTCAGTGTGCATCCACTTAGCTATAAATATTTCTAGTTATTGTTCTTTATGGCTGAGTAGAACTCCATTTTATTAAAAAAAAACACATCTATTTTATCAAGTCTCCAGTTGATGGGCAATTGAGCTGTTCCCAAATTTTAGCTATTACAAACTGTGCCACTATAAACACAGGTGAGCATATATCGCTGTAGCATGATTCTTTTAATTCTTTTGGGAAGATACCCAGCAGAGGAATAGCTGGGTGAATGGGACTTCTAATCCTAGCTGTTTGAGGTATCTCCTTATTGATTTCCACAGTGGTTGCACCAGTCTGCACTCCCACCAACAATGAAGAAGAGTTCATTTCTCTCCGAGAGCATTTGCCATTGGTTGATTTCTTGACAGCACCCATTTTTACTGGGGTGAGATGGAATCTCAGTGTTGTTATCATCTGCATCTCTTGAATGACCAGTGATATTGAACATTTTTTTCATATGTTTATTTGCTGTTTTTATTACAGTAGCTTTATGGTATAATTTAAAGTCTCCTTCCTAAGTACAGCTGCCCCTCTATGTTTCTGGGTTTAGCACCCCCCAATTCACTCACTGACAAATTTGACCAACCATGGATCAAAAATATTTTAAAAACAGATTATGTCTGTACTAAACATGTACAGACTTTATGTTCTCGTCATTTGTCTCTAAACAATACATCTACATAATAATTTATACAACATTTACATTGTATCAGGTATTGTATATTATCTAGAAATGATTTAAAATATACAGTAGGATATACATAGGGAGAATGTAGGTAGATTCTAAGCAACTACTGCCATTTTATATTAGGGACTGAAGCATTTTCAGACTTGACAAACCAAGGGGTCTTGGAACCAGTCCCTCATGGATAGCAAGGGACAGCTGTAATTATGTCTATTTAAGAATGAAACAAAATATTATCCTTTCAATTTGCATGTACAAGTTTTTTGAAAAGGCTACTAAGTTGTTATGTCTCCGAAACTTATTAAATCCTTTGGAGCTAACTACCTAATGAATAGATGGTTTTTGTTATTATTATTTCAGCCTAGGGGAATTATGAAAGCCATTACTGAGATGGCCATGGTACTGTAAACAGAGAAAGTTTCTGAGCTTCCTGGATTTCACTGTTTTTGCAATATTTTATTCTTTCAAATTTACTTCCTGCTATGACACTGTTTGGTTAAGTATTATTTAATCACTTTGTAGCATTTTGAAGAAAACAGGCTGAGTGAAAGCCAACATTCTACAGCTAATTAATACTAGAGGCAGAAATGATTTCAGATCAGTCTGACAGATGTCTGTGCTCTTAGTCACTGTGATATATATGATGTACTGCATTCTTAGCACTTGGATACACAGAATGTCCAATTAGCCACTGCACCCTCAGCATTAGAAAAGCTTAGTTTTACTGTATTACTAATAAGGTCACCTTATTCTGGCATCCTGTTAAATTGCACCCATGTTTTATCCTCTAATTTGAAATCCCTTGATGTCTGAACAGTGTGAGTCAAATCATTGGCTCCACTGCTGTGTTCATGGAGAGGAGCAGAGCCCTGTGGACCAAAGCAGTAACACACTGTCTAACTGTGGCCCTGACCAAGCCCCTTTCCAGGCACCAGAAGGTATTGTTTCTGAGGAATGAATGAAGGAAACTTGGAGAGTTCAGAAGGCAGCAGCTACTGTGATCACAGAGTGATATTACCACTCATTCTAACATGGAAAGAATATTACCATGTTAAAAGCCATCTAACCAACCTCTGCCTGACACCAATAAGAAAACAGAGCTAGGGGATTGAAACACTTATCTAAGGCCACCAAGTGGTTGATGGCAGAGCTTGGGTGAGATGTAGCTCTTCTGATGTAAGTCGCTGGGCAAAAATCAAGCCTGAGGAGAAAACTGGAAGGCTTATTGGAGACTCAGACCTTCTGTGTCTATCCCCGGCCAACCTTCAAGATGACCTGCAAAGATCTCCCCTCAGGTGGACATTCACAGTGCCTGGCCCTCTGTACTACATCTTGTAGGATGGATATCCCTTACCCTGAATGCTTAGGACCAGAAATATTTCAGATTTTAATATATTTTATATTCATAATGAGATAGTGTAGGGAAAGGACACAAATTTAACAGCCTGAAATTTATTTTTTTATTACACTTTATACATTTATCTTGAAAATTATTATATGTAACATTTTTGGTGCACCTGTGCTTTGACTGCTACCTGTCACATGAGGTCAGGTTTCATGTTAAGGACACTCAAGCTGTAAGATGGTATGTAGCCTAATTCATGGCCAGTCAATGAGGTTTGAAATAAAGAACACTGGAAAGCCAGGGAGGAATTGAGGCAGGACTCCAGTTCAGCTCACACTGGTTTCCTCCACAGAAGACACTTCTTATTACATCTCTTGCCACATTCTAAGTGAATTGGAAGGTATTTTGTAAGGCTATTAGCTGCCATCACCAACAATGCCATCACTCAGGGAGTTTCCAGGTCCCACTGGACTCAATCTCTGAACATATGCAGAGACTTGTCAATTGCCAGACAGGTCCCAGGGCTGGGGTGTGGCTCAGTGGTAGAGCAAGTACCTCTACCATTCATGAGGCCCCAGCACCACAAAAACAAATAATCAGGTGTCAGAATCCAGAGATGAACCTTCCTGAGGTTTCTAGGTAGAAGTAATGACTCCTTCCTCTCCAGCTGTCCATAGTGCAGGAGTTGGCAAACTGTTCCCGGAAAAGGCCAGGGAGTAAGTAAGTACGTGGTCTTTGCAGATTCTATTGTTGCTGCTACTCAACTCTTCTAAGGCAGCCTGAAAGCAGCCATGGACAATGTGTAAATGAAGGGACATGGCTACTTTCCAATAAAACTTTATAAAAACAGGTGGTATTCTGTAGTTTGCTGACCCCTGCCATAGTTATCCCAATACCAGTGTCACGGGTATTTCTTTTTGATTTGGCTTGAATATGTTCCTCATATTTATCTAAAGCACAGTTCAACACAGATACCATTAAGCTAGCAGTATTTTTTATACTTTGAGAGGTTGACAGGGACTGAGGGTGAAGAGAAGTAGAATGTGACAGAGTCCATTGAGAACCCCATAAATCCACTGCTAATATGCAAGAAGCTTGCCAATGTGTGCACCATTTGCATGCAATTCTAGGGAGATTGTGCACATAGACCCTCTTGATCACTAAGAGTTCCATGAATGCAACTTGGGTTTCTAGAAACTGGAGAGATTCAGAAAGCTGATTGGCTTGGAGATATCAGCCTAAGAATGTAGGAACCTGAGGAAGATTAGGCACAGTGCCATGGGCTGGATGTTACCATTTCCTCTTGGCACAAAACTCCCCAGCTGGTGCATCCATTTCTTGCTCTCTTGGTAGTTAAGGGCGGCCGTGTCATCTTGTTCTGACCAAGGAGAAGAGAATGAGAGGAGAAGTGACAAGCGCAGCTCCTAGGACCTGCCCTGGGCCTGTGCTTCCCTGTGTCCTTTCCCCTTCCTACCAACCAGGGGCTGTGAGAATGGGGAGTCTTCACTTTCTAACACCTGACCTGCAAAGACGTTTGAGGCCAGAAGTTACAAAATCAGGCTCCAGAGTGAAGCTGCTTAGGTTGCAACCTCTGCTCCCATTACTTACCAGCTGTGTGAGTTTGTACAGAGCTCAAGCTTCCTCATCAGTAAAATGACAATAATAGTTATTAAAGCCCCCCCGATCAGTTTGGTATGTGGGCCAAATAAAATAAAACAGACAAAGTCCTTCGGACTGAGTTAGCTCTTTATAAATGTTCACTTCCATTACTGACATAAAATAAATAAGCCACATTTCCCAGATTCCTTAGAACATTTCTCTGCATCTTTGCTCTTCCCACCCCTTCCTGTGATTCTCCTGGCCTTTAATTTCTTTCTTCTCACTTGTTGCAGGTCTAGACTACGCCTGTGTTCTGTTGTTGTTATTGCTCTTGTTTTGTTTGTTTGTTTTTAAAAAATCCAAACAAAATGGTTATATTTAACTAAGAATAATTTATTAAAATAATTGGCTTAATGAATACTAATTATTAAATTCTCATTTCGTTGCGTGCTTCTCTTTGCTGATACATGTACTTCCTATTAGTCATTATGAAATAAGACATGCAGCAAACTGTAATTACAGACAAAGCAGTGAAGATACAAACCAATAAAAATCAAAGGTAGGGGAAAAACGCTTTGAAGAGTGCTGAGGAGGAGTCAGGACTTCCTGTTCCCTGCCAAGGACCTGTAGCAGGAGGTGGTGGCAGGAAACTGGGTGCCGGGTGCTGGGTGATGGCTGAGCTCTGAGTGCCAAACCTCTCCATCTGAGTCACAGAGGAAATGAAGAAAGCTCCCAAAGTCCCTATGTCACATCTTTAAATAAGTTAAAAGAGATAAACTCCAGGCCCTCAGAACGCTCTTCTCTTAGGATGAGCACCAGGGCATGGGTGGCAGGAAGATCAGTTTGGGATGGGTCCTTGATGTCGCCACTCTAAATCTTCTGTGGATGACTATGGCTGAATGGTGTCCCTCCTGCTGCATTAATACATCAAAGTCCTCAGACAGTGGCCTTATTTGAAGATAGGATCTTTTAAAGGATCATCAAATTAAACTGAGGACACGGGGCGTGCCCTAATTTGACTGGTATCCTTATAAAAAGTATTATAAACCATGTAGTTTAAACAACAGAATTTTAGAGTATCACCGTTGTGGAGGGAAGCAGTCCAAGGACAAGATGACAGCAGGACTGGTTTTACTGAGGGCCACATGAGAGTGCCTGGTTCCCTCCTCCAGCTTTAGGTAGCCCCCTCTCAAGCTTCTGTGTCTATAGTCTATAGAGGAGTCCCACCCTGCTCTGTGCCTTCTTCTTCATCTGACATTCTTTTTGTGTGTAGGTCTGCATCCAGAATTCCCCTTTTGTAAAGGATGCCAGGCATATTTGATTACAGCCCACCTCAATGTCTTCAGTTTAACTTGATTACATTCACAAAGATCTTATCTCTAAATAATATCCCATTCTGATATACTGGGGGGAATCCCCTTTTGGAAGGCGGGTAGTAGACACAATTCAGCCCATCATAGTGACCTTCAACAATTATCTTTCTTTATCTGAGCTCAGTTTTTCAAACTGCAAAATGAGATGTGATTAGAAAACCTCCAAGGGCTATTCAGCTCTAAAATCTTGGGTAGACTAAACACAACCCAGCCTCCAGCCATGCATGGGGTAGATAAAGCTTTGCCCCAAAGCTGTAGAAACGAAGGTAAAGACTCCAACTGATAGTGAGGCACAGGGTTGAAGCTGTCATCTATGGGTAAAGATGAACTTCTGGGGGGTGTCTCCATGCTTTGCTTGGGGAGGCCCCAGTCACTTTCCAAATCTCTGTGCCAGAGGATTCTGCAGTGGTAGAGAAAGGAGAGACCAGGATCTGGGATCACCAGGGTGACCCAGGGTGGGGCAAGAGCCCATGGGAAGTAGAATTGGGTCCTCTGCACTTTCCACCTAAGTCAGTCATTGTGTTAGTCGCTTTCTCATCAGTGGGACAAAATATCGACATCCACAACTTAAAGGAAGAGAGGATTATTTGGTTCACTGTTTCCAGTGGATTCAGTCTGTGGTTGGCTGGTTTAAAAGCACAAATGGCATGGGAAAGGCATGGTGGAAGAAAGCTACTGAACCAATAGGAAGCAGAGACAGAAGGGACAAGCTGGGGATAATATACATTTCCAGGTCATGCCTTGATCAGGCCCCACCTCCTACCAGCGTATATAGACATGAACTCATCAGTGGATTCATTCCTTCATGGGTATAGTGCTCACATGATCCAGGCACTTTCCAAAAGCTCCACCTCTGAATACGTGAGGCTTGGGAGGGGGAAATTTTGTATCTAAACCATAACAGTCATCAAAAAACCCCAGGACAGGATCTTGCCTAAATCACCTGTGCTCAGTTGCCTTCAAATCAAGCCATCATCCCAAGGGAAAAATGTGCTGGTCCCTTGGTGCACTGTTTTATTTGCACTGATTCCCATCATATGGTTCTGGACACATCTGAGATTTTTATTTGGGCCCCGTGAATACTGCAATTACAATGGGAGAGAGGTTTCCAGGAGCTCAGACAGGTCCTCGTCTCACAAATGTTTGCACACCATGCTTGATTTGCCCATAAGGAATGGACCAGCTCTGAGGGATAAAGACACATTTCTCCATTTTATGTAAACCAGACTGGTTGGCTATGCAGATAAACTGAAGGTGCCTATTTAAGTCTGGGTTTTCTGGATGCTTCTTTTTGAAGATGGATGGCGTGGAGTTGCCTGGGGTGAAGTCAGCGACTGCATGCAGCCACCTGACTCAGTCAAATCAAGTCATTTGTCAGGGTCCCTACCCAAGAAACACCTGATAAAAGGTTCAAGTCTTCCATCCACAGCCTGACCATCTCCATCTGTGTCACCTGTGCTGCACTTATTCCTACCTCATCTGTTGCCACAAACCAGTTGCACCTGTCCCAGGGTACTTAATCCTTTTATGTACTGTTGAATTCTGTTTGCTACTATTTTGTTGAAGATCTTTGTGTCAATGTTTATTAGGGATACTGATCTGTAGGGTTTTTTTTCCCCCTGCATTATCTTTGTCTTTGATGTCACCATGATGCTGGCTTCTTAGAATGAATTTTGGTGTATTCCTCTCTCTTCAATATTTAGAAGTCTTGGAGGAGAACTCACATTATTTTTCTTTAAATATCTGGTACATTTCAATAGAGAAGTCGCTTGGTCCTGGGCTTTTCTTTGTTCAGAGGTTATTGACTACTGATTCAATCTCTTGATATCTATTGCTTTTTTTTTACCTGAAGTATTATTTATATTGTCTAATTGCTTTTCGTTCTTAGTTGCATAAAAGATTTCCTTTTTAAATTTTATTGAGTTTATTGGTACATTTTAGGGATACAGTACAGTTACATTCATTGTTGGGATCATGTACCTTTACATGGCAAGTCTTGATTCTCATTTTTTCCCCTTACCTCTGCCCTCCCTTCACCCCCTCCTCCCCTCCCCATCTACACTTTATTTTCATCTTTTCATTCTCTCACATTTTTTTCTTTTCCCTTTTTGTTCTTCCCCTACGCATCACACCTTCCCTACACCTTTAGCTCCTTTCTTCAAATTTCTAAATGTCAGTAATCTTATTAGAATCTTATGCATTGTTGCAGAATATTCACACCAGGGAAACTATTTGGTATTTACACATGTGTGACTTATTTATTTCACTTAGGAGTATATCTTCAATATGTATCCATTTTCCTATGAATGAATCTATTCTCTCGCTCTTTATGGCTGAGTAATATTCCATTTTATAGAAAAACCACAACTTCTTTATCCAGTTTCCAACGGATGGGCAAATAGGTTGTTTCCAAGATTTAGCTATTACAAACTGTGCTGCTATAAACATGGGTGCACATACTTCTCTGTGATATGATTCTTTTAGTTCTCTTGGAAAGATACCCAGCAGAGGGATGGCTGGGTCAAATGGAACCTCCAGTCCAAGCTCTTTGAGGTATCTCCATATTGATTTCCATAGTGGTTGCACTAGTCTGCACTCCCACCAACAATGGAGGAGGGTTCCTTTCTCCCCACAACCCCGCCAACATTTGTTATTGCTTTTAATTCTATTTGTTATGAACAATGTGCTAGGTCTAGCCCACATTTATAAGGAGGGGATTATCAGGGGGAGATAATTATCGAGGCCATCTTAGAAGGCTGCCTACCATAGTCTTCATGTAGAATAGAGCTATTTCCAGTCAACTGATAAAACATGGTGATGTGTAAGGAACTTACCATTTTCCTCTGTCTCAGAGGTACTTGGTGAATGAAGATTCTCTCTTCCATTTAAGTGATTTCATAACGTGTCTGGTACATGTGTGTGAGCATATTCTGACAGCCTGGATTGCTGGCCAATGCAATTTTTAAAAAATATTGACCTAAGATTCAGACTTAGACAAAAGATCATTCTTTTATAGGAATTTCAGCCATAGTCTATCTTTGTGTTCTCAGTATCAAGCAATTAGTGGGCAAAACATCTTGGGCCTCCTTCTGTGATTTTAATTTTGGCAGTAGCTGTCATCTTTTTTTTTATTCCTTTTTATTGAGTTTATTGGTACAATCTAGGTCTACAATACAGTTACATTCATTACTGGGATCCTGTACCTTCACATGACAGGTCTTGGTTCTCATTTTTTCCCCTTGTCCCTGCCCTCCCTTCACCCCCTCCTTCCCTCCCCAGTAACAAACTCTTTATTTCCATTTTCTCATATTTTTTCTTTTCTCTTATTTCCTTGCCCCTACCCTTCCCCCTTTCCCTACACCTTTAGCCATTTTCTTCCTATTTCACATTGTCAATTATCCCATTAGGATCTTGTGTACTATTATAGTTTTTACACCAGAGAAACTATTCGGTATTTACACATGTGTGACTTATTTATTTCACTTAGGAGTATATCCTCAATATGTGTTCATTTTCCTATGAATGATTCTAGTTTCTCATTCTTTATGGCTGAGTAGTATTACATTTTATAGAAAAACCACATCTTCTTTATCCAGTTTCCAACAGATGGGCAGATGGGCTGTTTCCAAGTTTTAGCTATTACAAACTGTGCTGCTATAAACATGGGTGTGCATATATCACTGTGGTATGATTCTTTTAAATCTTTTGGAAAGATACCCAGCAGAGGGATGGCTGGGTCAAATAAGACCTCTAGTCCCAGCTCTTTGAGGTGTCTCCATATTGATTTCCATAGTGGTCGCACCAGTCTGCACTCCCACCAACAATGGAGGGTTCCTTTTTCCCCACCAGTAGCTGTCATCTTTAACCCTTAAACCTGAGTACAACTGCATGACTCTCAATGCCACGGGCTTCTTCCCACACAATGTTTTTCAAAGACTACTATATTGTTTAAAATTTTATTTTTTTGGTTTTGTTTTCTTTTGTTTTGCTCGATGATGAGTTGAGGTCTGAAATGTTGTCTTTTTTTTTTTCTTTTGTATTCCTAGCATTGCTGGGAGCAAAGCAAACCTTCAATAGAGATTTGTTGCTTGTAAACCAATCAACAAACGCAGTAATGAATGGATAAATGTTGCTATTGCCTGTAAACATTCTTTCATTCCTTCTAGTTTGTGACTCAGTCAGCACACTCAGTGTCCAGCTGATGGCTTGACCAGAAGAGAAGCTCAATATGTGTCATCTGTTCAAGAACAGAGCAGTAGTTTATCATTTCCTTGCTTTGCTCCCATCAGCTTCTGTGTTTGTTGGATATAATAAAAGGACTATTTTCAATCTATTCACGGAGTCAGATGTACACAGTCACCAACTCTTTATGATTCATCTTACAATCTGTCAACTTGTGATCAATCTGCAATCAGTATTGCAAACAGTATTTGAATTTCTAATTTAAATCTCTTCCAGGCAGGTGACATCCAATTCCTTTTTGAGATGCTGGGCAGCCAAGATTTTAGCTCCGTGGTGCCACTGCCTGCCTGGCAAGTGCAAGGGCCTAAGTTCAATCCCTGGTACAAAAAACAAACAAACAACAGACAGACAAAAACGTTAAATTCGATGAGATGCTGGGCAGCAGCAGTGAACCACAGTTCTCAGTTGGCCACGCAGTCATAAAGGGAAACCACTAATGCTCTGCAGTGGACATGTGTCTGAGCCGATATGTTCAGTAAGGTTAGAGATTCAATCATTTTCAACTTATGACATTTTAAACTTACAATGGAATTATCAGGATGTGGCACCTCTCTAAGTCAAGGAACATGTGTATCTGAGATTCCATCTCTGTTGTCCTTATCATAAGAGTGAGAATCTCAAAGCAAGACTCCTTAAATCATTGTAATGTAATTTAAAAAGTAAGTCATTTGTAGTTGAAGCCTCTCAGAAACCAATGAATTTGAGTACAGGAAGCTTACTTGGCAAAGGATCTTAGGAAGCAGAGCTGAAAGTAGAGAAGAGAGCCAGGAAAAGGAGGGGAAGGAAGCCAGCTAAGGTGGCCCTGGTGAACAGGTGGCTGAAGCATTTGTCACTGAGGACTGTGTAGCGCATGTCTGGGAGGCATCTCCCTAACTGGCCTGGAAGCTGAGACGTTGTACACCAGCTCCTGTCTCCATCGTCTGGGGGCTTCACTCCCAAGCCACCCTTAGGAAGAGAGTGTCAGGCACTCACAAGAAGAAGCCCTCTGTGGAAGCTGAGTGCTGAGAGGCCTGGGCAGGGACAGTGATGACATCCATGGCAAAGATATGAAATTAGATGAACAAACCTGGATCTGAGTCCAAATTTTGTCCCTACTTCCAAGGCCTCAGTGTCCCCACTTGTGAGTCCCTTTCTGCTCTTAAAGCCCGAAGATTTCATTAACCCTATGACTTGGGATCCCTGAAGGTCATCTGTGTCAAAGCTCAGGGTCTGGAGTTCCCATGTACACAACTTCGTTCCATTTGCACAAGCTTCACCCCGGTCATTTTAGCTGAGCTTCTGTGGAACCAGGCTGCTCTTACAGTTGATTTGCGTATGTCTAACCACAAGGACAAGTCACACGTTTTCCTAGCACGCTGTTTATTGCATTTGATACTTTGATTACTTCGTTCAAAGTGATATCATTTGTTTATGAGCATTTGTTAAATCCCCAGCAATCTTTGCTCTCCTGTCCTTTCAGCTCCTTACCTTCTGAACAGAATAAAGTCTCCTCTTGCTGGCCAGGATAACCTAGAGTGGCTAAAATAGTCTCATCAGCTAGTTACACTTTTATTTCATTTCTCACTATAACCACGGTCGAAGAATGAAATGGAACAAATGCAAAAAGTTTCGGCCTAGTTTTGTTTGCTGTTATTGACAATAGATTTAGGTATCTGGAAAACTCCATTACAACATACATCCTCCAGCTCCTGATGCTATCTCTGGTCCTTCTCTATGCATGTTCATCATTAATATCTTAGTACCAGATAACTACCTCCTGGGTGTTCCATGGGATGTGAATAAGTCTGCACGTGTAGGAGGAGTTACATAGTCACACAAATGTGAGGAAGGCTGGTTTCTACAAAGGCAAAACACGTCTTAGCTGCTAGACTTCTCAGATCTTGATTCTCAGTGAAGAGGTCACAGGGAGCAGCATTTTCTACATGAATGTGATCCCAGAGTACTTCGAGATAGCTGGAGAAATGCTCTGGAGAAGGAAGCTTGGGAAATGCTTTTCTGAAGCATGGTTTTGCCATAGGTGCTAGAAAGAGTAAAAACTCAGAAGGCCACTGCAGCTTGTGGGAACCCTATGGTGCAGCAGCCTTCTGACGCAGCTATATAAAGCTCCATGAAAAACAAAACAACAGTGTGGCCAGGGAAGACAAAAGTTAAAATGCATTCAGAGAGACATGCTTCCTGGCAAGGCATGTGGTGACTTTGGAAAGAGTAGAGGAAATTCTGGGGCATCCTTGACGGGAAGGGTTTCCTCCCCAGGGCCTGTCTTCAGCACCAGGATTGGTTCTGTCATTTCCAGAGACCCTCCCAAAATGAAAATGTGGGACCCCATCTCTAAATATTAATAAGCATTTGAAAATGGTGAAACAGAGAATGAAAGCAAGCTTGAGAACCCTATAACAACATGCAGGTTGCACTGCCATGAAATCAATCATGAGCAGCATAGACTTTGGGTGGAAGCAGCAGCTTTGGTTCACTGTAAAACTATTCAGGTTGTGGCTACTGTCACCTCCTTCCTTCCCACACTGTGCTGCTCCAAGGCACATCATTTCCCACTCTGCTCCAGCAGGAAGCTAGTCCTGCCAGCTCTCAATGAATCAGTTTCTGATTAAGCAGTGTGCTGGGAGATTACGCAGAAGCATGAAATCGTGGCAAGAGATTGGGGGTTCAAACCCCCTCAAGGGTGATAAGCAATTTTATAACCCTTTATGTACCTTACAAACCCCCTTTAGAAAAAGGGGTTGAGAGCAGTGTCTGCACTGGGATCAGATCATCCTGAGAGCCAAGAAGGGTATGACACATATAAACCTTTAGCAAATGGCCTGGTGCTTCACAAGGGCAGAATGATTGCATTTCCTCTTTTGAACTCTTGGCTACTTTTCTCATTTCCTTATATATCCCTTCAGCTACAGCATGAGTAAGAATTAACTAGGCAAAGAGAAAGGACACCTAGCAGGGCAAAACCTTTCTCCTGGAAGGAGTGGGGTGCACAGCGTGGAAGAAGGGCAGACGTCTGAAGCCAAACAGTGTCCCCCCTTACCTCACCGCCGCCTCCTGGGTCTGTAGCAGCTTGGCTGGCAGAGGAGACAGAAGCTAATGGTAAACAAGGACCATTGAGTTGTCTGTGGGTTTTAATCATCCTCAGATCCCTACTGCACAGTAGCCCAAATAATTGATGCTTGGCCACCAACCAGCTTCAGGAGGCTCCAACCGCTCAGTGCCTTCAACCATCTCCAGCAATTAAGCTTAGCGTGACAGTTGCTTCTGAAACAAGCAGCCAAATGAATGGAATTAATCCCCCTGATTTAAATCCATTAGTGCCTGTGATATACTGGAGCAGGCATTTAAGAGCCACTTCACCTCACCCAGTCGTGCCCAAAGGGTCACGGGCTGACTCAGAGTTAATAGTGGGGAAGACTTTAATGGAGGGGCAGCTTTGAAGAAGGGCAGGGTGTGTTCAGAAGCTTGAAGATTTAATGCATTTTTAATTAAATGTGCTTAATAGGATTCAGCACCAACTATCATGTCACTGAAGATAGATTTATTATATTTGCTCAGTTAATTACGCATGTGCTATTACCCAAGTGCAAACTCTGATGACCCTGGAAAGAAGCTTGACTTTGAGGGACACCTAAGAGTTCCTCAGACACTTTCAGGATTACATTCAATCACCTCCCACTTTTTAGGCCCCATGCAGACTCTTGTGTATGCACACCCCCACCCATACACGTAGGCACATATGTGTATACCCACAAAGACACTTGGGAGTATGTGTACACCTCATTCTCTGTCTGTCACTTTTCTCTGTCCCTCTCTATCTCTCTGTCTCTCTCTCTCTATCTCTGTCTCTTCAAAGAAAAAGAGACAATGGAAACTTAAATTTAAGGAAAAGTGTTTCTGGTCCTCAGTGTCTTCCTCTGTAAAATGATAACGATATTAATGACAATGATGCTGCCAGATTGCTGTAGGCTCCAATGAGTTCATACCTGTGTAATGTGTGAAATGCCACAAGCCCTGTGCTATTGTTGTTGGTTGTAACCAATCCACCTATACTGATTCCAAAAATGCAATCAACCTCTATCTCATGCTATGTACTCAGTCCAAGTATAGCACCCACTTATATCCATTCTATAAACATAAAGAGTAAGATTCCTGCTTTACGTCAAGTGCTTGCATGCTAAAGGTGACCTTATCTACTCATTTAAAACATATGCACTTGACTTAGTGAGTATCTACCATATGCTTAGCTCAGGGTCTTATGCTGTTATGTATTTTTCATATCTTCTTACTTCTCTCCCAACAACCAGGTAAGAACCTGTTTATTATAGATGGGAAATTAAGGCCTTGATTAGTCAGTACTGTTTATTGGATCCTAATTATGTGCCATGCCTTATGTCAGGGGTAGGGATAAAGAAGAAAATGCAACAGATATGGCCTTGCCTTTGAAGACCTGATCTTGGCACAGAAAGGTGTTGAGCATTCCTGAGTAGTTGCTTTTGTTCCTGGGTTTTGGCTTTTTCTGGGGTCAAATCAGAAAAGGCTGGACTTGGACCGTAGAACTCATATGGTGGTGAACTAAGCATCTTACAGGTCCATTCTCCACAAGGTTAATTCCAGGTTTGTGGAAGGGAGGAGATGGGTAGATCTTGGGGAAGGGGATCCCTCATAGCCAGAGAAGGTTTACCAAAGTCATCCTGAATGAACGTCTAAGGCTTTGCTTCTCAGACTTTCATGTACTGATGGCTCCCCTTGGATTACTGTTAGAGTACAGATTCCCACTGTATAAAATTAGGGGAGACTATGATGGTTAATTTTGTGTATCAGTTTGGCTAGGCCACGGTACTCTGTTGCATGGTCAAACACAAATCTAGATATAGATGATGAAGATTTTTAAAAAGGTAAGATTAATACTTAAATCAGTAAACTATGAGTAAAGCAGATTATTATCCCACACAATGGGGATAGGCCTGACCCATCCCCTTTGTTATGGCCTTAATTGAAGGCCTTAAAAGAGAAGACCATAATGTTTCAAGGAAGATGAAATCTGGCTCCATTGGTGTCATGGACTTGAGTAGCACCAATTCTTTCTGGGTCTTCAGCCTGCAAACTTGCCCTACATATTTTTGGAGTTATCAGCCCAAGCAATTGCACAAATAAGTCGTTTAAAAAAGAATCAATCAATATCTATATCTGTATCTCTATCTAATCTATACATTTACACCTGTATCCTATTGGTTCTGTTTCTCTGAAGAACCCTGACCAACACTAAGGTCCAAGATTCTGCATGACCTGTAAGTTCCAGGAGATGCCAATACAAATGGTATCTGAACCACACTATGAGTAAAGTCACAAATAAAAGCGGCAACAACAGATAGAAAAGTCACCATGTGACAAGCCAGGGTAAATCTTCAAGTTGCCCAAAAGACTTTCAGTTTTGTCTGGATCCATTATGCTGTGTTTCCTCCAACAATTAATTTCTGCCTGATCATTTGAACCCAGTGATTTGTCCAAGCTGGTGAGCAACTTGAGTCTCTAAGGACATGTCCCCACCACTTTGAATTTCAAGTTTTTTTTTTGTTATACAAACACAGCTTTTCTAGCACACTCTCAAGTCAATCAGAGGCAGCAGAACCAATGGAAAACAGCTGGATAAAAGCTGAAAAGTGAAAAAACAAAACGAATATTGATGTGAAAGCTTTGCAACAGCCCAGATGTCTGGCATCCCACAAACACCAACATTGGTCCCAGCAACAGTCTGCTTTTCTTGACACTTTTTGTCTGCTAGTGTGAGCTGGGCATCTCTTGGAGTGCTAAAATAATGAAAGCTTAATTTGACGTTGATATAAATGCGATACAGGGGTGGGGATTTATGGGTTTTCCATGTGATCCTTGGCTTACAAGGAAACCAGGAAAAAAAAAAAAGAAAGAAAGAAGAAGAAGAAGAAATAAGAGGCAGTTCTGGATCTTTAACAGCCAGTGTGGTATAGCCATAGACCCATAAGTTGATATTCATCACTTGCTCCAGCCTCCCCCTCAAATAGAAAAGTGTGTGTGTGTGTGTGTGTGTGTGTGTGTGTGTGTACATGCACACTCATATGTATGTGTGTGTGTGTGGGCAATATTTTACTATTTAAAAAGTGCCACAAAAAAACTCTGAGGTAGAATGCTCAGGGTGTAGTGAATAATAACATTGGTTCCATTCAAGCAAGCACCAAAAAAGCAACAATTCTTTAAATAAGCAGGGATCAGGTATATTTTAGTAATGTGTTTACTCTGTGGGTCACAGAAGAGGTTAAATAACAATTTGTTGTAAAAATGTCTCCCAAGAGTACTATCTGTTGTTCTCCCACATGTTGTTGGAGGAAGGGGGTGGCTCTTGGGGCAGGCATTGGGTTGCAAAGAAGGTCAGAGAAGTGGGGTTTAGGCAGACACCCGGGCTGTGGGCAGCTCGGTATTCCACCACCATTCCCACTTATTCTCATGTGTGAACCTCCTGTGCAATGCAGGGCAGCTGTAACTCCAATTTGGAGAGAATGTAGGACATTTTGCTTCCCAGTGGATTTCTCTCTCAGGTTCTGGTGGGGACTTCTGGCAGACACTGTATAAACCCAGAAGGGAACAGATAACAGGCCCTTGGTTGTTCACACATTTAGTTAGCTGCTCACTCACTCCTTCAAGTATTGACCAATACACATGTTGTCTCAGGGCGCGCTCCCCAGGAAGCAGACCGGAGGTTTATTAGAGAGCAGTATGCAATCAACACTCACGGAAGATTGAGGCAGAAGTGGTATTAGACTCATGGAGATGCACAGCTGTGATATAATCTCAGTGGAAGCTTCCGCCCATTCTAAGGGAGTTTCAAAGATTGGATGAGTCTTCAGAGCTGTCTTGAGCAGGCACAGAGGGCCAGACCTGAATATCCATACTGTGGTTTCACTGATGCATCCCCAACACCAGTTTATATAATGGATGCTGAATCCTCGAATTCATAGATGAACAGATTTGGAGATGGTGTTTTAGGGTTAAGTAGGATTAGAGAAAGTCGTGAGGTGGAGCCCTCATGATGGCATTAGTGGCTTTGTAAGATGAGAAAAGGACACCTGAGCTACCACACTTGCTCTGTCTCCCCACGTGATGCCCTCTGCCTCCTGTGATACAGCAAGAAAGCTTCACTAGATGCTGAGTAGGTGCCAGTGCCATACTCTTGTACTTTTCAGCCTCCAGCATTGTAAGCTAAATAAACTTTCATTCTTTATACATAACCAGTATCAGGTATTTTGTTATAGAAACAAAAAATGGACTGTGACCAAAACCAAAACCAAAACCAAACCAAAGCAACAACAAAAAAATCAGATGCTAAGAAGTGTAGCTGTTTCTATACCCAAACTTTGTAAATGTGTAAATGGCTAAAATAAACTCCTTGAGGATCAATCATCAGATTTGGGCTGCCTTGGGAAGGGGGTGTGACAGAGTTCAAGGTAATTGTCTTTGGGAGGTGAAGACTGTCTCCTGGCAGCAGTGCAAGTGTCTGGGGTCCTTTAGTCCTGAAAGGGCATCAGATGGCACATTGCAGTGTCTACTACACACAGGCTTTAATATACTCACTCATTCAGCAACTCTTGTCTTTGGGTTTCACTTAACACTCACTTGTCTGTTCATTCATTCATTTAATTTATAAATGCCTCATCTCTACTTAAACCATCTGGTGGCTTCTTTTGGCATCTCAAGTCCGTCATGACCCCTGCTCTGGCCCCTCTGGACCTTTGTTGGATAAGACCTTTACCTTCACTCACTGTGCTGGGGCCACCTTGGCTTCTTCCTTTTCTTTGAATGCACCAAGATTTCCCTTGGTTCAGTAACACTGCATGTATTTCTGTCTATATCTCAAATCCTGCCCTGGGATCTTTGCATGGCTGGTTACCTCTCTTCCTTTGTGTCTCAGCCCAGAGTGTTTCTCCTCAGGAGAGCCTTTGTAAACAGTCTTATCTGTGGTGACTTAGCCTTTACCACTCTTAACTTTCTCTAATCTACTGCCCTGTTTTATTTTCTTTGCACTCTCTGTCACTTTTTGAAATTACCTTGCCCATTTCCTTATTTGTCCATTTTCTCTCCCTTTCCACTGGAATGAAAACTCTATGAGGGCAAAGTTTTTGTGTGAGATTTATTCATGTCAATTACTCAGATTTTTTTAGCTAGAATAAGTAAATGATTCACTGATATTTCTATTGACTCTATGCATTTATATATATGAATATCTTATTAGTTACTTTGTTCATTAATTTGCCTATTTATTTACTCAGTAAACATATACACATGCCACATTTATCATAAGCTCCATAAAGATATTCTTAGCAACATTATTGAAAACAGCATAAACACAATTGGATGAAAAAATCTAGAATAACCTGGAGCATTATTCTAAGAAATTTCCAAGGAAATTATAGAACATTGTGCCAAAAATGAAGTCCCTTTTGCAAATGATATTCTGCTATGACTTTGAGGCAGTGTCATAGCCTAGAACAAGGCCAATGGTCTATGAGGACTGTGTGTAAAGCAAGTTTGACTAAATGGCACATGCAGAGTGGTAACAGCTAATGCCAGAGGCACCTGCTTCTAGGTAAAACTAGAAGGAAGCAAGAAACAAAAGGACAATTACTCTGAAAGGAGGGGTGGAACATTTTAATAATTTTCAAATACTTTTTTTAGCACTGTATCACATGCTTTCAGAATAAGAAAGGCATTTCAAAAATGTACCCAGTGCCCAAGACAGGAGAAGATGCATGCTTTGGGTGTGAAGTTTACAGTTGCCCCTCATACTCATAGTTGCCTATGCGCAGATTCAATCAAATGACGGTTAGAAACATTTTTAAAAATCACATTTGTAACAAATAATTACAGACTCCTCCCCATCATCATTCTTGAAACAACACAGTGCAACAACCATTTGCACAACTTTTACATTGTATTAGATATTTAAATTAGACAAGAGAACATGCATGGATTATATACA
Source organism: Fukomys damarensis (assembly GCF_012274545.1). Lineage (NCBI taxonomy): Eukaryota > Metazoa > Chordata > Mammalia > Rodentia > Bathyergidae > Fukomys > Fukomys damarensis. The sequence goes on along the minus strand of NW_022900921.1, from coordinate 25,982,841 downwards.
AACACCGTACCATTCTTTATGAAGTATTTGAACAATTGTGGATTTTGGCATTCCAAGGTGTCCTGGAACCCATCCCTGTGGATACCAAGGGATGACTGTATTTATAAAGCTCCTTTTGTGTGTGCATTATTATTATTATTATTATTATTTTTTGGCGGTACTGGGTATCGAACTCAGGAACTTGCACTTGTGAGGCAGGCAGTGGCACCGGAGAGGTAAATCCCCAGCCCTGTGTGTGCATTTTTTGCATGTAACACTCAAAACACAATCTTATGAAGAGGGTAATATCATTTATCAAACCAATCTATTATCTATCTATTAATTTGGTACATGTGGTCTCCCCCCAGATTTGTGAATATATTAACATTATCCGACAAAAAGGATTTTGTGGTGAGATTAATTTAAAGTCTTGAGATTGATAGGTTGATGGCCCTGGACTATTTGGTGGCTCCATTGTAATCACAAGGGATTTTAGAAGAGAGAGACAGCCAAAGACAAGGTGATGTGAATAAAGGAAGCCGAGTTTGGACATATGAAAAGCAACAAGCCAGGGAAAGAATTTCAGCCTATAGAAGATGGACAAAAGGATGATTTTCCCCATAGTTTCCAGGAAGAATACCTACCTAGTTTAGATTTCTAATCTGTGAAACTGTAAGAAAAACACATGTATTAAAGTTTTTGGTGATTTTCTACAGTAAGAGTAGAGATATAGAAAACAAATATCGTGGATACACAGAAGCTCAGAAAGATGGAATGACTTGTCTGGGGTCAGTGGCGCTGTTAGGACTGACTGAGAGGGCATAGTTTTAACCTTTCCCTCCTCCCTGCTCCTAGATACTACTTCTCTATGCAGTGCAACCAAAGCTGGAATTCTTTTCAAGGAATTAGCTACAATGTGCTAGATACCCAAAGGTATCTGATTATTGCCTTACTTTTCAGGGGCTTAATTCTAAGGATTGGGGCAAACAGCATAAATTTCCCTTCCTCCCTTGCTTCTTTCTTCCTTTCTTCCCTTTTCCTCTATATTTATTGAGCACCTGCTTTATGCCAGGCTATGCCTCAGGATCTGAGAACACACTAGAAATGAGATGAACCAAGTACCTGTCCTTTGGGACCTCATGCTGCAGTTTGGTCGAGATTCCCTGTCCCATAGAGAGGATAATATTATTCAAGGCACCTGCTTCCCAGAGGTAGGAATACCCAGGAGAAAGTACTTGTAAAGGAGCCGGAGGCTGTGATGGAGTGGATGTAGGTACAGTCTAGGGTGGAGAGTGAGCATTACATGGGGACATTTATAGCCAGGCATTGCTGTACAGCTTGTGTGCACAGGAGCCACTCCTTGCCACAAACGGCTGTAACTTATGACGAGCAGAGCTCTGCCTCCCTCGCTGGTCTTGCTCCCTACCAGCAGACACACCTACCTAGCACTGTGCACAGTGAAGTGTAAAAGAACAGGCCACAGGGATGCGTGAACCCAGAATACTAATTCTTTTATCTGAATCTCAAAGTTCCCTCAACAAAATGATCAGTGAAATAAATGAAGGGCTGCAGCCTCATCTTTACTGCAGATGTTAGATGGGGGTGTGTGTGTGTCAAACACTTGACTTTGTAAAGGAGAAAAAGGAGAGATTTTGCCTTAAAAAGAATCTTGGTTTCTGGATTCTTCTCAAACTCCTGAGGTCTGGCAATCCCTGGCCTGAATTTCCTAAGGCCACATACATCTGGCCTTGAGTGGTAGCTGCTTCCTGTAGGCCCTGTGTGCTCCTGCCTGAGGGCTGGTGGCTCTGCCCACCTTTACACCACCAGGTTGTTCACCTTCCCAGCTTCCCTGCTTCTGCAGCACATTCCAACTGCCAGGTCCTGCTGGGACGGTGCCTGCAGTCCCCGCCTCAGGAATGTGTCACCTCACCAACCAGGCCTCCGGCACAGCATGCATCCCAAGGGACAACAGTCCTACAGGCGAAGAACAGCTATAATTCTAGGAGGTGAAAACTGATCAGTCAGTAGTGGCAGAAACAATCCCATTTCCTTCTGTGATAGGGCAAGGACTCATGGAAGCCACTTCTTGGACAAGTCCTTTCCTTTGTTTGGGCCTCAGTTGCCCCACTTGCAAAATACAGTAGCAGGAACTACATATCTGCAGAGCTTTTCCAGTGTGTAGATGTTTGATCCTCTCTTATACACATGCACAGGAGTGCACAGAATATATCATATTCTTGCACATAGACACCTTTGTACATCTTCCTGTAAGTGGTTTTCCATCTACCCACTAGAAGCCCTGGCATCGTCTCCAACCTGCAGCACGTCTTGCAAGCCCTCCCTCTGTCTGTTTCCTTTGTGACTAAATCCAGCTATTAAGCTTCAAATCAGTTACCTGCTGGCATTGTGTAAGGGTGGCAAGCAGAATTAGTCACTTAATCTCCTCTCTTATCAGTGTTCTCTCCCAGTAACAGAAAACATGAGATTGTTCCTTGGTACAAGGACAGGGCTCAGATCCCCACATTGATAGTGCAGGAAGGTCAACCAAGGCTTTGTTCTCCTCACTACCTGGGTACATGGACTTGTAGGAAAGAAACAAATGGCTGCAGGGACAGTAGCTTCCCATCCTGGCCCTTTGTGGGTCCTGAACGTAGGCCAAGCCCTTCGCTTCTGGGGGTCTCAGTCCTCCTCCGTATAAAATTACATGCTGATCACTGACTCTAAGAGCTCCAGGAATGTCCATGAGAATGGGAGGTAGCACCCTAATTAATATCACTATTTTTCCATTTTCTTTATTGGCCTTTCTTAAAACAAAGTGACTTTTTGAGGGCCTGGGGACATTTAAAAATGAAGAAATGCTAATTCAAGAGTCAGAAAGACAGTAATCTCTCTCTTAAACACGAAAAAGGTGTTCCAAGTCCCACAGAAGATCGCTGAAACCACAGGTAGCCTTGAACCCTATACATATAAACTATGATTTTATCCTTAGGTACATCTCTACTATAAAGGATTATTTATAAACTAGGTACTGAATGATATAAACTGATACCAGAATGAAACAATTATAACAACATACTATAATAAAAGCTGTGTGAATGTTCTCTCTCTGTCTCAAAATATCTTATTGTGCTGTATGTATTTTTGGAACACAATAGCTTTAAGTAACTGAAACCATGGATAAAGGGGGACTGGTGCATTAATTTACATTGAATAATTCATGCTATTAGACCAAACTACTATAATGTATGGGTGCTGTTCCTAAGACAATGACTACATTTATTTAAGAACTATTAGGTAAGGCCCAAATAGGAGACACACAATAAAAGCTGTGAAGTGAGCATCTTCTCTTTATAGCCCATTAATAGCTATAGTACCTTGTTTGCTGATTAGTCTAAATTTGAGGCCCTCCATGAGCAAGTGGCCTGGGCCTGAAGCACATTCAGGCCTGGCCTGTGTCTACTCAGGATTTCACTGCCTTTCCTGGGTACTGGTAGGGAAAACTCCCTATGAAATGGCTTCCAGATAAGAATCCCTTCACTTTGAAGCCAATTTCATGGTGTCAGACCAGGGACCCATCTGCTTACACTGAGGCCCACACTCTTGCTTTTACTTTGTTAAAATCTAAGCCTTTTCAGGGAGGGCTGCCAAAAGGTGAATTCAGTCAGTCATCTTTTAGTGTGAATTAGTTCATCCACACTGTAGCAATGTGGTAGACAGTTGAGACTAGTTGTACTCAAAACACAAGCACAGGACACCAGACACTGACTTTGGCTCTGTTGGGTGGAAAAAGCCACAAAACCAGGGGCCAATTTCATTTCTATTCTACTAAGTTTTAGTCCCGAGGTAGTGAGTAAGTCATTTAACTCCTCTCCAACCATGAGAAATAAAGGAAATAAACATATTCTCCAGATGGTGAAAATTCAATAAATTCTTCTAGGCATTGCATTTATTTGATTGAGTCTCCATTCTCTCAATTAGCAGGTGGAAGCAGCCAAGCAAGAAGTAAAAATTTCACATGAAATGGTGCATGAGATGAAGATAATGAAACATGATATTTAAATATAAAATGACTGGAGTGGAGAAGCAACTTAATTTGGTGACAAGAAAATTGCTTTCTAAAACGGTGTTTGAGGCCAGGCATGGTAGCACACACCTGTAGTCCCATCCAGTTGGGAGCTGTGGCCAATTTAGAAAACTTAATAAGGCCCTGTCTCAAGAAAATAAATACAAAGGGCTCAAGATGTAGCTCACTGGTAGGATATCCTTGGGGAGGAAAGAAGAAGTCATTCTGCATTGTCCACTGATCTCAGTCTCCACGGAGACTGCTTCCGAGTCACCCAAGATCACCATGATCTGTGGGTGCTTAGGTCCCTTATGTTAAAGTGGTGTAGTATTTTAATATAACCTATGTATATCCTCTGGAATATTTTAAGTCATCTGTAGATGGCATATAATACCTAATAGTATATAAATGCTACACAAACAGCTATTATACTGTATTGTTCCAGAAATAATGACAAGAAAAAATTCTGTGTATGTTCACTACAGATGCATTTTTAAGATTTACTTCTTTACTTGTTTACTTATTTATTTTACTCTCTCACTGAGCTGCATCCTCAGCCCTTTTTATTTTGAATAGGGTCTTGTTAAATCGCTGTTATCCAAGCCAGGCTCAAACTTGTGATCCTCCTGCCTCAGTCTCCCAGAGTACTGGAATTACAGGCACCATACTTGGCTTTTAAAGCTATTTTAAATTATTAACTGTTTGCCCCTGAGGATGGAGGGCTGACTGCATAAGGAAGGAGTGGTATAGGTACGAGGAACTATGCACACAAAGGCTTTGAGTGGGCATGCATGGGTATGAAAAACAGCAAGGCTGTCAGTGTGGCTGAAGCCAGGTAAGTGAGGGGACATGTGGGTTTGGTGAGGTGGGCAGAATCCACAGTGTACAAGGCTCCATGGCTCATGCTAAAGAATTTCCTTTTTATTCCAAATGAGCTAGAAAGCCACTGGGAAATTATTATATATGAAAATATTTTAATTAGACAAAAGAGTTTTGTAGACTCAAAGGCACAAAGGAAAAGCATTATTACTATTATCATTATCGTATGTGTGTGTAATAATTCCATTCCTCATCCACAGACTCGGCCAACCAAGGACTGAAAACATTCATATAAATTGCATCTGTGCTGAACATGTACAGACTTTCTCCCTTGTCATTATTCCCTACAGAGTACAACTATTTATATAACATTTATAATGCATTAAGTATTATGAGTAATCTGGAGATGAGTTAAAGTATGCTGGAGGATGTGCACAGGTTTTGTGCCAACGCTATCTCATGCTATATAAGATACTTGAACATCACTGGATTTTGGTATCCTGAAGGTGGGAAGTCTGGGAGCCAGTGCTTCACCAATATCAAGAAATGACTGATTGAAACTATTAGATTGGCAGCTTGACCCTCTAATGGCCTCAGTGAAACCTTTCAGAAGGAGGGCTCTGTACTGCTGGCTCTGAAAAGAATCCCAGGTCATGTCTTAGGTCACTCAAGGGAAGTTCAGTGTTCAGAGATCAGGTACTGAGCTCAGTTTGAGAGCAGGTGTCTTAGGGACATTTCCCCTCCTATGGCATTTGTGGCAGAGGTATGCGGTAATTGGTCACATGCCTCAATTTGATGGACTGTTAGAAATGTCTTTGACCTTCTGGGCCATCACACAAGTGCTGCCTCTACTGGAGAATCCACCATCCATCACCTTTGGCAAATTGATTTTTCTGACTCCCCGAGACCACGTACTTGTCACTCTTAGCAAGTTTTTTCTTTTGGGCGGGGTACTATGATAATGATAGACTTCTCCACTTGACTGACAATGCCATGAGTCCAAGGACCATGCTTGTGTTTGTAACCAAGCAAGTGGTAACACTGCAAGAAGAAACATCACCCTGTCCTCCAGTCCCAATGTCATAAAGTACCAAAGGTTTATTCCAACCTACATGTTTCCATCAGAGTCTGTTAGATGTGCCCACCTTCTGGGATGCTTCTCAACTGCGAGCTTCAGGAATAATGGTGGGGGCCTAAGGTCCTGAGACTGGCAATGAGTTGTTTTGGGTGGGAATAAAGGGTGCTACTTCTGCTCACACCTCATTGGCCAGAACCAGTCATGTGTCCCTGTCCTGAAAACCACTCACTCTACAGAAGATGTCCACTCCCTGGAGGATGCTGCATAGTCTCATGGCAGATTTAGCAGAACTTCTCATCCAACCAGGTGACAGAATATACGCTTAAAAAGCAGAGCACCAGGGGACGTCAATTCCCAGAAAGTCCATACTATGACAGTTCTTGAACAACACTGCTATGGCTCTGATATGATTTGTCCTCTCCAACAATCATGTTGAAATTTGATCACCGTGGTTGTGATGTTGGGAAGTTGGACCTTTAAGAGGTCATCACATCATTAACAGGGATTAATGTCTTCCTCCCAGGACTATGTTAATTCTCTTGAAACCAGATCACTTACCTCGAGACCTGTTTGTTGTAAAGCAAGGCCTTTTCTCAAGTTTTGTATTGCCTACAGGCATTAGCTTGCCCTTTCATTGCTATAAGACATGGCACAAGGCTCTACTATGAGTAGATATTGGTACAGTACTCTCATACTTTCAACCTCCAGAACCATTGGGAAAAATAGTCTTTTTCCTTTCATAAATTATCCAGTCTCAGACATTTTGTTATAGCATCAGAAAATGGGCTAACACAGACATTCATTTTACCAAAAAAGCAAACAAACTGCCCCCCCCAAAATACATGATCACCAGCATCCTTTATTCTAAATAACCAACTATCTGGTGAAAATTTGAAGTTTCCTGGGTGTACACTGTGGCTTCCTCCTGAATACCTTTCCAAGATTAATCTTTTCCTCTGGGCATAGATAAATTTAACTTATAAATCATGGCAAGACAAAATGTGGTATGTCCATACTACTATTCAGCCATAAAAAGAGATAAATTACAGATACACGCATTGATGTGGATGAACCTCAAAAAATGACTGTCAGTAAAAGAAACCAGACATAAGAAGCCACTCCACTTATGTGAGGTATCCTGAGAAAGCAAAATGCTGGAGCTAAACAGCAGTGAAGGGTGAGATGGGTGATGCATTAATAATCATAAATGTATGGAAGCAATATCATGGGGGTGAGGCAGATATTTCAGAGCTGATTTACTCAACTTTGTAGATCTCTAAAACATCACTGGATTGTAAGTTTGTAACGAATTTATACAATGTGGAAAATGTGCCTCAATAAAGTTATTTTACTTTCAGAAAATCTAGCATATATATAAAACATATATATATTTCACATATATTTTCACCCCATTGTGTATAGTACATCGGAAAATAAGTTAGAGGCAATGTTACACAAAGAAATAAAATTTCCCAAGGAGTTTCAAACACTTTCATCTAAGTAGTTATCCTTTTGAAAAGAAAAAAATCATTCAACCCTGACACAAAAGCGGCTTTAGATTTTCTCTAAACAAGTTAGCTAGGAAGCCTAACAATTTGTAGGTGAGATTATCTGTAGGTCATCTTTTCCTACACACACACAAACGCAGTAGAGAAGGGGGCTTAGGAAGAAAAATAAAACGAACAATCCAGATTAAGCAAGCTCAGATTTGGGAGTTCTGACCAGGTCTTTGACATGAGCTCTCTCCATCATAAAATGGGGGTAATATCAGCTCCTTGCAGGGCACAGCAACTAGGCTATGGTGGATGATGGAGGAAGTTATTATTACCCAGGCCCTCTGCAGAAAGGCACTGTTTATCTTTAATGATGGAGTTGGGCCCCCCACACCTATGTCAGGCTCCCCCTGAAGTGATACAGCAGGGCTTTTTAAATTGGAGATTATGCTGAAATGCAATTCTGATGCCAGCAGTGCCAGGTGATTCCTATGCTCCACAGCCATGCTCACACTTTTTTGAGTTGGAAGAAGAAATACCAACCCCCATCTGTCAAGGCCTTTAAAGTTCCATCTCTGACTTTTTAGCCACAACCAGCTGATCTCCAGAATTACTAGAAAAGCACAGACACCTGGCTTTGCCTGTAGCTTTATGGAACCAGCATCTATATAGGCTTTGGAGTCTAAGACTCATAGCTTCTATGGGGTTTGGAGATCACTGGTTAAGAGGACCCTGCAGAAGTCATGGAAACACTTTGGACTTGAGACAGGAAGCCGGGCATGTCGTCGCTCTGCTACCACTTTGTGTGTAGTCTTGGTGTGGTCACTTCCTCTTTCTGAGCCTCAGTTTCTCTATCATCTAGACAAAAGAGGGTAGCAAGATGCGGGTGAGCCTACTTCTGTCCCGCCCTTCTGCTCTGTGACGTGGTGAGCCCCACTTGCCTGGCCTACTCCTCATTTCCAATTGGCCGTGGCACTTCTGTGACTCAGAGGAGCAGGCCCAGCAGCCGGGAGGCAGGGAGGGGAGGGACGAGTGCCAGCTTTTCCGCCCTGCTGCCACCGGAGCCGGCGCCCAGCTTGGGCTATTGTACTCATGGGAGGTCTTAGCTGGTGAGGCCGCCAGCCCGACTGCTCAGGCGCCAGGGCTGCTTCATTATTTCATCAAAGTTCATTATGCTGGGGAGGAGACCAGTAATAAAACATGATTACAAGTGTCTCCAACGAGCACTTAAAGACATAATTCGGGGTATACATTCTGCTGCATCCCTGTTTGTGGTCACATAACGCACAGAGATTTGCACCTCTGATCTACACCAGTCTTGGGGTTAATTGAAGTGAAAAAAACACCCGAAGAACTTGATTCAATTTGTCTCAGGACTGAATTTGTTGTCTTATATGAAGGCACGATTTGCCATTTTTTAAAACACACAGTTAATTATGTGTGTAAAAGGCAGGTATGGTGGTGATATAGGAAACACCAAGGGACTGAACGGCAGCCAAGTGTATCAGGTGTCAGTGGCAGGCACCTGGGGAAAAATAGCTTTTTTTTTTCTCTCTTTCCCTTTGCTGCCTTCTCCCCATCCGCACCTCTTTTGCCTTTGTGAACTTTGTGAAATAGCAGCTGGTGAATGCCGGGAAGAAAATGGATGATACTTCCCATGGCAGTGCTAACACAAAAGACCTCTGCCTGTTCCATCCGGGGGCACTGCTGTGGTGCCTGAGTCAGTGCCGCTCTCTGTGAGCAAGGATACTGACTGGCAGCTTGAGCACAATAGCCAGTGATGGGGGTTGGACACCAGAAGGCAGGGTGGTGTATGTGTGGGGTGCTCTTGTGGTGTTATTTTGGTAAATTTCTCTGGGTCGTGGCTGCGTGGGCCACACCTCTCTCTTTGCCTTTCAGTCTGTGGTGTGAGACCTGGTGTCAGCCAGGTTGGTCTCTCTGATTCACTGGGTGCTCTGGGCAGGTTCTCCTCTGGGACCATGGTTTTTGTCCTTGCAAAATAGGAAGGTTGGGTTAGGCAGTGTCTCCCAAATTTGCTTAATCTGAGGATCACCTGAGAAACTTGTCAATTACAGATTTCCCCAGAGCTCGCTTAAGATGTTAGATCAGACTTTCCCTAAGAGAAGACAGCGACTCTGTAGTGAGTAAGTTCTCCACATGATCCCCAACATTTTTTAAGTAATCCTAAATATAGAAGACATTCTTAGGACTAGTATTTGACATGGTATAGATCAGTGGTGGTGAATGTATGGCATACATGCCCTAGGGAACTGTTTGCTGGCATTGAAAGCTCTAAAAGGTTCACTATCATTGGTATGGATGGATAAAAAGAGTTTCTGCCCCCTTTTTTCCCCCACTACACTGCTCCCAATTGTAACCAAACTTAATGGCTGTGTGTGTGTTTATTCACCCAGAGAGATCTGTGATATACATGTTATATAGATATATGTATGTATGTATATAATATATATGTTTTATTCTTTCCCCCTTTACTTATATAAATGATGACATACTATACACACTGTTCTGTATACTCCTTTTCTCATTTAATATGTCTTGGAGGTCTTCCTATCTTAGTTGATTCGGGCCGTAATATAATAGCATTAGCAGAAACTTCTCTTAAGTCAAAGCTCAGTGACTTCTTGTTGGTAGCTTGAAACTGAATATGGTAGAAGTTTTATACCACAGAAAAATGCTAGAATCAAGCAAATCCCAGCTAGAAAACTAATTTTTAAACATTTTACCAGTATACTTTTACTTTCTCTTATTTCTTCGTGTTAAGAACTTGTAACAAAAGTTTTACTTTCATTTAAAAATGGCTGTGTAATAATCTATTGTATAGATTCTTATAGTTTATACACTATGGTTAATTTAACCCATCCCTTTTTGATGGACATTTAGGTTGTTTCTGATCTTCTGCCAATGCAAACAATGCTAAAATAAGCAATTTTATACATAACGTTATTTCACATATGCACATAATTAAGAAACATTCTCAAGAGTGACCTGAGTGGGTCAAAAGTCTATGCATTTGCTGTTTTGATTGACATTGCCAGATTGCCAGCACTCTGCCAGCAATATATGAGAAATGCCACTCTCCTTATACCCTTCACATTATCGAATTCAGTATCTCCATTGCAGGGTAGTATGGGTTTCTTTACTACCAAAGAGGCTGGGCGTTTTTTCACATATGTATTTAAGAGCCACTTAGAGTTCCTTTTGATTAGGAAAGTCTGGAAAGACCAGCCATTCTAATCTTTCTTCACAAATGGGGCCCCAAAGGTCTGGAAAAGAATAAAGAACTAACCAACACCCCTTGATAAGTTACAGCAGAAAAGGGATTAAAATTAGAAGCTACAGCTCCTTAAAATCAAATGGGGCTCTAACGGTATGCAAGTTCACCATCCACTGGATAACTGCAAATTGGGTCAAGTGTTACAAAATAAGCCAGAGGTTGCATACTGGCAGCCCACAGGCTAGATAGTGTTTATTTTGGCCGGCATAGTTTTGTTCCCTTTTAAATTTTAATTTAAAATAGTTGCCAAATCTGAAAATTAGATTTGACATTAAAAATTGTTATTTCTGATTTTGCTTGGGGGAAAAGTAAATCCAACCAAAAGCTCTAGAAAACCTGGAATGAACATTCCATGGCAAAAACCCAGCTGCGGGCAGCAGCTGCCTGTCTATGGGTTGACACACAAGCTCCAGTTCTCTGCAGTCCTCGCCATTCCTTAGCGTCTCCCCTTCAGAAATGCTGCTACCATATGCCATCTGTCGTGTCATTTGATCATTGTATCAGATTTGTATTTTGTTTTTCACTAATCTGAAAATCTGAAATTCGAAGTCTTCCAAAAACCCAAGACTTTCTCAGTCTTGACTGAAAATTCCACACCGTAGAACTTTATTTCATGCACAATATTATTAAAATATGACATGATATTACCATGTGTACAAGGTGCACATGAGACAAATAAATTTTCTGTTCACACTTTGATCACATCTCAAAGATGTCTTATTATGCATGAAAATATTAAAAAAAGAATAACCTGAGTCCTAAATCTGAAATACTTTTCACTAAAATAATTTTGGATTGGGGTTACTCAACTTAAAATGAAGAGTGAAGTGAAGTGTCTCTTGTCTCCATCTCCCTATCAAAATAGGGTGGTGAAAGCCAGATACAGAGAGTTGCACATTTAAAAGACGCGCCTCAGCAGCATCTTTTTTAACCAAAGATATCCCTGTGTGTTTATCAGATGGAAAGGAATAAACAGTGAAGGAAACAAGCATCATCTTAAGAGGACGGAAAACAGACTCAGGTAAAGGCCTGCTGGATTTCCTCATTAATATTGTCTGCCTGACTTTGGAGATGTCTAACTGTGGAGAGTCTTCATGCCTTGATCTCAGGACCCATCAAGTGTCTTTTGGCAGAGGTGGCTTTAGAGTCTCCATGCAGGAGGGGTTTTAAGGGAAGTAGCTCCATGGAAGTGGGAGGTAGAAAAGTTGTTCTGTGTTTTGTTACTCAAGCATGCTGATTTTATCTCCAGTTTTGTTTTCACCAGGGGTAGTAGCTTGGGGAAGATGGTAGAGATAGGGTGACAGAACCATTTATGCCCTCTGTGCTACTTGTGTCTTCATCTCTAATACCCTTGTGCCCAGATTTGAGTCTGTAGAAACATCCTCCTCCCTTTCTAATTCTTTTTTCTTTTCCTTTGAGCTCCTTGGTGACATGTGACAGAGCCAGTTCATTTCCCCAACGAGGATAAGCCATAACAACATGGGGTTAATCCATGTCTCCCAGGCCTAGCCAAGGATATGACTGAAGAAAGCCAGCTTTCCAGCCTCTTGCTCTGTGCACAGAAAGTGATTTGTGACTCATAAAGCAGGCTGATGATGTTGGCGTCAAGTGGGGTGGGTTGAGGCATTTGCACTGTGCATGTAAGTTGTACGGCCCTTAATACTGAACCTAAACTTGTAAGACTGAAAGATCACAGTAAAAAGACCTGAGTTGATTTGAACTATCTTTTAAGGGAAATTGTAGAAGTTCATATATATTCTGTAGGAAGGAGAGATCCTCACAGAGGCCTCGATAGTCAGCTAGATGTCCAGTGGAAGTCTGGGCATGGGGACACACTTCCTGGGCTGCCTCTGTCTACTGGCCAACTATATCACACTCTCTGCCTGCTGTGCTCTGTCCAGGCAATCCAGTGGCAGAGGCCCATGGTAAAGGGTGGGATGCCATTTTTAACACTGGACAGGCATACACAGTGACCCACTGTGGCCAGAGGAGCTTGAGATTGCTTTAACTTTTTTTTCTAGAGCATTTCCAGAAAGCCAGCAATGAAAATAGCTGCCATGTAACTATTTAGCATGGATTATGCCAGACATTGTGCTAAGCTACTGTTCTCATATTTGATTTTCATTTTGGTCCATTGATACCGGCTTTATTTCCAACTCTCTTTTACTGATGAAGAAAAGAAGGTTTTAAGTGGTATGATTCCTGTCCAATGCCAATGTCCAGGAACATTAGGTGCTAGGATGGCAGATGACCTGATCAAAAAGCATATACTCTGAAACAGCTTGGGTTGTGGCAGAAATAACACATTGAGCTTCCACTTGCTGAATTATTTGCAAATATGATTTATTTAATCATTGGTATTATTTTCTGATACTTACAAATCAGAAAATTTTCACTTAAAAATGGAAAGATCTGCTAACCTTGAACCTATAACCATGCAGGGAAATAACAAGAGCCAAGAAAGAGAGCCATGACCCCCAGTTCATTGAGGTCTTCACTACTGCCTACTGTCTTGGTGCTGGTTTCCTAATTCACTTTACTTTTCAGCATTACACACAATTTCAAACACATAGAAATGTTGAAAGAATTATGTAGCAAACACCCAATACTTAAACTTTACAATTAACATTTTACTCTACTTTCTTTATCACTTATCAGCCCATCCAGCCTTTCCTCCATCTATCGCCTGTTCTGATGTATTGGAAAGTGAGTTATCAACCCCAGTATGTTTTGCTCCCAGACACTTAATGTATCTATTATTCACAAGAGTTCGATATTTGTTTACAATTCCTTTTTGGGGGATGATATTTATATGTAGTGAAGTGCATAAATCTTAAATGTTATCATTCTGCTTCGCTGAATGCATACACTCATGAACCCAGAACCCTTCAGGATATAGAATATTCATCTGCTCAGAGAGTTTCCCATGCTCCTTTTCGATCCATCCCACCCACGTTTCTGCTTCAGCCTGTAGGCATTTGGGTTTGGGATCCATGGCACATTGCAAGAAGGAGAGGTCAGAGAGAGGAAATAGCCTTAATAGTGAACCCAGGCAAGGGGGTCCAGGTCAGTCCTTCTTACCTCCTGGTGCAGCTCTTATCAGTGGGAGCCAGTCTGAGGCATTCTGTCTGTGCTCTGCACTTTTCTCTGATTCAAAAGGGCACCACCGCACCATTCATGTGGCACACCTGTCTCATACCTGGGATGACCCTCCCCATAGCCAACTCTTGTCTCTTTCAAAATTCATTCAAATGATGTCCTGACACAGTGAGAAAATGAAAAACCTGACCAAAAGATGACACATAGCATATATTTCCCAATTCATGAGGTAATGGATAATGGGATGGGTTGTAATTTCATCTCAGCACCTAAATCAGTAGACATATGCTAGGTAGATATTACACCAGTAACTTCAGCTAAAATTAAATTATGGTAGATTTTTTTTTTTGCTTTTTTGTTTTATTTTGTTTTGTTTTGTTTTTGAGACAGGGTCTCACTATGTAGTTGAGACTGACCTGGAACTCATTATGTAGTCCAGGCTGGTCTCGAACTCATACCGATCCTCCTGCCTCAGCTTCCCAAGTGCTGGGATTACAGGAGTGCGCCACCACACCCGGCCTGTGGTAGATTTATTATAGTGACAAAAGTGGGGATTTTTTTTTGTTGTTGTTGTTGTCACATTTCTGATTCCTAAAATCATGCAAAGATATAAAATTTAAGTTGAGTCCAAAGATCTAGGTTTGAATGTAAGGTCTGACCCTCTTTCTGTCTCTCTGTGACCTTGGGCAAGTCATGTAACCTTTCTGAGGCCTCAGTTTCCTTTTCTGCAAGATGAAGACAGTAAGACCTGAAGGAATTGGGATAAGTGAGAGAACCCAGGTGAAGACTAGGAAGGTCGATGAGTTCACTTCATAGGATGTCTTTCTTTCCCTCCACAAGCATAGCACTTCAGGGGGCTACCGCTTTGTCAGAGCAGTGACTGCAGCACCCAGCTGCTGCCTGAATCTGTGATGTGGGCTTGATGTCTGACTCAGTCATGAAGTCTGGGCCTTTCCATTAAGCTTCACAATCTGTAACTTCCTTGTTGACAAGTGAGGCACGAAAGGCTTTTCTTTATAGAGTTACCACAAAAATAAAATCAGATAGTATGCCTGAAAGCACAGTGTGAGCAATATGAGGGGTTACTCCAATAGCTGTTTCCTCCCCTTTATTGTCCTGCCTCAGTTCACACCATCATTGCCCTTATCTGGATTCTTGAAAGAGCCTGTTGCTCCACTTTTTTAAACCTCTATTTTTGTCCCTTTCCCATCTAGCCTCCCCATTTTAGCCAGAAGAGTCTGATCATGTCACTTCCTTTTTTTCATAAACTTCTGTGGCCTTCAGGAAAGGGTCTAAGCTGTGCCATATTAAAAAGGACTGTCTTATTTGGGCCTGACTCCCCTGGATGCTGTCCCTACTAACGACCTGCTGCACACCAGCATCTGACAGACAAAGCGAGAAGCCCTGTCCTCAGCTGCCTCTGGGCTTTAGAGTATGCGCGTCCATTGATCTTGCACACTCGCCCCTACTCCCTGAGAACAAGGACTGTCTTGAGACTTGCTGAATCCTGCAGAGCCCAGCACTGGGTTTGACATAAAGGAAATATTCAATATTCACTTCATAAACACATCTAATATTTAGGCAACCCACACAATATGTCAAGCACAGTGCTAAGGGCTTTCATATATATTACCTCAATGCAAAGATGTCTACTCTTATAGCTCTCATGTTTATGCACAGTCTTATAAGAAATGAATGCATAAATAAGTAAGTAAATTATTTTTGGCCATAGGAAATGAAGCGTTTTGCATTTCATTCTATAGAAAGTGCAAATGCCTATAATATTTTCCTTGTGGACAATAGAAAATTCTGATGGGGGGGTGGTTTCTGAGGATTGAACCCAAGCCTACACACTAAGCTGCACATCCCTCACTGTTTCAAAATTTGAGAGAGGGTCTCGCTGTGTCATTAAGCTCTCCAGGCTAGAATCCTCCTTCCTCTGCCTCCAAGAATTCTGGGTGGCATTATAATTTTTAAAAATAGTTCTGTTGCCTTTTTCTAACCATAGGCATAAATTACATACTGTTTTATTTTTACCTTTGGGAGACAAGCTGGTCTGTGCCTCAGGTCTGATGCAGCTCTGTCTATCCAGCACCGTAGCTACTTGCGATCTACCAGGAACACACAACAGTGATGTTGGAGGGAAGCCCTGGAGCCCTGATGTTTGATTCAGTGAAGATGATCCTATTCTCCATTTCTCTTTCTAGTCAGGTAAATTATTAAACTAATATTTCTATTTGAATGATGAAAATATACATGGAATTAAGTTTACCATCTAGATGGTTTAATAGGTCAATTAGCATCATTTCCAAAACTCTCTCCCTCTCCCTTTGGTGTACAGATTCCATCATCCCACAGCACCCCACTCTGACACAAGTCTAAGATACACTGAGTGAAAGGAGGTTGGCATCTCTGAACTTTGTTGACCTTAAACCTGCACATGAATTCCAGTTTCATCTTATATTGGCTGTATCATCGTGAGCAGCTTATCTTACCTACCTGTACTTCACTTTCCTTGCCTATGAACAGGATACATCTTGAGGGGGTGGTACTGTGAAAGTTGAATGGATCAAAAGTGCCAAACATTTAGCATGGTGTTAGGAACAGGTTCCAAGCACCAGGGAAGTAGATCCTTCAGTGCTTCTCTTGACTTCCAGTACGGATGGGGAGGAGGTTTCACTTAAGGGCTAACTATCAAAGAGTGACACAGGGGCTGGACAAACTATACAATAAATGCTTAGATTTAAAAAAATAATTATAGTAAAAGATATATTACCATAATTATCCCCAAAATACTGCCCCTTCCTTCAAACACAAGTATCCCATCATTCTTACTATTTTCTGAAGAGCTTCAGGAAACCCTCTTTCAACAGTATTCTTACAAACTGTGATCAAAGTTGCCAGGTGCCATCCAAAGAAAAGGCAGACTTGTAAAAACGTTATGGCTGGGTCCTTGTTCACCTTATCCACCGGAGCAGGTACCAGATCTGACTCTTCCTCAAAGTCATAAAAAGTAAATCTTTTTAATTGATTCTAGAGATCGAACTAGCCACGACTACACAACTAAAAACACTCATAAAAGAGGACTTCTGTAACTGTTTGAGAAAGTGGCAAGAAGGATGGCATAAGTGTCTTTGAATGAAGAAGGAGTATATTGAGGGAAATCGATGCCAATGTTTCATTAACTGCAGCAATTTAAAGAAAATTTAGCCATTCATTTTATTTTTAGATCATACTTCAGGTGTCTACCTGTAGACCACATGTGCATGTTAAGTAACAAAGGTGAAGAAACTGAACGAAACCCCTGCCTTTATCATAATTTTTCTCTATCATAATTTTTTGCATCTTGAGTTAAGACTTCAGTTGCTTTTCCACTGTTTTCCTTGGAGGTTAAAAACCACAAATTCAGAGGGATGGAACCAGAATAGTTTAATTCATTTATGATTGGGTAGACAAAATGGGTACCGGCTGGAGGAGGCCTCCCAGGAAATTATGTAAGTTCCCTCATGAACCAGGAATCCTCATTAGCCAATCTTACCTAAATCAGTGGGGCTGCACGCTGATTGTAAACACAGAGTTGGAATGGGGTTGGGGTATCCACTTCCCCACCCCATCATCCTTTCCGCTCTTAATTACACAAATCCTGCCCCTAGCTCACTGTACTCCGGAAACAGAAATCTTAATGAATAGTAACCAAAGAAGGGTCACAATCACTATTTCAATGTTCCTTATCTCAGTCATCTCAGAAGTGAAGTTTAAAAAAGATGGATTTGGAACAACTATTTGTCTAATAAATAGGGTCCCCTCCCCCAGCTCCTTCACTTCCTGCTAAAAAGCTCTGTGGCAACTAATCCTTGTTGGCTCCACTTATAATACATTATCATTTTTATCGGCCTCATAAATCGCCTTTCCAGATTACACAGAAATATACATTACCCCCCTATAATTACTCCATGTCCCCCCTTCTCCCTTTTGATTTTGATCTCAGGTAAACCCAGTCATTACCCACATCAGTGTGGCTTCCCAAAACGTCAAGATTAAAACCGACCATGAAGACTTACACAACACTGAGTCAGCCGGGCAATTTGAACCAATAAATATCAAAGTCGTGTCTAAGCAGAGAACAATTCATTTGATACCACATCTGTCAACAGGCCTGTGAAGGATTTTCCTTCCTGGGGCTCCACCCTGGCAGCCCTGCTTGCTCTTCTTCCTGGTTCTACGGAGAAGTTGGATTTGGCCTCACCTGAGGATGGAGTCCTAGGTCCAATAGTCTGAGCATTCAGAGCAGGGGGGTTCAGTGGCTGAGTTGCTTTGCCTTCCATCTGCTACCAAAACGGCCTGCTCTGATGCCTTGGCCCAGTGAGTGCACTCTGCAATTAGCAATTCTTTTTTATTGGTTGATGTGGGCTTCTGGCCAAGAGGAGTTGGGATTGAATCAATATTCCTTTCATTATGTCATCGTGGGCAAATGAATTATGAAAACAAAAGCTCAATATGAAGCTGCCAATGCTAATTACTGGGTAGGATGCAGGGGCACAATAAACAAAGGGCACTCTGTCCTGCCAGGAGAAGAGGGAACTACCCCTTTGCAGGATCTGAGGGTAGCAAGGCCTGGACTTTCCCACTCCCTTCAAGCCCAGGGCTCCCACAAGGGAGTTGGAAAGGATCAAACCCAATCCCCTTGGGCCCAGCAATCTTGAAACCAGTATCTATACAAACTCAATCCAAATCAGTGCAAACGGCATTTATTGAGTACATACTGGGCACTGGGATTTTCGTTCATTACCACTGTGTTTATTGCCGTCTCGAGTCCGAGAGTCTGATGGTGAAGAAAGTAGGTCTTTAGTGTCAGTCATACCTAGCTTCAGACCTCTGCTTCAATGCTACTTACTGTAGAAGCTCAGCATCTGTGACCTTCAGCTTCCTCATCTGTGCACTGAAGATAAATGTGCACATCAGAGTCTATAGGAGGAGTAACAGAAAATAAATGCCAAATGGTTGATGAATCTTAAGGATTCTTTTTCTTCTCCACTTTTTCCTTCTTCTTCCTCCATTTTCTTTCATTTTTCCCTCCTCTCACCATCATCACCATCATCACGATCATCATCACCATGTCCCAGTGAATATCCCTTAGAACTCCAGAACAGGGTTCACTTACCCATTATGAATGAATGGGCTGAAAAAAGAAAGGACCTCAGGATAGGCAGTGTGCAGATGATAAAAAGAATTCACACTGTCATCTTGGACTGCAGAGACAGACACAGAAAGTGGAGGAAAGGACATATAATACTCTAATGGTGGACACCCACTTCCATTTATCTCCCTGCTGTGTCTTTGAGAACCAAGTTGAAAGAACAAAGTCTCAGCCTTCTCTTAGTGGAGAGATGTGACAGAATCTGCAAACCCAACTGTCCTCCCTTTAAGTCACAGGCAAGAGGAAGCAGGGTGAGCAGGGGAAAAAGTGGTTGGGAGAGATGGCTTGAGGTAGGATTAATTAGCCATTGGTGTCCAAAGTCCATGGTCTTTCTTGGATCCCTAGGGGTCTCCAGCATTGGTTCTGTGCCTACCACTGTATGGTCCAATGAATGTCCAGTCAATCTTTGCCAAATGAGGAATAGAAGTAATCAGTACCATGTATAGTAGCTTCCAAATGATTTCTTTTTCACACAGTCACAGGAAGCCTCTGCAGTGGGGATTATCATCCATTTTCAAAGGAAAAATTGAAGTACTGAGAGGGGAAGTGAGAAGCCAAGTTTAACACAGCTACTCAGAGCTTCTAGCCTGGGACTGGGGTCTTTCCCAGTTCTCCAGGTCTTCTGGAAGAAAGAGAAAAGCCAGCCCTCTTCTTTCTGGTCATAAGAGGACTCCAGACATCTGCTGGAACCCCGCGTCTCCTACTTGCTTGAGGAGATGAGTGTTCCTAATTGAGTTTTCAGAGACTCTTTTCCCCACAGGCAGATTAATCAAGGTCTTAGTTGTTAGTTAATTGCAGGCAAATGTGTTTGACTTCCTGTTCATATTCCAGCATTGTGTGGCTTCCAGTTATTGGATTAGGTAAATCTCTTTGAATTCCAGGTTGGAAGTATTCCCTGAAAAAGGGCTCATGGAGGTTATGGGATCAGATCATGAAAGGACCGGCTTCTGTGGAGCCCGGAGAGAAGAAAAATGGAGAAGTCTTGTGTCCTGCTTTTCCACTAAAGAAAGAGCTCCAGTATTCATGGGAGTGCAATCAGGGTAGGTGGTGCTCAGAAGGGCCCTGTACTTGGGGTTTCATGCTCTGTGGTCATTGTCCTGTAATTCTTAATAATTTTATCTTTTTTTTTGTAATTGAAATCTGATGAGACAAGGGAGTATGTGTTAAACATGGGGAGCCTCAGCTCAAGCCTGGCCCCAGGTCACACTGTCACTTGGCTTCCTGGGTGGGTTATCAGCTGTCCTCTTGTGTGCATCACCCACTGACTACTGCTACCCTCTGGCTCTGACAGGAAGCTGGGTCCAGAAGCAAGGAACCTAAGCTTGTGCACCTGTGCACAGTGCCTCAAGTTGTGAGTGTGGCTTCTAGCTAGAAGGGGTTGTGCTCATCCCATGCCCCAAGAGAATATGACATTAATAACAAGTGAAAAATTCCCATACAAATGAAGAGACAGAGGTTATGGAAGAAAAGAGAGTTTTTCCTGCTTTTTGAACAAGGGCCCTATACTTTTGTTTTTCACTGGGCCTTGCAAATTATAGATGAATCCCAGATAGGAGTTAGACAGAAGCTGTGATTGTTCTGATTCATAATTATTATATGGCCCAAAAATGGCCCAGGCAAGGGAATACTGGTTCAAGACAATACAGTTCACTGGTTACCAGTTATTGGGTTAGGTAGCAGCTTTGGAAGCAGGCTCTGCTCCTTCTTGCTATGCTACTTTACTTCTCTGATAATTTTTTCTATAAATGATAACAAAGGTTATCAGGAAGACTTGCAAGTAAGAGCTCCGGAAGTATTTCTGGCACACAGCAAGTGGTTAGTGGGAGTTGTCACTATCTCATCATTGGCCTTGTTTTCAGTATCATCCTTATTGTCATCTGAGTTCAAGTTCTACTAAGAACCTGGCTATGTTACCACAACTTGAAACCACCTGATATCATGCCTGTCATCCTTTAGGTTCTCAAAAATTAACAGTATCCTCACACGTATGGTAGGTTAATTTTCAATAGGGATGCCGAGACCACACAATTGGGGAATCGACCATCTCTTCAACAAACAGTGCTGGGAAAGCTAGATACTCATGCAAAAGAATGAAGGCTCACAATATAGATAAAATTCTTTTAAAAAACTGGCCTAAACATAAGAAATACAATTCTTAGAAGAGAACACAGGAGAAAAATCTTCATGACATTGTATTTGGCAATCATTCTTGTATGTGACACCAGTGGCACAGGCAGTCAAAGAAAAAAAAGATAAAAATTAGACTTCATCAGAATTGAACCTTAACAAGAGAGTGAAAAAACAACTCAAAGAAAGGGGAGAAAGATTTGTAAATCATATATGATAAAGAATCAATATCTAGACTACATAAATAACTCCTAAATCTCAACAATAGCAACAAACAACACAATTCAAAAGTAGGCAAAGTACTGGAATATTTTTCCAAAGAAGATATGTAGATGACCAATAAATACCTGAAAAGATACTTAATAGCTCTTATTATTGCAGTTACAAATCAAAGCCACAATAAGATATCACTTCATAATCATTAGGATGTCTATAATAAAAAATTAACTCTCCAGAATAGAAAGCAAATGTTCAGGAGGAAGTGGAAAAATTGAAACTTCTGTACATTGTTGCTAGGAGTGAAACACAATGAAGTCACTATAGAAAATAATTTGGCAGTTCCTCAAAAAATTGCTATATATGTGGAATAAAAACAGGATTTGATTAAATTCTTATACACTCATGTTCATAAGACTGTCATTCATAATAGCTAAAAAGAAGAAACATCCCTGATCATCCAGGATGAATGGATAAGGAAAATATAGTTTCTACATACAAAGAAATATCCTTAAAAAGGAGGGAAAATCTGATACATGCTACAATGTGGATAGACACATGAGTCATTATAGTAAGTGAAATAAACAAGACACAAAAGGAGAAATATTTTATAATTCCACCTATGAGAAATCTCTAGAATAGTCAATTCATAGGACAGAAAGATTAGAGGTGCCCAGGGGCTAGGTGAGTGGGAATTACTTATTAATAGGCACTGAATTTCGTTCAAGATGATGAAAAAATGCTGGACATGGATAGAGGGAAAGGTTGCACAATATTGTGGGTGTACCCTAATGCCATTGGATCATATATTTAAAATGTCAAATTTCATATTATGTATATTTTACCACAATTTTTAAAAGATGGTTGCCTCTTCATTTCCCTGAGTCTCACTGTTCTCACCTGTGAAGTGGTGGTAAGGTTGCACACCCTGAGTGTAGAGAGGGAATGCCCAGGACATGGCGGGAGACATTAGTAAGTGGGGGCTGGGGTTCTGTCCTTCCCCCAGGTACCACTCCAGCCAAACATCAGGCTGTGGCTCTGCCAAGTGAGAGCTGGCTGGTGATTAGGAGACCCAAGAGCAACAGGAACATATCCTTTTGGATCTTAGACTTTCAATTTCTTAGAACAGTATTGCTGAAATTGTTTACCCTGGAACACTTGTCCTAGTGAATCACTCCTCAAATGAAAGATAAAACAAGACTGAAAATCATTAGTATTTAAAGCCTCTGAAAAGTCCTGTGATTATAAAGCACAAATCCAAGACTTTCAAACTTCTTTGAGCTTGAGTTTCTTTTTCCGTGTAATATCCACAAACTACTTTAATGGAAGTGCTTGTCTAGAGGCACATAAAGATGAAACTCTGAGTAGGCCTGTTATGAAAATCTCATGGCCAAGCCAGGGAAATGAATTCAACCACAATTCCATGACTTCCTGCCTATCATCTTCATTCATCTGAGTTCAGTTAAATTCCTCTTCAGTAACTCATGCCTACTCTCTTTATTGGTTTATTCATGCATTCACAAAATGTTGCTCGGTTCCTACTCAGTGCAGTTGCAGGAAGCCCAGGAAAGAAAAGAGAGTGAGCCAGTGACTGCATTCTCAAGTGAAAGGGACCATTTTGGACTCTGCAACCCTGGGAATGTGGACACTGGTATGACCACAAGAGGAGACATCTGAAGTGCTCTCTGGAGGTCCCTCATTCTCCTGCCATGAGCTGATGTATCATAAAGGGCCATGGAGAGATTGCTCAGATCTCATTTTCCCAGGGCTCCAAGGAAGTGGAACTTCTGAGTGGATTTGCTATGTATCTGGGGAAAAAATTTCAAACTGGTGACCTCAGGTCACCATCTTCAAGAAACAAGCTACCACTGGAAGAATGCAGGGTTTTCACATTTAAATTTGAGTTTTCATTTTACTTTTCTCTGCACAACTGCATTACCTGACATCTGTAGGATCACATGCCAGAGTTTTCAGTTGTTTGGAGTTCACTGGTCCCCTTTTTGGTCCTCAGATTTCTTTCTGCCTGCTTCATGTATCAATGCTTTGTTCATTGCATTTTTTATCTGAATCCCACGCACCTTTGAGTTTATAATCCTATTAAAAATATGAACTTCCCTAGATTGTTTTAAAAATGTTAAATATATATATATATATATAATAAAATCAATAAATATATAATATAGTTGGGGATGCCTGCAGATTACAAGGGTAATAAATGCTAATGAAGTAAATGTAGCAGACCATGCCAGTTTCTGCCGCTGGACCATCGTGGTGATTTTTACTGGTTTTCTCTACATATTCATCCTTTCCTATCTACAGGAGATTGGGTCTAAGATGACCCACAGATACCAAGATCTTCAGATATTCATGTCCCTTATGTAAAATAGCTAGCATAGTGTTTGCCTAGAACCTATGCACACCCTCCCATAAACTTTAAACTTCAAATCATCTCAAGATGACTTGTAATCCCTAATGTAATGTAAATAGTCATTATACTGGGGGTGTTAGGAAATAATGACAGGCAAAAAGTCTGCACAGGTTCAAAACAAATGCATCCTTTAAACAGCAAGTGTTTTCTATCTATAGTTGGCTGAATCCGTGGATGGTGGGCCAGTGGATAGGGAGGACAGATTTTGTGAGCTAATGGTGAAAACACAGATGGTCACGCCTGTTCCCATCTCTAGGACTTCGTGACCATGGTCATCAGTTTCTTCTGTGTATTTCTCCTGATTTCCTTTTCCCGCTGTATGTAGTGCAGCCAGTTATTTTGAAAACATCCAGTTACAATTACCAAATGTTTTTAGAAGACTAGCATTTACCAGGAGTTTTTGGTGTGGGACTTGTATCTCTTAATCTCTAAACAATTAACTTTAACAGGAAATGTATATTTTTTTCAAAATAGTTGTTTATTTCACTCAGTTTGCTCATTACGTTTCACTTGCTGGTGTAGATCTTCTGCCAGTGGTGTAGATCATCTGCTGATGGAATTACTTTTTGAGTGACTGGCAAGGTCTAGAGGGGAACGAGGGGAAAGGAGAGGGAGAAGGAACCGGCTGATTAACTACTGCGTGTCAGGCTGCCATCTGTGTACTTCTGCACCTTTCTGAGCCACTTTTCTCAACTCTGGGGACAGAAAGGTTTGTACAACAGCTTACTGGTTTCTGAGAGAGACTCTTATCCAACCAGTACAATATATTTAGGGAAAGAGCCTCAGAGAGGTTGTAGGTCTAGTCCAAGGTCATCCAGCAGTGGAATAGGACTTACGAATCTGTTTTTCTAATCCCTCTTATCTCTGCTCCTTCTTTTACACTGATGTTTTTCAGGCATCACTTAATTCCAGTACCACCTCTGTAATTATTGTTTCACTCATAAAATTATACATTTTAGACATAAATTCACTATTTTTATTATCACTATAGATAGAAAGCCATTATCCATTTATATCCACAGAAATATAATTGTACAAATAAATACATTGAAGAAAATGTTATTATAATCTAGTTGAATGCTGTTTTCAGCCAGATTTCTGTTAAAAAGGAACTTAGCAGGGCCGGGGATTTAGCTCAGAGGTTCGGTTCGGTGGCCTGCCTTGCAAGTGCAATGACCCGAGTTCAATCCCTGGTACCAAAAAAAAAAAAAAACAAAAAAACAAAAAAACTTAGCAATTTCTAAAGGAGGTATTAAAGACAGACCAGTACCTAACTTTTCCTTGATCTAATCAGAAAATATTGGGAGAAAATTGAAAGAGGAACAGTTTTCTATTGACATAAGCACTCACCATGGCTGAGATCATCTTTTCTTCTCTTTCTCTTCCTCCTTCTCCTTCTTTGACAGTACTATGAATTGAACCCAGGACCTCTGTACTGAGCACATCTTTAGCCCTCCCCACTTTTAATTTTTATTTTGAGACAAGGTCCCAGACTGGCCTTGAATTTGTGACCCTCCTGCCTCAGCCTCCTGAGTAGCTGGGATTATAAATGCTCATCTCTTCTCATCCTTGTGAGACTGCTGCCTCCCAGTACCCCAGGGAATGGCACCGTGGACTGCTTCGAACACAGCTCCAATAAAGACCAGAGTGGTGAGTTCTTCATTGAGAGAACTAAGTATCTTTACCATTCTCCTTACACGACAGCCAGCTTCAGGGCTGTTATCAGTAATTTCTCCAGCAGGAGGAAAGGACCCTCTGGATCAAGTCCATTTGTTGTCCAACATTGTTAGGGCTCAGACCAGAAAGAAAATGAAAAACCAACCCACAAACAATGACAATAATAGCAACTAAAATCCTCCCTCATAACCCAACCTGTTTATCTGAGGTGAAAACATCTGTTTCCCTACAGTGTAGAGCTGCGCAATGTGGCATCGGCTGCCTTGTTTAAAGACACCTGGGAGCCAGATTGACCTGTGTCCTCCAAGCTCTCTGTCCATTCTCTTCTTCACTGTGAACCTTCTGTCCTACCCAGTTATTAGCTCAGGCAGCCTCATGTTGGCTCTTTTGTTTTCATAATTCATTTTACTTTTGATAATATCATAAAGAGTGCATAAACCTCACCCCTCCTCCCCTCACGTCCTGGCCCACATCCACTAATACAAAGATACTAATTGCTCCTCGATCTTATGCCAGGTGCTTTGAAAACATCTTTGGTTAATGGACGGAATTAACCTTGTTTAATGTACAAATCAACAACCTAATTTGCCATGAATCCTGACTCTGTGGTTCCATGACTGTGGCTGGGAGGAAACGGCTTCCCACTTTCTCCAGCCCCACTGAGGAAGAAGACCACTCACCAGCAGCGGGCAGGGCTTCCTCCAGATCCCGGCCTCCTGGGAGGAACTGTCTGGGTCTCTTCTCATCCCCTCCTGACCTCAAGTCCCAGGGCCAAGGCCAGCTCAGTTCTGATTGTGCCTGCTTAGTGTAGGCACAGTGCCTGTGGGTGCTGGGACAGTCCTTGGTGTGGTCTTTCAGCCGGCAGTTCTCAGGAGCTCCTCTATGTGCCGGGTGCTGTGGACCCAGCAGTAAGAAGGCAAAGCCCTTGTTCTCATGGAGGAACATGAATTGATACTTTCAAACAACTTCTAAATAAGTGCACCCTAAGGAAATCATCAAAGTGCAGGTTCCTACCGGTCTACATCAAAAACTACAGCACATCTTTTGTCTCAGTCTATTTTGTGCTGCTTAATAGAATACTGGATACTGAATAATTAATAAAAAGTAAAGTTTTCCTCCCTCCCTCCCTTCCTTCTGCTTTCCCCATCTGCCCTCTTCTTTTTCACTCTCTTTTTTCTTTTGCATTTCTGGGGGCTGGGAAGTGCAAGGTTAAGGGGCCATTATCTGGCAAGGGCCTTCCTGCTTCATCATCCCATGGTGAAAGGCATAGGGCAGGGAAGCGAGAGAGAGCAGGAAGGGGTGGAAAGGGAAAGGAATAATGACACCGATCCATTCCTGAGGGCTTTGCCCCCCTTAACGTCCCACCTCTCAATACTGTTGCACTGCAGGTGAAGGTGCCAATACATGAACTTTGGGGGACACAGTCTAACCATAGTATCCCTCTTGGCAGAATCTGTGCCAAGTACTCGGCCTATTTCATGCGCAGGGAAAGGGCCTGTCACTCCTGCCTGGACAAAGCACCATAACCCAAACTCCTTATCTTTTATCTAATAGCCAAATACCCCTCAAGTTTTCTCCCTCCCCTCTTCCTCTCCCTGTAGAGCCATAGGTTGAATGTTGGCTAAGGATAGAGTAGATGTGCAAAGACCCTTCAGGGTGTCATTCTAGCACACCCAGCTCTTTGGGAAAATGGAATCCCTACCAGCCAATACACAAGATGGAGGCATACTGGAAAAGAAAGGAAAGACTTCACAATCCTGGAGCCAGAGACTGTTTGAAGGTGGTTTACTGAGCTGCCCGAGGCTGGGGCCGAGAAACTGTGTGCATGTACAGGTGTGCTTAAGAGTTCTGCCTATGCAAACATGGCGGCCAGCCAGAGGCCACACAGGAAATGAAAGAGCGTTGGCGTCTCTGGCTGTCATGGCTCAGTGGGTTCACACCCTGGCTCTGCCTCTCACTCGTTGTGTGGTCCACAGTAATTTGAATCTCTCAGACCTCAGTCTTCTTATCTGTATTCCAGGGTCCAAATTTCTACCATGACATACTGGCAGAACAAATCTGTTTTAGAATATAGCTCCTGGGAAGCCTCTCTGAGCCTGAAGATGCAACTACCTTT
This sequence comes from Fukomys damarensis, assembly GCF_012274545.1. Classification (NCBI taxonomy): domain Eukaryota; kingdom Metazoa; phylum Chordata; class Mammalia; order Rodentia; family Bathyergidae; genus Fukomys; species Fukomys damarensis. The sequence goes on along the minus strand of NW_022900921.1, from coordinate 25,955,254 downwards.
ATTTTTTTAAAACTTTTTTAAACAACAAGGAAAATGTAAATAGAATAGATTTACAGAAAAGTTGTAAAACCAGTGCAGAGCATTCTCTTATACTCCACATCTATGTTCTTCTATTTTTAGTGGATGGTACATTGACCAACTGATATTGATACGTTCTTAATAACTAAAACCCATACATTATTCATATCATTTTAGTTTTTAAAGTCCTTTCTCTGTTTCAGGATCCCATCCTGGAAATGGCATTACATTTAGCCTTTGTGTCCCCTTAGGCTCCCCTTGACTGTGACAGTTTCTGAAACTTTCCTTCTTTTGGTAATGCTGAGAGTTTTGAGAAGTCCTGGTCAAATATTTTGTAGAGAATCATTGAGTTAGTGTGATGGTTAGTGTGATTGCAAGATGCCTAGGAGATTAGAAAAACACACTTGTGGGTGTGTCTGTGGGGTGTTTTCAGAGACCTGGATATGTGGGTCATCAAATGGAAGGGAGGAAAACCCACCCTGGTTGTGGGTAGCCCTATCCTATAGGCTGGGAGTCTAAACAAAAATCTGAAGGACGGAACTACTGGCTCCTGGGCAAGCTTGTTTAGTGGGTATGCTGTTTGCTGCTGCCATCACCTATGGACATCAGAGTCCAGATTCTTTAGCCCTTGTGTGTGTGCATACACACACACACACACACACGTCACTCTCCAGTGAGCCTCCAAGCCTTCAGCCTTAGACTGGCACCACATCTTTAGTCCCTTTTGTTGTGAAGCTTTGGCTTGTTGGGCTTAGCAATTACTAGTTTCCCCAGCTCTCCATTTTACAAAGGGCCATTGTGGAAATATCCAGCCTCTGATGATATAAGCCAGTCCAATGTATACCCTCTTATAGTTACATATACATTTGATTGGTTATGTTCCTCTAGAGAATGCTGATAATGCAGAGAACACCTATCTGCTGCTTAGCTTGTGATTACACTTGTATTATAGGTACTGGGGAAGAGCATTGAAGGCCAGTGCCATTCTCATCATCATATGGAGGCTGAATCCTAGGAACGTGACTTATTACGGTTGATACTGATTTTTTAAAAATAATTTTATTGCAACACTTTGGCATACATAATGACCACATTCATCATAAGGAATTTGTACTTGTAATTATTTTTTTCCTATTCCTCTCCCTTCCCTTCAATCCTTCTTCCCTTCCCCTTTTACAGAGATTTGTCTCTATTGTTTTCCTTCCATTATTTTAAATTTTTTATTCCTATCCCCCCGTTCCCCTTTTCATTTTAACATTTTCTTTCTACTTCTAGTATTTATCCTTCATTTTGGTCTTTATTTACCCTTTGGGCTTGTCATACAAGAGAAACAATGTGATGTTTAAATATATGTGCTTAATTTATTTCACTTAAAATTATGTTCTCAAGGTACATCTATTTACCATAAATGTCTCAAATTAATCCTTCTTTATGGCAGAGTATTACTCTACTGTATATGAAAACCACATTTTCTTTATCCATTCATCCATTGATGGGCATATGGGCTGTTCCTAAGAGTTAGCTATTATAAGTTATGTTTCTATAAACATGAGTGTGCATATGTCAATGTGTATGATGCTTTTAACACTTTTGGGAAGATACCTAGAAGGGGAATAGCTGGGTCAAGCTTTTGCATGGCAAAAGAAACCACCAACAGAATAAAGAAACAACTCACAGAATAGGAAAAAAAATTTTGCCAGCTAGCCTTAAGACAAAGGGCTAATATCTAGAATATAGAAAAGACTAAAAAAACAAAAAAGATCCCCTCAGTTTAAACACCCAATCCAAAAATGGGCATCTGAAATGAATAGACACGTTTCAGATGAAGAAGTACAAACAGCAAGTAAATATATAGAAAAATGTCCAACATCACTGGTCATTTGAGAGATGCAAATTAAAACAACTCGGAGATTCCATTTCTTCCAGAAAGAATGGCTATTATCAAGAAATCCACTAAAAACAAGTGCTAGGAAGGCTATGCAGAAAAGGAACTCTTCACTGCTGGTCAGAGTGAAATTGGGTTTTATGATTGCCTGGCTGAGCTAGTGTGTGTGTCCATTGTGAAATCACATCCCTTTTTCCTTCCTTCAATACTATACTCTTGGAAAGGATGAAACTGTGCCCAGATCTTACTTAAGAAGCAGGAGATTATATCCCATCTTTGAGAATGTAGTATCTACACACAAAATTTGGAATCCATTTGCACAGGAGTTTTGTGTTTTTACATTCATTAATAATTTGTCTATCAATATTCTTTCATGGATATTTTGTGTGATAGCCTAATACTTCCTGACAAGCCCTACTCCTAGGGTACTAAGGAATACACCTGCGGACCTTTACTACTGAACTACATCCTTTTCAGATAGTGTCTCAGTACATTGCCCAGGCTGGCCTCAGACTTGTGATCCTCCTTCCTCAATCGCTCCAGTAGCTGGAATTTTAGGTGTGTCCACCACATCAGGCTTACTTCAATTGATCAATTGTTCAAAATTTCCCAATTTTGATCATGCAGATCTCCTTAAAATGCCTCCCTTAAATATTCCTTCCTCTTTGTTTTTTTAAAAAGCAATTTTACTTCCTGGCATTACAAAGTATTCCAGAATCATGTTATCTTGTCTTGACTAAGTGGCAGATCAGCCCATTTTATTGAGGGCCCCGCATTCCTTTTATTGAAAAGTGGTATCTTAAACCATGATGTGGGTGTAAACCATGCTGTTGCTTCAGGGCATGGTTGCTTCTGGGCCCTCTCAGGTGAGAGAGAAAGGAAATATATGTGCACCATCCAATCCATGTGTGATGGGTAATTTTAGGTGCCAGTTCGACTGGGTTAAGGGATACCCAACAGCTAGTAGTATTATCTGGGTAAATCTGCGAGGAGTCTTCCAGAAGAGATTGGCATTTGAATCAGTACACTAAGAAAGATCCACCCTCAGTCAATGTGTGTGTGTGTGTGTGTGTGTGTGTGTGTGTGTGTGTGTGTGGCGGGTCTGTCCTTAGATATCAGAATTCCAGGCTCTTTGTACTTCAGATTCTAAGACTTCCCTCATCTGCCCCTTAGATTCCCAGTCCCTTTTAGCTTCAGTCTGAGAATTATGCCATCAGCTTCCCTGGTTCTGAGTCCTTCCGACTTGGACTGGATCATGGTACCAAGTTTCTCTAGTTCTTGGGTTTACAGTTAGCATTCTGTGGTACTTCTCGATCTCCATAACCTCATGATATCCCTCCAGCCTCCTATCCTATTGGTTGTTTCTTCTGAAGAACTCTGAGAGTATATATACATACATATGTGTGTGTGTGTGTGTGTGTATTATCTACTCATCTGTATCTATATGTCATTAAACATGAGTCCATACTGATATTTCCAGCTCTAACCATTGTCCATGGATTGTTCTTGCTTCTCTGTAAAACCTCCAACTCCAACAGTGAGAAAGCTGGCCACCACCAACCACTACCCAATTAATTCATTGGTCAATTTAAGTACACACAAAAAGTAGCTTTCAGAACTGTTCACCTACAAGGGAAATTTTTTATTAATTAGAAATAATTTTATTAACTTGATAAGGTGCTTACGTGCAGTTCCTTATGCCTTAAGTTTCACAAATTCCTCTTATTTCCAGTGTTACTTTAGGACAAGACTTTCTTTATGTCTGCTTCTCTTTCAATAAGATTGTTTCACTCATTTGTAATATAGTTATTTTGTCATAGTTTGCATTCTATCTTGTGGTTTCCCAGTCTCCTAAATGATTTTTTTAAGTTTTTATGCATCAAGTTTTTTTTTAAATATAAACTTCTCTGGATTTTGGCAAATCCATGTTTTGCCCATCATTCAGGCTTTATACAGAATAATCCCACCAATCTAAAAAAGAAAATCTATGTGTCACCTACTCATTCCTCTGTCAACCTCTAGAACCTCTGAAAACCACAGATCAATTTACTAGTTCTATCGTTTGTCTTTAAAGAACCATTGCATGACTCTGAAGCATTTTGTTGCTGAATAATTTTGGTGGACAGATATATCACAGTTTGCTCATCTTTTCACCTCTTAAAGGAAATATTGATTGCTTTTAGCTTTGGGGAATTCTGAACAGAGCTTCTGTAAACATATGTGTTCAAGTTTTGGTTAAGCTTTTGAATTGGTTGAATAAATACCTAAAGCTTGTCTTGGCATTTCCCTAAATTCCCAATTCCCTTCAGTCTCAGACTGAGAGTTACATCGCTTCCCTGGTGACTGCTAGATCTCACACATTGTAATTATTTATATAATCTCTTTTCCATGGCATACAACATTTTAGTGAAGAAAACAGTTCCTTCTCCCCTCATTCAATTTCATCTGCATATGAGCCCCGCAAGGTAGGGTTTTGGGTTCAGGTACCAGAAATGTACAGATTCAAACAGATAAAGAAAAGAGGTATTCGTGGAGCTCACAGAATCACTGGAATAGTAGCCACCTGGGATGGCAAATAGGTGATTCAGGGCAGTGAGGGTGGCAGGACTCACACTTTCTATGCAGATGGCCTGTTTACTATGTCACTGCCACTTGGCCATCATAAGATGGTGCCTATGATGATGTATTTTTGGGTTACTCCCTTAAAATTCAAAATTGTAAGCAGAGACATTTGATTTATCAAATCTAGTCTGTAACGACTGGCCTCCATGCTCTTAAAATGAAGCAAAAGGGACACTAACATGCTCTATCCTCATTCCTACTTACCTTCCTAGGAGGCAGGGGAGCCACAAAATAGAAGAAGCCTAGTCCTTGAAAAACCATGAAACTTCCTAAACTTCTTAAACTCTGTGTCTGTTCCTACTGACCTGGTATTATACTAACCACTTCTTTAGGTACCCACACCATGAAAAAATTTTTTAAACAGAAAAACTATTTCCAAGGGACAGTTTTTCTTCTTTACTTTAGTTTATAGTCAAGAACATTGTATTCTATGGAGTTGAAGTAACATTCCCTAAGGTACAAAGTTCTACAGTAACAGATCTACCATTCATAGCCAGGTCTTCTTAGCTTCAAATCCTATTCCACTATGATACAGAAACAATCACTTCTATTTTCTGAAAATCTGTAAAATGGGATTGTTCATCCTTCTCCTTCATCTGTAAAATGGGATTGTTGATCTCCAACACCAAGTGCACGTGTGAGGATTCAGTGAGATCATTGCCAGAGGCCAGGGACTCAGGTGGACATGAAGGCCTCATGGGCAAACGTTAGCAGCTTAGGTAACTTTTCTGCAATGTAGCTGGGAGAACCCCTGAAAGGCAGAGCCACAGTCCCTGAAGCTCATGGCCCTGATCCAGCAGTTGCTGGAAACTCAGCCTATTCCCTTACATACCTTGTTCCCACAGCTTGGTGAACACACTTGGAGTGAGGTCACTGTGACCTAGGACAGAACATTCCATAAAATCAACATGAACCTGGGTACAGGATTAGAATTACAAAACCAAAAGACTTTTTAATGAGAACCTAATCAAACACCAGTCAAAGAATCTGGATGTAAATATTTCAACCTATTCTCCAGGGACTTTCTGGGGGTTTCTCTCCCATTTTGGGGAGGTAGACTGAATCAGAGAAAAGAGCAAGGGTTTTAGAACCAAAGAGACCTGGGTTTGAATCTTAGTCTTTTACCTACTATTGTGTTGTCTTAGAAAAGCTTCTTTACCTCTCAGGATCTATTTCTTCATCTATAAAATGGAAATATTAATTACTACATCATAACGTGACATGGAGACCAAATGGGTTAATGGAGGAAATGGTGAAGATACTCAGTAAATGTCAACTCCCATCATACCTATTTCCTAAGTCCTCCCAGTCCATGTTGAGCCTGCCTGCAGAGCACCCCTCCCATTCCAGAGACTACAGCTAGTTCCAGAGGCAAAACTAGTGTCCACTGAGAGGGTCAGTAACATGCTAGGCAGGCAGCATCCTGCCCAGGATAAGAGGAATATGGCGATGACAGGGATTCCCTTAGAGACTGATGCACTGCTTTCTCTGGAAGATAGGGGTGGGTAGGAAAAGGATTGGCAGGGCTCTGGGAAGCTTAGCTGTAAGCAGAGAAAGTTATCCATTGCATCATTTAAGGAAAATCAGTGCCAATTACAGAAAATATCCCTTTTTATCTTGACATCAACAAGTTAGAAACTGCAGGCTCTTATCCCAAAAGGGAAACTACACTTGTGCTGTTTCTTTATCACAATTCATCTTTAGGCAAATAATTACCTTCCTTCAGGCACCCTCGTTTGAACCTTCTAATTATACCATTGTTGGGTTTTATGTCAAGTGAATGATAAATCAAATCTGGGGCAGATGCCTGATCAAAATGTTCTGGGGAATAAGTTGTGGGAGGCACATGGCATCAAGGATGGCAGAGGAAGCAGGGACTTCGGTACTCCCTTCCTAGCTCTGTCCAGGGAGAGGCTAACCTCTTCTGCTAGTTCTGTGAACACACAGACAACAATTTTGACCCTGAGTGACTCAAATCCTCCTACCTCTAAAATGACAGGACTATTTTAGTTATCATGTGCTCCAGGCCCTCTCTTCCAGGAGAGCTTCATAAATACATGACTAAAAAAACTAGCAAATTCATGGAGGATGGAAATTCTTCTCACCAACTTTTTCCTTAATGACATTTTGCTTCTTTCTCTGGTAGACTTTTTACTAAAAAGCTATGTTTTACAGCAAAAGCTGTGTTCTAGAAAGTAAGAAAGACTGGATTGTTTATTTTTAATATCTTATTTATTCTATTTATTTAAACAGCTTTTTAAGGTATAAAAACTGATAAAAATAATAGATATTTAATGTGTACTCATTTGTATAGACATTATGAAAGATTATCATAATCAAATTAATATACATAGCTATTAATTACATATCTGACCCTTTCCTTCTTTTTTTCATCTCTTTTTTTTTCTGTGTGTGTTAAGAACAATTAAGTTCCACCTTCTTAGCACATTTAGAGAACAATACAGTATTTTAATGATATCACCCTGTACTTACATTTACAGAATTTATATATCCAGTATAACCAAAATGATGTATCCTTTGACCACTCCCCATTTCTCCCACCCTTTATCCCCTAGTAGCCACCATTTGACTCTGTGTCTACGAGTTTGACTTTTTAGCTTGCACACATAAAATAATGAAGAAATGGAGTCTTTCAGTTCCTGCCTTATTTTATGCAGCATAATGTCCTCCAGATTCATCTGTGCTTTCACAAAGTCAGGATTTCCTTCTTTTTTTTTTTTTTTTTTTTTTTTTTAT
>NW_022900921.1:25937030-25947914 GCF_012274545.1 Fukomys damarensis | reverse complement strand
TTTTTTTTTTTTTTTTTTTTTTTTTTAGATTAAACAATATTCCATAGTATGAATATACCATGTTTCTTTATCGAGTCATCCACTTGTGGACATTTGCCATTTCCATACCTTGGTTAGTATGACTAATGCTGCACATAGGAATGTAGATGTCTTATTGAGATCCTGATTTCATTTCCTTTAAATACTCAAAGGATTGTACGGTAGATTTAGTGCTATTTTTTTTTTTGAGAAAACTCTCTGCTGTTTCCCATAACTAGAAGTCCCAATTTACACCCCCACCAACAGTTTTCTTTTCTCTACATTCTCATCAACATCTGTTATCTTTTGTCATTTTGACAATAGCCTTTCCAAGGATTACGAGGTGATAACTCACTGTGTTTTGATTTCCACTTCTTTGATGATTAGTGATGCTGAGCACTTCATATCCATGCTGGCCACTTGTATCCCTTCTTCTGAGACCATCTCTTCAGGTCTTTCATGTATTTAAATCAGAGCAATTTAATGCTATTAAGTTGTGTGAGTCCCTTATATGTTTTGAGTAGTATCCCATCATTAGTTATATGGCTTTCAGATATCTTTCCTCAGGTCATAGGTTGCCTTTTCACTTGGTTAGTTGTTTCCTTTGATGTGCAGAAGCTTCTCAGTATTATGGGATCTCATTTGGCTATTTTTGCTTTTGTTTTCTGTGCTATTGGTGTCATAGCCAAAAAAATCAATGCCAATATCAATGTTCAAAGTTTTTCTCCTATGCTTTTTTCTACTGATTTTTAGTTTCAGATCTTCATGCTAAAGTTTTTAATTCATTTATAGTTGATTTTTTTGTATGCTGTGCAATTAAAGTACACTGGCATTCTTCTGCATGTGGGTATCCAGTTTTTCCAAAACACTGACACATGAGATTAATTGAAGTGACTTTCCTTTCCACATAAGGGGTTCTTGACACTCATGTCAAAGGTCAGTTGACTATAAATGCAGATTTATTTCTGAGCTCTTTAATTGGTCTACATGTCTGTTTTCATGCCAGTATCATGTTGTCTTTGTGGTTTTGTAGCTTTGAAAATATATTCTGAAATCAGAAAGTGAGGTGCCTCTGGCTTTTTCTTTTTTCTTTTTGATTAAGATTGAGTTTTGAGGATATTTTGTGGTTTTATGTGAAGTTTATGATTGCCTTTTTATTAATGCAAAGAATATCATTGGTATTTTTATTAGTACAAGTTTGCAGTACATAATGATTATATAAATTGCATTGATCCTGTAGATCACTTTGGGTAGTATTTGTATTTTGAAGATGTTCTAACCCATGCATGCGGTGTGTTTGCCACTTATATGTCTTTTTAAATTTCTTCATCAGTGTTTTATAATTTTTTTTCTTCTTTTTTGGGGGGTAATCAGAATCAAGCTCAGGACCTTGCCCTTGCAAGGCAAGGCATGGATCCCCTGAGCTAAATCCTTGGGAAGTGTTTTCTAATTTTCAGTGTACAAGTCTTTCACCTTTTGGTTTAAGTTTCCTATATAGTTTGTTCTTTTTAATGCTACTGCAAATGAAACTATTTTCTTAACTGCCTTTTGGAAAATTTGTGTTTTGTGTACAGAAATGCCCCTAAATTTTTTATGGTGGTTTTGTACTTTGCAAACTTACTGAATTATTTGGTTTATTTCAACATTTTTGTAATATTTTTAGGGAAAAAACTATATATAAAGTCATCTATGAGTAGAGATATTTTTACTCCTTCCTTTCCAAATTTGATGAATTTTATTTCTATATCTTGTCCAATGGCTCTGGCTAGGACTCCACTACTATAGTGAATACAAATAACAGAATGGTCACCTTTGCCTTGTACCAAAACTTGGAGGAAAAGCTTCAGATTTCCTCCATTAATTATGATATTAGACTAGGAATTTTTCTACATGGCTTTTAGTGTTTCTATATATAATATGTTTCTATACATATTTTGTTAACAGTTTTTAATCACAAAAGGCATTATATTTTGTTCTGTATCTTTTTTAGACAATCGTGGTTTTTCTTTTTCATTCTGTCGATGTGGTATATTACATTGGTTGATTTGAAATTTAGAATCATCCTTGACTCTCAAGGATAAATCCCTACTTGGTCAAAGTGATGCTGACCTCATGAAATGAATTTTAAGTGTTGTCTTTTAATTTTTGGAAGAGTCTTAAGAAGACTGTTGTTAATCATTCAAATGTTTGATATAATTTATCTGTGAAAGCATCCAATTCTAGAGTTTGCTTCACTGAGAGTTTTTCAATCACCAAGTCATCTCTGTTCTTTGTTCAGGCCTTCTGTGTGTTTAATTCAGTCTTTTTAGGTTGTGTGTTTATAGGAATTTATTTAATTCTTCCAGGTTATTCAGTTTGTTGATGTATACTTGTTTATAATTGTTTCTATGATCCTTATCCTTTCTGAGGCATCTATTACAGTGTTCTCCTTTCTAATTTCTGATTTTATTTATTTGGTTTTCTTTCTTTTTGCCTTTGCTTAGTGAAGGTTTTGTCAATTTTGCTTATCTTTGAATGAAACTAAGTCCTCATATTTTTGTTGTTTTCTATTTACATTTCATTTATCTCTGCTGTAATATTTATTATAGTCTTATTTCTAAATTTGATCTTGGTTTGTTTTCCATTTTCTAGGCCCATGAGTAGCAAAGTTAGATGATCTATTGGTGATCCTTTTTTAATCTCTTTCCTTTTGATGTAGGTAAGCATCTATCATGATTAATATCTGTCTTAGTACACTTTTACCATATCCCACAGGTCCTGGAATGTTGTGTTTTTGTTTTTCTCTAAATATTTTTAGATTTTTTTCTTCTTTAATCCAATAATTTTTCAGAAAAGGTACTTGGTATAATTTAAGTCTTCAATTTGGTAAGAGTTATTTTGTCATCCTGTGAGTTATCCTGGAGACTGTTCCATGTGCATTTAAGATGAATATGTATTCTCTGCTGTTGGATGGGCAATTCTCTATTTGACTTTTAGATCTATTTGATCCAGGGTGGTGGGCAAGTCATTTGCTTTTTTTATTAATTTTATGTCTAAATGTTCTATCCTTTATTTTAAAGTGTGATATTGAAGTCTCCTACCATTTCTGTCAAATTTTTCCTCTAGCTCTATTAATATTTGGTCTACATATAACAGTGCTTTGATGTTGAGTGCATATATATTTGCAACTGCTGTAGCTTCTGATCAGTTGATACTTTGTTATTCTTCTTTGTCCTTTGTGACAGTGTTTGATTTGAAGCTTATTTTTTTCCCCTGTGGTAGCTATAGCCAACCCGTTTCCTTTTGATTATCATTCACATAGATAGATATGTTTTCCTAACCACTCACCTTTGGCTTATGTATGTCCTTAAGTCTAAAAATGAGTATCATATAGACAATACATCACTGGACTTAAGAACATAATTATTATTAACACATATTCATTAGACAAATGTATGAGTTTCACTGTGACATTTCCACATGCGCGTATACTGTGATTTGATCATGTCTCACCCTCTCTTCTCCCTTCTCCCCAGTCCTTTTCCCATTACCTAACAGTCTATCTTCTATTTTCAGGTCACTTTTTAAAATTTTTGTTTTCCACATGTGTGAGAAAATGTGTCACATGTGCCTTTGCATATGTGGATCAATTCACATGATGTTATATGATTCCATTTTTTTTCTAAAAATAACAGGATTTCACTCCTTAGGGCAAATATTACTGCATTATGTGCATACATTACATTTTCTGTGTCCATGGCCATGTTGACATACAACCAAGATGATTCTATACTTGATTGATAACAGTCGTTGTAACCGAATGAGGTGTCGTATAATATTCTTGATGATTTGCTGCATTCTGTTTGCCAGTATCTTATTGAGGATTTTTGCATGTATGTTTATTAGGAAAATTGTCCCATAGTTCTCTTGTTTGGTTGGATCCTTCTCTGGTCTTGATATCAAGGCAATGCTTACTTCCATTAATGAATTTGGGAGCATTGCTTCCCTTTCAATTTCATTAAAGAGTTTGAGAAATAGCAGCATTAGGTCTTCTCTAAATTTCTCATATAACTCAGTACTGAATTCATCAGTGCCTGGATTTTTTTTTTCGTGGTAGTTTTTCATTACATCTTAAAATTCATTGACTAATATTGGTTTATTTAGAATTCTTATATCTTCTTGGTATCATAATTCATATGATTGTAGTAATCTGCCCATCTCTTTTGTGTTTTCCACCTTTTTAGAATAGAGGTTCTCCAAGTAGGTATTGATGATCTCCTGGATTTCTGCAGGATCTGTTGTAATTTCACCCTTTTCATTATTAATGGCATGGACTTGAGTCTTTTTCCTCCCTTTTTTGATAAGGTTGGCTAAAGGTTTGTTAATTTTATTTAATATTTTAAAGAACCAATGTTTCTTAGTCTCCATTGTATGAATTTATGTTCTGATCTTTATAATTTCCTCCCTCATATAAGCTTTGCACTTGACTTAGTCTTCTTTTTTCAGAAGCTTGAGGTTCACCATTAGGTTGTTTATTTGAGCTCATTTTTTTTCTGATATGAGAATTCACTGGTACAAATTTCCATCAAAGGACTACTTTCATTGCATCTCATAAGTTCATTGCATCTTATAAGTTTGGGAAATTCTAGTCTTGACACACAAGGAAGAATAACCAATTAGAACAACTATGTCACCTTGGCAAAAATAATACAATCAGCAACATGATACTATCAAATATAGCCTAGAAAATGACAAACTGTGGTAACTATTAATCTGTCACCTTTAATCATATGAACTTTATTTGTGATTACATAACAAAATCTAAAACAAACCAGAAAATTATTTGAAGTGACTATGTCCTCAGTATGGCAATTTTACCCTCAGGCAAGAAATTTCAAATGCAGTTAGGAAGAGAAATGGAGAAATAAAAGAAAAGGAAGAGAGTAGAAGCAAGGCTGGAAAACAAAAGACTATTCCACAAACTTTGGGGGAACTGGTGAAGAATACAGGAAGAAAGAAAAAGAAGAAATTAAAACAAGAGCAGAACAACAAAAACTAGAAACAATGTTCACACTTGCATAAAAACAAGAACAAATAATCAAGAAAACAAAAACAGCAGGAGAAGCAACGCACATCTAGTGAGCTGCCCCTTCAGTGCAGACAGTGGAGGAGCCCAGCTTCATCCCCCTCCACATGAACAAGAGAAAGAGGGCCTCTCTAAGGCTCCTACATAAAAATTGAAGCCCATTGGAAAAGTGAAGAAAATATCTGCAATAAAGGCACACCAAACCACTGTAGTTGGTAAATTGGAGGGATCAGAACCTCACATTGGAACCTGGACTATCTTCAGGGGATGGGAAGCAGGAATTTGCAGTAGAAACTTTCAGAGCTCAACACAGAAAGAGTTCAAAGATTGCAACTTGGGCCTTACAGCCAGAAATCAGCCTGAACTTCAGGGGACAGCTGTTGGCTTTATGAGGCTTATTAATTTAGATCTGAACACTCCAGCTCATGCTTTCTATTGTGTCAGCAGAGGCATTCCCTGAAGGAGGCCCTTTATTTTTATTTTTATATTCAAAGTAATGTTTTTCTCTTACATTTAATCATTTTAAATTTTTTATCTATCTATCTCTTTTCTCTTCTCAATTTTTTTCCTGTTTTTCTCTTTTTTCTTTTATTTCTCTTGTTCTCTCCCACTGGGTTCTTCATTGCTCTTCCTTTTTGTTTCTGTTCCTGTCCTCATTCAAATTTATTTTTTTTCTGTTTCTTTTCTTCTCTTTTTCCTTCTCAATTGTCATTAGTTTTAAAAGAAAGTGATTACAGTTTCTAGCCTCTGTATTCCTGTGAGTTTGTTCTGTTCTTGTATATATTTTGTTCTGTCTTCTCTTCAACATCTTCCTAGAGTTTGTATGATCTTCCTGTGTCCTCTGGCCTCACTTCTAACTTTTCCCTATGCTATCTGTCTATTCCTCCCTCCTCAACACATTCCATGTCCCCATTCTGAAGGGCAAAGTTGCTATATTGAAGAGTTTATTCACTATAAATACATTTTGGGCTGCTCCTCGATTTTTATTTAATTCACAGAGTTAAAAGTGATAGATTGATACATACTGTCATTTTCTAAACTGTGCTTGACACTATTGCTGTTGCTGATTGTATTGCTTGGGCTAAGGTGTTACGATTGATCTAATCAGTTGTCCCTCCTGCTATTATGAAAATGAGAATGTCTCAGAATAATTAGAAACCCAAAACCTAAATACCAGCTATGTCTGGAAGATTGAAGTATCAACCCAGGAATTAAACCAAGGAGAGTACCAACAACAAAAATTGAAATGAGAAAACATTTAAACAAGGCACAAATACAGACTTCCAGCTCAGCAAAGGTAAATTATAATAGAAACAAAGTGGAAAAGGCTGATTGTCAACCACCTGGACACCCTGAATTGATAGCATGGGAAGTAACAAAACACATAAATGAGGCCCTAAAAAAATTCAAAACAGAAATAATTTCCCAGATAACCACAAAGATGGTGAGCAGAATGAAAGACATGACTAGAGACTCTAGAACAGAAACAGATTTTTTTAAAAAATAGATGAGCTCAGGGCCATGATGGAAACTATGAATCCTTATTATAAGAAAGAAATGGAAACCATGGAAACACAACATAGGAAAGAAATTGGATCCATGAAACAGATTCAAACAGATGGAGATTAAAAACGCTATTAAAAGTATTTGCAGTAGAATGAACAAGTGTGAAGATAGAATATCAGATATAGCCGATAGGATTGTGGTTAGTGACCATGAAAAGAGAGATCTCTTAAAAATAGTAAGGGATCATAAGAAATTGATCCAACAGCTCCTAGATGACACAAAGAAGAATAATATAAGGCTGATAGGAATCCATGAAATAGCAGAAGAAAGGACAAATGATGTAAAAATCTGTTCACAGAATTAATGACAGAAAACTTCCCAAACAGAGGGGAAGAATTTGACATACAGATAAGTGAGTCATATAGGACTCCAACTAGCCATGATAAAAAGCAAAATCTACACCTACACATATAATAACCAAGATCCCGGAAACCCAACAGAAAAACAAACTACTACAAGCAGTTAGAGAAAAGAAACAAATCACATGCAAAGGGAAGCCCATCTGAACCAGCAGAGTTTTCAACATAAACTGTCAAGTCAAGGAGAGCCTGGAGTGAGGTATTTCACCCCCCACCAAAAAAAACCAAATTCCAACCTAGAATGATATATCATGCAAAACTGTCTTTCAAAATTGATGGGGAAACAAGATACTTTCACAACAAAGAACACCTGAGAAACTTTATGAAACCAAACCAGCACTCCAAACAGTTCTAAACAGTATCCTGGAAAAAGACAATGAAAGTCACAACTTCATAAGGCCCAACAGAGCAAATACACCAGGCAAAGCAAGAAATTAAAGGGGGGTCATGAAAAATAAGTCAACAACAGGAAAATAACATGACAATGAGGAGTCAATACACATCAGTTATAACCATCAATGTCAATGGCCTCAATCACCAATCAGAAGAAATAGACTGGCAGAATGTATTAAGAAGCAAAGTCCAACAATATGCTATATACAAGAACCCACTTAATTCACAAAGAAATTCACAGACTGAAAGTAAAAAGATGGAAAACAGTTCTCCATGTGACAGGAGCCTGGAAAATAGAAGGGGTAGCTATCTTATTTGCAGACAAAGTAGATTTAAAACCAAAACTAATTAAGAGAGACAAAGAAGGCCACTACATCCTTGTAGAGGGAACAATCCAAGAGGAAGTGATAACAATCATAAATATATATGCACCAAATACTAATGCCCCCAACTAGCAAAATAAACATTAATGGATATGAAAAACAAAATAAGCACTAATACAATTGTAGTGGGGAACCTCAACACTGCACCATCAAAAATAGACAGATCATCTAGACAAAGAAATGAACAACAAAATAACAGAACTGAACCAAGCCTTTGAACAAATGGACTAATACATGTCTATAGAGTGTTCCACCCCATAAAATCAGAATATACATTCTTTTTGGCTGCACATAGGTCATTCTCCAAAATAGACTGTAAGCTAGCTCATAGAAAATGTTTAAATAAATGCAAAGGAATTAAAGTTATCCCCTGTATATTAGCAGAGCATAGTGCAATTAAATTGGAGATCAATAACATAAGAAACTGCAAGAACTTCACAAACACATGGAAATTGAATAATACCCTGATGAACAACCAGTGGGTCACAGTGGAAATTAAAGAAGAAATTAGACAGTTTCTACAATTAAATGATAATGCCAATACAACATACAGGAACCTGTGGGATTCAATGAAAGCAATTCTATGAGGGGAATTCATAGCAGTAAATGCCCACACTAGGAAAACAGAGTGAGCTCAAATAAAGCAACTAATGCTGAACCTTAAGCTCCTAGAAAGAGAAGAGCAAGAGAAACCAAAAGCTCATACAAGGGAGTAAATTATAAAGATTAGAGCAGAAATCAATGCAATGGAGACTAAAAGAATGATATGAAAAAAATCAATGAATTGAAGAACTGGTTTTTCAAAAGAATAAATAAAATCAATAAACTCTTAGTCAACCTTATCATAAAAAGAAAAGACAAGGCTCAAATTCTTGCAATTAGGAATGAAAAATGTGAAGTCACAACAGATGGAGCAGAAATCCAGAGGATCTTCAGTGCCTACTTCAAAAACCTATACTCTAATAAAATGAAAAACACAGAGGAAATGGACAGATCCCTAGATACATATGAACTTCTAAAGTTGAATAAAGAAGATATAAAAAAATCTAAACACCCAATTATATTCAGTGAAATTGAAAATTTAATTAAAACATTACCAACAAAGAAAAGCCCAGATCCTGATGACTTCACTACTGAATTGCACAAGACATTTAGAGAAGAACTATTGCTGCTACTCTTTAAACTCTTCAATGAAATTGAAAGGGAAACAATACTTCCAAATTCATTCCTGGAAACAAGTATTATATTGATTCCAAAGCCAGGGAAAGACCCAACCAAAAAAGAGAATCTCCCTAATGAACATAGATAATGAACATAGATGCAAAAATCCTCAATAAGATACTGGCAAACAGAATACAGAGGGTCATCAAGAAAATCATACACCATGGCCAAGTTAGATTTATCCCAGGGATGCAAGGATGATTCAACATACATAAATCAGTACATGTAAGACACTGTATCAACAGAGTCAAGGACAGAAACAATATGATCATCTCAATAGATGCTGAATAAGCATTTGACAAAATTCAACACCCACTCATGATTTTAAAAATCCTACAAAAAATTGGAATAGATGGTCTTTATCTCAGTCTGATAAAGGCTATCTATGAAAAAACAACAGCCAACATCATACTAAGTGGTCAAAAACTGAAATCCTTCATGGTAAAATCAGGAAAAACACAAGGATGTCTACTATCATCACTCTTGTTCAATATAGTCCTGGAAACATTAGCCACAGAAATTAGACAAGAGAAAGAAATAAAGGCAATAAAGATAGAAAAGGAAGAAATTAAACTGTCATTATTTGCTGATTATATGACACTCTACATAGAAGACCCAAAAAACTCTGCCAAAAGACTTGTAGACTTAATTGACAGATTCAATGGAGTAGGTGGATATGAGGAAAACACTAAAAAAATCAATAGCCTTCTTGTACACAAATAACAGACTCAACAAGAGAGAAATTAAGGAAACAATTCATTTCACAATAGCATCCTCCCTAACAAAAAGAAATATCTAGGAATCAATCTAACAAAGGTGACAAAAGACCTCGGCATTGAAAACTGCAGCAATCTGAAAAAAAGAGATTGAATAGGATATAAGAAAGTTGAAAGACATCCCTTGCTTCTGGTTAGGAAGAACTAACATGAAAATGGCCATACTTCCAAAACTGCTATACAGATTTGATGCAATCCTGATGGAAATCTCCACAGTGTATTTCACAGAACTAAACAAAACAATCAAAAAATTCATTTGGAACCAGAAGAGACCTAGAATAGCAAAAGCAATTCTAGGCAACAGAGACATGACAGGAGATACCACAATCCCAATTTGAAACTATACCACAAAGCTACCATGATAAGAACAGAATGGTACTGGCAAAGAAACAGGTCCAAGGATCAGTGGAATAGATTAGAAGATACAAAAACAATTCCAGACATACTCAGCTACCTCATCTTTGACAAAGAAGCCAATCTTCCTCACTGGAGGAAAGATAGCCTCTTTAATAAATATTGGAAAAACTGGCTTTTAACTTGCCAAAGATTAAAACTAGACCCTTATCTTTCATCATGCACTAAACTAAAATCCAAGTGGATTAAAGGTCTAATATCAAAACAGAAACACTAAACTTGCTGGAAAATAAGTTAAGTAGAACTCCCAAAGATATTGGCATAGGAAAAGACTTTATAGGGCTGGGGATTTAGCTCAGTGGTTCTGATGCGTGCTTCACAAGCTCAAGGACCCAAGTTTGACCCCTGGTACAAAAAAAAAATAGGAAAAGACTTTATGAAGAAATCCTCAGTACTAAGGGAACTTGCACAAAGAACCAACACCTGGGATCTCATCCTATTAATAAAGGCTTCTACAGTATAAGGGAAACTACCAACAGAGCAAAGAGACAACCTACAATGTGGGAAGAAATTTTTACCAGGTGTTCCTCAGACAAGAGACTACTATCCAGAATATATAATGAACTCAAAATAATCAGATCCCCCAAATATAAATACCTGATTCAAAAATGGGCATCTGAAATGAACAGACATTTCTCAGACAAACACATAAAAGCAGCAAATAAATATTTGAAAAAATGTGCCACACA
>NW_022900921.1:25928445-25936734 GCF_012274545.1 Fukomys damarensis | reverse complement strand
AAAAAAAAAAGAAAAGAAAAGAAACCCAAAAGAAATGTTGTTAGAGTCATGGGGAAAAAGGAACCCTTCTTCATTGTTGGTGGGAGTGCAAACTGGTGCAACCACTGTGGAAATCAATAATTAGTATTAGAAGTCCCATTTGACCCAGCTATTCCCTGTTAGGTATCTTCCCAAAAGAATTAAAAGAATCATAGCAAAGCAATATATCCTCACCCATGTTTATAGTAGTGCAGTTTATAATAGCTAAAATTTGGAAACAGCCCAATTCCGCATCAACTGGAGACTAGACAAAGAAGATGTGATATACACACACACACACACACACACACACACACATATATGTGTATGTAATGCCTTTACTTTCTGCTCAATTTTATTGTGAACTTTAATTTGCTCTAAAAAATAAAGTCTGTTAAAAATAGGAAAATGAGAGTGTAATAATTGTTCATGTTTGCCAAAGCGCACCATGAACTGGGTTAAGGGCTTTGGATTAACTTTATAAGAGGGTGTTTGAAAAATACTGTGAATGTTTACATTTTTAAAAAAATATACTATAGTAAAAGACTCCTTGCCATTAGTCCCCCTCAAATTATCTCATTGTTCTTGCAACTTTCTGCAAAAGTTCTTGAAGTCCTCTGTTATCAGAGACTTCTGCTGTAGGTTCTGAGCTCCTATTTAGTGCTATGGCGCAAAGGCTGAGGAAGAAAAACCTAAAAGACAGAACTAGAGAGACAAACCAGGGAGCCAGATGACCAATACTGGTACAACCAACAAAGGCACTGGTCAGTGCAAGCTACTAGTATTTACTGGTATCAGTTGGGGTAAAGGTGAACATGCTAAAGGGGAGCTATGTGTGAGGACATGCAGTTGTGCAGTTACCATGGATACTAAAGCAAGCAAGGCTTGTGAAGAACAAGACAAAGTATTCTGGAATTAGGAACAGAATAGACAAAGTATAGGGTTGTAATTAAAACCTTGTCCTTCTACTTAAGAAAGTTTTAATTGTGGGAATGAAAATCGGGTACGAGTTACTCTGACCTCAGCATGTAGGCTTCAGAGCTGGACTTGCTGCTGAAAACAAGCCAATTGAAGGGTTAATTCTTCACAGTCTGCATTTCTTAGAGTCTGTTTTGGGCATAATCAGTATAGCAGCCCCTACACTCTTTTGTGAGTGTCTTCATGAGATGTGATAAAAAATATAGTGAATACTACTGTCACATGTAACCCAACTGAAAAACAGGCTCATAAAAACATTGCAATATATTCTCATCCACCTTCTTCACTGGGTCTAGCACTGCCTGACTTCTGGTTCTTTTACTAAGTCAAAATGACCATGAAAAGTAAACCTTTTGAATAGACTCAGGTCATCAAGGCAGCTGAAGAGACTGACGGAAAAAAACTTCTAGAATTTCAGAAAATGGCCAAAACAACAAAAGTAGTGTATTTAAAGTAGACATAGGTGAGTATTTCTGAGGGGGATTAATGGCAATTTGTCTTTTACTGCAATTCATTTAAAAAATTTAAACACACACAGTAATTTTCTGTTGCATCTTGTCACTCTCATGATAAACCTGTGATCAGCAGGGATCTGTAATCGTGATTCGCTTACACCAATGGAGCAATCAAGGCTTTCCAGGGATAAGGAAGGACTTTGAATTCTTCAAAGAGGAACTAGACTGACTTTCAACTCACCCTTCACTGACTCCAGAGCCCAGGCCATTTAATCACTGTGACACACCTCTTACCATGAAGTCCAGGTCATAGTATCATTTTTGGTATAGTCCATACAACACTGGCAAAACTTCATTTTCATTCATTTACTCACTGTTTTGGTCAACAGGTGTTTGGCTCCTCCTCTGTGGCAAGCCCTTTCGTACATTATTTACTCATCTTGTCTCTCCTGAAAGGTCGAGTTCTTGATAGACTCCCCATTTGGGCCATCCAGAGAGGATCAGATGTGAATGATGGAATAAAAACTAGTTAGCACCATGGCCTGGCCCTTAAAGACAATTTGAAAGTATGGCAAAGTCCCTCTTAGGAAACAGCATGATGCCAGAGAACACCAGGAAATCAAAATTAAAAACTCTAAAGTATGAAGCAACACCTGACATAGTTTTAAGCCAGTGAACCATCACTTCTGAATGAAGTGCACATCTGCCCCCAGGCCTCATGCCAGGCAGAGTCAAGTTTAGTTTTAGGGTTGGAGCAAGAAGGCCCAGTACAGGAAGATCTTCCTCTCCAACCCCAGTAGCCAGGGTTAAATTGACCAGATTGAGACTCCAATTGTCTCTTCCCTTTGCCTAGTGAGACGTAGCCTACTGACTGATATACTTGCAGCTGCAATTGTAAAAAATCATAGTATGTGAAGGTTGTATGTGAAGATAATTGAATATATGCATATAAATACCAAGGCCAAGTAATAGCCTTTCAAACCCATGTTAAATTAAGTTCTGATGTTTCTGATGTCTTGCTAATTGTATGTTACTTGATGTGTTCTATCTTCCTTTTGCCGTATCATACAAATTCATTATTTCTTCCCTGTTCATGCCCTGTAGAGTTTGCTTCCCAGTGTCGATATACCCTCGTTGCCTGAGTTCAAACTGGCTCCTTTATTTCTTAACTGTGTGACAAGGACAAAATTACTTGACCTTTCTGGGCCTCCATTTCCTCATCTGTAATGAGAAGAGTAATGAAGTTTTTAGGTTATCATCATTATTATTATATTAGAAAGAGACAGATGAAATATCTTCTTTTTTCCCTGTGGGAGAGAAAAGTCCAGACTTGGAAAGCTATGTAGGAGTTACAACGTAGCCTGCTACTCTGGTTGTTCACTGAGGCCGAGAGTGGGGCTGAAGGAGTTTACTGGGTCTAGTGGTAGCATGCTTTCTTGCAACTCTAATGAGTTCCAGATTGTAGGGAACCTTGGTTTCTCACCTTCCTTTCCCCATATTCTAGTGCAGGTCCTCTCACAGATGAAGTGCTCAATAGACAGCTGAAATTAAAGAAGGTTCAATTCTACTTTTATCTCCCTGAGACAAGGATCATGCCCATCTTTATTTGATCTGCCATGAGGCTTTGTTACCTGGTAGCATGTCAGTGCATGCTTGCCAAATAAATGAAAAGCTTGCCTTCTGAGACAAATGCCACAACTTTGGAGACACACGGGTGTAAGAAATGAAGTCAATAATATATGGTATTGTGCAAAGCAAATCATTTTGTCAGTAAGCATTTTCTGTCTTTCCTGTAATCTGGTGGGTTTTCAGGGCACAAATGGGTCCACATTCACAAGGGATAATAATAAGTATTTCATTGGCTCTCTCCAGGTATTAAGTATGACTCTTCTCTTAGTAACATCAAGGCAATTTTGCTTGCCAAATGCACTTCTTGAGAAGCCCCAGGTGCCCAGCATTGCACAGGAACCGAGGCCCAAAGATGACCAAATATGAATTATTCAGAAGCTCACCAAGTAGAGAGGGAGATGTATGTTTGGAGGATGAATTCTACCCTAGTTGGGATGAAGGGCTTCAGGTCTTCAACTCTATGATACATCAAATGTGAGAAGTCTTACTAATTTAATTGCATCCACTTATGAAAAAGGTATGACTATACTAGTACATTCATTTTCTGAGACCAGACTGGATAAAATATAGAAAAAAGCTTCTCCTAGCACTAAGATATACAGAGTGGTGGAGAATAGACAACTCTTGCAACTAGGGAACAGTTTGTTAGCCTTGCTCTCTACGGTTTTGAGTGAATACAGTTTATATAATGGCATAGCATGTGGTAGTGAGAAGTGAATAAACTAGAGTAACAGGTATCAGAATGGATATAAGCCATCTTAGAAATCAACAGGTTGAGAAGGAGCAGTGGGTGAAGAGAGGGCAGTCCATCCCAGGACTTGGAAATAGGGACTGGCGAGAAACCAAGGAGGGAACAGTGAATGTTGGTAGAGGATGCTTGTGCGGGCTCTGGACAGACTCTGGACATCTCAGGAAAGAATCAGGAATTTGTGGGTTCAAATCCTATCTCTGCTACCCCCTGGCAAAGCTGGATTAGATATTTTATGTTCCCTGACCTTCTGTCTTTCTGTGCAAAATGGGACTAGAAATAACTGCTGCTGGTCGTGGCAAGAATTACATGAGGATAAAAGAAAAAAAGTATGCCGGTGCCCAAGTCTGAGTCTGGCACCTGGGTGGTGGGAGCAGACTTCCTGTTTAACTCTTTTTCCCATGTTTGCCTCCAATGCCCTTCACCTCTTCCAAGCAGAAAGGCCCGGAATCCCAGGGGGGCCTCAGAGCTGGAGGCAGCTTCCAGGTGAGAAGGAGAGAGGGGACAGCCGGGAGTTGTCACGGTGCAGAGCATCCTGGCTGCGGATGTGGGGTGGGGAGTGTGGGCTCCCGCTCCGGGGCGGGGCTTTAACTTTCGATCCCCAGAGAGGTGTGGAAGTGTCTCCCGTCCAGGAAGTAAAAGGATGCCAGTGCAGTCAATATCCCTGTGCCTCCGGTGTGCCTCATTTGGGAGCCTATCCCGTCCCCTCCCAGGCCGCGGGGATCCCAGGCCCCTTTCCACCCTACTTTGCTTTGCCAAAAGTCATCAGATAGCGCAGTCACGTGAGCCGGGCAGGCCGCCAGCCGGCCGCGCTTACACAATTTGTGGCGCCGACTGCAAGTGTCTGACAGACTCACCACTCCGTCAGGACCCGGGAGCAGAGAGTAATTATCGCTCTCGCCTCCTTCCTTATTTTTTTTTTTTTCTTGTAAAGGTACAGTATGAATTGGTATTTTCCCGAGTTCCTGCTTTTCATCCCTTCAAGAGTCAACAGAAGCAAAAAATATTCATTCCTTCAGACCAGAGGGGACTCGCTGGTGGACAAGGGGGAAAAAAGTAAGGGCGAAATTTCTCTCTCAAGAAAAGGTTTGCCAGTGAATTGGTGGGGCAGGGGTCCTTGCCTGACTTCTAGGGGCTGCTTTTTTCCATGATCTGCTGGCCGTGCAAGAAAAGACTGCAAACAGCCATCCATGGCTAAATTTCCAAACGGAGACTGTTTCCATTCTCTTAGTTACTCTGCCTAATGTGGCTCACCCGGGATTACCACTGGTCTTTTTCAATTTTCTGAGAGCATAATTTCATGGGTTTTACAGAAGTTATTGTGTGCGCTGGGGAGGGAGAGAAGTGAAAAGAGATGGAGAGCCAGTGTATTCCTCCCCCTACTTGGTGGAGAGGCGAGGGGTGCCAGTGGGAGGAGTTATTGGGAAGCAGGGTCCCCCCCGGGTTTTTCAGGGCTGAGCGTGGGTTGATCTGAGGAGGTGGGAAAGCCTCACTCACCGTTAAGAAGGCAGAAGCACCGTTCTCATTCGACCCATTTCCCCATTTTAATGATGATGGTGACGTCGGGCTGGGAGGAGGGGGCGACAAAGTAGCACCACGTTTTTCTCAGATATTACTCACTCCTGTTGACCACCTAACTTGTGAAACTGGGACACATGAGAGAGTGAAAGTGAGTAATACTGAGAATTACTTTGCGATAGTCAATATAAATCAGGGCTGTGCCAGACAAACGAGACATCGCGCATCCGCAGTAAAAATAGGCTTTTGCAGGGAGCTGGGTCGCTGTCTCAAAGCTACTGCAGGAAAACGCCTATCTCCTCCTCAGGGTGAGTTGTCCTTCCTCGCTACTCAAGGATTTTCCCCAAGCAAATCAGAAAGGCAATGAGAAGCGCTGACAGCCAGCAGAAACAAATGACAGCCGATGGACACCCCCGCCCCCAAGTAGAATAAAAAAGACAACTTGCAGTGCTTAGGAAAAGAACTTCATTCAGCTATCTAGCTCCTTCCATTTAAAATGATCACACTCTATCATTAAGAAAATGTAAAGTTGTTTCAACATCTAAGGGAACTATTGAGCATCTGTGCTGAGCTTGAGCTCGGGAATGAAAGATGAATGAAGCACAGAACCCGTCTTTCAGGAGTTTAGAGCCTGGAATGGGAAACCTCTGAGAAAACGATAATAGTGCACAGCGAGAGAGAAGTGGACGTGACAGTTACGTAGACTGCGGCCTATTTATCCCCAACGTCTCGGGGAACAGTGGGATACACGAAAGACCCATGGTCAGGTCAGCAGAAGGCTCTTCTGTGTGCAAAATCTAGAACATGAGTAAAACTGAAAGCAGCTTATCATGTGTCTAAAGGTCTGCAAGTCATGAATCAGGTTAACAGACTGTTCATTAAAATGTTTCTAGGGCTGGGGATTTAGCTTAGTGACACTGCACCTGCCTTGCAAGTGCAAGGTCCTGAGTTCAACCCCTGGTACCAAAAAAAAAGTTTCTATCCAAAATATAAACATATCAGAAAACATAGGAACATAGGAAAAGTTAGGCCAAAAATTATTTTCCCATATATATTTTTGGAAAGAATTTTCTTCTAAAATATTCAGAATTGTTTTATTAAGAGGTAGAATGTAAAGTATAGTTAATAAATATCAAAAACTGAAATGGAAATTATTTTCTAAAGCTGAATTTAAAATATTTATTTAATCATAGTGATACATATTTTAACTTGTGATGATATGCATAAAATAAATATTACCACTCTAACCATTTCTAAATGTACAACCCATTGGCATTAAGTATATTCACAAACTTCATCTTACAAAACTGAAATTGTACCCATTAAACAATAATTCCCCACCCCTCCTTCCCCAGCTCCTGGCAATTACCATTCTACATTGTTTCTATGAAATTTGACTCTTCTAGCTACCATATCTAAGTGGATTCACACAATGTTTGTCTTCTTATAACTGTCTTACTTCACTTAACACAATGCCCTCAAGATCACACATGTTATAACATGTGCCAGAATTTCTCTCGATGAAAAATAGAATTTCAGGGCTGGGTGTGTAGCTCAGTGGCAAAACACATGCTTAGCATGAGTGAGGTTCTGGCGTTAATCCTCAATACCAGAACATACACACATACACACACACACACACACACACACACACACACCACTTAGCAGCAACAACAGAAAAAAAATCTTTTAGCATTTAAAATACTTTCATATAGATTTGTTTCCCATTTAAACAAAAATACTTCAATGTCCATTTAGTTGATGAAATACAGTCAGTATCATGCTTCATGCAGATCTACATATGTACAAATTAGAGTGCAAAATCAATTACTTAACATTGCAGTGTGTTCCTCAGTCTCCACATACAACTGTTGCAAACTGTGTATGAAAGCAAAGAGAGGTAATAAAATGGAAAAATGTATTTTTGTGAAAGAGTGCATTCATACTTTCTGGGGAAAAAAACATTGCACAAGTTAATTTGTCTCTTACCCAATTCCTTCATGGCTCACATTCTCTCTGCCTCCTGAAGCAGCACAGTTCCAGTAATAATATAATAGCAATAATAGCACAGTGCACAAATCCTTCGCATTTGAATGGGCTCAACTTTTGTTTCAAAGCAGAAGGCAGAAGGTGCTCAGAAGCTTTCCTCAGGCACCTGTGCAGTGTTAGTGATGACTAAGAGTATGGACTGTGCTGTGTGCCTGCCCACAGTGATGGAAACACCCATGTCATAGTTCATGAATGTGTGCATGTGTGGGTGTGTGCACATGCATTCTTTTGACTTATGGGATCATGTAAAGAGAAGCTCAGGATCTGGAACAGGGATTGCCCCTGCCCTGGTCTGAGGGCATCAGAAGTAAAAGTATTGACTTGAAGGGTCATCTGTCAGCCCTCTTGGCTGCAGCAGATGAGCTTGCAATCTAAGGGAAAGTAGTGGGCTTCTTGCATGACATGGCTTCAAGACCAGTCCTCTAAGTGCACACCTTACCAGACACTGAAGCTCATTACTATGCTTTTTGAGGATGATGAAATGTTTGAAGAAGTAACCCAGAAATCAGCCAAGGTTTCTTGCTCCCTGAAAACTACGTAAGTTTTGCCCTGATTTTCCTCTTTGAAGGCCTTGAGATCTCCAAAGCTTTACCTCTTGCGGCTTCATTCTCCATCTTCCCCATTACTGCCCATATACTTTTTTCCTCGGATTGCACCTTCTTGGGCTCTGTCTCTCTTCTGCACTATGTGCTTTCAAGCTGAAAAGTTTTCAGTTAAAACACACAAACACACACACACAAATATAAGTCTTTGCAAGAGTAGTAAAACAATAGAATATATGAAAAGCTGTGTTTGTGTCCTTTATCCAAAGTTCATGGGTCCAGAAGTGTTTTGGATTTTGGAGTTTTTCAGATTTTGAAATACTTTCATAGATTCTCCTAAATATATATATAT
>NW_022900921.1:25921420-25928161 GCF_012274545.1 Fukomys damarensis | reverse complement strand
ATATATATATATCTACCCTGAAAATTAGGAATCCAAAATATCCTAAAATCCCAAACCTTAAGAGTGTTTACACTTTGGATTTCAAAGCACTTTTGGATCAAGGGTTTTTCTGTCAAGGATACTCAAACTTATATTTAGATGTCCCCTCAGGAAGGTGGGAATTTTGTGTGTGTGTGTGTACTGGGGATCAAACTTGGGACCTTGCACTTGCAAAACAGGCAGCAAGAACCACTGAGCTAAATCCCTGGCCAAGGATGCTCAACTTGTATCACAAAGATGCAAACCACCTCAGCTGCAGCAGTGTCCTGCTGTGCTCTTAACGTCAATTGCTGCTTTATTTCCTGGGGGTGTTTTTATGACCTGTCAACTCAGGAGTCGCTGATGCCTCAATAATTTGAGCTTGCACTTTCCTCTTTACCTCTTTCTTCTTCCTTCTTTCATTCCTCTCATCTCTCCCTTTGGCTCCTTGCCCTTCCCACACCAATGCACAGGTTGATCTGGAATTTTAAGTCAGCTAATAATCAGGCTTTGGACATCCCAGCTTCTTTCCACAAATACAAACAAGGATACTTTTTACAAAGACAATCCCTTCCCTTAAAGAAATTCTAGTATCAATGTTGGGAATACACATTTTTCTCTGCCTATTCCATCACAGAAAGATGGGTGGAAGATTTTTCCTACCTGCGCACTGTGATAAGACAAGGCACTATAATGTGGCAATGTCTATGAATTGCGATCACTGCTGATTTCTAACTGCTGCCACTACCTTTGAACTGGAATGCAGCAGAACAGCATGGGTCAACCTCCAAAGAAGTTACTTTATTTCTCTAAGCACATAGACTGAAGGTTCAGAAGCTCAAGAGAAGGCTGTGAATAAACCTTTGTTTTTATCATTTATTTGGGATTACTTGAGAGTTGGCAATGAACATCACAAAAGAATACAAATAACAAATTACCATGAACTTTTCCTCAGGGGATTCTTTCACTTATACTCATAGGACCAGGTGTTAGTTTGACAACTGTCAGAGCTGGAAGGGATCTAAGGCATTATCTACTCCAGTGATTGATTGTCAAACTTATTTGGCAATACAACTCTTTTTCTCCAAAAAGACTTATATTCAGATACCTGATACATCACACAGATAAAAATTCTCCAGCTGAAGCTGGTCCCTTGGATTAGAGACCTAAGATTTTATGCTTTTACAGGCCTCTATGACTTCCTATTTGGCTCTCATCTTTTTTGCTACCTCTGTCATGATGGAAAGCCATCTCTCCAGAGCCTAAGCTTTGGCAAAATAAATATTCCTGGGACATCTTCACCAGGCTCTGCAGCAGGTCTTGGAATTACACCAGATAAAAGTAGACTTGGCTGTGGCCATCAGGGAGCAGTCAGCCTAGTGGTCAAGATCCTGTCCCACTTCTCCTATAAGATCCACGAGGTCTAAACTCTAGACTTCAGGGAGGCTCATAGAAACCCAAAGGATCCAGATGTTTTACTTCTCTTGTGAATAATGTTATGGAAATCAGAATGACAGAATAGCTCTCATTGACCAACATAAATTACCATACTTTGGTGGCTATAAAATATCACAAATATGTTCTAATGGTCAGAAATCCAAAATCAAGGTGTCAGCAGAGCAGAGCCCTCCAGAGGTTTTAATGGAGAATCCATTCCTTGCCTCTTGTAGCTGCTGGTGGCTGCCAACATTCCTTGGTTTAAGGGCATAACTCTCTGATCTCTGTTGTCTTGGTCACACTGCCTCCTTGTCTTCTTCCTGGATCAGTTTTCCCTCTGTGCCTTAAAAGGACACTCATTATTGGAATTAGGGTTCATTTGGATAATCCAGGAAGATCTCTTCATTTCAAACTTCTCAGCTCAATTATATTTGCAAATATGTTTGCTCCAAATAAAGCCATACTCACAGATTAGGATGTACACACATATTTTTTTTTGGGGGGGTCACCATTTGGTACTATTCTGATATGGTCTGTTGCTACAAACACTCATGTTGAGACTTGTCCTCAACATTGCTGTGTTGGGAAATGGGGCCTATTAAGGGATGTTTGGGTTGTGAGGGAAGAGCCCTCATACATGGATTAATGTTCTCCCATGAGTTCTCAGAATCAAGAAAGGATATTATTATAAAATAAGTTTAACCCATGTGTTTTATCCCTTTCACATGTACTCACTTACCTTTCCACTTTGTGCCATAAATTGAAAGGGTACAAGAAGCTAAACACGTGCACGTGCCATACCCTTGAGGATGCCCTGGGAACTACCAGTATCCAGCTAAAATAAACTTCTTTTTAAAAAAATCTAATCTCAGGTATTCTGTTACAGCAACAGAAAACAGAGAAAGACACTACTCAGCTCCCTATACTTGCATCACTAAGATTTAGCAACCTGACACCAAACCCAGGCTGCTAAATCCCATGAGCATGTCCTTTTCCACTAATCATCAAGTATTCCAACAGGGCTTAGAATCACTGGATTGGAAATTCCTCAGATCCCTTTAATAATCTCTTCTCCTTTAATTTACTATTGGTGAAAATGAAGCCCAGACATTGTAAGTGTCTAAATCATGCAGTAAATCTCATGGTCCATCCTTTGCTAGAAACATCTACTATCTTGGCATGTCATCTAAAAAATGCATTCTCACTTCCAAAAGTTCCTGAACTTTCTTCTTCCAGGAGGTAAAAGTAGACTTGGTTGAAACTACCTATAATAACTCATCCTAAAAGACCTTTTGTTATCATTACTTGTTTTTCTTTGATGGAAGGAGAAGTATCCTTTTGCAGAGAATCATAGTGGTGTCTATTATGAAAGGGCTAGCTCTATGCTTGACAGATTGCTCACTATACTTTATTAAAGGCCATTACAATTTCTAGCATTTGTCATATGAAAATTTCTTGTTAGAGACTGGCTTGTTAGGAGTATGGGTTGGTTTTGTTTAGCTCTTACCTCGTCATCTTCAACCCTAGCACCCAATCAAACTTTGACAACCAAAACCCATATGGGTTTCCTAATGGATGCAAAACAGGTGGGGACAGTATGGTCCACTGCAGTAGTATCCAGAGAACACAAAATACATCAACATCCACCCCACAGTGCAGACTTGCTTCCCCATTTAGAAAACTGGACAAGAAGCAGAGCTAAATGAACCATCTCTTTTTGTGCAAGCCATTACCAGCTAAATAACTTTAAAAAAATAAATTCCAGAGCAGCCCATGCTGAACTCACATACTAATGGAAAGCAGTCTGGTTGAAGTGTTGGTGGTTACATGAGGCCAAGTGCAGAAATCTTGATCAAAGCTTCTTGGCATCTGAAGTCATCAGTAATTCGACAGCCTATTTGGGTGAAAAGAGTTCCTTTCTGGCTGTCCTACATCAGGCCCACCCCAGAGACAGGCAAGACTCAAGCAAACAAGGCTGCTGGCAAATCAAGACACCTCTTCTCAAGAAGTGATGTGAAACGTGAGTCAGTGGCAGCAGCAGGGACGGAGTGATCAGGTTTCTCTGGGGAGCGGTGTGTACCTTACACATGCTATTTGCTTGCATGTTATTTGTTCTGGCAGGGCTGATGCATGTTGCACAGAGACCTGAGCAGTGACCTTTGACCTGCATGAAATGGCAAAGCAGCTCCAACAGCAGCCATTGCCCATCTGGGAAAAGAGAAATGAGAGCTTAGCAATTTGGAGAGTTGGATGCTAAAGCTCAACCTTACGCGTTCCCTGACATTCATGTATGTGAAGCATTATTCCAATGCCTGGGACCACAGAGATGAATTCAGGTTGCATACTCCTTACTGGAAATGCTAAAAACCAGAGTGTTTCAGATTTTGGGACTTTTAAATATTTTGAAATATTTGCATATATGCTAGGAGATATCTTAAGAATGAGATCCAAGTATAAACATGAAATTCATTTATGTTTCATAGGCATCTCATATACATAGCTTGAAGGTAATTTTATGCAACATTTTCAACAAGCTGATATTTTAACTGTGACCTATCATGTCAAGTTGTGTGTGTGTGAAATTTTCCACATGTAGACTCACTTCAACAGTCACAAAGTTTTGGATTCAGGAGCGTTTTGGATTTTGGATGTTTGGATTAGGTATGTTCAATCTGTATTTATAACCCCCATCCTTTGTGTATTCACAATCTCACTAAAAAGATGGACTGTCAGAATAGAATTATAATGTGGTGCAGTCATTACTAAAACAAAAGGAGATCAAGGGCTATAAGAGTACAGAGAGGACCCTGACTCACTGTTGGGAAGATAAAACTTCTTGGAGGAAATGACAAGGAAGACATCCATGTAGAAACAGCTGGGGGCAGGTGTGTGGAAAAGGGAGTGCATACAGGGTACACAGGCAGCACCAACCGCAGAATGATTTCAAGTTCATATTAAGCATGAACAATCCTGTCTTATACTAGCAGTTGGTCCCAAGACCCCAGGCTACTTTCCTTTCCTGAGCTACAGTTTACTGATCTTCAGAATGGACCATATCCTCCCTCCTTGATGTGGACAAGAAAGAGACAACCTGTGCATAAGCACCAGATAGGACCTGACAAGTTGAATATTTGGGGAAAATGCAGTTTTTGTATCAGAAGAAAAGTTTTTAATCTTTGCTAGTTCAAAATTATTATTTTTTTTTATTGAGTTTATTGGTTTTTTAACAGAGGCTCTATCTCATCTTGCATACAATTGTACACAATATTGTATATAGGGTTTCCCCAAATCAAATGCAGTTTTTTAGGGTAAAATAAAAACGGAAGATTTTTTGGGAAAGGGTTGAAATAGTTTGGCCTTCATTAACCCAAAGAAAAGAACACCAGTTATGCTCACAATTTTTGCCTTTTAGGCAGTTTTGGACTATGTACCGGGGAAACATCCCTCTAGCTATGCGTACAAATTATATTTTATTTAAACACAGGAAATCAAGTGCCTTGAGAGACACTGGGGATTCTTCAGCTTCCCCAAAAGAGCTTATGCTAAAGGCTTAGTTCCCAGCAGAATGCTTTTAGCAGGTGGTAAAACCTCTGAGAGGTGAGACCTGGAGAGAGGTCTTCCAGTCAGTAGGAACATTCCCTTGAAGCGGGTAGTGGGACCTCAAGTCCTTCTTTACTCTCCAGCCATGAAACAATGTTGGGTTACCACCACCATAAATTATTTTGCCACTGGCCCCAAAGCAATTAGACCTATTGATCATAGACTGGAACCTTCAAAACTGTGAAACAAAGTAAATTTTTTGTCCTTATAAATTGATTATCAAGTATTGATAGAACAATAATACACAATAAGACAGGCCCTTACCTTACCCTTGTCTTGACTCCATGGTTTTTTTTTTTCCATAAAATGTTTTGTTCCAGAAATGTAAGTTTGTGCTGCAGTGCTCAGACCCAGTGTATAAAAATGTTTTGTAACTTTGAACTGGGAGACCTTTCAAGAATGTTCTATTAGCTCCACCCCCTTACAGGAATGTTCTGTAACTCCCACCCCCTGTTTCAGTGATCACGCTCACCTGCTCTGTAGATCCCTATATAAGTAGGCTCCCATTTCTGGTTAAGGCCTTGGACTTCAGAGTACCAAGTCCTCTGAGCCCACTGGCCTAATGATAAGATTTTCTCAGGGCCAGGGATTTAGCTCAGTGGTTCCCACTGCTGCTTTGCAAGCATAAGGACCTGAGTTCAATCCCCAGTAACAAAAGAAAAAAAAAAGGTGTTTTTTTCCACCTCAGGGGAGATGTGAGATTGCAAGGGAATGTTCAAGTAACAAATTTGATGATTTTTGAGAGAAACATAAAAAGGTGAGAGAAGGGATTAAACTGGGTACTGTGCATGGTATACCAAGAAAAAGACTCTTCAGGGGAGCAAAATTTGGAAGCAGAGGGAATCTGGAGGTGTGAAGATGACTAGTGGGTAAACATGGCTATCCCTCGGGAACCTTGGGTAAATTCTGCAGGGAGAGAGGAAATACAAGATATGTGGTATTTTGCTGTCAAAACTGGCTCATACGTGTCCAGCATGAACTGGGGAAATAGTGCCTGGGTGGCCTCAGAGCTATGATATGAACATTAGAAAGAGAATGGGATTGAGTCCAATTGAGAAACGGCGCTCCCTCTTTACAGGGGAAATTAATGTTAATTATTGAAATGCATCCTGCAGAGCCCTCTCTTTGGGCAGGAGGCAGTTGACTCATGGATCCTGTGTTCCATGAGTTCTTCCTGAAGACCTTTGCCTTTGAGTGTCCCAGGAGCAGAGTTTTGATGAAGGAAGTCCATGGGCTCTTCAAGACATGCATGCCTTTAAATGCAGCTGTGCTACTCCTTGGGTTTATTTTTTTAAAACAACAATTAAGAATGCTCACAAACTCAGCCACATGTCTGTTAACCACCATGCTGTTTGTAAAAATAAAGAGTTAGAAATGTTTTAAATGTCCAACAGTGGGAAAATGGTTAAATAGATCATGACACATGCATAAAATGAAATATTATGTGGTTATTGAAAACCATAATGTAAGGCTATATTTGTTGACATGGGAAAATGGCCACAAGATAGTGTTACAGAAAAAATAACCATTGAAAAACTTCAAGTTTGTTCCCATTTGTATAAAAATATACTGTATACAGATGCTAACTCATGGAAAAAGGCTGAGAAGGACACATACCACAAGATAAATAATGATTATTTCACACTGGTGGGACTGGGATGGTCTTTAACTTTGCTCTTTATATAT
>NW_022900921.1:25878513-25920643 GCF_012274545.1 Fukomys damarensis | reverse complement strand
TATATGATTTTTGTAATGTAGCTGTATAGTCACAAAAATCCATAAAGCTATTTTCAATTTAGGCTCAAAAGTAAAAACAAAAGCTTATGAAATTTGAGCATCCCTAATTAAAATCTAAAAGCCAATATGCTTCAAAATACAAAAATTTTTGAGCAATGACATGGCACCACAGGCAGAAAATTTTATACTATGAAACTTTGTTTCATGTTCATAATTATTAAAACTATTGTATGAAATTATCTTCCAGGTATGAGTACAACACATGTATGAAACACAGGTGAATCTTATGTTTACACTTGGGTCCCATCCCCAAGATACCTCATTACACAAGCATTTTGAAATATGAAAAAAATCCAAAGTCTGAAATACTTCTAGTCTGAAATATTGCAGACGAAAGGATGCCTGACAGTGGTGTAAATTTTCTCTATGGTTCTCATAGATGGCTGTAGTTTCTTAAACCTCCTACCTCCCAGATTATGGGAGGCAGAGAAACAATGCTGAAAAACCCTGGGACCTCTCCAGTTATCAAATCCAGATTAAGCCATGGGAAAAGAGGAGAAGGAAATGAGTATTTTGAGCCTGAGGGCCTAGGTTTATATTAAATAATACTAAAAGAATAGGACCTTTATCAATACGTATAGATACAAAGAACAGTCAGACTACATTGACAAAATATCAGTACAGCCAGAAACCTCAAAGCCCAAGTGGTGATTAGACATCAGGTGAAATTATAACTGATGTAGGAATCCAACTATAGGAAAGGTAGGGCCATTGATTACATGAAGACCATGGAATGCTGTTGCTATAAAGGATGTTGAATCATAAACATCATCTGAAGTAGTAAAGGATATTTTGTGATATTTTGAGGCCAACAGCACCATGAGCTAATTGGCCAGTGCATTCTAAGAGAAAGAGTTGAGCAGTTTGTAGTTCATTTCTAGGAAATGAAGGCAGCCTGAGGTAAACAGAGTCTCTGAAGCTGCCAGGACCTGTGTATTTGCAGTGACACCTCTAACGAGGTTAGAGGGTGAGTACCTGGTGATAGGTAGAAGCCTCTTACCTCTGTGTTGAGGTTAGACATGAATGGAAGACAATTCAGAAAAATTTTGTGAACAAGTCAACTTCTGACACAATCAAGAGGATTATTCTGTGTTGTAGGATAGGATTTCACTTTGTAGTTGTAGAACTTAGTGTGTGATTTAATCTCTCTGTGCCTCAGTTTTCTTTTTTGGAAAATTTAACCAGTCTCTGTCTCTTCCCATTTCACAGAGGAGAATTTAGGAGTTCACAGTGGCTAAGCCACTCGCCTAGGGTCAGATAGCTGAGCTGGGATTCTAAAAGACTCTAAGGTCAATGACCTCCTTCCCTGGAGATAAATCCTTTGAACTAGAGTCATCCAGGAAGACCTGGCCACATTTTCAAAAGACTCTATGAAGGTAAGTTGAAAATAATGCTGAGCCTCTGAGCCTGGAGCATTTAGCACACATGACACTTGGTCCTGTGGTTCCACACCTCTCTGAGCAGTCCCTGAGATGCCTCTCACTCACCCTTGCCTGTTTCTGTGGGCAGGTGGGGTGGGCTGTCTTCTACCAAGACATGCACAATGCACCTTTCTCCTCAGCCTTCCCTGGACACTGGGTCATTCCTCACGCATCCTTAGGGCTGCATCTCCCTGGAGAGACAGAAAATCCTTGAGGGAAAAAGGACAGGCTTGATTTTCAATTCTGTTTTCCAGGTTGAAATCTAGAAACAAATGAGAACTGGCTCACAGGAACTCAGAAACAGTGGATGAACTAGAATCCACACAGCATTTAATGCTGGTGCTTGAATCTCAACCCCAGGTGAGGTAATTACACCCATGGAGGTAAAAATCTAGATTCTAATTGTGAAAACAACAACAACAACAACAAACAGTGATGGTAGCCGGCATTGGGGTGAACTCAGCTCTTGACAGAAAAACCCAGCTGGCTTCAAACCCTCACCCCATTTCTAAGCTCAAGCCCTGGGCCAGTCACACTTAACAGCATGACCTTTGGAGGTAGCTAGGGCTGAAACCCTTGTTCTCCCTAAGGTCTAACTAAGCCTCACCTAACTAAGTCTAACTAAGTCCTTAACTGAAAGGACTTCAGCCATTTGCAGCAGAGCAGGAAGAGATAAAACCACTTCAAAATATAATCATTGTCATCATTCACTTAACTTCTCTGTACTTCATTTTCCTTATCTCTAACGTGGCTCTACAAATGCTGGCCTCATGGATTGGTCCTAAGGGTTTAGTGAGACAATAACCAAGCAGATGTTTTCTAATACTAAATTTCTCCTCTGTGAGGCAGGGTTGTCTCAAAACATCTCTCAGAGCTGTGGGCAGCAGTCTGGGACTAGCCTTGTCAAAGAGCCTGGCACACAGTAGGTGTTTCATTGAAAAACAAATAGCAAGCTCTTGGCTGGGTCTGTTCAGGCCAGATAAATGGTAGAGTTCTAAATAGCTCTCTGTGCATAGGCACACTAGTTTATTTCATGTAGAACAAACAAGCAAATGTCCCTGATGGTTTTCTTAGCGACAGTTCTTGGGGCTCTGAGTTATCCAGAGAATCATACCTACTCTGAGTTGGCCCTTGTTTGTGTCAACTTAGGCTAAACCCATGTCTGCCCAGCCTCGGAAGGACTGGCCATCCCAGGGGCAAGCCTGGGCAGCTGGGATGGAGCTGCACAGCATCAGGAGAACCCTAACTAGTGGAAGGACAACCTGGGGACACTGCAGCAGCTTGATTGCAGGACTCAGTGTGTAGATCTGGACCTGGGGAAAGTGCTACAGCTGAACTTTTGCTACAACAGGTAAATGTGTGCTGGCCTGATGTTCCCTCCCAGCTGTGTGATTTAGGCATTCTTATAACCATCTTAAGGAATAGGAAACTGGGGTATGGGATGGTAAAGCAACTACTAATAAGGTCACAGAAGTAGAAAGCTGCAGAGCTGGAATTTGAATCCACAAGATTTGGCTTTTAAAGCCATTGTCTTCTCAATGACGTGATGATCCTGCTATCTTGGATCAGGGATCACCTTCTCTAAGAAGCCCTCCCTGACCTCTCCTGTTGGGTTTGGCACAGGAATGTGCTGGAACCTGCCTTTACCAGCCTGTGAGAGTTAATTGTCAAATTATCAGGAATTTTGCAAGCTTGTTGTTAAATACAGCAATTATTAAAGATTAAATTATAAAAACTTATAATTAAGTAAATTATATTAAAAACAAAGATCATAAACAGTCAAAACTCATCACTTCCTAATTATTTTATTACATTTTACTATTATCTAATGCTCTTAAGATTATTTACACCCATTGCATCTGTAGGGTGGAAATTCTATGCAATGATGCTTTATTGTGCCTCTCAGTGATGTAGTATTAGTGGCATTGAAATCAGCTATAGTTTGGATATTTACACTATGGCAATTGGCAAATACTACAAATCAAAGCTTAGTTTATTGTTGGGCTGATTTTGTAGACTTAAGTAGGTGGAGGAGAAAATATTACCAATACCTATTAAACTTCAGGTATCTGGTATCAATGGCTATTCTACTGTGAATGGGAGAAATAGTCTTCCAGTATTTGAAAATCGTTAGGCAGTGCAGCAGAGAGATTCTTCATATCATTGGTGAACAAGTGGGATTCCAACACCAAGTCTGTTGTTTTACTGTGTACATGAAAATATGTCAAAACATCCTTGAGAACTAGTCATTAAGTCCTTAGTAACAGGCTGTGAGGTGGGTGCTACCAGGGCCAGCTCTGCTGCCCTTTAACTCCAGGAATCTGAAACTTTCCACCCTGACTGCCCTTTCTGGTCTCCTCTTGGGAGAAGGATTGAGTCTTTCCTTCCCTCTCTCCCTCCTTCTTTCCTTTCCTCCCTTTCCCTTTCTATTTCCTTCCTTCCACCCCCAGTTCTTGGAGTGGCCACTCAGTAAGTGCTGAATCTGTGAATGCATAGCTGTATAACCGGAAGGAGAAAGAATTAATCCTATCTATAGCTTTCCATCTTGGGGCAGCTTCTTAATATGTTCAGTTGTGCATATTTTATTCCTCTATTTACATTTATAG
This sequence comes from Fukomys damarensis, assembly GCF_012274545.1. Taxonomy (NCBI): domain Eukaryota; kingdom Metazoa; phylum Chordata; class Mammalia; order Rodentia; family Bathyergidae; genus Fukomys; species Fukomys damarensis. Next base: position 25,916,556 of record NW_022900921.1, on the reverse strand, counting down.
CCAAATAGAGGGTGGCTAGGTTCAGCTTAATATTTCCTCCATTCAGTAACATATGTGCATGCATTCATCGATCCAACAACTTTAGAGTACCTGCCCCTAGAACTGCGGTTACAAAAAGAAAGAGGCTGAACCCCTACTCTCAGACCAGGAGACAGAGGTGCCAGTTGTGTTAATAGTAACTTTCATGGCCTGGACACATCATAGCAAAAGATTAGAGAAGAAACAGGATAAAAAGATTCTAGAATCAAGGATTCTTTCTGTCTCATGTTCAAAATTACACTAAATTCTTGTATTGCTGAATTAAATCCAATGTCATTAACTCCACAACACTCCCTGATCCCCAAGGACCCGGGAGAGTCTCAGGAGTAACTGAAGTGGTTCCTCTTTGGTGCTGATGTCATGTCCAGGCGAGGAATGAAAGCAAATGGAGAAACTTGTCAGTGTTTAGCTTCCCCATGAATGTCTCTAAATGTTATCATCCCTGACAACAAGTGGGAAGCAATTTTCCTGTAAGCCAAGAGGTGGTTTCTGGTGTATAAACTATGTTTGCTTACCTGAGAGTGTCGCCTGATATCCGCCAAGGCAGAATGCACAGCTCAAAATAACTCCAACACAGGCTTGGAGAATGTGAAGGATTGCAGGCATTCCTTTGGGGAAAGAACCTGAATAAACTTTCTTTTCTCTTTTCCCCTTCCTATTGTCATAGCATCCAAATTTCAAAGCCATCGTAGCAGGTAAATAATATAACATGCATCTCACTGCAGTATTAATCCAAAGATAGGTTGCCTTACATTTGTTAAGCAAATAATTTGTCACCAAGTGAGTCAGGAAAAAGAACAGCTATTAATATGTGAAGTCACCTACCTAAGGTAATTGTGTTTATATTCAGGGGAGTGGGTAGGTCTGATATTGGTCACAGCCACCTTGGGACCTCCCCAAGCATATATTTCTTTCCTTTAAAAAGAAGAGAAGATAGTGGGGTAAGGGGATCAGTTACTTCAATTTGAAAGTCAGATCTGAGGGAGGCATTAGAAAAGACTTTCTTGTGGCTCAGGGCTCTGATTACCACAATTAAAGTCCAAGGTGTGGTGCTATTTGCTCAGCATGCTCTGACACATGAAAGAAGATGATTCAGGCAAGGAAAATAATTACACATTAATTTGTGTTTGGCAACTGTGTTTTATTCCCTGGGCCTGCAAAGCAAAGATAAAAAGGTGATATTATTTAAAGCATTTTATCTGCCTTCAGTGGGGTTGCCATGAATTGCAAGAAGGGACCGGAGCCTTTGCTGGGGCATTTGCCTGGCATTGCGGGGCTTGTCTTTCATACTCTGCCACTTTGGACCACCTGGAGGAGCAGAGCAAAGGTGTGCAATAAACCGTTTTCTTTTCTGACCCCTTGTGGTTGTGACCTTCCTGTGGATTCGGCCAACTGGAGAGGAAAAATGACTGTCTCTGGGTAGGTGCTCCAGTGTGCATCTAGGGGCACTCAGGCTGTGTTCTGGTGCTGCATTTGGCCGTGAGGTAGAGACCCAGCCAAGGTCGCACACCCATCCACTATGGAGACAGGAGGAAGAAGTCCCTGATCAAATAGTATAGAAGGCAGTGTCGTGAGCTGACAGGCCTCCTGGGCCCACATCATCTGATACCATGAAAACAACCATAAGGAAAGCTGGATCTTAAAAAAGTTGTCAGAAACATTTTCATCAGTACATGTTTATAGTACCTAATGTTACATTTGTCACAGGGAGTTGGTACATGCACATAACTCATTTTAATTCTTTTTACTTCCTGTTCCCCTCCCTTCTCTCCTCTTCCTTTCACCCCTTGGCTCCCTTTCTATTTACAAAAGTTATATCTCCCTATTTTCTATTATCTATATTTTATTTTGATGTTAAAATTAGTTAAGTTTGTGTGTGTGACTTATTTCACCTAAGATTACGGTCTCAGAGTACACCTGTTTTCCTACACATGACTTAAATTTTTCCTTCTTTACTTGGAAAAGTGAAATCTGTCACATTTTCAATGTTGGCTAACTAAAAATAAAATAAAATAGGACTTTGGGCACCTGACCTATGGAGGCCACCGATCTGAACCTCTCCAACTCAGCACAGAGACTAAGCACTCAGGTCAGAAAGACTCGAGGCTGAACTCAGTACGTCCCTTCACAGCTTGGTGATTTGGGACAAGTTAGTTAATCTCTCTAAGCCTGGATTTCCTGTTTGGAAATGGAGATAATAACAACCACCCCTCCCTCTGAGAGTTCTTCTGAGGATTAAGTGAAATGGTGAAGGTGAGCCCTTGGCACAATCCTTGTCAAACAGTGAGCGCGGAATGTCAATGATTATAACTATTTAGAACTGAAACTCTGAATGAAGCATCACGGAAAGGTTTAAAAAATCATGTTTAGGTGTTTGTCAAACATGATGTAGAAGCTGCGGAGTTGGTAATGAATGAATGAATGAATGAATGAATGAATGAAGATGTCCACTGGGGCCTAAAATGAGCAGTGAATGACCCATCTCCCCTCTCTGGCGATGTTACTTATGAGTTTGTGCCAATTGCTTAGACTCCTTGGATCTCAACTTCTTCTTCTGTAAGAGGGACTTGTTGATTTTCCCTTCCAGCTGAACATGATGCTCTATTGTCCCTGACATGATTTTTCAAGGACTCACAGCAAAGGTGAGATCCCTCTGTTTTTGAGAGGGAAGCAGTTCTAGCACTGGGACTGTTCATCCTTGCAGTTGTTTCTATTACCCTCGCCCCATTTCATCTCTCTGCTCTTTTACATTCTGTTTTGGGCTCCAGCAGGCTGACCTGAAAAATCCAGCTCAGCTGGATACCGGAGGAAGAGGACAGTGTGAGGTCAAGGTATTTATGTTCCAGCCCCCTGCTCCACCCCCTGAAGGCCACAGCTCCTCTCAGGAGGCTGTTCCCATCAGGTTCTAGGAACAACACCCTCTCCTTGGATTGAGGGTGGCAGCACACCCAGGTCCTGGACTCGCTTTGCATTTCCTCACATTCCGCACACCTGGGATTCTTACGGATGCCCAAGTGTGCCCGTCTAAGTGCCTGCTGTTTCTGCAAGGACTCTTACAAACACAAGGGGCGTACTCTTCAGCACCTGCCCTGTGAAAAATGCCTTCGCTACAGGAGAAGCCTCTCTAGTGCCTCTGACACAGCACAAGGGGCTCAGACAGGTCAGAGTTCAAATGCCTCTTGGGCACTCACCGGCTGTGTGGACTCGGAAAAGTCCGCCGGGGGGCTTCCCCTGCCCTGCACTCTCAGCATGGTGCAGGCCGATCAAGCTGCGCACAGCAGCCCCTTTGCTGATTCTTCTCATTCTGCTTTTTCCTTTCAGCTGCTTATTTTTTCCTGCTTAGAGGCGAGATCTTTATTTCTTTCTTCTCACTTGTAACGTTTTTGCTCAGTAACTCAGTGAGATATTTTTCTCACCTTTCGGCAACAATCACAGAGGGTTACTGTGGTGGACGCATGGTAGATCCCCAGTGGGAATGGAAGGCCAAAATTGAGCATAGTTAAAATTACCCTTGAAAACATATTTTTGAAATTTACAAACCGATATTGATAGATGTGGTTTTAGAGGAACACTTGGCACCTCAGATACATATATATATATGAGGTATACAGCATGCACTAAGCAATGCATTAAGAGTTATAGCTACCAAATACAATGTTATAGCATTTTCATTGAGAGAAAGACCCGCAGGGAAAGCACAGCTAGATGACTTTATTGAGGACAAAGGCATCTACAGATGAAGACATTGAGACTCAAGAGAAGTGAGTAGTAAGTCTAAGGGCACACCGCAAAGAGATGACAGTCAAGATTCATCTCCAGGTGTGTCTGACTCCAAAAACCCATAGCCTCTCCCAAATCACGATGTTTGCATTTGTTTCAGCTGGAACAAACAAGCAGAGAAACAGATTATTAAATGGGAAACGACTTCAAATACTGCTGCCTTTTTCACTCTCAAGCTCTTGATTTTTGGGGTACCAGCCCCTCTGAGTGTGGTACTCAGGACTCTGTGCCCACCCCAGGGGCCTTCTGCACCCATATCTCCTGACACCCGGGGCAAGGTAGCCAGGACAGAGTCCTCTACCACTTGGCAAGCCAAGTCAGAATATTTTTTTGTTGGCCCCCGATGCGTGGTGATAATTGTTGGGAGATTAATTTAAGATTCTCAGATGAAATATACTATAAAAGTTCCAGGCACTGAGAGGCAGGGAGGGAGGGAGGAAGCTAGAGTCCTGGCTGAGCTAGGCCTTTTCCCCATGCCAGCGCTGACTAAGTCTCTGACCTTGGGCAAGTCATTTAACCTCTTTATGTTGATTCTCCTCATCTGTAAAATCAGCCTAATGATGGCTCCTCTTCCAAACCACTTTGATTCACGGATGAAAGCATCCATAAAAGTGCACAGGATTGCTATTAATTGGGCCATTATTATTTTTATTATTAAATAGATTAAGTCTACTAAACTTTAACTGTGCTTTGACTTCCACCTGACGGGCAGGATGAGCAGTTAAATATCAGATGATGGGCCGCAGCGGTGGAGCCCCATGGAGGGAAATCCGGCAGACGGGCGCTTCCTCAGGGAGATCAAGATCAGCTGGGCAAGTGCAGGCTGTGCTGGGTGTGCTCAGTGAATTCTGCTTCTGGCGTGAAATAGAAATGTATCCAGCACACAGTAGGCAATGTTCATAGTAATTAGAACAGATGGAAGGGCTTGTGTTCTTGGGCTCCATTGTGTGATTTTACAGACAAACTGGAAAATTTTTGAGAGGTAGCTTGGGCAGCAGAGAAACGGGAACAAAGATCATCCCACCCGCCTTCCAGAGGAGACCGTTCTGCGTAGGTATCTACCTTATGTCAGGCCCAGCTTGGCAGGTGTCAGATCTTCAAAATAGCAGCTCGCGGCTCCGTGACAAGCAATCAGTGGGAGGAAGCCATTCTGGAGCCCAGCCCCTATGGATACCTCTTACTGGAGCTGCTAGAAAATTTGGATATAAGGTTCTGAGTGCTAGGTCATGCAATAGATCCTGAACCCGAGCATAGCACAAAGTACATGCCGTGCGAACTCTGTCCAGCATTATGATCAGAAAGCAAGCCCATGGTGAATAACAAAATGAACTCCCTGTTTAATTTCATGGGGAAACACATCTTTCTGGATTTACAAAGCATCCATATTATAAGCATATAACATAGCTTTCCTTCCCTTTTTACTTAGCAAGCAAAGCTACCCAGGTAACGCACATTGGGTATGGAAATACTGAAAACCTCAAAGGAGAAAGCCAAATCTCTCATGGATCTACCACAGAGGGTGCCTATGGGAAGTCTTTGGAGCCTATATCTCCGACTTTGTGACGTTCTCATCCTACACAACTCTAGATAGCTAATGTTGCAGATCTTAAGGTCAAAAAAGAAACACGTAAAGACAAAGAAGCCTAGATTCTAAGGGAATTGTCTTGCATTGGAGTCTTCCTGTGTTACTAAACATCTGGACCTGTTTTCTGCTTTGGTCCTGTTTTTTCCTTTAGATTATGAAGGTGTTTGACTGGATCAACTGATTTTCCAGAATTTTGTATTTTCATGCACTGTGCATTTATTTGAAATACTTGAACTGAAATGTACACATGTATTAGAAAAAAACTACACTTGGCAAATTAAACCCATGTCTTCATGAGGGTGCATGAAATGAGTATATGTATTCATCTAAGTTAAAGTGTGCTGATTTGCAGATAACTGGACATGAGAAGGCAGGTGACATTCTGATAAGTCAGCCATGTCGGCGCACAGGGGAAGGCTTCAGAATTGGGAAAGGCTGGGCTAAAGCATCTGTAGGTTATTTCCAGTTCTAAGCCTCTATGAAGGGACTTGGAGAGTCATTCCTGGGGCCGCTCACAGACCTGTCACTCCTGCCTCCGACCGTCCTCACAATGCAATCCCAATTGTGCAACATTCATTCTCTGCACCACTGTTGAGACCAGTCCTCATGTCCCGAGGGAAGAGCCCACACTTTGGGGAACAGGCTTTGGAAAACTCTTTTTCATGATTCAGGTCCAGTAAGTTTGTGCTGAGCAACTGCTGTGTGCCAGGCACATTGCCCGGTACTTGCCTATGACCTGTCTCTTTCAGTCCTTACGTGAACCCTATGAAAATGTACCTACACCTTTGTCCCTGATGGGGCCCAAGGGCAGCCACTGAGCTAAAGGCAATGGAAGTAGCATCAAAACTGAAGAAGGTCATAGATATAAAGTGTCTTGAAAATATAAAATTGTGCCCAAAGTGAAAGAAAAGAAAATCAGAAAATCTCTGTTCCCTCTTTTATTTTTCCTTCTTGACAAAATCCACTCTGTTATTAGATTATTGTAAAGACCTTAAGTGTCATTTAAATTGTCAGAGGTCTCCTCTTGCCTTGTACAAACTCTAACTTGTCACTGTCCCTCTCAGATTTCACTGGTAATCACCGGCTTTTCTGGCTGATCCATAGCAGGTTATGTTCCTTAAGCTCACAGGGTTGATAAGTCTAGATTTTCCTTTCACCTCTTCAAAGTAGGAGCAGCATGTCCTTGGGGAAGTTGTTTGACCCTCTGAGCCTCCTCTTCCTTAACCAGACATCCAAATAGAGAGGAGCTGCCACCCCGTGTGGTCTGTTGGGAAGAAGTGCCGAAAGGTACAGCACACTACCAATACGTTTGACTCATAGCATACGACAACTATATGCAGCTATCCTTACCATCTACTCGCTCAGCTGTGACTATTACTATACCCACTTCAGAGAAAAGAAACGGAGGCTTGGACAGGTACAGCTGCTTATTCAAGGCTTGTCAGCCAGTAAGCAGCAGAGTGCAGTCTGAGTCCATTTTTTAATTCAGTTCATGCTTGTTTTCAGTTTAATCACATCACTTTTCTCTAGCAAAGGAGGTGGGGGACACAGAGACAGTTTTGACCTGGAGATCTGGATTGCATATAAGCATCTCTTTTCTATCATGCAGAAATGCTTTCAGTAGACTTTTCATTCATTATCTCATCAAATGAAGTTGATGTGGTCTCCAAAAGCCTGGATTATTCTTTGGGCTTCTCAATTCTGTCTAAAATGTCCTTGGGTTTTGCAACTTGCAGACTAAAAATTAAGATGCCTCATTTGACCTGTCATTCATGGATTACTGGACTACGGATATTGCACAATATCTGAAATTAGAGTATCCACTCAAACTTGTTATATTTAGTTGCTTCACATAAACATTTCATCTTTATAAATTATGCCTCCACCTTCCTACTCACCTGCTGTTGGCACACAGTGAGAAAGGGGATGGGAAAGGCCATTGGTGAGGGCTGAGGCCATATGAGCACCACTGTGGGAATGGTTAAAGCCTGTGTCCTGGCCACCTTCCCAGAGACCTGGGTTTCCATCCTCTGTCACCTCCTACCAGCGGATCTGCTCTGTCAGCCCTTCTGAGCCTGACTTTCTTTGTAAAATCGTCTTTACCTTTGAGGACTTTTGTGAAAGCGAGATGAGAGAATCCATACCATTATGTTGTTCATTTAGCACAATTCCTGCCCCAAAGTGCTCAAGACAGTTCTCCTTTGGTGTCTGAGGGGGATGGGCTCAGCGTCTCCTCCAGGACCTGCAGAAGACTCCAACATCCATGGACACTCAAGTCCCTGATGTAAAATGGTGTAGTATTTGTATACCACCCTTAGATATCTTCCCACATGCTTTAAGTCATCTCTAGATGATTTATAATCCCTAATACAATCTAAGTGCTAAGTAAATACTAGCTAAACTGTATTGTTCAGAGAATTATGACAAGAGTAAAAGAAAGGACTATATGTGTTCACTATAGGTGCAATTTAAAATATATACTTTTCAGTCTTCAGTAGGTTGAATCTGTGGACGTGAAACCTGGGGATATGTAAGGGAAAACTGTAAATAATAACAATTATCCCTTAAGCTTCACTTTGAGCAGGAAGGTCAGGCTCCTTTGAAGATACTTAACCCGAAATCAAGGCAAATTGTGTCTGTGGTTATTTCCTGGGGATCCAAAATTGTCCTGATTGGTACCTGAGTCTCCCAGCTTGGAGATGGCCGGCAATCAGACCTCGGCACAGATCCTTGCAGGATTGTACCCAGCGATTATGACCTCATTTTGTTGTTTTTAAGATAGAATTTAAAAAAAAAGTTTGAGCTTGTGTGAAATTAAATCAAAATTTGAAATCTATGTAAACATTTTACAGTGTAGTGAATCTGTTTATTTTCTTCCCTTCCAGAAAAGCTGTTGAACCATCAGTGGCAACTCTTGGGAGCTTTCATTGCTGATGTTGCTTCCGACCCTGAATCTGTTGGCTGTGCTTGTCAGGGACTCAGAAATCCACTGCTAAACCTGGCCAGAACCCCTGCTGCGAGAAGCCCTGGAACGAGCTGGTGCCGCAGCGCCCTCTGGTGTCTAAATTTCTTCTGCCGGGGTGTGCCGCGCAAGAGGCTGCCTTTAGGGAGCAAGGAAGGTTTACAAAAGGTCTTCATAAGACGAAGCCGAAAGGTAGGGTGAGAGGTCTCATGCTTGTTTCATAACTACGGGAGATGTGATTGACCTTCCACAAGTGAATGTCTCCGGAACATAACAGATCATGAATCCTGGCCCCTGAGGCTGTACTGGGGCACTGCGAGGAGAGTCCTAGGTTTGTTTTGTTTTAGCTGTTTCTTTACTAAGGCCAACCCAGCTCCACCTTCTGCAGCACCCTGAGGTGCAGGGCCTCTGTTCTGTTTGCTACGGACAGGAAAGAAGGGCGCTGGATGCAGCGAGACAGGAAAGAGGGGAGCTGGTGTATGGGTCCGGGCCCCATTCCTACCTCCCTCTGTGTCCATTCCCGCACTTCGATCTCAGGGCAGGGCACGCCTCAGACCGGTTGGCTTCAGTTGTTGGATTCTGCAGCTGATCTTAGTCAAGTGGGCTGTGCTTTCACTCCAATGTCGGGATCCAGCACCCAGCCCTCAACACGAACCAGATCTTACAGTACTGGAAGGAAGTGGAATAGGCTGGGAACCAAGGAGTCAAAAGAAAACGGAGAAGGAACCCCAAGGAACCACTGGCACCAGACACCCCTAGAGAGACCACCCCAGGCCACACCTCAGCAAATCTTGCCATGGAGATCACAGCTAACATTTAGAATATTTCCTTGAGTGTTTTGACAATTTGCAAGCTGCCTTTTTGACTTTATTATTTAAGAAAACCCCCATGAACTCGAAACTATCTCTGGGCTATTTATTATTCGTCTTTAAGGCAGTAGTTCTCAAAGTGTGCCAATTAATCCTATTTGCATCATCTCAGCACTTGCTAGAAATGCAAATTGCTAGACCTACTGAATCAGATATGGGTCCCAGTGATCTGTGTCACCAAACCTTCCAGGGAAGCTCAATGTCTATTGGAGTCCGAGAACCATGATATTAAGGGCAAATGGAGAGAATATCCACTGCGTGCCATGTATTTTGTTTGTTTTTTTCTCACGTGTACATAAAGTGGTTTGGTCCATTGGTGTGGCTGGTTTTGAATATCTGAGATGGTCCTGAGCTTGGAAGAGGAAGATTTATTAAATAGGTTTCTAAGTGTTCTCTAATTAAATGCCACCACTTTTGAAATGAATTTATAAATAACATATATGCATAATGTTTCTATAATACATGCATACTATTTAATCACAAATTCATGTTACCAAGTAAAATATAAAACCAAAGGTGCATTTGTCATATAGCCCTGCAGTTATGTTCCTTGGTATCTACTCAAAGGAGCTGAAAACTTATAAACGACAAAAACTTGTACAAGGATGTCAATAGCAGCTTTATTCATGGTTATTGAACTTGGAAGCAACCAAGATTTTGTTCAGTAAGTGAATGGATAAATAGACTATGGTACATCGAGATAATAGCATACTATTAGCCCTAAAATAAATGAGTTATTGAGCCATAAAAAGAGATAGCAGAACTTCAAATGCATATTGCTAAGTGAAAGAAACCAATATAAGAAGGCTACATAGTGTATGATTCTAACTAGATGACATTGTGGAAAAATCAAAACCAAGGAGGTAATAAAAATAATCATTTATTTCCAGAGACACAGGAGAAGAGAGGGATGAATGGGCAGAGCAGAGGATTTTTAGAACAGAGCGATTACTCTGTATGATTCTGTAATGAGGATGCATGTGATACATTTGTCTAACCATGTATAACATAAAGAGTGAGCTCTAATATGAACTGCAGACTCTGGGTGATACTGTTGCATTATTGGAACTTCATCAGTTGTAAAGAATGTACCACTCAGGAAGGGTATAGGGAGGGGTGAGGGAGCTATGCAAATGTAGGACTGGGAAATAGGGGAAATCTCATACTTGCTCTCAGTTTTGCTGTGAACCACAAACCTCTAAAAAATAAAATCTTTCTATTTGTCTCTCTGTCAATCCATTATCTATCTATCTATCTATCATCTATCTATCTTCTATCTACTGGAGTTGTTGCTATTTTGAATAACATACTCTTGTTTCTGTCCATCTTTGGACCACAAAAATTTGGCCATACTCATTTGAGAAATATTGCATTTATTTCCCAAATTTCTTCTTTTCCCACAGGTTTGCTGTCTCCAGAAGATTGCCTTTGTGAAGTTTTGACATAATCAGAAATGACAGAATGTTGACTGATATTTCTAGGGGGAAAGCCATCTGCAGCTCTCCCCTGCTAGGAACATCACTGGTTCCTCTTGGCCTGCAGGGTAGATAGAAGTTCCTTAGTCTGGCCATCAAAGTCTGCTCAGACCGGCCTTTACCTGCCTTCCCAAATAGATTCATAGTTTCTCCATCAGTTGTTTCTCTGTTCAATTCTAACAAATCTCATCATCTCACAGAAGCTTCATGTCTGTTCTAAACCTTCTTTCCATGCTGCCTCAGTTCATGGCTTCCTCCCCGACTCAGTGAGTTCTCTGTGTCCATGAAGGGTCAGGGTTAGGATCCAGCCTAGGGTTCAGTTCCTTTGTGGAATCCTACTAACTTCCTCAGGTAATGCTAGCTCACCATGCTCAAGGCTTTGGGCCTACATGCACTGACATTTCAGAAAGTGTGTTAGAGTATTGTTATTTATCTGTGTCCCTGTCTCTCCCACCAGACTGTGACTGACTCTTTACTGTCAGGTCCTTCTGGCTATGCATCGTGATTGGTGGCTAGTTTATAATGAGTGCTGAAAATTTTTTTCTGAACAAATGAACAGAAATAAAGAGATGGTTCAGTTGACATTTTATGACAAAATTTCTAAATGGGGCAAGTTATCTGCCAAACGGCCACCCCTGCCAGTTCTCAACCTAGTTGTACCTCTGAAGTCCTAGCAGGAGGGAAAGTTCCAAACTGCCTCCTATCACCACCCCATTTCTGGTGCAGCCACCTCTTCTCTTTGAGAATCAACGTGAATTATGGAGGTATTCTTAATGGGTTGTGTTGGCCCATGAATGCTGTGAACAGAACAACAATTGAAGACTGTTCTTTTCAGGTTTACTTTAGAGGCCAAAGGCACCAGACTGGAAAAGGATAGGTAGAGTCCTACCTGTGTATCAGAAACTCACCTGTGCTGAGCTGCCGGTCCAGTTGGTGTCTGTCTCTGGCTGAGCTCCTTGGGCTGCATTCTCGCAGCCCAAAGACCTTGACAGCAAGGTCTTTAGGATTGGTCACAATGGAAAGGAAACATCAACCCTATGAAAATAAAGCTTATGTCTTGAGGGAGTTGTAGCTCTTTGGGGATTTGTTGAATCCTCCCACCCCCTTTTTAGGCAAGACATAGTCTTTCTCTTTACAGTCTTTATCTTGTTCACATAGGTAGTTGATGACATACCAAGAAGATTAACTTAATTCATCTAAATGGTTCACATCTAGAGATAGAATTTTAATAAAATGAAAGTTTGTGTCTGAAAAACACAGAGCAGAAGCCTCTACTGTGCTGTGAAAGCTCAAATGCTGGCCATGTGGTATTTTGAATATATAAATATCAAATATTATACATTTATATAAATATTAAATATATATATTTTTCCAGGAGTACATGAAAATCCAGAGAGGATTCGGAGACAATTCAAATCAGTGAAGCATAAATAGGTACTCTTGATTATGCACTCATTTTGTACTGTGCACTTTTAAAACACAATTTTATTTAACCCTCACAGTAAACTTGTGCCTAGGAACTTTTTAATCCTTACTTTATAGGCATGGAAATCACAGCTCAGGGAAGTTAAGTAACTTCCCTAAGGTTATAGCTACTAAACGGCAGACTTGGATTTTTATTTGGAGCTATTTGAGTCTTATTTATTTTCTCTTCTCCCTCTTCTTCTCCCTTTCCCTCCTCTTCTTCTCCCTCTCCCTCTTTCTCCTCCCCTTCCCTTCCCCTCTTCCTCCTCCGCTTCTTCCTCTTCTTCTTCCTCCTCCTCCTCTTCTCCTCCTTCTTCTTCTCCTTCTCCTTCCTCTTCATTTTTGAGACAAACTCGTGCTGTGTATCCAAGTTGACCTTCAACTCACTACTTAGCCCAAGCTGGCCTCAAACTCACAGTGACCCTCCTGCCTCAGCCTCCCAAGTGCTGGAATTACAGTTATGTGCCACTATACCTGGCCCTAAAACGTTTATTACCAATGAAGTAGTCCAGATGTGGCTTGCAGTAACTGAAGTACTGTACATCATTTAAAGTTATTCCAGTTTTAGCCAGTCATTGTTGCATCTTCTAGTTCTTTCACAGAAACTGTGATTTTTTTTTTTAACAGGAAGATGCTAAATGTTGGTTATTAATTTGAAAACCTGAAACTCTATGCAGGGCAACTTGACACACCAAGTCTGAGGGCCCCTGTGAGATCCGCTGTGAGCTTTGTAACAACTTTCCCGGGTCAGTCTCTATCTTTTTCCGCTGAGTCCTCCTTCCTTCTGTCCCGAACACAGTAAATCTGAGAGCACTTTCCCAGAAGCTACCTGCTCTCCATTCTCTATCTCTGCATCTACTTCTCTGGGAACTTTCAACTGGTACAGAAAGGGAAAGGGGGAAGAAATCTGACTACCTGAGCATTTTTAGCCGAAAGAAATGACAATATCTAAATTATTAGGTCTGACCTGGTTTATTGGATTAAACTAAGTGCACTGCTCATCTTTTCCTCCTCTTGTCCCCCTAGATGTCCAGTGGGAGCTTGAGCAGGAGACTCAATCCATCATGGATATTGAAGCAGTGTATGTGTGTGTGTTAGAATCCTACTGTCTCTACTTTCAAAACTATCTTCAGCCAAAATGGCTGTGAGCAGTGACATGCTGGCAAATATTTAAAAACTGGTGGGGGAAAATCACACACCTCCTATGATTTAGAGTGTTGCCAGTTTTCATGGTCTGAACACACTCGCCATGGCTGATGTCAGGCTACCTCTGTGAAGTCACCAAGTGCTTGTAGGGAAGAGATGCATACAATCAGCTCGGCTATGAGCCAGCTCCGGGACACACTGCTTGTGAATGTCTTACTAGGCAGCAGCAACCCAAGCACTTGGTTGTGCAATGAAATTTAATCCTGTAAGGTTTCAAGACCACCTTCCCTGTTCAAGACAATGTGCTGGTTCCCGTTTGGCATTCAAAGAAGAGACAAGGCTCTGATACATGTTCCACAGACAGTACACTGATTCTGCCGAGTAAACTTCTGTCCCAAGAGAAAACTGAACAGACCATTACAGCTTATCTTCTTTTCTTCTGGAACCCGCATTCCAGAGATGGTAAGATCTATGGTTCCTGGCTCTCTGATCCTCAATCTACTCCTCTGTCATGTTTTGCTCCTAGAAATCCAATCTGTGTGTTGAAAGCACTGATGCCGAGAGGGCACAGATGAAATACTGTAGCATCTCTGGATGATGTTATCTCCCTCCACAGGGAGATAACTGCGCTGGTGCTTCTGGAGGGTTCTCAGAGTCAGGGCAAATCATATTTTTCCATTTGAGAACTGAGGTTTTGTGAGGCTGGGTTTCAGGCACTGTAAGCAGATTTATTTTTCCTGCTTTTTCTTCCTCCTACTGGGCCTCTCTTTCTAGGGATCCTACCTACCTGTCTTGGGTATCCTCCAGGACTCTTTTCTTTAGTTGGTCCTTACTTTCATTTTTATAATCTCTCATGTCCACGAGACTCACAGAACCTCTGCTCCGTTTCCAAGTCTCTTGGCTTTCTCTGCTTTCAACTTTATACCCCGGAAGGGAAAGTCACCATGCCAAGTGCCAGGCTCACGTCTGTATTTCCTTTGGCTCAGGTCCTGGCTGCTTGGACACCCTGAATCCTATCCTTTGATTCCAGCTCATGAAGATCCCCAAGGTTCTGCTCTGTCTCTCTGTCCTCTACTTGCTGCCTTCTCCTCCACTGTTCACTCTAGGACCAAGCAACTCAGGACCCAGCTAGTGACTTGAGCATACCACATTCATTTTGGAGCATTTCGCTTTCAAGACTCTGGACTATCAAGACCTGGCCATTTTAATAGCTTGGTGTAGTTTGAATGCCCCTCCAATTCACATGTTAAAATTAACTCCCATTATGCTGATATTAAGAGGAGGGATCAGAAAACAGGTTCCCTCTCATCTGCTCTTCTTCTATGTGAGGATTCAGCACTGGTGTCCTTTGACCTTCTACCCCTTGTACCCCATGAGAACACTCAGAAGGCACACTTTATAAGAAATGGGCCCTCAGCCAGGCACGGTGGTGCATGCCTATAACCCAGCACCTTGGGAGGCTGGGGCTGAGGCTGAGCCCAACGTAATCAGCTTAGCTGCATAGTGAGACCCCATCTAAAAAATCTTAACAAGAATTTTAAAAAGAATGGGAGATAGCTCAGTATGAAGGTCCTGATTTCAATTTCTAGTACAGCAAGAAAAGAAAAAAGAAGGGAAGAGAAGAGAGGAGAGGAAAGGAGAGGAGAGGAAAAAGAAGAAAAGAAAAAGAAAAATTGACCCTTACTAGATCTCCAACTTGGTATAGCCTTGACCTTGGCTTCAGAACCATGAGAAAATAAGTTTTAGTTAGTTATAAAATACCCAGTCTGTGGTATTTTGTTATAGTAGTTTGAAAGAATTAAGAGTAGACATTCAGTATCATTCAACATATATGCTTTTAAGTCCAGTGTTTCTTTAGCAGGTGGTTTAATCTGAGACAAGCTGGTCTGTCGTACATAGAAGACACTACAGACACAAACCCTCTGTTTTCAAAGTTGACAATGAATCTAAGTTTTAAAATATATTGTGTCATCTAACACATGATAACCAGACCAAACTTGTCTTTACGCTAGTTTTGACTCACAGGATGTCAGTTCAAGACCTCTGTATATTAGAAAGGGAGACCAAGACTCTGAACTGACTCAGCCTTGTAGAGAATTAACAGAGCCCAGCCTTGAAGAATCCAAAAAAGTAAGGCCCACTGGGCTCCCACTGGTAAGTTGACAGACTTCAGGCATCGGAACCCACTTTTGTCTTTCACAAAATTTGCTGCCCATTCTCAGCGTACCCAAAAAGAAAAGGTTGGAAAGGAAGGGAAAAGTCATATGAGGAGCATGGTGAAAGCACTGGGACCAGGGTTCAAACCCTGGCTCTCCCACTTATGAGCTTTATGACTTTGTGTCACTCACTAAATATGTTCTGGGTCCAAGTCTCTTGGAAAGTTGATCAAATTCCCCTCCTAGGACTCATATTGTTGGGATTAAGTGAGACATCGATGAGGCTCTGCCAGGTAAGTGGTCGATATTCAATATGTATCGTTTTATTTTATTTTTTTTTTAATTGAGTTTATTGGTACATTTAGGGATACAGTACAGTTACATTCATTGTTGGGATCATGTACCTTTACATGGCAAGTCTTGATTCTCATTTTTTTCCCCTTACCTCTGCCCTCCCTTCACCCCCTCCTCCCCTCCCCATCTACAAACACTTTATTTTCATCTTTTCATTCTCTCACATTTTTTTCTTTTCCCTTTTTGTTCTTCCCCTACGTATCACACCTTCCCTACACCTTTAGCTCCTTTCCTCCCATTTCTAAATGTCAGTAATCTTATTAGAATCTTATGCATTGTTGCAGAATATTCACACCAGGGAAACTATTTGGTATTTACACATGTGGGACTTATTTATTTCACTTAGGAGTATATCTTCAATATGTATCCATTTTCCTATGAATGAATCTATTCTCTCGCTCTTTATGGCTGAGTAATATTCCATTTTATAGAAAAACCACAACTTCTTTATCCAGTTTCCAACGGATGGGCAAATAGGTTGTTTCCAAGATTTAGCTATTACAAACTGTGCCGCTATAAACATGGGTGCACATACTTCTCTGTGATATGATTCTTTTAGTTCTCTTGGAAAGATACCCAACAGAGGGATGGCTGGGTCAAATGGAACCTCCAGTCCAAGCTCTTTGAGGTATCTCCATATTGATTTCCATAGTGGTTGCACTAGTCTGCACTCCCACCAACAATGGAGGAGGGTTCCTTTCTCCCCACAACCCCGCCAACATTTGTTATTGTGTGATTTCTTGATAGCAGCCATTCTTTGTGGGGTGAGGTGGAATCTCAGTGTTGTTTTCATCTGCATCTCTCGAATGACCAGTGATGTGGAACATTTTTTCATATATTTTCTTGCTGCTTTCACTTCTTTGTATGAGAAATGTCTGTTCATTTCGGATGCCCATTTTTGGATCGGGTCTTTATATTTGGGGGGACTGATTGTTTTGAGTTCTTTATATATCCTTGATAATAGTCCTTTGTCTGAGGTACAGCTGGTAAAAATTTTTTCCCACATTGTAGATTGTCTCTTAGTTCTGCTAATGGTTTCTTTTGAAGTACAGAAGCTTTTTAGTAAGATGAGATCCCAGTTGTTGATTCTTTCTGCTAGTTCCCGTGCTACTGAGGATTTGTTCATAAAGTCTTTTCCTATACCAATGTCTTCCAGAGTTCTGCCTAACTTACTTTCCAGCAAGTTTAATGTTTCTGTTTTAATATTTAGATCTTTAATCCATTTGGATTTTAATTTAGTGCATGGCGAAAGATAAGGGTCTAATTTTAATCTGTGACAGGTTGATATCCAGTTTTTCCAACACCATTTATTAAAGAGGCTATCTTTCCTCCACTGAGGATGGTGAGCTCCTTTGTCGAAGATGAGGTAGCTGAGTACATCTGCATTTGTTTTTGTGTCTTCCAGTCTGTTCCATTGATCCTCAGGCCTATTTCTTTGCCAGTACCATGCTGATTTTATCACAGTGGCTTTGTAGTATAGTTTCAAATTGGGAATTGTTACACCTGGTGCCATGTGACTGTTGCCTATAATGGCTTTTGCTATTCTAGGTCTCTTGTGGTTCCAAATGAATTTTTGGATTCTTTTTTCTAGTTCTGTGAAATATAGTGTTGGAATTTCAATTGGCATTGCATTGAATGTATATAGCAGTTTCGGTAGTATGGCCATTTTCACTATGTTGATTCTTCCTACCCAGGAGCAGGGGATATCTTTCCATTTTTTTATATCCTCTTCGATTTCTTTTTTCAGAGTGCTGTAGTTTTCAGTGTAGAGATCTTTTGTTTCTTTTGTTAGATTGATTCCTAGATACTTCATTTTTTTGGATGCTATTGTAAAAGGAATTTTTTCCCTTATTTCTCTTTCTGTCTGTCTGTTATTTGTGTATAGAAAGGCTATTGATTTTTGGGTATTCACCTTGTATCCAGATACTTTACTGAATCTGTCAATTAAGTCTAGAAGTTTTTTGGTGGAGTTTTTTGGATCTTCAATGTAGAGTATCATATCATCAGCAAATAATGATAGTTTAACTTCTTCCTTTCCTATCTTTATTGCTTTAATTTCTTTCTCTTGTCTAATTGCTGTGGCTAATGTTTCCAGAACTATATTGAAGAGAAGTGGCGATAGTGGGCATCCTTGTCTTGTTCCTGATTTTAACATGAAGGTTTTCAGTTTTTGGCCATTCAATATGATGTTGGCTGATGGTTTTTCATAAATAGCCTTTATTAAATTGAGGTATAGACCATCTATTCCAATTTTTTGCAGGGTTTTTATCATGAATGGGTGTTGAATTTTATCAAATGCTTTTTCTGCATCTATTGAGAGGATCATATGGTTTTTGTCCTTGACTTTGTTAATATAATGTATTACATTCACTGACTTTCGTATGTTGAACCACCCTTGCATCTCTGGAATAAATCCGACTTGGTCATGATGGATGATCTTCTTAATAATCCTCTGTATTCTGTTTGCTAGTATCTTATTAAGGATTTTTGCATCTATATTCATTAAGGAGATTGGTCTGTAGTTCTCCTTTTTGGTTGTATCTTTCTCTGGTTTGGGAATCAGAGTGATACTTGCTTCCAGGAATGAATTTGGAAGTATAGCTTCTCTTTCAATTTCATTGAAAAGTTTGAAGAGTAATGGTAGTAGTTCTTCTCTAAATGTCTTGTAAAATTCAGCAGTGAATCCATCAGGGCCTGGGCTTTTCTTTGTTGGTAAGTTTTTAATTACATTTTCAATTTCACTGATTGTGATTGGGGTGTTTAAAATGTTTTTATCTTCTTCGTTCAACTTTGGTAATTCATAAGTATCTAGAAATCTGTCCATTTCTTCTGTGTTTTCCATTTTATTAGAGTACAGGTTCTCAAAGTAGGTGTTCATGATCCTCTGGATTTCTTTCGGATCTGTTGTGACTTCGCCTTTTTCATTCTTAATTGCATGGATCTGAGCCTTTTCTTTCCTTTTTTTGATAAGATTAGCTAAGGGTTTGTCAATTTTATTTATTCTTTCAAAAAACCAGCTCTTTGTTTCATTTATTTTTTGTATCGTTTTCTTTCAATATGTATCGTTTTAGAGGCAGCTCCCCTCTCCCACTGAATCCTCCTCTCCTTGGCCTCTCCTCCACTTGTCCTTGTTCAGACCTGTGAGTCCTTTGATCTGTTGTGTTTCCAGCCCGAGGTCCTTTGGTCTTTCCAGAAAGGCCACTCTTGTCTACTCCCTACACTTAGTCACTATAATATACCTGCCATAGGAGTCGGCAGGCTCCAGCCTGTGGGCCACCAGAGTGGCATAACCCCATCCTGGCCTGGTGTGATGTATTTCTAAGACTTGGGCTTGGAAGAGGGAAGATTTAACAATTAACACTTCATAACATATAAACAAATAAAGAAGAAAAATGATAGAGCCATCCAGTGCCACTTTAGACTAATCAGCCTGCCAACTTTCCCTAACGTTGGAGGAAAGAGACACACTGAAATGTCAGTTGATAAAAGCTTCTAGAGGTCACACATGCAAAAAATACTGAATGCCAGCTGCTTCCCGTTACACAATGCTGCCATATATTTTATGATTGTTGTTATTGTAGTACCTGTTTTAAACAAACAAAACCTGTGAGGTGGTTGACTAGAGTACCTTGAGAAATGCCCCATACTTTCTTTTGGGGTTCAGCCATTTCTAAAAGCAAAAAAACTGCAAAATGTTTTAGGAACACCTTCAATCAAACCCTGACTATTAATTGATTTGGGGGAAAGCCCTAAAAACATGCCATAAGACTAGGAAAAGCTGGAGAAAGCAGCCAGAAGAACAGATGTGTGGTGGAGACACACGGAGCAGTGATAGAAAAGAGAAAGTGCAGTTAACACTCGAAACATGAAATAGGCAAAGGCCTCAGACGATGGATGAGGTCTTCATTTGACACATGTAACTACAGCCCAGAGTCCTAGGTTTTGGTTCAAAACGGTGCCTAGAGGCAAGAATAAAAGACCTCCTCCTGATTGAGGGTTCTTTTGAAGTGACTCTGTTAATTTTTATTAACTCAGAAAGAGGGAATGTTAATTTGGTAGAAGGTGAAGTCCTGTCCACCAGCCAGATAAGGTTGAAAACCACTGAATGCTCACAAAAGCCCTGGGAGGCCATTTTTCCTTATCTTATCTGGTGGCAGCAATGCCAGAATTCAAACCCAGTTCTTTCCTTTGCTTTCACCCCACTGCCTGCCTGGCTGGAAGGAAGCACTCTTTCAAAAGGGCACTCTGCGTGTGTGTGTGTGTGTGTGTGTGTGTGTGTGTGTGTGTGTCTAAATCAGAAAGCTCACACATAGCTGTTTCATTTCTCTGTGAGCTTTCATCAGGGGGAATTATATAATAATATCATATGATTTTGTAAGAAGTTCACCAGGGCTGTTTCGGAGGCTGTCAGCCAAGACACTGTGCAGACAGTGAGGCGTCAGAGCTGCCACTGCAAAGTGGATGTTAATTACCTAAAACAATGTGTGTAATAGGCAAAGGAAAAAAACAGGACCTGCTCTCTCAGCCCTAACCACTCATCTATTACTGCGCCAACTGCAAAGTTATTTAGCCCGGAGGAGTTGTAATTAGCTGGTTTGCAAATTAATAAGATCTTTAAAAAGCAAAGAAAGAAAAGAAAAAAGACTACAAGGGGAAAAAAATGGTGGGAAACTTTTTATCTCTGATTCTCGAGGAATATATTTAGTCTGCAATTACCTCATTAACTGCCCTGAATTCATTTAACACATTTTGCATGACTGGTGTAGTTGGGTAGAGCACAGACCCAGTTGGGCAGGCAGCGAGAGAGACAGAGAACAGCAGTTTGTCATTCCCAAATTTTACCTGTTTCTATCTCCACTACAAATCATTTGCCTAGTTTGAGTTTGCAAATGCTAATTCCTGAATTTAATTGTGCCAGAGATATTAAAATCTAACTCAGGTGAACCAAAGGCGAAAGCATGTTGGTTCTTCAAATGTCAGAGCAGGGATGACTCAGTTGTGGTAACAATGGAGCTGCCTCACCTTGGACACTGTAATTAGCTCTTTAATCCTATTGGCCTTTAATAACAAGGGGGACATAATGAGTAGGTAGTCAGTTTTGTTTGATGGATGATGTTTTCTCTCCTAATAATGAAAAACTTTCTTCTTCTTTTTTTCTGTTTTTCCTACTGGCAAAGGAAGTTTAAAAATGAAAAAGGATTCCAGTCACAAGAGAATTTGTATTATAGTATGATTAAATGACTAATAGCTTCACTGCAAATTCTCTCAATTTCATCTTCAGAGCTTCCCATATGTAGTACATAATAAGACTGCTATTACAATAGATAAATTGTAACAACCATTCATTCAACATCACTATGTTTGAGCTATACAATTTATTTTCATGTCCATATCAACCTTCCAAAGGCAGTATTATCTGTACATATTACAGAGGAGGAATTTGATACTCAGCTGGGTTAAGAATTTTGCTCAGGACACAAGCAAGAGAGGATGTAAATGTAGACATCCTGCCTCTGGAGTCCCTTGGCATCATACTCCTTCACCACAGGAGTTTCTTTCAGGACTAAGTTCAGGTCCATACAAAGGCTAAGGAATCACAGTCAAATTCTCTGAGCTTATTTTGCTGTCATTAGTTTATCCAATTGGGATCAGTCTCATACACAGATTAAACATCAGCCTTGAGAGTGTACCTTTATCTCCCCTTCCTACAAAGTCTCCAGTTCTTTTTTAAAGACCTCTATTTACTAGCTGCCTCCTGACAATCCACTAGTAGGACCTAACTAATTTAGTATGCACCTTTGAACACTGGTGAAATTAAAATCTCAATGAATGGATCCAGTATACTATATAAGTCTCTGCTAACAATGGATGATCCCTGGACAGAGAAAATGTGGAGCTTGGGCAAAAGTAACAGTCAACAAAGAAATTCAAAGATGGAGACCCTTCAGAGCATTAGACACCTGATGGCTGACCAAGGGTAAGCCTGATGCACCAAGGGAGGGCCCTCGGATACCAAGTCAGAGGTGAACACAGGGGCTTCTTTGAGGGATGGGAGGGATGCTGGTGAAGTTCATAAGCCTCAAGCGGGGAAGGCCTCTTTATCTGTTTTGCTCAGGGCTCTAACTCTAGCACCTAACACAGTGCTTGGTGAATTTAAAAAAAAAATGTGTTGAATAAAAAAATGAAGGAGTGAATCAATGTATGCTCAGTGAGATCATGCTACTCCTGAAAACAGCAGAGGTATCCCTAATGATCACATTGAAGCATCTTATGACTCTCTCTTAGGGATAAATCACCTTTTCCACAAGTATCTAGACAGGCTGGCCCTCACAGCTTATGAGCCTGGGCTAGATCACATGACCTCTCCTTATCTACTCACCACAAGGGAATGGACTCATTCTGCCATCCATCAGCCCCATCCGTGAATGGAAGGGGTACTGCTCCCTGATGTACACAGCCTTGTGGTGTGGCATAGATAGTTGGATAAATGAGAGTTTCTATTAGGAAGAAGAAACTGGAGAGGTATATGTTGAGGTAACAGCAGACAGCCTTAAGTAGGAAAACATTGTTGGCGTCTGGCACAGGATGAGTATTTGGTGACTGTTTAAGGGGATGCAGTGTTAGTGAAAATTTTGCACTCAACATAGAAAAAATTCATACACATCAGTGGGAGCTAATTTTTGTTTCAACATTTCAAATAATGCATGGTGCTTGTTAAGAGCATGGTTTTCAAGATAATTACCAATTAACTAACTACCCAGTAAAAGTTCAATAACTTCGCAAGGCTACCTGGCTTATGCATCTTTAGATTTAGCCCAGACCCAGTGACACTGGCTTGAGCCTTATCGTTAAAAGACAGAATTTCAAAAAGATCAAATTACGTGCCTGAGGCCACACAACTCTAATGTGTCAACTCTCAGCACACTGTATTTTCCTTAATCTTTTATTATAAGGAATCGTCCTTTTCATTTTTTAACATAATCATAGGCATAAACTACTACTTTTATAATTGTTGTGGGATGAAAAGAATAACAGTAACAGTTGACATCAGAATTCCATTTAAGAAGTAACTTGCTTTTCCTAAGAAAAATACATTTAATTACAAGCAAAAGACAAGGCTGGGACACATGCAGCATTCTTGATTGTTTTGCATTAAACTAAGTAGAAATTTGAGAATGAGGGAACAGGAGAGAAAAGAGGACAGGGAATAATTAAAAATTGAGGTAGAATTTTAAAGAGTAGAAAGGTAGAATACTGGTCTTACTGGTAGGGTGGTGCTTAGATAATAGCCATTATTCTGTGTCTTAAAACCTCCAATAAAATCTTCTACATACACAGAGGTAGCATTATTTTTAATCAAAAAGGGGGTGAATTTTAAAATCTATGGCAACAGGTTTCAGAGTAGGAATAGCAGAAAAATCATACCATTTTAGCCATACAATGAACAGTAGTGTCAAATGTCCTTAATTACATAATAATAGTTTTAGGACTTTGGCTCTGCAAGATTAAAAAAAAAAGAATCCTTTTTTCCTGAGGAAGGTGCTACTCCTGAAACATCCTGAAGACTGGACAAAGAAGGAGGTAAATATGATAGCTAGCAAACAAGATCTGAGGTAAAAGGTATTTAATGAGCCAGGGAAATTTACAGAAGGGGCTAGGGATTTAGCTCAGTGGTTCCACGGCCTGCCTCACAAGCCCAAGGTTCCAAGTTCGATCCCTAGTACCCACCCCCAAATTAACAAGGTTGAACAGGAAGAGGGAACTCAGGCGTTTGCCCTTTATCTAAACTCCTTCATCATGTTATTTTGAAAATATAATTGAAAACATAGCATTAGATTTCAGAAAGATTAAAAATGTCTGTACCTTAAAGATACAATTGAAGGGCCAGGGATTTAGCTCAGTGGTGCCATCGCCTGCTTTGCAAGCACAAAGACCCAAATTTGATTCCCAGTACCATTAAAAAAAAAAAAAAAAGACAGCATTTTTTTTTTACCAACTAAGAAGTTGGTAAAGTATTTATATGTGGCAGGGAATTAATATGTTTGATACGTAGAAAGTTATTTTAGGTCAGTATAAGAATGTATGCTTTCTCAGAGAAGCTGGCTAATACTCTAATTGGGAGCTAATCAATACATATACTTCATCAGTAAAGATATATTCAAACAGGTTAAAGGTATCATCATATTTTACTCCAAAATGTTCACTCAAAATACAAAAAAAAAAACCTTAAAAAGACAATGAGAAATCAACTAAAATATCATAAGAATCATCAATCAAACTCTTCTATCTGAGAACTGTTCTCCTGAGAACAAATACGAAATGGAGCAAACTGAATGTTTGTTTAGCTCAGTTTAATGGATATATGTATCAAATTGAGTCCCTACAAACACAAAATATGCTTTCTTTCCCAAGTTTCTTTGGGATACTTTCAGAAAATGACCACTCTCTATAAAGAAAAACAAAAACATAAACCTCTTTCAAAATTAGAAAATTTAATAGAATCCACCCTTTGCCCACAATAATAGAGATTTGAAAGAAAACAGAAATACTCAAATAAAAACATAAACACATTTATGGGAGGCTGAAAACATTAACTCTTGAAAAATAGAGGAAATGAAAAGTGTAATTATGGACCATTTAGACAATAACAATGAAAACATATCAAATCTTAAGAGATGTGGTCAAAATTGAACATAAAGAGTTCCTTTATTCCTTCCCCCCCGCTTTTCTGTGTTAGAGATTGAACCCAGGGCTTTACATACGTTAGGCAAACTTTTCACCCCTGAGCTACCTCTCCAGCCCTTGGATTCTTGAATGAATGAATGAAAATAAATGAGCAGAAAATCCCACTCCTAGTCTCTCAAAAAAGACTTGAAAAGAAAGCAATGAAGTTAGACTTAAAAAGAGTCATTACTGTGCTCACTTTGGCAGCACATACATGCAGAAAGTCATTATTACAACCATGAGTACAAAATAATTAGATATAAAAGAAATAAATAGTAGAATTGAAAATCTGAGAACTGCCTTCTCAAAAGATGAAATAAAGAGATAAAGTTCTGGAAATTCTAATTAATTTTAAAATGAGTATAAGGCTTTAACAAAATTAAAATGGCTTGTTAATTGGAGTAGTAGTTAATAACTGGATTGATGGGAATGTAGTAGGTCTACAAATGGAACTTACTATATAAAAAAATTAGACTAAAGCAGCAGAGAAATAAAATGTATTGGAAAACAGACAACCACGGAAATCCAAAAATCATTTTCCTACTTCACACAATAAATAAATTCTAAGTAGGTCAAAATTCTAAATATACCAAATATAGCCATAATCTGGAAGAATATTTGGGGAAATTTAGAATATTCATGAGCTTAGTAGGACTTTCTGGGCATGGCCATAAACCAGAAACTTACAAAATTGGACTGAATAATTCTGCTATATATTCAAATATATTCATTTTTTTATTTATTCAATAGATACTGTTTCTACGTCCATGCACTGTTGGGAGCATTCAGGTAATTGCAATGAACAAAACTAACAAAGATAATTGCTCTGCGATGAGGGAGACAGAAAATAAGCAAAAATAAACTCATATATAAATGAACTCCAAAGTTAGTGATAAACTTTACAGTCCCTAGAAGGTGATGAGAATAGTCAAGCATCGAGTAAGTGCATTAAAAATGCAAAAGGTGGGCAATTTTAAATACAGTATACCCCTGTGAAGTCACGGTTCAATGTTCAGGGCCTCCAGGGGTTAATGGAATTTTCCTTAGAACTAGCTAACAATCCTTCGCGGAATCCCCCCCTCCACACCCCCGCACCAGTTCAAGGAAACGCAATTGCTTTTGTGGCGGGAGGTTTGTAAGTAGCCAGTCGGAGAGCAGTGTTCAGTTTTCCTTGCTGTTGATTGGCTGCTGCCCTGTAATCCATCTGTACAGATGCACCATAATTCCCACATCACAACAGCTCGCTGTACTGCCTGTAGCTCTCAGTTTGGTTTTGTTCTTCTTAAAGCCTTAAGAGCTTTAAGGTGCCACCAAAATGCCCTGCTCCTTCTAAGGCTTTATTAATACAGCATTTTATTAAATTAAATTACATAACTGTGGGAGACATAGCATATTTAGGATTCAAATTATAAAAATGGGCATTTTTGACCATATCTGAAATTTGAAATTTTTCACAATTAGAGTGCTCTAGGAATGTAACCCCCTGAATTTTGGGGGTCCGCTGTCCTCTGGTCAATTTCTTTGAGGAGACGGTGGTGACACCGGTAAAGAGGTGAGAGGGCGGGAGCTGTATGGCTGTCTCCGAGGAGAATATTCTTGGCAGGAGGAGCAGGCCATGTAGTACCCTAAGATGGGAGCAAGCTTGTAACACTGAAGGAGCAGGAAACGGGACTTTGTGGGGAGAGACAAATTCATCAAAGAGAGATCACTGGGGGGTAAAACCAAAGAGATGATGGGGATAGGAGAGACAATGGCAAGGTTATGGCTTTGCTCGGAGAGAGACAGGAACTACCAGAACATTTAGGACAAGGGAAAGTCAGGATCAGTTTTGTCTGAACTGGATCAATCTGCTGCTATTTGAGAACAGGCTGCAGGAGGTCCAGAGCAGAGTCAGAGACTAGTTAGAGGCTACAGCAGCCGTCCAGGCAAGATGTGAAGTCAGCTTGTGTCAGCTGATGGGATTAGCGTGGGTGGCCATAATCTAGGTATTGTCTGGAGGCAGTGCCAACAGAGCATCCCGAGAGGTCAGGAGAGAAAAGAGGAGCCAACCATGTGAGCAACGCCTGTACAACGATCTCCTGGCCAGGCAGGCAAGGCGGCAAGCAGAACAGATACAGAGGAGGAATATCACAATTCAGTTTTGGACAGATACAGCTTGAACTGTCTCTTAGACATTAAGTCAAAAAGTCAAGAAGAAGTGGGAGAGAGGACTGCAAATTTCAGGAGAAAGTTGTAGGCCACAAACAGATGTTAAGGCAGATTTAGTCTATGTCTTCATTATTCTGGCTGCCTATAAATACCAATCTGGGTGGCTTAAACAACAGAAATTTGCTTTTCACAGTCACAGAGGTTAAAAGACAAAGATCAGGTGCCAGCATGGTCAAGATCTGGCTAGGGCTCCCTGGCTTTCAGTCACCTCCTCAATATGTCCCCACAAGGTGAAGAGGCACAGAGATATATCTCTGTCATACTCTTCTTATGAGGATACTGTTCCTGTAGCACCTTTCTCGCCCCATTTTAACTTATTTACCCCTCTAAACACAGCTACATTGGGGGATATGAACCTATAAATTTAGGGAAGGGGGCACAGTTCAGTCCAAAGCAGTGTGAAGATGCAATGTACAATCTACAAGATGCATGAAGCAACCAAGGTAGACAGCAAGAGTGCATGAGATGAGAAAAAGAACAACAACAGCAGCACATATACCTAATTACAAAATAGACAGCATACTAAGGAAATAATTACTATGTGTAGGTAACAAAGGATTCACATGCTCAGTGCACACAGGATGCTTTTAAATGACTGAGGTATTCCCAAATAAAGTTGGGCAAAGGATATGAACTAGCAATTCCCACAGGAAATTCAAGAGACCACTAAACATACCACACAATACGTTATCACAGTAATCACCACACAAACACAAACCAAAAGAACCATGAGAGATTATTTCAGTCCATCAGATGGTTTAGAATTAAAATAAGGTGATAGTGACTAGTATTGTAGCATTTGAAAAGAACGGCTATTCCATGCATAGACAGTGAGAAGGTAAGTACAGCTCTACTAGATGGTGGTTGGACCAGTGACACAAATACTTAAAAACAAGCCAATTGCAAGGCAAATTACAGGGTCACAAGTCAGTGTTTATCTAGGGGAAGAGGACAATGGCATGGACAGGCATGGGAGGGGAGTATCTAGGGAGCTAACAACATTCTATTTCTTGGTGGTGGTAGGTAGGGTGTTCACTTTGTAAAAGTTCATTAAAATGCATTCTTTCTCTATGCAATTTATATATTAGCATAATCAAAAAATAGTAGCATCTTCTATTGCACACAGCGATTCTTCTATAGGCAGGGGAAGCAGCAGTTCAGCAGTCATCAAAGTCCACAATGGAGAGGAGTCATCCATACCCAAGCAGGATGTATCTGCATTCTGATGTGGCGGGGATACAAGAATAACCTCAGCTGCCTTTTTGTCCTCACAGTCAGCCCCCAAATGCCACATACTAATAACAGTGAGACCAGCCAGCGGGGATTCTCTCTGGGTTGCTGGAGTTCAACTCAATGTTGGCACAGTTCGGTTCGAAGAATACAAGATGGATGGTGAACCAGATTCCCTATTAGATGAAAAGCCTCGTGATATGCAGTGTTGGTGGTTCCAGAATGTTCTACCCCACAAATAGAGCCACCCAGAGAAGACAGTGGTCTTTTCAAGGAATGGAGTTAAGCTGCAAAGTAAATATTACATAACGTTTAATTCACTAGGACATCTGCTCAAAGTGGTCACACTATGGTTAACCTCCCATATATATAAGACAGAGTGGTTCTTAGAGAGGCCAAGTCATTTTTCTCCAGCATTCACACCTGGCCGCCTTAGTGCTACCCCGGAGCCAGGGCAGTGAGTGCTAGGGCTGGTCTCTTCTGTCAACCCTGGGTATCCGTTCACTGAATCCTTATACAAATGCAGAGTCAGGCTTTCACCTCAGGAACTTAGGAAACCTGAGCTGCATTTGTACAAGAAATGAGCTCAGCCACTAGAAAATCAGTTCTATTGTTTAGGAAAAAAGTTAAAAGGAAAAAAAGAAAAACGGTCACTGAGAAAGTGAAGAGAGATCACCTGTCCAGCGCTTGCTGCTCTCCAGGAGCGATAGGACAAGTCACAGCCCAGAGAAACTTCACTGATCCCTGCCTTCTTCTCTCTCAAGGCGCCTTGCTTTTTCATCCACACCCCTGACCATGAAGGACGGGTGACTCTTGTTCTAGTTTGACACTCCAGGCAGGGGTAAGGATAACATCACTGTTGTGTTTTTAATACTCAGAGTAGCACCTGGGATATAAGAAGTGCTCAATAAACTCTTATGGCATAAACACAGGGGTGTTGTTTTTTTTTTATTCCAGCTCAATTTCTTATCCTTAAAAGAAATGAGAGTTCTACTTTTTTAAACCCTCTAAGAAGAAAATGTGAGCATTCTAATAGCCCTCAAAAATGAATTGGATCTGACTCTTACGCAGGCAGATAGATGGACCCTGGTCAGACAGAGAAGCTTTGCTAATTGAGAAACCCAAGTCAAGTGTCAGTTTGGGCTCCTTATAGTTTGTGTGACCTTGGATAAGTCCCCATATCTCTCCCAGGTGGAACTTTCTCATACTTAACATGGAGAATGGTAATATTGTCTAACAGGCAGGTCTTCATGGAATTTATCCCTAAATTGGTTTACTTTTGAGAATGAAATATTTTTATCTATCTATCATCTATCTATCTATCAAGCGAATACTTTATTATCAATCAGTACTGCTTGGGAACAGGTGTAAGTGGGGCTGTCCTAAGCCAGGGAACAAGATGTATATGCCCTTACCCTCCTCTGAAGTTTGCTGTGGGCTGAGGTGAGGTAAGGAGCTGGGCTCACAGGAGGGGCTCTGAAACTGGCAGTTTTCTTCTCAGCTCTTCTCTGAGGGCTGCACTTTGGGAAGCAAGGCTCCTGAGCTGTGGTTCTCAAACTTGGCTGTGCACTGGAATCCTCAGTACCATGGATGCTGGTGGGGCCAGTGTAAGAGATAGCCTGAGCATAGCATTTTCAAACTCTTTAGGTGACCACAATGAGCAGCCACGCAGGACCCCTGCTCCAGGGCAGGTCATTCTGATTCTTTGTGGCTCCTTAACCATCTGCTCTTTCTCTCTACTTATTGTTGCAAAATATGTGTAACATAAAATTTGCCATTTCAACCATGTCTAAGTGTCCATTTCAGCGCTATTGAATACTTTCACATTGTTGTCTGTCATCACCATCCACCTTCAGAACTTTCTCCTGTTCCCCATCCGAAACTCTGCACCCATTAAACTTGAATTCCTCATTCTCCTCCACCCTGCCCCCGGAAATTATCACTCTACTCTTTGCTCCTATGGATTTTCCTACTCTGGGTAACTTAAATAAGAATAATAGCATATCTATATTTTTGTCTGGCTTATTATTGCCTCAGCATAACATCCTTGAGGTTCATCCACATTATAGTGTGGACTGGAGTTTTCTTCATCTTTAAGGCTGAATAAGAATCCATTGCATAGGCGTGCAGCATTTTATTTATGTATTTATCCATCATGGATACTTAGGTTGTTTCCTCCTTTTGACTGCTGAGAATAATGCTGCTCTGAAGTTTAGCCAATAAATATCTCAGTTATTTTGGATACATACCTCGAGTGGGCTCACTGCCTCAGCATTCTTCTCTTTATAATCACCATCTTCCCCACCACTGAACATATTTTTATTTGACAAGTCATCCACTCCTCATTGGAATCACCCTGAATCTATGTAAAGATTGGGCAAAGAGAATGTGCACAAAGGAAAGGAATAATATTTAAGTGAATGACCTCTTGGCAGAGTGGAATTGATCACAGATTTGCAACGTTCCAGAACCTGAAGTGTCCTGTGCCTATAGTGAGAGCTTTCGCTGACAAAGCACAGGTATGTTCATGCCAAACAGCCAGGGATCATTTTAGACTGATCTTGACAGGAGGTGAAGGTTTCCTGTCTTAGCTCATGGCTGGAATGTCTCCGGACCACTGTTCCCCCCGGAGCCCAGCCCTCCTGATGCTAGGAGGTTGTGATAGATCTGGGAGGAAGTGACTCTGACGTTGACTTCTTCAAGACATAAGCAATATACTGTGAACTTTGCAGGGAGCTCCTGGGACCCTCTCTACCGCTTGACAATGCTTGTCTCTCCAAAACTCAGGAGGGGCTTTCTTCTGTTTTTAGGAGCATCCTGTCATAGGGCAAGGGGCTGGAGGAGTGAAACACATACCACATTCTTGGTGTTTAATGGTGATATTTGCTCCCAAGAGGAAAATAATTCCCTGAACACAGATATTGCATTCGTTACAATACTAGGCAATGGTGATCATCAAATATAAATATTAGTCCATCCTGACAATGGAAGCCATGATTCAACTGATTCCAAACTTTCCATCACAGACCTGGTCAGTTCTGAATGTAAAAGGTGAGCATGAAGAAGTGAACTATATCTAGGGGAGAGTTGCTCCTAAATGAGACTCTCTGCACTAGTGTTTCAGGGACTCCTACCCATGCTTCTTAAAGAGATGTTCCACATCTTAAAGGTTCTATTTTCTTAATACTGTCAGAATGGCAAATAAATTTCCACATGAGTTGTAGAGGGGACATCCATACCATTGCTGTAGCTATATTAGTGACCAAACCAGCACAAACCCTGACCCCCACAACAGCCTGCGAAGTCAGTAGAAGCATGTCTGTTTTACAGATGAGCAAAGGGCTTCAAGGAAGTTCAGTAACACGTCTTAGTCTCCTCCGGCTGCCATGACGTACTATCATGGACTTAGCAGTATAAAAGAACACATTATTTACTTTTAGTTCTCCAGTTCTTAAGTGGGTTTCACTGAGCTAAAATCAAGGTCCACCTGGGCTGTGATCACTCAGGAGGCTCTGGGGTGCTGTTGGTTTCTTTGTCCTTTTCAGCTTCTATATGCTGTCCTCATTCTTTGCTCATTCCCACACCTCCGCTCCATTATTTATTTTTTATCACCATCTTCCTCCACTGCAGTCAAATCACCTCTCCCTTTCTCTTACGAAGATGGATGGTGCCTCCATCTGAACTTAACCTTATCAGCACAGCCCCCTTAACCACATAAAGTGACATTCACAGGTTCCAGGGATTAGAACACAGGCATTTTAGGGAGCGGTTTTGCAGCCTAACACATTAACCGATCTACACAGCCAGTGAGTGAAGAGACAGGATTGGGAGCCAAGTTCTAAATTATCCAGTTATGAAGCACACCCGTTTTTAAAAATTACATAAGAAATGTCTCAACATTTCTAGGTAGATGGATGTACCGTGAGACCATACTTTTCAGGTGAAATAAATCACATTGTTTCTCTTGTGTGAGAAGCTGAAAGGGTAAACAAGGACCAAAATGGATGACAGATGCTGAGAAGTAGAAATAAAATGATCAAATGGGAAGGGCAGCAAGGGAGGGAAGGAAGGGGAAAGAAAAAAAAAAAGAATAGAATGAAAAAGTGGATACAAAGCTTTTGTGAATAAGAAGGGGACAAAGTGTTGAAAGGGGAGGGGACTGCCGAATAAAGAATCAAGATATATTATGTACAAGTACAAATTCTCTATGATGAATGTGACTTATCATTATGTATATCAAAAATGAATTAAAAATATAGCAATCCAAAAAATAAAATTACATAAGAAATCAAAACATCACTGTTTTAAATGTAAAATATTACAGTGAAGTCCAGAACTTTCTTTACTCCCTCCTCTTGCAATCCTGGCACCTTCTCACCTGCAGAGATGTATTTCTCCAACTTCAGAGACTGACCCCCGGACCTTTTCTCATTCTTCTGCATACAAGGAGCTCTACTCATCCTAAATATGAGGCACTGTATGAAAGTATATCATATGGCATTCTGCCATTCACCCCTTTCTACAGCCACTTTTGCATTCCAACAAAATAGGCACTAAATTATGGTCTTATGGAGTTTTTAGAAACTTGGTGTCAGTATTACAATTTTCAAAACAACCATTTCTCACCAGATGCAACTGTGGTCCCAACTACTCAACAGGCTGAGAGAAAAGGATCACTTGAGCCAGGGAGTTCAAGGCCAGACTGGGCAATGTAGCAAAATCTTTTCTCAAAGCCAAAGAAACAAATAAGCAAAACAAAATAAAAACCCAACTGTTTCTGATCTCAAAATGTTCCCCTTTCAACCATAAGAAAACTTACATCCATCTCCTGATATTTTGTCCCGGACTCTTCTGTAGAGGGAGATATACTTCTTACTCCTTAGGTTGGCTTTCTTTTCTTAAACACTGAATCATCCATGGTTAAAACGAAAAAATAAAAAGATTCCCCCTATATTCTCACTATTACAGGATGTGTCCATCAGAGTCCCTATCCATCTGCACCCCTGTGTACGTGGCTCAGGTATTATCCCTAGAAAAAGGGGAGGAAGAGGAAGGAGAAAGGATCAGGAGAAAGATAATAAAATGCACAATGAAGGAGATTGTTGCTGAACTTTTCAGCAGATATTCTTGCCTTTTAACTGCCTGTTCTTAGCCCATGGACCTTGTAACCTTTGTATTTTGCTCAATACTGTATTTATAGATATCCACTCCCCTCGACCATGAGCCTCTACAGGTCAAGGATTATATTCTCCCTATTTGCACAATCCAGAAGAATATCTGGGTTGTGAAGAAGCTAAAGAAAGTTTGTTGAATGACTCCTTTCATTGAAATTTACCTACCTACCTCAACCTCACCCACCAAATAGGCACAGTTATGTATTCTATAACCAATAATAAGGATAACTTCAACTATTTCCCGTTGTTTATTGGTACATTTAAAGCAAACAATACCGTTACATTTATCACTGGGATCTTGTACCTTTACATGATATGTCTTAGTTCTTGTTTTTCCCCATACCCCTGCCCTCCCTCCACCCCTTTCACCCTTCCCTATAGGATAACTTCAACTTTGCTGGAAGTTCACAACTGTTGAAAGAGAGAAGCGTTGTGTTTCATAATTTATTTAGTCCACCAAAGTCAACAAACTTCTTTTGCAAATGTTGGTTAAATTAGAAAAGGAAACCAATGTGTGGTGTGCCTGGCCTGAAGATGTGAGCTCCCAGCCTATGCAGCCTTGAACTAATGAGATGTGGAGTTTAATCCTATTCATCACTGAACACCAAAATCTGGGGAAAATCTGCGGCTGGCATGTCATATACTCCTTTTCCTCTGGTTAGCCTGGAGATGCCTAGAGAGAAAGATAAAGGTTAAGTAAGGATCTCTAGCCTGACCACTGGCCGCCAAGTAGGAAAAACACAGCCATTTTCCATCTTCCACATTTTCCGTCTTCTGTGAGAAAATGACTATTTGTTTAAATTTGCTTTATTTTGATTTTTTGAGGCAGAAAGCCAAATTTTCATTGGAAGAGAGATGTGTTCTGGTGAATAGCTATTACTTTTGCTTTCCATTATGCCCACCTCTTGTGAACAGTGGTTTTTTTTCCCTAAGACTCACTGCCCCCTATTAACCCTGGGGCCGTGTAAGTTATATTCTCACAGGACCCTGCTCTTTGACTACTAGGGGTTAAATCTCAGGCATAATCTGTACCAATTAGAATCTTTCCTCAGAGTTAGAAAGAGGGTGGAGGAAATTGGATGAGGCTTGAGAGGGACCGGGTGCCACGTGGAGCAAAGCCAGGTAAACCAAATTGATTAACATTTGCTCAAATATCTTGTTTTAATCCTTTTGCTTTCAGCCTATGTCACAGCATTGAAAGTGAGAGTCCTGCAAAGCAGCCTATAGTTACATTATAATTTTTTACCTATGCTGCAATCTCTATTTGTCTCTAGTGATTATATTTGACCATTTACATGTAAGATAACTATTGACATGTACTTATTTCTTTATTTATTTCTTTCTTTATTTATTTGGTACCGGGGATCAAACTCTGGACCTTGCACTTGTGAGGCAGGCAGCTCAGGCACCACTGAGCTAAATCCCCAGCCCTTGACTTTTATTTTATATTTTATTATTTTCTTTAATGTATTTGCTCTTGTTCGCATTCCCCTACTTCTTTTTTCTTGCCTTCCTATAAGTTCCTTGGATATACTTTAGGATTCTGTATTGATTTGTTTTCAGTGTTTTTGAGAATATCTTTGTACAATTTTTACAGTTGTTTCTCTAGGGATTGTAATATACATACACGACTTACAACAGTCTACTGGAATTGGCATTCTAATGCTCCAGCTGAAAGTGCACTCCCCTTTTGGTTTTGGGGAATGGCAACGTTTGCTAGTGGCCATATAAACATCTTTATCTCCCTCATTTTAAGGGGTCACTGCCTTGGATATAAGAAGGTATTTTAATATTTGCTCTGGGCATAAAAAGTTAGTATAATGTTGTTTCATTCATCAGATATGATCTATAAAACTCATGTGGAAAATTTTCTAGCATATGCCCCCATTTCCCACTATTTCTTCCTCTTTCCCAGTGTTCTGAGAAGTGTTTTATCTTTTCCTTTTTGTTTGAAGAATTTCCTTCGATCAATCTCTAACTAGCAAAAATTCCTTGAGTTTTCCCTCGTCTCAGAATGTTATTTCTTCTTTATTCCTAAAAGATAGTTTTTTCTCTGGATATAGAATTTTTAGTTGACAATTCTCATTTTCTTCCCCAACCTGGAAAATACAGTCATCCCTCAGCATCTACAAAGGATTGCTTCCAGGACTCCTCACATCCTGGATACCAAAATGCACTCTGAATTCCTTGTACAAACTGACATAGTATTGGAATAATGCTACATAATCTATATGCTTTGGGTCATCTTTGGATGGCCTATAATATCTAATACAGTGGAAATTCTATGTAAGTAGTTGTTACACACTGTATTATTTAGCAAATGATAACAAAAATGACTGTACATGTTCAGTATATATATATATATATATATATATATGTATGTATGTATACATATACAATTTTTATTTCTGAATAGTTCCAAATCTTGATTAACTCAATGTAAGGAAATAGAACCTGCAAATATGAAGGACCAATTGTATTGTGCCACTTCTTTTATCTTCTGTGGTCTCAGATGAAAAATCTGTTACCATTCAAATTAATGGGTCCCTAGAAATAAGGTGCTATTTCTGGTTACTTTCAAGACCTCCTCCCCTTCCTCCTCCTCCTTTACTTTTTTTTTTTTTTTTAACCAGGGATCGAACTTGAGACCTTGAGCTTGCAAAACAGGAGGTAGAACCACTGAGGTAAATCCCTGGCCCTCCTTTACATTTTTTGAAAGTCTAATTATGACACATCTTAGTGTGCATTTACTTGAGTTTCTCCTGTTTGAATTTCAATCAGCTTCTTTGATCTGGAGGTTTGTGTTTTTCACAGATTTAGGAAATTTTCAACCTTGACTTTTGTGAACTTTTAAAATCTCATTCTCTCTCTCTCTCTTTCTCAGATTCAGGTGATATAAATTTTAGATCTTTCATTGTTCTCTGAGTCCCTGGGCCTTTGCCATTTGAGGGATGTCTATAGTTTTGTTGTTGTTGTTGTTTAGATTTGGTGAACTCTACTGTTCTGTTCTCGAGTTTAATGATTCTATCCTTTTCTTTTCCATTCAATCCGGAGCCCATACAGCATGTCTGTTATTCCTGATACTGTATTTTTTCATTCTATAGTTTATATTTGTTTCCTTTTCATAACTTGTATTTCTTTATGTAGATTTTACGTTATTTTGTGTTTCAGGAGTTTGTTAAAGCACTGTCGTGACAATTACTTTAAAAATCCTCACTGAACAATTCCAGCTGGATCTGTCCTACCAGCTCTTCCCACCACCTCAGTATTTCTCAGTGGAAAATAAATATTCCAGGCCTGACAGGGACAGAGGGTGTGTCTCTTGGCCACTTTTATCTAGCATCATTCCCATGTAATCAGAGGAGGAATGGGCCCAGATGGGTGTCTCTGTTGATGGCTTTGAGACTAAGGAATGCCAGGTCTTGGTGGCTCTTCCCTATTGAGAAGGTGTGTGAGAGTCAGAAGAAAACTTGTTACTGTGATTTTCTTTCAGTTTTGGGGATCCAGACTAGCTTGTCTTCTTTAACCACCTTTCAGAGAGTTCTCCAGAGGTATGCAATAGGGTGTGAGTGTGTGTGTGTGTGTGTGTACAGATGGTTTCTGATTGCTTACGTCACCTTCTTGGTGCTGAGACACGATACCTAATACTTTCAAATTAAAGGAGGAGAAGTTTGTTTTGGCTGAATTTGTAGAGGTTTCATTCCATGGTTGGCTGGCTCCAGGGCAGAAGGGCATAGCAGATGGGTATGGCAGAGAGCTGCTCACGGTACCACATACAGGAAGCAGAGTCATAGCAGGAGCTGGGAAGGAAGCTCCAACCTTCTAGGTCACACCCACGTGACACACCTTAGCTGACCAGGCCCGACCTGTAAACAGCAAATCAACTACAATGCCCTTATAGTTCAATCACCTTCCAAAGGTCCTGCCTTTGATCACACGAGGCTGTAGGGGAATATCTAGATATAAGCCATCATTCTGACTTATGATGGTTTGACTAAAGATTCTTTTTAAACTTGACAATAGTGTGAAAGCATAATTATGCAACCATTTTTTTTAAACTTTCAGTACAGCATTTATTATGATTTAGGTCTTAAATGTGCCCCAGCATTCATGTGTTGAAAGCTTGCTCTGAAAGGCAGCAGTGTTTAGATTTGGAAGGTCATGAGATCATGAAGGCACTGACCTCATGAAAGGATTAATCCATTGATGGATGCGTAGTGTAATGGGTTTTGGGGAAGAAGCTTTGTTACCAAAGCAAGCCTTTTCTCTTGCCTTCCTGGCTGCTGTGAGGTGAGCTGCTTTGCTCCAACATGTGCTCCCTTCCATGATGTGCTGCCTCACTATGTGTCAAGTGATCATGGGCTGAAACTTTCTTTTTAAGTTGTTTATGCCAGACATTTTGTCACCATAGCAGAAAGCTAATACAGTATTTGGTAAAGTCTATGAGATACTCGACACTTTATTAGGAGATAGGCTTTGTTTTGTACTCTAATATAAATATGTTCTGAGCACATTTAAGCTAAGCTACGGTGTTGAGTAGGCAAAATGTATTCAATATATTTTCAACTGATCATGTATTCTATTTCTAATGAGTTTATTAGGTTCAGCTATCCCAGCAGCTAGTTCTCTTCTGACAAGTGTTCTCTTCCCTGCCCTGGAGTGAGGATGGATCTGAAAATAAGCTTTTAGTCATCCTGAGGAAGGATTCCCAGCAAACAGACAGGACCAAGGGCTTCCTAAAAAGAGAGCAGGAATTATGTCTGGTGGTGGGAGATCAGCCTGAAAGATAGACGATTGGGGTCCTGTCTGATGATTATAGTGGGGACAGGGCCGGCAGACAAGGACCATGTGCCAAGATGTCACCATATAATATATAT
>NW_022900921.1:25865113-25878458 GCF_012274545.1 Fukomys damarensis | reverse complement strand
ATATATATAGCAGCAATGATATAATGAACACTATGGCAAATTCCTGGCATGCTAACTTATGTATAAAAAGCCTGTCCAGACGATTACTGTTGCGAGTTTATTGACAGATCCATAATATCCTCATTGCCCCAATCCACAGCTTTTATTTCTATGAGGTCTCTTTGAATGCACATAAGAATTTTAAAATATTTTCAACTTTGAACCAAGGCCTATTGGATTTCCCATGACTCTAAAGTCAATATCAATTCCTCTTCCCAGGAGAAATGGTACATGAGAACATATTCCCAGACCAGTTGAATCTATATAACCAGACTTGCTTTTCGATGAGGTGAAAAACCAGTCAGAATTGGAGCCCTTCAGACTGTATTTGACAATTGAACCTTTACATTTCAGCTTTAAACACCACGGGGAAAAACAGAGGGAAAAAAACAGATGTCTTTCAGAAAAGAAAAAAGAAAGAGAGAAAGAAAAAAACACACCAGTCTAACCTCAACTTTATTTGCATTTTATATGTTTTATATATTTCATTTTATAAAAACAGTCAAGTCCCAACCGCAAGATTTCACAGATAAGAGGAAAAAGGCGGACTGAGCTTAATTCAATATTTTAGAGAAATGTTCTTTCAGGCAGTCAGCAAGCACTATCCCAGCCAGACCAAGTCTGCTGACGATTCTGAAAAATGTGACTGTGATTCACACTGGGACACCACATCTCATAACACACGGTGTGTGCAAGAGGCTGTAATTATGAAATGTTTGCATTAAGCAACGTGGGTGCCTAAATACAGATGTTCCTTGTTGACGCTAATTGGACCTGACGTGGCTTTGGCCTGTCTGGTAATGGTTGCCGGAACATGCAGCCCACTCCGACGTGCCTTCTCCTAAGGTCTCTGTTTCCTATCGCCTTTATTAGAGAAGGTGAGGGGGGCAGGCCAGGAGTGTATGTTACCATCAGGCCCTCATCTGTCCCTCCTTAGCTTAGTGAAAAATGCCTTTCAGCCTGCTTGGAGTAGCACCTTTTCGGGGGCTGATCATGCACTTCCAGCTCTTTCTCATTTCATTTAAAAAGGAAGGGTCTCCCCCCGGGGATACCCTCCCTTTTAAAAAACAAGAGTAAAGGTGCCATTTGGTTTCATGCTAGTTCTTAATGTGTCCAAGATGTGCTGTCTTCTTAAGAACATCCACAAAGGAAGCCCTTCTTTTTATTTCTCTGAAGCTCTGGTTCTTTACTCATTGGCCTCCACCCTAATGCACATACTGGGAGCCTTCACAAGCAAAGGGCCATGGCAATAGAAGAGTCTGCAGTCCACACACACTTCTTGCTCATCTACTGTGCCTAACTTAGCTATGAATAAGAAACTGAGGCAAACACATCAAACACATGCCAACTTTCAGTTGCCTAGTGTGTAGGAGCTGCTTCCCTGTTGTTTAGGAAGAAAAAAGCATTGGGTGAAAGTCTCCTCTTCCCTAGGCAGTGTTCAAAGCATTTTTCAGATGGAGGTTGTGAGGGTGGGGGTTAAAAGGCTGGGCTCTGGAATCAGGCTGACTGGAGTCATCCGGTTTAACCATGGGACACATAACCTGGGCAACATGACCCTGTTTCCTCACAATAAGAACCCTAGTAGGATTTACCTCAAAAGGATGGGGAGGTGAATATAAATGAGTTGACGCATATAAAGCCTTCCCTGAAGTGCTTGCCATGTACAAAATGTGTGTGTGAAAAAGCTATCATCATTAAAACTTCATTCTAAAAAGGTATGGGTGTAGCCATCTGCTTTTATGTATCTGTGTCTGTGCTTGATGTGTCCATCTTTCTATGCATTCATCTATCTCTTATGCCTTGTTTCTTCTGGTAAAAGAAGAAATCACTTATTTATTTAAAATTAATGGACCGGGCCAGGGATTTAGATCAGTGGTGCTGCACTGCCCTTCCATGCTCAGGGTCCTGAGTTCGACCTCTGGTACTGAAAAAAATGAAATAAAAATAAATTAATGGAACATTACGTTAAATGAAATAAAGTAATTAAAACATACAGAAAAACCATCACTAAGGAGATTTAAGAACAACCTCCTTCTCTCCTGTCACCTAGATTCACATGGCCAGAAACTGAGCTGAGTTCACTCCTTCACTTTTTTCTATAAACTTTTCAATGCCTTCTTGTTACCCTCATATATAACTTGCACAGCAAATAAACAGTGATGAGAAAGAAGACACAGCCTACAGAATGGGAGAACATCTGTGCCAGTTACTCTTCTGGCAGATGATTAACATCATGTCTCCAAAATTACTTTTATAAAACAAATGAGACTTTAATAGCATAAAAGGGAAATCCAAAGGTAAAGTGAAAGCAGTACTCATACAAAGTAGGTCACAAGGAGAGGTGTGGTCAGGCCATGCTTGGTTTGCTGATTTATTTCTGTGACTAGTAATAATCTATTTGTGTGTGTGTGTATGTGTGTGTGTGCGTGCGCACTTGTGTGTGTGTTGGGGGGGTCTAGGCTAATCTCAAACTTTTGGGCTCAAGTGATCATCCTGTCTCACCCTCCTGCAATTTATCCTTTGACTCTCCTTTCATTCCTTAATCTCTGTCCTGACTCTTCTTTTCCACTCTTCTATTGTTGAGTAACAAACTACCCCGTACTTAATGATATGCAACCCCCAAATCATTTGTTTAGCCAGTCTGCAGCTGAGGTGGACCTCTGTGGGGCTGGATCTGTCCTGCTCCATGTGGTGCTGCTGGGGCAGCATGAAAGGGCCCAGGTTGC
Organism: Fukomys damarensis; assembly: GCF_012274545.1. Taxonomy (NCBI): domain Eukaryota; kingdom Metazoa; phylum Chordata; class Mammalia; order Rodentia; family Bathyergidae; genus Fukomys; species Fukomys damarensis. The sequence goes on along the minus strand of NW_022900921.1, from coordinate 25,875,693 downwards.
TTTGAGGCTGGGGTTGGGGTTATCCAGAGGCTCACACCTGTCTCATACAGTGGTTGACACTGGCCTGTCTTTGTGACTGCTTAACTTCCTTATGTCATAGCCTCTGAGTTCCAACAGTGAGTACAACACAAGACAGAAGTGTGTCACATTTTTATAATAGCCACAAAAGTCACATAATGTCTTATTTACCATGTTCTATTAGTTCAAGGAGTCACAAAGGCCCACCTAAGCTCAAGGGAGAGAGAGTGCATACACTATTACTCAGTGATGCACCATATAAAGAACCTGAGGTTCTTTTGCAAATATGATAAATGCATGGATGGGTGGGAGGGTGGATGGATCTCTAAAATTACATTTATTTTAAATAAATATCTTATTTTAATGTATCTTTTTTTATTCCCAAAGCTTTAGATCTGAAACTGCATATATTTTTAAAGGATCCCAACTCTCTTTCCTTTTTAAAAAGCATTTGTTGGAAAACCATATCCTTAAAATGCTCACAATCTAATAGAAGAGGCACTGGGTAGTAAGCACTTTAATAGAGAGAATCAGAGGAAGTCCCAAATCTAGTTGGGAGTCAGAGTGTCCCCAAGCAGAGGAGCCTCTAAGTTGAGTGTTTAACAATAAGAGAAAAATCTGTGATTAGAAACTCATTATTGGGGCTGGGGATTTAGCTCAGTGCTTCTGGCACCTGCCTCCCAAGTGCTAGGACCCAAGTTCAATCCCTAGTACCAAAAAAAAAAAAGAAAAGAAACTTGTCATTGTGTCAATTTGGCTAGGACACTTTAACAGATATTTGGTCAAATGCTAGTCCATATGTTTCTGTGAGGTATTATTTTAGTGAGAGTAACATTTAAAAATCAGTAGATATTGAATGAAATCTACTTTAATATAATGTGAGTGGGCTATGTCTAATCATAGCCCACTTTTAGAGAAAAAGTACTGAACACCTTGAAGAAGGAAGGAATTCTCCAGAAGGCCTTTCGATGTGAGTTGCAGCATCAGATTTTCCAAGTCTCCAAATTGTGCAAATGCCCTTCACATTTTGTACTTGCCAGCTCACACAATCTCATGAACCAATTTCTTAAAATAAATTTATTTCTCTTTGCCTGTCTCTCTCACTCTCTCTCCCTCTCTCTCTCTCAATCTCTCTCTCCCCATACACATGCATATATGCACACAGAGGAGAAGGAAAAGGAAGAGTCATTCCAGGTGGAAAAACAGTATAAACTAAAAGGCAGGAAAGAAAAATATCACAAAGTACTCAGGAGTGGGTACTACAAAGATTTTTAGTGAGGGTCTGCCTGTTAGACAAATTCAAATATGATAACAATTAAAAGTATCATCAGGCTACTTTGTTGTTATCTTATCACCATAGCTCCTTGTAGGGAGCAGGGACAATAAATCAGAAATATCAATCAGTACTAGTTTCATGTTTCAGAAACTTTCAATCTTTCTATTGTCTTAAGTGCTCCACCTGAGGCCAACAGGCTATTTTAAGGGACTCAGTAACTTTTCTGGATCATTTTTCAAATCTACACAAACTAAATCAGTAAATGCTATTAAGGAACTGTGCAGACAATATTGTGCTAGTCTTAATTTGGGGAGATGAAGAATAATAAAATAAATCTCTTCATTCAAAATTGACCACATCCCAGAAAAGAAAAAAATGGCTAGCGAATTTTAGTACTTTATTGTTAATGGTTACTTATCTAAGGCCAGACCAATTTTTCCTTTTCACTGTGTTTAACTGTCACTGCCAACACTAAACAGTTATTGAATGCCAGACACAGACCATGGATGGAGGGTCTGAGGCACAGAGGGGTGGATGATGGGTTAATGGGTGGTGGGTGGAAGGGACAATAAGAGATTAGAGACAGGAAGTATCTCTAAAGGAATAAAATGTAGCAGCTTTGTTCTTCAGAGGCAAGGCAAATCCACAGAAGGGAGCAAGAATGAACTATCTTTCAGCGCCAGATAACCAGTCAATACACTGTCTCCTATATTGCTTATCGCATGCTTTTAGGTAGTTATTATCACCCTTACTTTGCAAGTATAGGTACCTCTGTTGAAGCAGGTAGCACATCTAGTTAGCACTTCAGAGAGTCGCAATCTATGCACAGTAGTGTCCCACTGTAAGGACAGGTGAGGTTTTGTAGAATTTGTTGAGGTGAAATGATCCCTTTTGAGAGGAATCAAATTAGAGGAATTGGGTGTTAAGGGAGGAGGTACATCATGGAGGTGTCTCCTAAAAGAAAGATATTTGAAATATGCCTTGCAAAAATAATGGGCGTATTTATGAAAAACGGCTAAGGGAAGGGCATTATAGACAGAGGGAGCAGCCTGTGCACAGGCTTTGAGTGTTTAAGTGTGAGGCACATTCAGAAAATAGCAAACATGGGCAGTAAACATGACCGGGGGAGACAGGAAGGAAAAGAAGTTAAGACTGTGTGGTGCAGAGTCATTAATGTCATGGTAGGATCTACCTGAGGGGACTGAGGAAGTAGAGAAAAATTTAAAAAACAGGATGGAGGTATAAATGAGACTGGCTGGGTCTCTGCAAGATAGTGCTAGTGTCAAAGGTAGCATGAAATAAAGTGAAAGGAAACTAGAGGCAAGGAGCTCAAATCACTGAGAGGTATTTAATGAAATCAAATTATCTTATTTCACTTTACTTTTTCCATGTCTATATGTGTACAAGACAGAAAATGATTTTGCAATTCAGTTACATTGAGGGATGTGTGGGAATGGTAAACTCAATATTTTAAACTGACCAAAAAAAAATTGTTCAGCATAAGCTTAGCAAGACTTTTTGATTTGTGGGTGGTTAAACTTAACCTTCATTGATTTGGTATTTTATTGACTTCTTGGCAAAGCATGATTTCATAACTTTGAGAAAAATAGTGCTCACAACTTTCACATGAAATTGGAGAATTTTTTTTAGCTATCAAATAGTTCTTGGTAACTTGAGTTTCAGTATTTTTATGTAAAGGAATCAAAAACATTTAAATCAAATTTCCTTCTGAGGAGATATCAACTTCAAAATGATGGAAAAAAGTGGATTGGCAAAACCATATTAAGGGGCTTGGTGGACTGAAATATTTGGAGAAGAAAATAGGTGTTTTTAAAGGTTCATAGTAAAAGCAAAATGTAGAGCTCACCTAAATCTCAACCCACAGGCCAAGAAATTCAACCCTGTAACCACCACCTTGTCTTGAATTTCAACACCATTTGAATCCCTGATGTAAATCTACTGATTTTGTCCTTTGAAACTGACTTTTCTCACCTATTTTCCACTTTGGTAAGGACTAGCCACAAAACAAACACCCATTTTGTGTGATTCCCTCTGTGGTAGGCAGTCTACCACATGGCCACCGGCGGTCCCACTCTACTGGTGTTCCACCTTTCTGTAGCTCCTAACTTCACTGCACCAAGGTTAGTCTGTGTGACCCATAGCAAATGGCCGAGGTGAGGACGTGTCACTCCAGAAACACAGCCCTAAAAGACTATGGCTTCCATCTTGGGAACTTTCTTTCTATTTCTGACTACTTACCTATGGAGAAGCAAGACCCCAGGCTATAATCATGCCTGTTGAGAACTCCATGTTGCAAAGAACCCAATAACCAGCACAGACAGCCCGATGGACTGAAAGAAACCATGTGAGTGAATGAAACTGTGTGTGTGAATCCCAGGAACTAGGTCTTACAGCTCCTGCTGAGTCTTTGGATGACTGCAGTCTCAGCTTCACTGCAACCTCAGAGACATCCTTAGGCAAAACTACTCAGATAAGGCACTCAGAAAATAAGCTTGTGAATCTTTTTTGCAGGATGCAGAATTTTGAGGCTATTTGTTATGCAGCAATGTGTAGCTAATATAACTGCTGTTACAGAGATTTTTACTTCCATTATTAGCACAGTCTGATTTTCATTACAGCAACTTTCAGATTTAGTCTTTTAATTTTTCCCAGTTTAATTGAATATAAGGTTGCCTACCAGTAAGTCAGTTTTTAAATTAACAATAATATAACACAGACGTATTATCCAGATCTTGGATATTAATCTCTAAGATATGTTCTAATTGCTCTGACAGCTCTTGGTAAAAGATAGTGACCCAAGATACTTTTCCAGAAGTCCCTGACTCACTGTAAGCTGCCTTGAGAGTCAGCTCCAGGGCTGACAGGCGAGAACAAGAGAAAACAGAGAAGGTTGTTTCAAGTAAAGAAAGTGAAGCTCTAATTATCTCGAAATAAGTCGTCAAACAGAACGATAGTGATTATCCTCAAATAAGAGGCCTCCTCTCCAGGCCTCTAATTTGTGAGGCCCATAACATAATCTGGTTTCTTAGGGTACTTGAAAAGATGCTTTGTTCACCTGAGGGTGACATAACCCCAAGGGAAGGGCACAAAGGAATGAGCTAAAGCCATTATGAATCAAAGGACCAAAGCAGAGAAGGAAAACTAGATGGAGACTCTGGAATTAACCACAGGCGTCATTTTCCGTGGAGCCCTGAAGTCCAAAAAGCCAGTTGTCAGCCAGCTGGGGCAGGCAGCCTCAGGCCTCCTGTTCCCTGGGACCCATTGAGTGGCTGCCTCACTTGCTCATCCACTGTACCGGTGACACACCTGACTAGTACTGGTGGCCATAGGGCAGCTGACACTTCTGGGAATAGACAAACAGAATGACTGGGAAAAAGTAATTTTAACCATCCATGCAGGCATTTCTTGAGACTATAAAGAGTCCAGAATGTAGACTTAGCACTGGGCACTTGTAATTCTGCTACTGCTGGTCTGTGATCTTAGAAAAGTAAATGATCTCTGTAACTCAGTTCCTTCAATTTTAAGACAAAGAGAACAAAGGAAGCAGCCTTGAGATGGTGTCCTGAAGATGTGATGGTTGCTACACATAAGCCTGTGATGAGAAGAGGCTGGTGGGTACCAGGCTGAGTTATCCTATAGCCAGTCCTGTTCAGATCCCTGCTCAACACTCCCCTGACTCTTATGTGGTCCTTGTGGAAAGGAAATGGAGGGAAAAGAGCTCCCAGCTCTGCTGTAGAAGTATGTTTATGGGATTTGGGAACACTTTGCACCTGTTCACTGAAGAGGTTCACCAACTGGAGGCCAAGCAATATCCAAAGTTTGAATGGTTTAATCCAAGGATACAACACCCTGCTGGGCAAAGGCAAAGGATTTGGATGAAGAATGAAGACGGGAAGATACCCTGCTAATCCCAATTCTGTCACCTTAGGAAAGGTAATATGCACCTCTGAGCTTCAATTTCTTATTTGTAGAAAGGGGATGATGGTAATTTTCTCTTGATTTGATAAGAATTGAACAAAGTAATGATTGCAAAAAGGCCAACACAGTTTGAAATGGAATGAGTAGTGAATAAGCACAAAATTCTTACCAAAGATTATAAAGAAATATGAACCTATATCCAAATCAAGGTTGATTTAGTAAAAAGTGAAAACATCTAGATTACCTACTTAATAAGAATACAATTGTTTTACTTAATTTTCTTTCACAGTGACCAAACACTTTCCCAAAAGTTGGCTTTCCAAATAGCTTTGACCTGTCCTTCTCTTCCCTGGGCCTTAGTTTCGTTGTATTTGTAGCAAGGTGGCGATCTTTAAAAGAACTATTCTGTTCTGAGTGAGTTTGATCCAGAAGTTTAAATAGTCTATGAGTAGGTGGCGGGGCACATAATCATGGTGTATCTGTTATAACATTCAACACTAGAGTCTCCACTCTTAGCCCTGAACTACTAGACAGAGAGCAATTTGTGTTCTTTTAAAATGTAGATCTTACTACTGATAACTAGATCCTAAATGGAGCCTTCTAGACCTAAATTCTTTATGAAGTGCTCTAGGGGACATGGAAGTGATAAATCTGAGCAGGCATGTGAGGATCTGTTAGAATTTTGCAAAATGCAAATCAGACCATCAGAGTCTAAGCTCCCAAATCAAGTTACAACAGTGTTGACACTCCCTAACCATGGCTTGGACGTGCAAATCCTATGGCAACTACCATCAGACCTGGAAAACTCAGCAACAGAGGGCCTTTCCCAAAGGCAGTTGGTGATGACCTTTCACTCCTGCTTTTTGGCGCACACACACGCACACACACACTGCCATTCATCCTTGCATCCTGAGTGCTTGTGGGTCCTATGGCTCTGACATTCTTAAGTGTTCCAGGAAGCCCAACACTCTGACCTAATAAATGGTTCAATGGACTCATGAAGCATCTGCTGAGGGCTAAGCACTAGTACCAGGGATAGGAAGAGCTGAGGAAGTCAGCCTCACTCCTGACTTTCTCTAGAAAGAGAAGTGTGGTAAAAATGTAGGTGAGGAGCATTGGGCATGAATGTAGAATCTATCTCAGCTCCTAATGAGTGCCCTTCCCATGCTCTTTCTTCCTGCAAACCATTCTCTGTTCAGCACCCAGAGCAAGGACTCTAACTCACTCCCCAGGTGCAAACCATCCAGATACTCTAAATGATTTCAGGATCAAGTACAAATTCCTTAGGTTGACCTGTAAGGCATTTTGTGCCTCACCCCTACCTCTACCCAGGCTCCTCTGGCTCCTCTCTTGATCACTCCCAGTCCCTCTTTCAGCTTTCCAGCCTCTTATGGCATGTCAACTGTCATCCCATCCTACCTTTCATCACACGTGACTATGGTTATTTATTCATCACCTGCTTTCTCCACCAGACAAGCAGCAATTTTTCATTCAGCACCCAGCAAAATGCCAAGTTCATGGTAGCTGCTCAGCAAAACTTGCTCCAGGTATGAAATGATTCTGGGCAGCCTGCTTAACCTTGCTTTGTGTCCCAGACTCTTCATCTATAAAACCAGATCTTTCCTGAGGATCAAACAAGAAGACAGGGTAAGACCACCACCCATACCTGATATGTGGTGGGCACTCAGCACGTCTCTATATCACCTCCCTTTTCCTTTGTCCCCTTCCTTTTCTCCCACTGGAAGACCCAGACTCACATATATGACATGATAAAACCAATGACAGAAAACCAAGCTGGAAGTTGTGTAGTAGTGACACAAGAGGCTTAGGAAATATTTTTTCTGGAGTTGGTGGTCTTATGGGGGTGATACCCATTACTGGTATCACTTGGGTTACTACCCCACAATTTAATTGTTATTATGGAAAAATATGCTTAACATAATTTAAGATTTTAGCCAATTTTAGGAATAAATTGTGCAACCATCACCATTACTCATCTCTAGAATGTTCATCTTCCTCAACTGAAACTCTGTGCCCATTAAACAACAGCTTTCCATTTTCTGTCCCTGGTAATCACCATTCCGCTTTCTGTCTCTAAAGTTTCACTGTTCTAAGTAACTAATGTAACTAAAGCCATGCAACGTTTATCTTTTGTGTCTCACTTATTTCACTTGACATGATGTGTTCAAGGTTCATTCATCTTGCAGCATGCATGAAAATTTCCTTCCTTTTTAAAATCTAAATAATATACCATTGCATGGAGATACTGCATTTAGATTATCCATTCATCCACTGAGGGACACTTGGGTTGCTCATACCATTTAGCTCCCGTAAGTAATGCTGCTATGAACACGGATGTTTAAATATTTCTCTGAACCTCAGCTTTCGATTCTTTGGGGTTTATAATCAGAAGTGAAATTACTCAATCATTGGTGAGTCCCCATTTAATTTATTTTCTACAATGATTACACCATTTCCCAATCCCACCAACAGTGCGTAAGGGTTTTGGTTCTCCACATTTATGCCAACACTTGTTATTTTTTGTTTGGGAGTTTAAAAAAAATAGACATCTTAATGGCCTTTCTCAAACTGCAAAGCATTTGAGTAGTACTCAAAACTGTTCGCTGCATTTAGCCAGCAAGTTTTCACTTCGTGTGCAGCACTGCTGTACTTTGGAAGTAAACCAAATTCCTTCTGCTGACATTTCAGATGAGAGAGAGAGAATAAGAAAATCTGAACACACAACTAACATCATGCAGATGGGTATTGTGTGAAATAATAAAGCCCACAGGAAGGAGTTAGAGCAATCCTGGGGAAGGAGGGAATTAGGTAGCTTTCAGATTAATTTGTAACAAAGGCCTGCTTCTAAGAAAAATTAAATTTTTAACTTATTTGAAAATCGAGGGACAGCAGCTCAGAGATTTTCTGTGATTTGGCAAGGTGTGACAGCTTAGACAAGAATTCAGCTTTAGATGTGCGTGTGGGAAAAGTCAGTGTACTGCACACTCATGATCTGTGCACTTATCTAGATGTGTGCTATTCTTCAATGCAAGTCTTAAAAATCACAGTGGGCTCAACTACAAATGTGTCATTTTTTCAAAAATACCACGGTGTCCATGTTCTGTAAACGTGGGAACGCTGGTTCAGGTAGAAAGAAAACCAAATCAAAGTGATTAGGAACTCTGTATGCCTCGGTGGGTAGCTTCCAGGTGGGTGTCATGCTCCAGCAGCAAGGAGCTTGCCCGTGCCCCTGCACTTTCTGCTGGGCAGGTCCAGCGTCCAGCTCCTTGCCGTTGTACTCTACTGTGTAGCTGCAAAGCCCAGCAGCAAAGGGAGGAATTTTCTTACAGGCGACTCCAGAGACTGCAAATGGCAAAGAGGCCTTTTTTCTCTCGCTGAGCCCACTTGCAGCCAGCATTCCTGCACCAATCTCGCCACACAGACCCGGGGGAGACAGGGTTTCCTGAAGAGATGAATCACCGCGAGTGCTGTGAGGTTACAAACAGGGTCAGGGCAGTCACTCAGAAGTCGCAATAAAGTTTGGAATCTGAAATAAAGGCCTCCTCATGCTCAGGAAATCGAATGGCTGCCCGCAAAGGTGTCTATAGACAAACTCTCTGCGGGTCACCAGCCTGTACATGCAGTGACCAAATGACACACTCTCTGAGCAGCGCTGTTAACTGCTGCACATAATTTATCTGAGGGTCCCCAAGGTTCACATCAACCTGAAAGATTTAAGCAGCAACAGAGGCAGACATCCAGATAAGATCTTGCGGTTAAGGCTAGCCCAGGGGTGGGGACAAAATATGCAGGAGAGTTTCTTTATCGTAGAATCAAGTGTCAGATTCCATACTTCTTCATTTTTTCCCTCATTTATTTAAAAAGGCTCATTGGTAGGGCAGTGGAAGATACTGAATACACAATGTGAGGATGTGACCCTGCCTCAGATGAGAAGATTGACCTGCTCACTGATCTCTGTAACACTGGGAGAGTTACTATGGTGAAGGGAAGCATTCAGCCCTGAAGACTGAAGCAGGGCTTGGGTCTAAAGGCTATAATGAAGACGTCCCAAGAGAGGTGAGATACTGAGTAAGTTTGGAGAAAATACATGCAAAGGCACTGTGACACAAGATCTGGCACATTTAGTAAGAATGGTAGAAAAAAAGTGAAGAGTACATGAGTCCAGAAATAGAAAACAGTAATGCTAAACTATATGCCATGAGACATAGAAGCATTCTGAGTTTGAAAGTGACATGTGGAACTTTGTGTTTTAAAATGACCAGTGTGAAAAGTTGGTAGACAGAGAGATAGACCTGAGGTCCAAAGACTAGCAGGAAAGCTGGTCCAAAAGAAGGGCAGGGCTTTGAATGATGGCACCAGAGATGAAGCAAAGAAATGATGGATTAACACAGCATTATTGGTCCTTCCTTAATAACTACAGGCATGCAAGGGAGAAGGGAAAGAGGAGTAAAGACATCTGCAGAGTGGTCAGGCCACCACTGGAACCAGAAGGAGAAATAGTTTGGAGAATGGAGGATGGACCCACATGTGGACATCTGAATAAAAGTGAGGCCCTACTATGGCTTACATACGGCACACCTCCTATGAACTTCACACTGGTGTTTTCTCCTCACTGGGAGGTATTAAAAGGGTAGAAACTTAGTTCTAGCATTGGGGCTTTTGGAGCAGATTAAGATTAGATGAAGTCAGTAGGGTGGGGACTTCTGATGACTTCACAGGAGTGAATCCTGACGGCTTTATAAGAAAAGAGAGACCAGTAGACACATGGGTACTCCCTGTCTCAGTATGTAATCTCTTCCTGGCATATATGATCTTGCTTGCTGTCATCCATGTAAGGTCTAAAGCTGAACTGATGCCAATGACATGCCCTTCAACTTCCAAATTGTGACTTAAATGAACCATTGTCCCTTATAAAGTTATTCAGCCTTGGGTATTTCATTATAGTATGGTAAATGGGCTTGTTATTAACAGTAGGATGATATTATGTGTCACCGAGCTGGCATTCAAGGGCCAGTGACACTTGTGGTCATAATCTATGACACATGTGGTAAGCCTACCACATACATGTGCTTGAGATGACCAGATGGCTATTAATTTGCAGTGAATGAATGAGTAATCACAAAACAAGAACAATTAAGATGAGATCTTATTTGTGTGTGTTTCTTCTTTGCTCATCTAGAACACATTCATGGTCTAGACAGAAGGAAATGATCCTAGCTAAACACACTTCTGAGTTTTATCTACATGGAGAAGGCATGGGGGATTGGAATTGCCTATTTACACATCTGGCTCTGCTACAGCATTTTTTTTTTTTTTTTTTTTTTTT
>NW_022900921.1:25809400-25864732 GCF_012274545.1 Fukomys damarensis | reverse complement strand
TTTTTTTGCCGAAAGATGTGTTCCTGTTCACCACCATATACTGAGCACAAGCCACAATATCCACTCCTGACGGCCACACCTTAAACACCTGGTGGATGAATGAGTGGATGAGGGTGGGGATGTCTATTAGAAAGGTGTGGTGGATGTGTGGTCCCACTCCACACCTCAAGAAAAAATTATAGAGAGATTTAGGTGTATGGGAGTGGTCAGCGTGCCGTAGTTGGCACCAAAAGATGCATGTTAAATCTCATCTGCTCTGGATTCTTCCTACAGAATCCAGGTCTTGAGGACTGGTGTTTCCCATGGCATCAGCCTTCTCTCGGCATCCTTTCCTCTCTCTGTAAGTGCATGCCCCTTCCTCCCAGTGTTCCATGACCCAAAGGCAAAATCCAATCCAAATACTTTTGGCATTTTTATATCACTTACTTGTCCTCACAGAGGCAACATCAGGTAGTAAAAAGGGTATTTATCCTAGAATTGAGCAGATTTGGCCTGAAATCCGGCTCCACCCCGACCAGCTAAGCTGTTGGGTAAATGTACAATAGGCCTCCCTTATCCACAGGGGATACTTTATAAGAGCACCAGTGGGTGCCTGAAGGAGTAGCAAACCCCTATGTACATTGTGTTTGTTCCCATATCCCCTGCAGCATTGCTACAGAGGACCAGAGGTGATCTGTCCTTCCACATTCTATGCCCTGGTACCTCCCGTGCATCACTGAGATATCGCCATGGTGGATGTGATAACTGAGATGACTACTGAGTGACAGACAGATAAGTAATGTGCACAGCATGGAATGCTGGGAAAAGAGATGACTCACATCCTAGGTGGAAAGGAACAAAATGATACAAGCACCATACTGCTTGGAACAGCATACAATTTAAAACTTATGAGTTGTTTATATTTCTATAATTTTTCCATTCTATCTTTTCAGACTGCGGGTAACTGAAACTGTGAAAAAGGACAATGTGAATGGGGAAATCTGACCATACTCGATCTTCTGAGTGTTCGGTACTGTCGCTACATGATGGGGATGTGAGTGATCACCTACAGGCTGGGCTGAGAGGCATGCAAGGTCTGGATACGGCCTAGTGCGACTCTCAGATGCTGGGGATCCAGTTCTGCACCACCTTCCTCAGTGGGGAGGTCAGATGCTCCAAGCTGCTTTGGTTACTGCAAGTTTTTGTTGAGCTAAAACATAAATGTGTAGCCCAGTGCCTGCCTTGTGGCCAACATCACTACTATATCAGCTGTTATCATTGTTTGGTGAAATTATATATCAAATCTGATGTCCTTAGTAAGTGCCCAATAGACAGCAGAATTTCCCCTTATTGTTTACATGTGTTGAACGTTATCTTCCTACACAATATTCTGTTCACACCTTATTTCCCAGCACAACTAATTATTCAAGAATTTGTCAGTGCACGAGGAAGTGATGGAGAATGTCAAAGTAAAATCACTGAGGTTTGCGGAAGGTCAATCCAAGCAATTGGGTATGCAGTAAATGGAATTCAAATTCCCATTCTACAACATCTTACCTCTAAGATTCTTACCCTCTTTTTAGACTTTTGCCTTTCCGAGCCTCAGTTTCCTTATGTGTTAAATGGGGGAAGTCACATTTCATAAAATAGCCATGAAAGTTATGAATAAAAGGATGGTTCAGATGTCCACAAACAGGCTGAGGAATGAGTCTTGGAGCGTGGGATGGTCGATGTCGGCCTGACTGCACTGAGGAGCGCCATGATGGCTTGGGAAGCACTGTCTCTGGGTGCATCTGTGTGGGACTTTTCTCAGGAAACTGGCCTGTGGGCTGCAGACTGGGTGGGGAAGACAAGATAGTGTGAGTGGGCCTGGGTGCAAAATGAAAAAGCAGAAGTAAAGACTAACACTCTCTCCCCTTTTCTCGTTCCCTCTTCCCCCTCTCTCCCTCCCTCCCATCCTCTCAAGAAGGATCCCTTTATCCTACTGTCCTTGGACACCAAACTCAAGGTTCTTCAGCCTTTGGACTCTGGGACTTGCACCAGCAGTCCTCAGGACTTGGGCCTCAGACTGAGGATTGCACCATTGTCTTCCCTATTTCTGAGACTTCCAGACTTGAACAGAGCTATTCTACTGACTTCTCTGTTTGCAGGTCTACTATGGGGTCTTTCGGCTTCTATGATCATGTGAGTATTTACACTAATAAATCCTCCCTCCTACAGCCTATTGGTTCTGTCTCTCTACAAAACCTTGACTAGTACTGAGGATCAATCCCTCAGGAAAGAAAGAGGGGCCAGTAGGCTGGGCAGATGAAGAGGAAGAGATATTGTGCGCCAAGTCTGATGAAGTCTTGGTCATCAGGCCCGGGGTCTTTGGGTGGGGACTGCTCATCAGGGAGTGTCCTGTTAGTTCTTTATACCTCTGCCTCACTCAGTCATTATATGTAAGTATGTGCTGCCTCAAGGAGGGCGTAGCTTTCAGGGACAAGGCTTTCAGACCTTCATGAAGCTGACAGAGGGGAGCACCTGCTGACCATGGTCCCCAGCAGGCAGTACATCCTGCCTTGAAGGGGATCTAGGTGGTGCCACTCCTCGCCATCCATTCAGGTCTGTGAATCTTAATTTGCATCTTATTGTGTGGCTGGAATATAAGTACCTGCTGCCACCATATCATCCTCTCAATGATCTTTGAGCCATGAAACTCTTGTTTTCTTTTGCCTTTTGAGTTACAGCAGGACTATTACCATTGCTGCTCCCTTGTGGAGATGTGATTTCACAGCCTGACTAGAATGTCAGGGAGGCTGTGATCTTCCTCCTCCTCATGTCTTTTGGTCTCTGATCATTTCAGTGGTAAATCGCTAACAACTTGGAATAAACCATGGCAAATGGAGAAGTGGAGTTTCCTTTCACGCCACCATGATTGCTATACTGCCACCATACCACAAATCCAAAAACATCCAACCTCAAAAGGACCAGTGCTCCCAAGTCAAAAGCATTCTATGCTGAATTCATGCCACAAAAAAGCCCACTATACTCATGATCCCCCAAACAGACCCTCCTTGGGTTGTCAAAAACACCAACATTCTCTTTCTTTTTTCAAATGGTTTGGAGTTAAAAAAAAGAAAAGTTACTAAATTGTTCATGGTACTATTTGGTTCAGGCCCAATTTAAGGAAAATTCAGCCCATGTGTTCATGATTTGTTCACCATTAGATCCTTAAGTATTCAGGATGTTCATGATGCATTTCCTATCTCCAATGCTTTACCCAAAGTATGTGCTTTCTGAAACTATGTAGAACAGCAGTTCTTAAATTTTGGAAGGAGTGGTAGAGCTCAGAGAGGGACATTTTTTTAGAAAAGCTTATGTACATGCAGATGTTGGGTTTAAATCCAGAATGCTCACAGGCCTTCCTGAAGCTGGGTGAAAATCTCATACTCCATGAGCCAGAGTTTGGGGAATAATTCTTTTCTTAGAAAACTGTGGGGAAGTTAATAGAAAAACCTAGGCTCGAACACCCCACTGCTGAAGAGTTGTGATATACCAATCATAAAACACTAGTCCGTTCACCTGGTCCTCCAGGGTCTCTGAGACTCAGTTTCTCTCTTCTAGAGGGTGGTTAATCATAATCCAGAGTGATTACAAGAATTAAAAGCAGTAAGAACTGCAGAGGGACCTGTGATGATCAGCCACAATTGTGAGCTTCCAGCTCATCTTTGCTCTGTGACTTTTCCCAATTCACATCATATTTTCACATCTTGACAGCATCTCCTGTCACCTGTAATGGATTTGATCTGCTTCCAAAATTTCTGGATGCACTTTGGAAACATTTCTCTGGGTCACAACTGGAAATGTTTGATCTCATTGATCATGTATTTTTTAAATAGTAGAATTTTAAAATAATATAATGAGATTTTCATCTTACATCTATTCATTGTAAACAAAGTTAATACAAAATCTTTCTAGAAGAAAATGAAACAGTTCATATTTTGCTATATGTATGAATGTAATTAACCTTCATAGCAGCTTGTGTGTGCAAATGATGTTACATGAACTCAAATAGAGTTGTCACTGACTTTGTCACATGAAAACACATATAGATATCTTTTGACTTTATCTTCTAACCTTACCCTTAAAACTCCCCTGAGGTATTTCAGCGAGCAGGAGGATCTCATGTGAGCTCACAAAGTGGTTGGTATATTCTGCTATTCTATACCCACTATTCTGTGCATTATTTAGGAAACAGCCCCAGGACAGCATCTTCTGGGCCACTGCTGTCCCTCTTGATGACACTGACATGCTGTCAACATAAGAGCCAAAGTTTGTCTCTGATGCCCAAATCCATCCTGTGTCCCCAGAACTTCCTCTAGAGCAGCACACTATGCAAAGTAGAAGGAAAGACTGCACCTTTGCTCACACCCAGGGTTTGCCCTCCAGGCTGCTGTGCTGCCTTGGGTGTGAGTCACACAGTCCTCCACTGAGCACAGGCACCTCGCTGCTGCACGAGGCCCTCTTGTTACAGTGCAGGTTTGCACCTACAGATGGCCAGGGGGCACAGGTACCTTGCTGTCATCCCCATGTCCCCTTCACATTTCTTTTCCACATGTCCTGTCTGATAGTCCCTTACCCCTATTGAGATGAAGTCAGGAAATCAAACACTGGAAATGAATGAGTTTGTCTAACATGCAGATACATGCCCAAATCCAGAGCGCTCAGCCTCAGGTGGGACACAGGCTATTTTATAATATCACAATCATATTTTAATGCACTCTGTCATCATGCACATTTCAACCCATGTCAAACATTCATTGAAAAGAGTCTTTTAAATTTGCTTCTTTGTATTATCACATCTAATTCTTATACCATAATTTATTTAATCAATACCATATTGTTGAATATTTAGGTTTTTTTTTCTTCTTCTTTGTGGTTAATCAAATGGCTGCAATAGATGTTTTGGGGTCTCCAGGCCTTCCTGCAGACACTAGAGAGTTGCACTGGTTCCCCAGTTTTCTCTGACTGGCATCACATTGGTTGGTTTGGCATGGTTCGGGTGTTGATAATAGGAAGGCCCACCCTGGCTGTGAGTGGCACCATCCAATAGGCTTGTAGCCTGGGTGGAATAACAGGAAAAGGAAGACTCACTACTTGCCTCCTGTCTACCCTGCCATGGACTGTTTCTCTTCCACCGTACTCCTCTGTCGTGCTGCTGTGCTCTGGATCTGACACTATGGACTGAAACTTCTACAAATTGTGAGCTAAAACAAACCTATCCTTTAACTTGTGCGTGTCAGATATTTTGTTCTAGAAACGAGGAAGTAACAAAGACGGGGCTTATATCTGATTCCTCCTCCATCTGACATAATCCTGGGCTAATTATCCATAAGATTTTGGTTTTATCATCTGTACCCCCTCCATTATATTTTTATGAATGTTTGACTTTAAATGAACTTTGAAGATTATACTATCATTGAAGAATAAAATTTATTGTCTGAATTTTATATTTTATATTCCCTGAATATTTTTAAATTCTCTTGAAGAAGAAACTACAAGCGATTTTTCCTGCTTAGTCTTTTCTTTCTCTAAAATTCATCGGACACAGGGTTGTCACTCTTCCAGACTGCCAACTGGCTGTGACAATCTTCATTCACCTTAGAGGAGCACGTACCTCATGACAGAAAAGTGCTCAGCACACTGTGCATCCTCTCACCTCTTCCTGGAGTAGAGGTGAGAAAACTGAATCCCACAGAGGTTAACTTATTTGTCTTGGGTCCCAGGAATTCAAACCCCAGAAGGTTGTTTCTGTGTGGATTTTTAAACTTGCTCCTCTGCTGTCTTCTGTATGCAAGACATGCAATTATTTTGTTTTATTTTAACAGCTTATTGCTTATACTTATTCCTTAAAATTTATTTTTATTTGTTATTTTAAAATTTATGTTTATGTGACGTAACTCACACAGTAAAAGTGTAGCACACAATTAAGTGATTTTAGAATTCTACTGAGTTGTGAACCCATCCTGACAATCAAGTTTAGAACATTTCATTACCTCTATTAAAAAACAATCTCCATAACTTTTATTTTCTCCTGATTTTCTCATCCCCTGCCCTTGGCAGTCACTAGTCCACAAAGGTAATTTAGTCTCTGTTTATTTTCTATTCCGGATATCTCATATAAATGGAATCATTGGTGCCCGGCTTTTTACTTAGCAAGTTTTCAAGTTTCATCCATAGTACAGTATATATCCATATGTCATTAATTTTTTAGGCTAAATAACAGTCCACTGAATAGATATACCATGTTCATTTATCCATTTGTCTATGGATGAAAATTTAAATTGTTTCCACATTTTGGCTATTATAGATAATGCTGCTATGAATAATCTCATACAACCTTCTGTGTATTTTCAACCCACTTAGCTATCACTAATGTTTGAATATCGTGTATCATCCCTGAAACACATGTTGAAATTTGGCTGCTACTGTGGAGATGTTGGGAAGTGGGTCTTTAAGAAACAATTATATCAATGAGAAGGATTAATGCTTTTCTTATGGATTTTAGTTGACTCTTGCAGAAGCCGTTTAGTTCTCATTCTCATGGGACTAAACTAGTTAGTGTGTCATGAGACCATACCTTAAGTTTTGCCTCTTCCACACACATACTCTCTTGCCCTTCCAGACTTCTTCCACGTTAAGATGCAGCATGAAGTCCTTGGCAAAGAAGCTGCCTAATCTTGTGCTTTAGGTATCAGAACTGTATGCCCAGTACATTTATTTCCTTTATAAATTACCCAGTCCAGGATGTTTTGTTATAGCAGCAGAAAATAGACTTAGTTATATACTAAGAATGGATTTCCAAATCACATGGAAACTTTGTGCTTCACGTGTGTGTGTGTGTGTGTGTGTGTGTGTGCATGTGTGTGCGTGCTTCACTTTTATGGGAACTGTCAGACTGTTTTGCAAGTTGGCTGTGGCTGTATTATTTTTCATGCTCACCAATGGTGATGAAACATCCACTTTTGTATATCATCACCAATACTTTGTCTCTCTCTCTTTCTCTCTCCCTCTCCCTCCCTCCCTTTTTCTCTTTCTTCCCTTCTTATTTTATTTGTTTGTTTGTTTGTTTGTTTTTTGAGACAGGGTCTCACTATGTAGTTGAGACTGACCTGGAACTCACTATGTAGCCCAGGCTGGTCTTGAACTCAGTGATCTCTTACCTCAGCCTCCCAAATGCTGGGATTACAGGTGTGCACAACCAAGCCCAGCTTCTCTCCTTCTTATTTTGAAAGTCTTTCTAAATTGCCCAAGTTGACCTCAAACTTATGATCCTCCTGCCTCTACCTCTCAAGTAGCTGGGATTGCAGGTGTGCTTCTTCATGCCAACTTATTATCTGTCTTTTGATAATAGCAGTACTAGTGGGTAGAAAGCGGTATTTTGTTATACTTTTTTATTAATTGAGTTTATTAGTACATTTTAGGGATCCAGTACAGTTACATTCATTGTTGGGCTCTTGTACCTCTACATGATAAGTCTTGGTATTATATACATTTGATTTAAAGAATACCATCAACTCCAGCCAGGCGTGGTGACATAAATTTTCCAGTAAACTTTCCCATTAGAATACTATTAAGTTTATACCTGATATTTTCAGCACCAGTTTTATATCAGACACTGTGTTAAGTAGTACGGTATGTATTTTTCATTAATTATCTCCAAGTCATCTTGTATGGTAGGAATTATACCTATTCTACAGAAGAGGAACCTAAGGCTCCAAGCACAAAGAAATTTGCCTGAGGTCCAGAATGAATAGATGCTAGAACCAGATTTTGATCCGAGATCTGTCTGTCTCCCCGATGGGATGTGTATTCAAATTAGGAACTTTCAATGGAAGGAGAAGTCCTTAACTGGTTCACAGAGTCCCATATGATCTCATTGCTGTCTCATCTTGTACTTCAGCAGCTTGTACTCTCTGCTCTCAAAGCACTGGACATTGGTTTCCTGGACGTGGCCGACTGCCGCCCGCTACACGGCTTTTGCATGGACTCTCCCCTCTGCTGGGGCTGCACTTCCCAATTTTTTTTTTTAATGTGGTTTGTCCTCTAGCCTCCAAATCTTAATTAGATTGCCTGCCTTTTCTGATTCCTTAGCTAGATTGGCCATTTAATTGCAAATTTTTATCACCTTCCTTGCAATGTATGTGTGATGACTTTATTAACATGTTTTCTCAGTCATCCATAAGCTCTAGGAGGGCAGATGCCACGTTTTTTATGTCCTCTACCTTAAATATGTCCTCCAACTCAAGTCTGTGCTTGGCGCAGAGTCAGCAATGTTATCCAAGAAACATAAATTGACTACACAGACTAGGCTACTAGGCTGTCTATACTGCAGAGTTGGCTGAATGCCCAGGTATGCAGAGGGTAACCAGGAGAAACTTTCCCTCCCACTCCCAGTCTTAAAGCTCAGCTCAACGCATACAAAGACTGTGTCTAGAGAGTAAGTCAAGTACCATTGCTCTTTTAAAATTTGCATAAAAGCTACCCCTTTACCCCTAAGAGAGAGCAAAAGTGCATTTTTCCAGATCCTTGGCTGAGTTTATTAAAAGTCAAGCACATGATGGTTATTAATTCTCTTTGTTCTACTCTCTTCCTCTCCCCATTCCCTCAAACATCTTCAATCTGTAAACTGTTAATGAAGAACAAATACAGTGAGTAACTGCATAATTCCAGCCTCTGCGGTCCCTCTGGCCTGGCACTGAGATCCCGCAAACTAATCATTTGCAGGCTGTTTAAAACCAGAGCCACAGGAAAAGTGATTAGATCAGATGGGGCATTTTGATTAGGGATAGTCCTTGGCCACCCATTGTTTGCGACACAGTTTTATGAATATTCTGTCCTCCTTTGGTATATGAACTCCTCCAAGTCATTTGTTCTCCAAATTTGATTAAGCACAGAGAGCTGAAAGCAGACTAGCTACTGTCTGCACAGCCATTGCTTATGATGTGCATGCCTCTGTGTATATTACCCTGTATGTAATAATCTCACAAATGAGTGAACAATTGAATCAGAGCATTGTTTAAACAAATTCAACTTCTATGACACCAAGATGCATCACCGAGCAGACCAGTAAGCTGGGGTACTGGACAAGACATGCACTTCTTGATACAAACTACTTCAAAGAAAACTATCCAAGTCCTTGTAAAATTGAAGCTTTAACTTTCCCTTTAGCCTGATACTTCTTTCATACATCTGAGCTAGTTCAGTTGTCTATTGACTCTGTGTAAGCCAATTAACTAAATGTCAGCTATTTCCTAATTGCAAGTACTAATTTCTTTTTAGATAAATGTTCTAGTGGAAAACACTAAACAAAATTTATTTGCTGAGGTCAAATTCGCACAGACTGTTAAATTTGGGTAAAGTCACTGACACCAACAGTCTGGTTCCTGCTGAAATCAGCACAATATTCCTCTGTAGAAGTGGCGCTGTTACAATTACATGCAGAATCTACTTAAGGTTTCCCCCCATGACTGCAATGTAATTGCCATTCATCCCTTCTTGTTTTAAAGACCTTTCATTGTTTGAAATCATTCTCTTTCTCATGACCTCATTTCAGAGTGACTTTTAAAAGTTAGAAGGAAACTCTGAAATCATCCTTTCCAAAATACCCCCTTTCTACCTACAGATTTTTTAAATGGAGGCATGGATCCAAAGTAGTCAGCCGCAGTGACTGAGGCCACAGAGACACAAAGCTCCTTACTAGAATGATGTTCACCCACTACTCCGCCTCATCTTTGCCCTGTGATTTGGGCACATTGTCCCTTCTTCTCAAAGCTATTTCCTCATCAGCAAAATCAGCACAAACCCATCTACTCAGTGAGGATGAAAGAAATTAACTAACCAAGTGTCTCTCTAGAGCAAAGACTGGAAAATATGGTGAGTCTAAAGCTTGTGGCTTCGGAAGGAGGGCTCCCCTTGACCAGCTGCAAAGTATTTTCATTATCCATCCAGAACCATGGCAGATTTTCAGCCCCTGAGTTTATTGACAGCTTATAGTGTGTCATGTGGTGTTTGTGCCCCCTTATACCCTTGACCTCAGCTTTTCTCAATGTCCCCACCTGAGCCTCACTCCTGAGCTTACTAATACTGGCCACTAGACTGTGATGTTTTCTCCCCTCATTTCTAGGGCTTGACCCTCTTCTCATGATCCTTGCTCTCTTTTGCCATCTTCCAGCTCGAGGGAAGGAAATATTAGGACCTAGGTGAAGGTGCGGCCAAGGTAGAGGGAAACTGGGTCCATGAACGATTTGGTGGAGGAGATGCAATGGAATGTGGCAGTGAGCTGCCCAGAGCAGGTTGCTAACATTGTTCACTCTGTCGAAATCATGGCAGTGTCTTGAATGACTCATGGACTCATGGACTAACTGACTCACCTTCACATCCTCCTCACTTTGCAGATGAGGCAGCTGAAGCACAGTGTGGAGAAGTGACTTGCTCAAATCTTCACAGCTATGACCGAGCAGGAAATTAGTCCTAGACGGTCTAGCTCCTGATTGTGTTCTTGGAAGCATCTGAAGATCTTGACAATAAGAAACTATAGATACTTTGTCTGTTTCTTTTGGAGTATTCATTCTTCTTCTCTCGTCTGTGGCCCCCTCACTGACTTTTTCCCTACAAGTTCCTTCACATTTACTACATATCTACTCTGTGAGAGGAACTGAGTCACACAATATCTGTTAGAATAAATCAGATATAGACTCTGCCTTGTATTAGTCACTGGCAAGTGGAGACAGGGACATGAGAAGTGATGATTACCAGGTAGCGTGACAAGTACTCTGATGGAATGAACAAAGAGTGATGTAGGGTCAGAGATAAAGGACATGGGGCAAGGAGGTGCTTGAACTAAATCTTGATCGCAACGCAAAACTGGCAAGATGCAGGAGCGGGGAGATCATTCCAGTTAGAGTAAGGGTCTTGAGTAACGAGGTGGAGGTACTAAATGCTTATAGACTTGCCAGTCTTGAGAATAGAGAAGTCAGAAAAGGGAGGATACAGATGGAAAAACAGGAAGGAGCTAGATCAAAAGGCTTGGATGGATATGTTAAGAGGATGGAGGCTAAGAGGCTGTGACATAATCCTAGAAGCAAGAGGTGCTGGGTCAGATTAACATCACAGAGAGATTGCACCTCAAGTGGCCCAGGCCATGCAGAGCTGAGTCAGCGTGGAGCTAGAAGTCGAGAGATAATGCTAACATAGGGGGTAGAGTATCTGCAGGATTCCAGCTCACCTGCGTGTCTGAGCCTCTCGCTCATTCCTATGTACTTATCACGAGCAGGGAAACTGAGTTTATCTACTCTCTTCAAGAGCCTTCTAAAAGCAGACCAACAGGATGTGACAACTTCAGAGGGCAGCTTTCTCATCACACTTCCAACAGCTCTCTAAGAGAGCTCATCCCTTTTCATCAGAATGGGGCCAAGAAGGCTGAGGCTATGCAAGAATAAGTGCTATGAGTGAACAGTTTAAAAAATGGCTTCTTCCGGGCGTGGTGGCGCACGCCTGTAAACCCAGCACTCGGGAGGCTGAGGCAGGAGGATTGCTGTCAGTTTGAGACCATCCTAGGATACATAGTGAGTTCCAGGTCAGTCTCAACTACATAGTGAGACCCTGTCTCAAAAAACAAACAAACAAACAAACAAAAAAATGGCTTCTCAAAGAACAGGGACATGTTTCCCAAAGCTGAGACAGTTGCTGGGATCCAAGCCAACTTGAATAGCTCCTACTGCAGGTTAGGAGCTGATGGGCAAGGTGAAGTGTTTGCAGATTGACCTCTAAATCTGCAGAGGGAGAAGAGTTACTTGGTCACTGTAGGGGGACTCCCCAAGGACAGTGATAGTGGAGTGCTGTGGTTTGGATGTGACATGTCCTCCAAGGCTCGTATGTTGGGAGCTTGGTCCCTAATGCAATGGTGCTCACTGGTCATTAATCTGTTAATGGATTGATCCACTTGCTTTTATAGCTCACTGGGCTTATTAGGAGATGATGCCTGACTGGATGAAGCAAATCTCTGGGATAGGACTCTGAAGTGTATATTTTGTCTCTGATCACTTCTCTCTCTCTCTCTCTCTCTCTCTCTCTCTCTCTCTGCTTTTTAGCTGCAATAAGATGAGCAGCTTTCCTCTGCCACGCCCTTCCACTGTAATGTTTCTGCCTATGCACAGGCCTAATGCAACGTAGTGGACTGACTATGGACTAAAGCCCCTAAAACCATGAGCCAAAATAAACCTTTCATACTTTAAGTTGTTTATGTCAGTTTTTTTTTTTTTCACAGCGACGAAAAGCTTACTAACACAGGGAGGCTGGTTCCTTCCATGAAGCAGCATTCTATAATAAACTGAGAAATGACTGACTTTCTGTCATTCTGAGAGTCCATGAATATCTGATATGGAGATGAAGTCAGAAAACATCAGATTCAGCTGAGGATGAATTCATGATGTTGGGGTCTAGCCTCCCTTAAGCTTCTGGGACAGCCACTCTGCAAGCTTCCTGTCTAATTGTTGAGATGTTTGCCCTGCACAATGACATCTTCCCTGGAGTCCCATTAGTTTGGGTTTAATGAATGTTGAGTAGAGATGGGAATCAAGGGCCCTGGAGCAGGGCCACCCAGCTTGGACTCTTAATGCCCTATCTGTGCTATGAAATTGGGCAAGTCATCTGAGCTCCTTGGATCTTTCTTCCTCTGTGACATGGAGAATATAATATTGGCTTATCATTGTGGAGAATGAAGTGTGACATTATCTATGAAATGACCCAGTTTGATGTCTGGCACATCAATGTTAATTCCTTTTTCACATTTGGGAAATGCAAGTAAATCTTATGGTCCTTAGGTTTCATTATGTCTAAAGATTTTTTTAGTATCATAATCTTTACACTCTCATGGTACTATTCAGAAAACATGTTCATCCCACATGAAATTCATATATAACCTGCCCACCTGCAGCCCTCAGAATCTGGCAAGGCAGATTTTTCTGTGAATCAAGGAACTGAGAATTTCACAGGGTACTTGATTTCTCTGAATCCAAAGTTTGGGCCAGGTTTGCTGTTGACATTATTTCCCATTTTATTTGTGATGGACCCCATAGACTTCTGTGGCAGGGTGATTCCTCCTGAGCTAATGCCAGGCACTGGCTACTGAGTTCACACACATCATATTTGACCCTCTTTACTGGAGCCTCTGTAAGAAGCTCAGCCCACAACCCCATGATGTCAGAAATTAACAATGACTTCCTTTACCACCTTGGACCAAGTCTCAATTCTCAGCAGAGCTCTTCTCTCTCCTCTGTAAACGTCCCTCTATATCCACAGCTTCTACATTTAAGTATTCAACCAAGCATGGATTGAAAGCATTCATTAAAAAAGTGTCTCTATATTGAACATACACAGATATTTTTTCTTATCGTGATTCTCTAAAAATACAATAAATAACTATTTAGTAGCATTTATTTCCCATTAAGTATTATAAGTGATGTAGAAATGATAAAATATACAGGAGGATGCGCATAGGTTATGCATTACTATGCCACTTTATATAAAGAACTTGAGCACTCACAGACCTTGATATCCATGGGAGAGTCCTTGACTCAATCTCTCATGGATATTAAGGGACAACTTCACCAATTCCATCAAGAGATACACTGTATAAATAATCTGGTAGTTAGAAAGGTTTCTCTTCCTCCTTGTCACTTGAGACTCCATTTTCTTCTAAGAATCACATTTGATCATGTGCTTATGTGTGTATGTGTTTGCATGTATGCAAAGTATACACATGGGAGTATATCATATTAAAATATTAATTTACTTTAATATTAATCAATGTATATTAAAATAACAGATCCTTTCTCAACAATTGAGCAAATGAAAAAGAGGCCAGCAGGACTCTGAACAGTGACCTCATGCCCCCTTGACTTGTGTTTTGAAATCTAGAGCACCAGATTGCTACACCCCTTCTCCCAACCAGATTCCAACATTCACTTCTGGATCAGAAAGATGGGAGATTTTCCTATGCAGGAGACAATGCCCAGGAGTGCCACCTGACGACTAGTAATAAAAGATGTGTCCCATTTCTGATTTGTGGAAATGCATGAAAGACATGGTAAGAGTACATAGAAAAAAGAGCCCTTGCTATGAGAAACCAAGGTGGTGCTTTTCAAACTGTAGATAAGAATTGATACAAACCAGATGTTTCAGTGTATAGGCAAGAAGATTGCAAGTTCAATGCCAGTCTGGGCAACTTAACTTATTGAGTCCATGTCTCAAACTTTTCAAAACTGAGAACAGGGTGTCAGGGATGTAACTCATTGTGGAGACCCTGGGTTCAATCCCCAGTGCCTCATTCAATCAATCAATGGAGAAATAGCTCAATGGGAAGGCTGTGTTCAATCCCCAGTATTATAAAACAGAACATGCAAAACCAAAAACCCTGACGGAAATAAGGGAATATGTTTATTTGCTTGTTCATGACTAACTTCAATTTTTAAAATACAATGAAAGAATTAAACAAAGTTATACAGAATGTACTGTATGGAACAAGGATAAATTCTATTCTCCAGACTTTTATTTGATATAAATTGCAACTTGTTTGATTTTTAAAATTTTAATGTAATGCTAGTAGATACTAATAAGGAAAATATAAAAAGCACTGTTCTTATGCCTAGGAAAAAATAAAACAAAATTTCATAAAACAATTAGAGAATGCTTAATACACTGTGTATTATAATCTTAAAAGAATGGTCAAAATGTTACTCAGAGTATAAGTTATTAGACAAAAAACACTCTCTCTTACAAAGAAGAAACAAACAAAAGGACAAAACTTCCTTTTTCAATGAAAAAAGAGAAACTAGTAAAAAAAATGAAACAAATCAGCTTATGTCTTAAAATATTTTTGAAACAATGAAATAATTTGGGAAATTATTTGAACTCCTCCATATTTCTTATTTATTTATCTTCTATTTTGCTAAATATATAAAATAGATAGACATACAGATACGTTAATCTTCCTTTATGGCAAAGTAGTACTCCACTTTGCAAAACTGTCATTTTTTTGTTTTTAGTAATTTTATGGGTACATTTTAGGTATGCAATATAATGACATTTATCATTGAAGATTTGTACCTTTATATAATATATCTTGATTCTTATTTTTCCCCTGCCCTCCCTGCAACCCCTCTACCCCTCCCTATTTACAAAGACTTTGTTTCCATGTTTTTGTTTTCTCATGTTAATTCAGTTTCCCTCCTTCCTTTCCCCCATGCCTCCCACTTTCCCTTCCCCTTTGCACCTTTTCTTCCTATTTCACATTATCTATTATACATTTTAATCCTTATTTACATTTTCACTTCCTCGCACCTGAGAAACTATTTGCTATTTACACATGTGTCCTATTTAATTCACTTAAGAGAATCACCTCAAAGGGCATCTATTTAGCTATAAATGTCTATAATTTCTTATTCTTTATGGCTGAGTAGTACTCCATTTTATAAAAAAACCAAAGCAAAACATTTTCTTTATCCAGTCTCCAGTTGATGGGCAATTGGGCTGTTTCCAAGTGTTAGCTATGACACACTGTGCTGCTACGAACATGGGAGCACATATATCACTCTGGTATGATTCTTTTGGGAAGATACCCAGCAGGTGAATATCTGGGTCACCTGGGACCCCAATACTAGTTCTTTCAGGTATCTCTGTACTGATTTCCACAGTGGTTGCACCAGTGTACACTCCCGCCAACAGTGGAGAAGGGCTCCTTTTTCTTCACAGCCCCACCAACACTTGTCATTGGTTGATTTTATGATAGCAGCCATTTTTTTCTAGGCAGAGGTGGAATCTTAGCATTGTTTTCATTTTCATCTCTCGAATAACCAGT
Organism: Fukomys damarensis; assembly: GCF_012274545.1. Taxonomy (NCBI): domain Eukaryota; kingdom Metazoa; phylum Chordata; class Mammalia; order Rodentia; family Bathyergidae; genus Fukomys; species Fukomys damarensis. Next base: position 25,848,852 of record NW_022900921.1, on the reverse strand, counting down.
GATGTTGAACATTTTTTCATGTGTTTATTTGCTATTTCTACTTCTCTGCCTGAGAAATGTCTGTTCATTTCAGATGCCCATGTTTGGAGTAGGTCTTTAAATTTGGAAGATATGATTTTTTAATGTTCTTTATATATGTAGATAGTAGACCTTTGTCTGAAGAACAGCTGGTGCAGAGTTTTTCCCACATTGTGGTTTGTCTCTTCACATTATTGGTTGTTCCTCTTGCCATGCAGAAGCTTTTTAATAAGAAGACATCCCACTTGATTATTTGTGCTAGTTCATGGATAACTGAGGTTCTGTTCATAAAGTCTTTTCCTACACCAACATCTTTAAGAGTTCTACCTAACCTCTCTTCTAGCCAGCTTAGTGTTTGTTTTAATAATTAGATCATTTTGAATTTAGGTTAGTGCATGGTGAGAGATATAGGTTTAATTTTAGTCTTTGGCAAGTTGAAACCCAGTTTTTCCAGCATGATTTATTAAAGAGGCTGTCTTTCCTCCAGTGAGAGTGTTTAGCTCCTTTGTCAAAGATGAGGTGGCTGAGTGTGTCTGGAGTTGTTTCTGCATCTTCTAACCTGTTCAACTGGTCCTCAGATCTGTTTCTATGCTGTTTTTATCACAGTAGCTTTGTAGTATAGTTCAAGTTGGAGATTGTGATACCCCCTACTAGTTCTTAAAAATAGTAAAGGACCATGAGAAATCAATCCAGCAGCAGCATAACTGTAATTTGAAAGCTCATAACTAAAAGAAGGTAACTTTCTAAAGGGATAAACTTGTATTAATGATATCAGGACAAGGTCCAGTGCTTATTATTTTGGAAAATTACTGGCTTCTTAAACACCTATTTTTTTTTCTTTAGAGGCCATTGACTCAATAACTGAGAACTAAGAGACTGCTTGCTCTAGAAGTCATGGTAAACTCTGGGACCACCTTGTTGAACAAAATAGAGCCCATGAACTGGAGTTCACTGCTGAGAAATATGGACTTGGAAACAGATATTAGTGGGAAAACAATAATTAATGCTCAAAGATTCTGGATCTTCTACATTCTTCCATGGCTGTTGAGAGAAAGAGCCTTGCTTATTGAGTTAGCACCCAGATATTGGCCAAAGGGTTGGAGGGAAAATAGAAAAACAAGGAGCACATGATCTCTACAGAGGAGAGCCGAGAAAGGGACAAAAGCAAATCCACTGTGGTGCAAAACTCCAGGAGGAACTTTTCAAATAGCTGTCTATGGCAACAGCTTATGGAGTAGCCCCGTTCCAAAGACTGCCATGGGAACAGTGGCTGCAACAATGATGTACACAACTCAGAGGCCTGGATGTGGAGGCAGCAATCCGCAAACATGCAAGTTACCATAGATGTCAGAGGTAACCTTAGGGCATGAGCATTAGGAAAAGATAAGATAGAAAGAATTAGGGAGTATCTTTTGGCAGAGAAGAATGTTAGAGAGCCAACTACTGGCTGGGAAATTTTAAAGTATGTACCACTTGTTAAGAATTTATTTTCCTTTCTGCTATGTCCATGAGGGAGCTCAGCAATATCACACTTCCTTCCTTCCTTATGGATAGCACAATTGTGTTTCTTGGGAGTAGAACCTATTCTGGGAGTGGATCATTGTGTTCCTGACATTTACTTAAGTTACACAAGTCATAATGAAGTCACGGTATAGTGTAGTAAGTATTAGAAGGAAAACAGTGGTTGAGAACCCAGATGAAGGACCATTTATTTTATTCATTCTGAGAGGGCTGGGCTGGGCTAGGGAAAGCAGAAGTTTTTTTCTTTAAAAAGAAAAAGCTTTAAAAAAGTGAAGACTGGATTAACTTGGTGGCATAAGTGAATAAAAATTCCGGGCAGAAATAATAGGTTGGTGCAGGCATGGCAGTGTGAGAGCTATGATGGACTCTGACAATGGGGTCACTTGATAAGGTTGGACATCGAGTAAACGAAGGAGAGTGGTAAGTTTGTTTTTAACAGATCTTCAAATAATTTAAGATCATATCAAAAGGAAAATGGAAATCAGTGAATACAATTGGCATGGCCATATTTTTCATTTTGGAATGATCACTCTGACTATAATGATAATGGATTGGAGGAAGAGAAGCTGAAGGCACGATGACAAGTTTGGAGGTTGGTACAAAGCCCTTGAAAGGTGATGGCCAAACCCCTTATGAACGGCAATGAAACATTAATCAGCAAAGCAATTGTGACGTAGATAAAGATTAGATTAGAAGGCCATCAAGGATGGTTTTATATATGGAACTGAGGCAGAGAAAAATCAGGATGCTCCAGGTTTCTCACTCGGATAGTGCCCAGGATATTGGACCATTCAGAGAACACCGGAAGGGGCCAACCTTTGTAGAGAAGACATTAGAATTGATTTTTGGTATGTTTCTTCATCTGGGTTGAGACTGAAAAGAATTTAGCAGGCTAGTTCTTTTGACTTTTCACCAGTTCACTTTATGCTGTCACACTCTCTGTGGATCTATACATTCACTTTTTTCATGAAGCTCCTATACTCTTCACCTTATTTTTTCCTCTTGCCTAGAGGGTTCTCCTCTGCTATTCCCATCAGGCAATCTCCTACTAATCTTGGTTAATCCACATAATTACTATCTTCCCTGACTCTCCAGTACTCACCCTCTTAGTTGAGGATGACACCACTCCTTCCTTGAGCACATCTTTGCTTTCTTTTCTGTAGTTCTTGGTAGTTCAGTGCTTACTGCAGCTGTTGTGCCAGTCCATGGGCTTTCTAGCACATCCATAAGACTGTAAACTCCTGGAAAGCGGAACTCAGGCATTCCCTGGATCCACAAAAGGCCCGAGGGCAAGATAGGTGCAGAACGCTTGCAGAGCAAAGAAATGAATGGATGGATGGCATTACAGTATCAATTGCACTAGGTGGCATATTAGTCAGATTTTCATCACTATTACCAAAATACTTGAAAATATCACCTTAAAGGAGAAAACATTGATTTTGTTTCATGGGTTCAGAGGTTCTGGTCCATTGTCAGTTGTTTCCAAGGTGGAAACATGATGGAAGCATGACAGAAGAAACCTGCTCGCCCTCACGGAAGTCAGGAAGAAGAGAGTAGGGGAAGAGCCCAACAGGAAGGAGCCAGGGACCAGATACAGTCCCCTAGGTCATGCCCTCATGACTCATAGACACACTCAGAAGTGTGCTTTACTAATCCCCTGGGTGTCTCTTAAACCAATCAAGTTGAAAATCAAGATTTAACCATCACAGCTGGGGACCACACTAATTACTTTCTCTTTCAACAAGTACTTCTGACTCTGACTCTTTTCCAAGTAACTATCTATAGTTATAATCTCCCCTTGATAGTCATAAGAAATAATTGGTTTTAGGGCCCCTCAAGGACACTCAATCCTTTCACACAAAATGGTGTAGTACCTGCATTTGTTTATGTCTACATATATCCTACCATATACTTTAAATCATCTGGAGATGATTGTATTCATATGTGTGGGAGGTTTACGGACATTGAAATAGACATTTTCACTAAGAGCTGGGATAGGAAAACAGGATTACTGGAGACAAAGCAGTGTTTACCACCCCCAGAGGTCATGAGCTGGTCTAGAGACCCTTGGGGAGAAGAGAATGAAAGGACCACATTGTCTGCACTGCTCCAGAAGAACACAATTGTGAGTTCAAGAACTGTTTTCAAGCCCACTTAACAGAATGTGCTAGGGTGTGGGGCATCTACACCTCTCCACAGAAACCGGTAGCAAGCCAACACCCCAGGACTTCAACATCTGAGCACTTCCAGAAACATCTTACTCCTCAGCAGGGACATTTTTGTGCTTCTGGTGCACAAGAGCCATGAGGAGACTCTGCCAGGCTGTTTGGAGATAATTTATAGGAATGGGTGGGAACCAAGGAAAGGAAGGAAGATGAGGATGTATGCTACTTTGTGACTGTAGCTCCAGAGTTGACAATGGGACTCTTGGAAAGGGTGAATTCCCATGACACTATAAAGTCAATAGAATAGCTAAGTTGGTAAGTCGTGGGACAATTAGCATTAATTTCACCCATTTCTTTTTGCTTTTTTAAATTTAGCTACTAGAACATTTAAAATTCACATGTGACTGGGATTTGTATTTCTACTAGATGGCACGGCTATAGACTATTATCTGACCATGATGTGAATGAGGTCCATCTGTACACAGCTTCAAGGATGCCCTCCCATATAAATTTTCTATTAAGAGAAGAAAACAAGTTGTGTAGCAAAGTGCACAACCCAATTAAAAACCTACTATATACATGCAGTGAAGAGGAAGATGAAGATGCAGACAGTGTCTGAAAAGGTTCCAAAAGGACCAGAGGGAGAACTCAAATGGAACAACTGAGCAAATTAACTTAATAAAGAAACTCTTGAAAGTCTGATCAGGGGCAGGAAAAGTCAGTGAGCCATCTTAGAGAGAGATATAGGCCTGGGGAAGAGAGATGTGGGAATTTGATGTTTTACTACACATATATTTCTGCATATTTTATTATGATAAGCATGCAAGTAATCTGTAACTTCTTAATAAATGTGATCATAGAACAGATAGCTCCTCATTACTGATGGGCTGACACTGACTCTGGAAATTGTACTGGGCCTCTTCCGCTGTTGGCTCAGTTCACCTGGCTCCCATGCATTGCCTTCTCTAAAATGCAATCCCATGGAGGCAGGTTTGTGCTCCATTCGATAAACACGTTGTCAATAGTTCCCGCCAACTGAAATAATAGTGAAGGAGATGTTTGCTTCTGCCAAGAACAGAGAACTGCTATGATGCTGGCAAGTGTTTCCCGAAGCCAAGGGTAGGTTTCCTATAATTAGAAGCAATTTGCTAGAAAGTTTACCAGGCTCTTCCAAAGCATACAATATGGCAAATGGTTACCGGTTCCTTTATTTTTCCTTTTCTTTTCATGACACATTGCAGATGGAGAGCAGGGAATACTCCCTTTCCTGGGCTGGGGCTGTTATTTTACAGGATCACACCTTTACAGAGTCAGGAGATGGGAAGAAGGAAACCAACTTGTGTATCATTGTGGGAAACGGGAGCAAATTCAGAATCATACTCTAAACATTCTAAAGCTCAAGGTCTTTCTATTTGTCCTCCACTGAGAGACCTCAGGTTTAGCCAAGCAGAATCTAGGGAGTGAAATTTAAACCAAACTCAACTCATGGAATTTCCAGTGTATAAGAAAATAGGAAGCTCAGATTGCATTTATGCACAGATGTTTCTACATTCTTTGAAGTCAGTCTCAAACCCCAGAAAGAGGTACAGGAACTGGTGGACTAGTATCTACTAAGTGCTTCATACTTTCCTACTCCATGCCAGGGGTCCTGCCCATTACGACTGTGACTCCTGCCATCTTAGCCCCACAAACTTTTGTAGGTGCCATCACTAATCTCCATTTATAAAAAGCTGATACCCAGCAAGGCCAAATAATAATAACTGATACCCAGGGTCAGTGGCAAAGATAGGAATCAACTCCAAGTTCATCAGACTCTTAAATCCATGCTCTTTGCACTGCACACATCTGCCCTGCTATTGTGAATCCAGTCAGAGTGTGGTGGCCCTGTGGTGGCTCTGATTCAGATATCACAGCACCATACTGTGACAGCACTACATTGAATCTGTCCAGCCGTGCAGCATATCAGATGAGAGTCATGTTCACTATCAAAGCAGGAGAGAGAGACAGAAATGGAGACAGAGAAGGACAGGGAGAGGGAGAGAGAGAGAATGAACTGGGTCTTTTTAATCATGACTGTGGTTATGACAGGTCCTCCTCATCCACTAGTTTTGAATTCACAGATTCTATCAACCACTGGTTGAAAATATTCTGAAAAAAATTGTGCTGAATATACATAGACCTTTTCTTGATATTCCATGACCAACAAAGTATAGCAAATATTTATGTAGCATTTACATTGTATATCAATCATCTAAAGATGATTTAAAGTTTAAAATACTATGTCCTTTTATATAAGGGACTTGTACATCATTGGATCTGATGCCTGAGGGGGCTCCTAGAACCAACCCCCATAGTTACTGAGGGGCGTCTATATTTAGATCTCTCAACCACCTTCCTTCAGTATCAAGGTGTCTGGAAGCTTTTGTGGACCTGGTGTGTATGTTTATAGGGTGAGCAGAAAGCAAAAGGAAAGTGCCTATTAAGGAGGAAAACCCCACCTGCATCAGGAGAGCCCAACACATGTATTTCTGCAGTGCTGAGAAACTAGAGGTGGCCCTCAGTCCAGCCAAGACAGCAATCACAAGTAACCATCATATAAAGAAATCACAGGCGCTGTAGCAGAACAAAAACTTTGAGAGATAATGCAAGCAGTGTGATCTGATAGTGCAAAATAAATAAATAAAATATATGCAAAATAGCAGCTATATATTTGCACATGCCCCTAAAAATAAAATTTAAAATATTAGAATGAACCAGGGCTAACAGTGGCTACGAGGAGGGGAATTGAGTTGAGGGGATGGGAGAAAAAGAAGAAAATCATCCTTGCTCTTTCTATAGCTTAAAAATAGGTTTATTGCGACACCATTTACATTCTGTAAAATTCTCCCATTTAAAATATGCCATGTAGTGTGTTTAGTGTATTAAAAACTAATTTGGAAACACTACCATAATCTAATTTCAGAACATTTCATAACCCAACAAGAGAACTTATACGATCCACTACCAGTCACCATCCAATCTTCCCCTCTTCTTTACCCCAGACAATCATTTTTAAAAATATATTTTTATTTTAATTGATATATAGTAATTGTGCATATATATGTGACAGTGTTACATTTCAATACATTTATACAACATATAATGCTCAGGCCAGGGTATTGGAATATCTACCTCTTTAGATATTTATGATGTTTTGTGCTGAGAACACTCAAAACATTTTTTACTAGTGACTTTGAATTATTCAATTAGTTATTGTGAAATATTGTTGCCCTACTGTGCCAAAAGAGTACATTAGAATATATTTTTATTGTGTTTTTTCTAAGCATGCATTCTTATGTGATGAAATGAATAAACATGTTTTGTTTTTTTAAAAGAAGACAGGAGTAACATGAGACACATGCTTCTGGGGACAGTAGGTGAATTAAGCAGAAATTTAGCCACACACCCTAGGGCTGATGGTCCCAAGGCCAGGCTAGGTGCAGAGCCAGACACTAGGTGTGGGTGTCTGTTCAACGCTCAACAAAAAGGCAGAAGTAACCTTGTTGTAAATGGGGCCTTCAAAGCTGTAATCAAGTTAAGATGCAATCACTGGGATGGCCCTCAAACCGATATGACTGGGTCCTTATACAGATACGTTCACAGGGAGAATGACACATAGCCACAGAAACAGCAATCAGAGTGATGTTTGTATCAATCAGAAGACACCAGGAATTTCCAGAGACACCAGAAACCAAGAGAGAGACCCCCAAAACAGCTTCTCTGTGGACTGCACAGGGAGTCCAACTGGCCAACATCTTGATTTCAGACTTTTGGCCTCCAGAACTGGGAGACAATTTCTGTTGCTAAAAGGTACCTGACTGTGGTATTTTCTTATGACATACTTACGAAATGAGTAACATTGTTGCTCCCATTTTGCATAAAAAGAAACGTGAACTTAAACAAGAAGAGAAGCAGGTGCATGGTGACACACCAGAGATGCCCGGGCAGGGTGAGGAGCAGGAGGTAGACCAGGCTCTGCAGGGATCTTCCTAGCCTTCTCCACCAGCACTGCAGGGAGTATTTTACTTCCTTCTCAGGCCTGGGAATGTATTTGCTTTACTTAAATAGTGTATATGAAGAAGCTGAACCCCTACATCAGGTAACTAACCACAAAAAGAATAAGTAAGCCAGAGCAGGGGTTGCCTTACAAATTCATGTGTCTTTTCAGGAGCAGCTCCTTCCACGAGGTTGTTAGGAACATTCACTTAAGACACTTTTTGCCTTTCTTGTCTCCCAACTAGCTTATCTTAAGGGTCAGGTCTACTAAATCCTGACAGAGGAAAGAATTGTTTTTCCTCGGCTTCCTCTGCAAAGGCTAGTTGTGTGTGAAGACTGAGTGGGGGCTGGTGATACAGAAAACACCTCCCTAAGCCATGCTGGTCTCTGGGCCAATAAGCGCTTGCTCTCAAGGAGCAGATTCAGAATCTGTGACAAGCATGGCCAAGTGTGTCACTTTGTTGGCATCCACAGGGAGCATGTAGTGGATATGCAGATATGACAGCGAGAATGAGATGATCATGCGGCTCCTACTGATGCCAGTGGTTTAAGTCAGCTACTGTAGCCCCTCCCAGGACTACATCAGTTCCAAATATGCAGCTTACAAGGGCTGTGTGAAGCAAATCCTGTGTGAAGGGCTTTTGCGAGTCCTTTCTCATTTAATTTTCACAGCACCTCATTGAGTTATTTACTAGTGCAATCCTAATTTTTATAGCCCTGAAAATGGAGTTTTAGAAAGGAAAAGAAATTTGCCCTAGCACACATAGTTAATAAGTAACAGAAGCAGGCAAGGAACTAGACAGTGTGGTATGTCTTGAGGCTAAGATATGCGACTTCTCCTGTGGTTAAAAGCTTGTGTTTTGGTGGTAGACAGCCTTTGCTCAAATTCCCCACCAGTTAAAAGGCAGGGAACTTAGGGATGGCATTAGCATCTACTAGATTGGTAGGAGGATTGAATGAAGACCTTTGCCGCTGTTGCCATGTCAAGAATTTACAAAGGTAACAGTTATCGTGTATTCTCTGTTCTCATACTGGATGTCTCTGCTCTGGCTTCTCTCCAAGATCAATCGATGAGAGGAGTAGAACCCATATCTCTGCTTTCTTCATCTACCCCAGATGGACAGACACACATCAGTCTTCAGGACAGCCATGCAGAACCAAAGGATGGAGTCACAAACCTGAGGTTAAGTCCTAGAAAAACAGAAACAATCAATGCCCAAAGCTAATACAAAGATCAGAGCAGAAATTAGTGAAAATAAAAAAATACAAAGAATCAATGAACTGAAGAGCTGGTTCTTCAGAAAAATAGAGAAATTAGACAAACCCTTACCCAATCTTACCAAAAGAAAAAAGAAAAAACAAAACAAAACAATATCAATTCAGTTAGAAATAAAAAAGATGAAATCACAACAGACATAATCAAAATCCAGAAGATTATTTGTAACTACTTTTAAAAAACTGGAATCCAATAAACTGGAGGCTCCAGAAGAAACGGTAAATTCCTACATACATGTGAATTACAGAAATCAAACCAAGAAGATATAAAACCTCTAAATAATCCAATAATAGGAAATGAAATTGAGGCAATAATAATAATAAAAAAACTACCAACAAAGAAAAACTCAGGACCTGATGCATTTCCACTGAATTTTACAAAAAGTTCTAGGGAAGATCTAATGCCAATACTCCTCAAACTTTTTAATGAAATTGAAAGGGAAGGAGTACTTCCAAACTCATACCTGTACTTTGAAAAAGGAGCTTGAAGAGGACTACAGAAAACGGAAAGATAACACCTGCTACTGGATAAGCAGAACAACGTTTCAAAATGGCCATAATTCCAAAACTGATATACAGATTTGATGGAATCTCAATCAAAATACCAACAACATTCATCATGGAATTAGAGCAAATAAACTTAAAATGTAAACAGAACCAGAAGAAACCCAGAATAGCAAGAGCAATAAGAACAATCCTGGGCAACAAGAAACAGGAGGCATTATAATCCTGGATTTTTAGTTACATTACAAAGCTACAGTGATAAAATCAACATGATACTTGCAGAAAAACAGACATGTGGGTTAATGGAACAGAATAGAAGAAGCAGAAACAACTCTAAGCACACTGAGTTATCTGATCCTTGACAAAGATGTACACTGAAGGAAAATAGCCTCTTTAACAAAGAAAACTGGCTATACATAGGCAGAAAATTGAGCCTATACCCATATCTCTCACCAGGTACTACACTAAAATCAAAATGGATCAAAGATCTAAATGTTAAAACAGAAATACTTAATCTAATGGAAGATAAAATAGGTAAAACTCTAGAAGATACAAGCATAGAAAAAAAATGAATAGAACACAAACTGCACAAGAGATAACATCAAAAATCAACAACTGGGATATATCTAATTAAAAAGATTCCACATAGAAAATGAAACAACCATCAGAATGAAAAGACAATCTACAGAATGAGGAAAAAAATGCACGGCTACTACTCAGACACAGGATTAATATCTAGCATATAAAAAGAATGTTACAAACTTAGAATCCCCCCCCCAATTAAGGACAACAAAAAGATGGGCATCTTAAATGAATAGATATGTCTCTGAAGAAGTACAAATGGTCAATAAATACTTGAAAAAGGGTCCAATATCTCTGCCCATTAGAAAAATGCAAATGAAAACAACACTGAGATTCGATCTTACTCCAGAAGGAATGGCTATCAACAAGAAAACAAATATAACAAATGATAATGAGAGTGCACAAGAAAAAGGAAGCCTTCTACTGCGCAGTGAAATGCAAACTGGTACAATGAAATCAGTATGGAGACCCTTCAAAAATCCAAATCTAGAGATTCCAGTAGAAAGAAAGACGAACTTGAGTCATTTGTAAGACAATGGATGCACCTTGAGAGCATAATGTTAGGTGAGGTAAATCAGACGCACAAGTTTAAATATCAACGGTTTCTCTTATATGAGAAACCCAAAATGTAAATAGCAAAATAAAAAATAGATAATAAGAAGTAAGGAGCTAGATCTTTTTCAAGTGAGAAGGGGATCAAGAGATGGAGGGAGCAAAGGGATAAAGGTTGAGATAATTCATGTAAACGTACATAATTTCCGAGAAGAATGTGATTATTATGTACAACAAACATGTAGTGATAAAAATTAAATTTTTAAAAAAATCCTTCAGGCTTGATTTCAAGTCAGAGGGGCTTGGAGTGGGACCTGTGTTATATGCTCATCCGATAGCTTATTTTACCTCTTTAAGGCTCAGTTTTCTCAGCTGAAAAGAGGGCCCATATTGCTGCCTTCCATGGGGTGACCCAGAGGGTTTCATTAGAGCGCATAGGTGAAAAGGTCCCACCAAAGCACACCAAGTCTTTTTCTTCAGCCTTCAGCCTCCGTGCTTTTTTTCTTTCTTTCTGAACTTCAGTTTCTTCACCTATATATGAATCAAAAGTTCTCTGTCCTTGGGTCATTATAAATGACAGATGAAAGTCTTACATATATTCTGAGACATTGGACACATCAATCAGAATGGAATTACAAAGAAATATTTGCAGGCACAGAAATTATTTGATTTTCCTGCCAGAGCAGATTGGGTCCACTCCCCGCCTACCCCAGTTCCAGAAGTCAGGGGCCAAGGGATGTAATGGTTTCTTGGCAAGAAAAGAACCAAGTCCTGCTGGATGAAGAAAATTCTAACACACCTTTCCAGAATATTATATCAAGCAAGAAATGGTTTCAGCTGAAGCTGTCCGAATAAATTACTGGAACACAGAGGGGGAGGAAATTGAGCTGTGAGTACATTTATAGAATGTATTTACATGTCAAACTTAGCTTGTGCTCTGTATATTTTTGTGGCTTTTAGACTCAGGATATTTTACCAGATTTTCTTTCCTTTGGATATCAGTTGTGCTAGTTGGAAGAAGGCCTCACACAAATCTCCAAGAGATTATAAATTCTTCCCTTCTTCAAAAGGTTTGGTAAGAAAAACACAAAAGATCCTTTATTGTAAGGTATACATTCAAATACATAATTGTTGTTGAATTGGAAAATGTTTGAAAGCAACCTTAGGATACACTTCTCCTTTTCTCTCTACTTGGTGAAGCCTGAATCAAAGTTGCTTTGATCTACAAATCACTCTTGGAAAGCTTCCTAAGCCAGTGGGCCCCTCCTCTGAAACTGGACTCCCCTTTGTAGAATTCTCTGTCATAGCACAAGACCTTCCACTTCCTGTCTACTTCTTACCAGAAGCTCTAACTTTCCTGGAGTCTGGAAGCCCTTCTGATCCACATAGAACCCAGCACAGGGTCTGTCATGGAGCAGGTGTTTAGCTAGTGGTTTAAAGAGTGAAGAATGTATATTCATTCTAATAGACAAGTGAAGAAGACAAGATTATGAATTTTTTCCTGAAAGTAGATATAGGAGTAATGACTCAAAAAACACTTTCTGAAAAGCCCCAGCAGTTTGTTTTACTACTCAAACAATAGTAAGAATAGCCTATTATGCACTGTGGAGGCCAAACTCATTGGGGGAGAAACCAGCAAGTAAAGGAAGCTCAGGAACAATCAAGGTTCCCTTTGAAATACCTTACACTGTCCACCAATAACTAGATGATGGCTTTGTGCATCTAAGCTCAAAGATGATTTTCTCTGTTCATCTGATACTGGCCCTCAAGTTGAACTTCAGGTCTCTCTTTGAAGAAGTAAGATTCCTCTGAAGAGCATTGTCTTCAAAAAACTAGACTTCACTTCATTGTGATAGCTAACAAAACATTCAAATCATCCCCACCTGCTTTTTGTCCACATGGGCACACACACTGAGTGAGCCAGGCTCGAGGACATCTAGCAGAATGTCATTTATTCATAAAAGGAAAATTAAGCAGCCATTGGCATGTGCTAGACTAGATCAAATTATGCCAGAGGGCCATGAAATGAGTGATCCTTCCACAGTTATCTTTTAATAGTAACAGTGCTATTTAACACTTATCATTCACAGGAACATGTACACACAAACACGAGGGTAGATATCCACGTCACGTACTGGCATGTGCAAGTGGCAGAAAGTCTTTGCAAAGTAACTTAAGAAAAGGAGGGAAATATTTTTTTTCACATTATTAAAATTCAAAACAAAAGAAGTGAAGCAAGCCTTAGGAGAGGCCTTTTCTGTCTCACCCTCTCTCTTTCCAAGGAAGGCAGGCTCCTTCGTGTACTAGGAAAGATGGGACATACAAGGAAAACTGTCCTGGAGGCTTCCAGCAGCTAGTTTCAAAGAATGACTCTGATGGGCTGAGCTTGAAGATACTATATCCTCTCTATGGTGGTGGCAGAGGGGGCGACTTATCCGAGAAGACAGGTGATTTGGTCTTGGATGGATGTGATATCAGCCATGGCAGTATATGATTTAGAAGTCTACTGGTAGGACAGTGTTTTTAAAAATTTCATAGATGACTGGATGCACACTTCCAAATGAAAAGGGTAACCATGGAGACTAAATGAAAAATAATATATAAGAAGTATTCAGCCCAAGGTCCAGTACACAGTGGCCACTAAATATAGGTTGCAGATTATTGTGTAAAAACTACTTTGGAAACTCCTCAAGGCACAGTTTGGCATTTATAGCCATTCTGTTTCTTCCAACCATTGCAGCTAGGATGGGCCCACAGCTGAGAATCATCCTTGCAAATCTGACCAGCTCGAAAGTGTGTGTCAAATGTTGCGCAAGGACGGGGTCAGCATCTCCCCACCCACCACAGTCAGGGTTGCATGACAAGCACAGAGGTTGTCCCACCCCATCCAGCTCAGCTTTCTTAGGCAGAGGTCCAAAGTGTAATGAATGGAAAACTGACATGCCAGGGAGTTCATTCTTGAAGAGAATTAGCCCTATTGGAAGAAATACTTTAATGAAGTGGAGTCCTGGCTTATGTAATGGAATTACTAAACTGTGGGGATGGCATAGACTCCTTTTCCTCTAGGCATTTGGGAACCAGAAAGAATATTTTTCATGCCTCATGCAAATAGGCAGTTGATTATCCTAATGAGCACCTAAACCTGCTAGGAAAGGGCAGGGATGAAGTCAAGAAGGGATCAGAGCTCTCCACACCACTGATGGGCAGTTTGTCTTTCAATAGGGTCTGCTTTTATGTAGCCTAATCTGGGCCTGACAACCCTAAGACCCTTCAGCTGGCCAAGGTCTAGGTTCTTTCTCCAACCCTGAGACCCTGAGATGGGCAGGGCAAGGACTTGTTCAAGACCAGGGTCAGTTTGCAATCTAAGTGCTGAGGCCTCGGCTGAGGCTCCTTGAATTGGGGAGGCCTGGCTTAGAGCCACTTGAGCATGAGTTCTGGGCTTAGCAGCCATGAGATCTGGAGAGGCACGGTCTTCCCTCAGAGCCTTGTTATCTCTCCACACCTGTAAAATGGGAACAATAAGCTTATCTCCAAGGTTCACAATGGGGACGCTAGTGTAAGGAAGGCAGTCTATGAAGGTACTCTGAAAACAAAATTCCATGCACACATGTGCAGGGCTGATTTTATTCTAAGTTCCTAGAAAGACTCGGAAACTGAGGTTGGGGCAGCACAGTTAAAAACCAACCCCTCTAGTCTGGAAAGCCCCCAGGGCCTAATCATTCCTTCCTGGTACACAGGAGGGCTTGGCAAAAGCTTGGTTCTGGTAACCCAGAAGGAATGCAAGATTTGGAGCTTCTCAAGCCTGCACGGGAGCCCTTCAAACACAGTGCCCCGGCTCAGGAGAAATGATGCTCAACAGAAAATGATGCTCAACTGTGCAAATAACTGTGGGAATGAAAAATAAGCTCAGGTTTCAAACCCAAGCCACTGAGCTGAACACAGAGCACCAGGCAAGGCTCCTACCTGCTTCCATGCCATGTAGACACAGCAATAGGAGTTTGTTTTGTTTAAAAAAAAAAAACTTGCTTTCTTTTTGAGGTTTTCTTTCAATGAACCCCATTTCCTGATTCCCCAGCAGTTCTCCTTTGTGCTGGATATTTTGTTTTCCAATCTTTCTCAGGTGCTTTTATTCTCTTTCATTTTTCAAGTCAGGTGAGGAGTGTGCATATTTTAAAATTCAAATCCTTTTTTGGTAGTCAGTCTGAGAGAAAGTTCCAAAGCTTTTGGGCTGCAAGAGTTGCACACAGCCTTGACCAGGGCAGGCCTTGCTGAGTCCAAGGAGTCAGGGAGAGGTGGCTGATTGGGAACTGGAGGCTGAGGGTACCAGCCTGGATTCAATCGGATTCAATCACCCATCCTGGGATGGAGGTGGGGAATTTTAATCTTCATCAGGAAATCCTTGGGGTGTGAAAAGTTGGGCCCGAATTATAAAATCCCTGCCTCGAGGGTCTAATGGAAACTGACACTTTGGGAGCATTCTCAAACTCCGATTTTCTCCTTCTTAAACTGACCAAAGTGTAAAAAACACCGATGCGCATTTAATATCTCTAATATCCCGCTGCCTTTTAGCCTCCAGAGGAGGACAGGTATTCATTTCCATAAATTACTTTTTAACCATTTTTTTCAAAGTGGGGGTGTGGTGAAAGAAAACAGAGACAAAACAGATGCCTGCAGCCCTTTGATCAGCCTCGCTGCAGACAACCAGGCTGCCCGCTAGCACCTCTTTAACTGCAGCTTGCCAGGAAGAAAATGAGTGGGTTTAACTCTGCAATTACAGTGCCTGCTGAAGGCCTGTCATCGCAGCCAGAGGGACCTGATCTCAACCAGCTTGGCTGCCCCCAGAATTACAGCCATCAGGACAGAAAGTTAAATACCCCCCGTGGCTGGGCAGCTTTCATAGCCCCAGAAGCTCTGGGTCAGCAGCCCCTTCTAGCCCATGCCTGTGTCCTTCCACCCCAGTAGCTACAGATATAGAAAACTAAGGCCATGTATGCTGGCTGGGCCAGGCGAGACAGAGAGGGGAATAGGAGATAGCAGCCTTATCTCATTCCAAGGCGTCCGGGAATGTGGCTGAGGTAGAAGGTCAGATTTCGGGAAATAGAAGGGATGGCAGTCTAACCAGACCAGAGCCCTTTGCTGCGAAATCCGAAAGTGTTCCATCTATTGGATATGGAGCACCGAATATCTGTGGCCACAAGAGGGAAATCGGGAGATAGTAAACATTAATTTGGGGTCCCATGCTCCAGCTCAATCCTAGGCTATTTATGAGGCCATCTCATTATATTCAGCAGATGTTATTATCCAAACTCCCACCATGCTTTGGGCCATACTTGGACCCCCTATCTTTCCCTCAGACTCATTTCTTAACACTTGCTGCTAACCCACTTGGAATGTCTACAAACCAGGCTGGTTCCCTTACCTCAGGGCCTTTGTACATGCTCTTCTTTCTGCCTGGAGCCCTCTCCTTGCTGGTTTTCCATCTGACTCCACTTAGGTGGCTCTCTCCTTTCAGAGACTACTCTAGGAAGCCTTACAGGGACCTTGCTATGGCCCCAGCATCCTCTATGGCTTTGCTGGGTCTCTTCCCCACTAGAATGAAATACTTTGAGACAGTGGGCTCCCCCACCAATTGTGAGCATGCTGCTTCTGTCTTTAAGTCACAATATGTCCTTCAGAATACATTTTCCCTCTATAAGCCTCAGTTTGCTCATCTAAGAATTGAGCTGAGACTGAAGGGCCTCTCCCAGTCCTGCATACTGGTGTCAAGTCCCAGCCAGGCCTGTCTTGGGTGTGCAGTGTGGGCCGTACCCAGGTGCTGGCCCTGTCATGACCATGCTGTGGGGCAGGTGTGTGGATGAACATTCAGTCTCGCAGCCGGCCTTGGCCTCCTGTCCTTTGGCAGCCTCGGGTTTGGGTGTCACAGTGCCTCCGGAAGAACACAAGGGGAGGCGGCTGGAAACCAGGTCACCTGCAAACTCGATGTTGGCACATGTTTGGCTCCATGGGGCTGGGCTGTTCCAGGGGAGCTTTTCCAGCTTTTCATGGCTTTGGCGATGACAGACCATCCTAAAGCCATTGATGGCTCCAGCCGGTTCCCCTGGGATACCAGCTCGCAGGGCCGCTGCTCTTTATTCATGTGGCTTTTTCATTTCCTTCCTGGGCTCATCAGCAGAAATTCTTTTATTGTAAGAACAATGAGAGAGACAGCTGGGAAACCGTTGCAGTTAGTTGCTTCAATTCTTCTGACATTTGCTCATTGCTTTGTAATCGCATTTCTGATCCTGTCTTCTCCCACAAATGAGTGCTGTAGTTCAGGTCCAGCCACTCACTCACTCACTCATTCATTTGTTGATTCACGTAAATGAATGGTTACCGGTGCCTGATAAGGGGAGTGAGATCAGTTCAGCGTGCTCTGGGCAGTGCATCATGCCAGGTGACCATCCACCGGTCCGTGCTGTCACATCGAGTTCCATGCACCTACTCTGTGTCGGACACAAACCACATCCTACTCTTTGCAGAGCTCATAATAAATAGACTGGGGAATGGCAACCTTTGAAAAAGCAGCAAATCTGTAGCTATCACCTTTGAGAAGAGGCAAGAAGAAAAGGCACATACTGCACCAGTCTAGGGATCAGAGAAGGCTTCCTCCAGCAAGTGCCAATAGAGATGCGATATTGGATTAACTCTTTGCAGAGGGGAGAGGGAAGAGTGTCTGGCAAAGAAAGTAGCACATGCAAAGGCCCTGAGGTGAAGGAATGGGAATGGCTGAGTTTAAGAATTGGAACAAGGCTTGGGTGGCTGGAGTGCAGGGGGCCATGGAACTTGCCGTCAGATGGGCACATCAAGGTCAGACCATGCAGTGTCTCATAAGCCATATCAACGAGTTGAATCTTGACATTGTCATCCTTACTTCAGCAATTGTTACTGTTACTGTTGTCAGCATTATTTTTCAGATGAAGAAAATAAGACTCAAAGAGGTTTATTGATTCAACCAGCAAACATTTTTTAAGCCCCTATACACAGTATTCGAGGTATTGTTCTGGATGTTGAGGTTACAGCTCAGAGTGGGACAGTCTAGACCCATCAGTGTGGAGCTTTACTCACACAGCTGCCAGGTGAAATGGGACCTGGGTCCACTTTTCCAAAGTCTCTACTGTTCACTGTCCTTGTAGATTCCAGGACCCAGTACTGGGATAAAAGATGCCTAGGATCCTCCTCAAGTGCTCAGTGTCTGGTGGGAGCTGCCTTTGTGGTTGGTTTGCTGGACTCAAACCCAGGGTCTCTACCTTTAGCCCCGCATGTCATAGTTGGCCCCCAGATCTCCAGAGAAGGAGGCAGGAAATGAGGCAAACATGGAAAAAGAAAGTTCTTTGGCCTTATAGCTCTTGGGCCAAATAAGACTCTTTCTAACCTCATTTCTAATATTTTGGGTTCAAAATTGTCACAAAGTCTTTGTTGTTGCTTTCTTCAAGAGGCAGAGACTATCTTCCCTTCCCCTTTGCTCCAGGCTCCTTGTGACTTACTTTAACCAAAACTATATGGTGCAAGTGATGGGGGAGGAGAAACTATAGCCCCTGTAGTCCAGGAAGCAGCACCCTGAAGTACAGAAGCTCTGGTTAATGCAAGTGTGTGTGTGTGTGTGTGTGTGTGTGTGTGTGTGAAGAGAGGCCAGGGCAGTCCTGGGAGTCAAGATATGTTCATGAAGCCACTGTGAGTCTTCCAGCCCTGATCATCTACTGTCGGCTGGCTAAATGTCATTCTGTGAGTGATAGTGCTGTCCAGGAAACCCACAGATTTACAAGAAAGAAAGGACCATTATGTTTAAGCCACTCAGTTTGGGGATGGTTTTGTTGCCTGTCAACAGATAACTGAAGATAGATAAGTAAAGCACTACTGGGTGTGCTTTAGGATGCAATGTAAAGGATGATTGGTTGTCCTGCATAGACATTTCTGCAAAGAAGACCTGTAATGATCAATGGGCATATGGAATGGTGCTCAACATCGCTTATCACTGGGGAAATGCAAATTCAAACCACTGTGAGATACTGTTCCACTTCACACATGATATAGTGTGACCACAATAAAACAACAACAACAAATCCATAAAACAAAGACAAGGGTTGCCAAGGGTGTGAACAAATTGGCGGGTACATAAATAATATAGCCACCACGAAAAAGAATATGGGTTCCGCTCAAAAATTTAAAAGTAGAACTACTGCATGGTCCCATAGCCACTTCCGGATGTACACTAAAATAATTGAAATGAGGATCTGGAAGAGTTATCTGCACTCCTTACTTCACCGTGTCACTATTGACAATAGCCAAGATATGGCGACGTACACGACTATTGGTGGATGAATTAAAAGGTGGATTATAATTCAGCCTTTAAAAATAAAGAAATTCTACCACTTGTGACACCATAGATGATCCTGGAGGTCATTAGACTAACTGAAATAAACCAGGGCCAAATACTACATGATTCTGCTTAAACGGGTCTCTAAAATAGTCAAACTTATAGAAAAAGAAAGGAGACCGGTTTTAACCAGGGCCCGGTGGAAGTGGAGAGTTCCTGTCCACTGGGTGTGCAGTGTAGCTACACTTGATAAATACTTTCTAGATATCTACTCTATAACACTGTGCCTGTAGTTAACAATACTCAATCAAGGACTTACAGATCTGTAAGGAGATCCATCTTACATTTAGTGTTCTTATCAATTAAAAATAAAAATGAAACAGAGGTGACATATATTTATTTCCACTTAACAACTATTTTCTTTCCTTCTGCTACCAGCGTCCCATTTTTTGTTTGTTTGTTTGTGTTTGTTTTGTTTTTGTTTTACCAGTTCTTTCCCAGTGCTCCTCTGCACTACCTTCTTTCACTCCAAGCCTGGTAGTGAATGAAACTGATCCTCCTGTCCTTCTAGGAAGGAGAAGACTAACCAATCAGAGAATGGTATCACCCTGGACACAGAATGGCTCAGAGAGGGATGCATGACTCAATCTGAGCCACTCAAAGTGATTTCTGGGGCATTGGCTTACACAGTCTGGAAAGAAAGAAGTAGGCTCTTTATCACTGGATTGCAACCTGCAAGGAGGTGAGCCCAGAGCCCTTCATAGCTATCTTATCAGCACGGGGAGAATGGTTCTGGAAAATGGAGCTGATTCCAAGGAAAACAGAGCCAAGCCATGGCATGGAGAAATAATATCATCTGAAAACGTACATACAGTTATACTTGAAGGAACTCTAATTCTGGGATTTTTGGTTGTGAGGCCACAAATCTTTTCCTGTGATGGCCATAAAAATGTGCCACTCAGATCCACTATTGTGAGAGCATAGTTGATTGACAGCCCTGCTGTATTCTTTACCACATTTGCTCTCAGCCAGTGACTGGGCAGTCAGGGTGCAGTGCTGTCTCATTTATGTGAGTTCCCTCCATCGGGTGACTGGCTCTAGGCTTCCCCATTGTCCTGGCCAAAATGGACTTAGAAACTACATTACAGGCTGAGATGCTCTACTCAACCCTCCTTCCTTTCCTCTTCCCTTCCCAGGATCAGCCCTGAGTCAGCATCCCTCCTTGCTCCCTCCAGCCTCCTCCTGCTCTGGTTTGAATGTGCCCTCCAGAAGCCCACATATTAGCAACAATCCCCACATTAAAATGATGATGGCATTTGGAGGTGGCACCTTTGGGAGGTCATTAGGATTAGATGAAGCCATGAGGGTGGCCTCCCATGATAGCATCAGTGACAAAAGAAGAAGAGAGGGAAGAAGAGGAAGGGGGAAATGAGAAATGGAAGAGGATGGCTGCTTTGCCTCACCATGTGATCCAGCAGAAATGCCAGCGTCATGTTCTGGGGCCTCCCAGCCTCCAAAACTGTGAGTCAAATAGACTTTTACACTTCATGAACCACCCGGTCTTAAGTATTTTGTAATAGCAAGATAAAATGACCTAAGACACTTGTTCATTGGCTGAAGAGAAGAAATACAAACAAGACCTTGCCAAAATGTGACATCTCTTTGTACACTGCGATGGTTTTCTGTATTTCATACACTGTTCCACAATAAGAGTAAATAAGAAATTTAAAATGAGGACAGGTTGCCCCTTTCCGGTGCCCACTAGCTCTTATCTTTATGCAGATATGGACGGCATTCACAGCATTGGCATCTGACTTTTGGAAGTGGAACTCTACTCTTGCATTCTTGGAAAGGAAAATGAATGACTGACTTCACAGAGGACATCGTCTTCCTCTTGCCCTTTAGCTGTGGAGGACATAAACACATCTTTTTGCAGACACGAAGACCAGATCTTTTTACCTTGTTCCAGCTTCCCCAGGTGGGTTTATTGTTGGTCATCTCATGTGCACATTCTTTTCCCATCTCCAGCAAACATACACCATGCTGTGTTTTATTCAGAACAGATTCTAACTTCTTTTGGGTTCAGCTCTTTAACTGTCCTTTTCATGAAACAGGGATGTGAAAGCTGTAGACTTGAAGGAGCAAATTGGTATGGTCAGCAATGATAACAAAATGGAGCAAAAGTCTGGCTTCATGGAGAAGTGATAGAAACCAGATGTGGCTGTGGAGATCCCCAGCCTATCTTGGTTTTGTAACGGAATAGTCCAGCTGCAACGAAGCTGTGTCTACCAGATGCACAGAGATTATTACTTTTTGAATGCACATTTGATTCTAATCATCGCAATGGCTGTGAATTGACTTAGCAAAGAATAAGTGCACTTTGGCTATTAGCATAGCCTAAATGACCACATCAGGAATTAGAGTTTATTTTGAATGAATAAGAGAGGGGAGAGAAGAGAAAAGAAAGGAAGGGAAGGGAAGGGAGAAAATTTTAAAAAAGTGAACAGGCACCCCTCACTGTCTCAGGCACATTCACAGAATATTTTACTAAGCCCAAGCATCTGAAAGTGAAGTTTGTTTACTTTCATTTTGCAAGTGAGGGAAACAGTGTCTCAAAGAGCTGAGGACACTGTGTTTGTAGAAGTGGATCCAAGTTTTGATTCATAAATGTCTAACTCCAAGTCTAACATTCTACACCCTACTGACACAACAAGGTTCAAGACAGTTCCCTAGCTGAGACCGTGTTACATCATCTACAGACCCAGTGAGAAAATGACTTCCCATTTCTGTATTTACTCATGGAAGTAAAAAGTATTCCAACCACCACAGTGTGAACGTCTACCCCTCCCTAACACATGTTAAATGTAATTGCTATTGTGACAGTGCTGAGAGGTGGGACCTGTAAGAATCTGGGAGGTCACGAGGCCTCTGCCTTCACGAATGGTTGATACCACTATCCTAGAAGTGGGCTATTATAATGGGAGAGTGTTTCTTATTAAACGATGAGTCCCATCCCGCTGGCTCATTCTCATTACTCTTTCCTTTACCCTCTGCCGTGGAATGCCATAGTGACAGGGCCTTGCCAGATGCCAGCCCTCTATCTTGGGCTTGCTAGCCTCCATAACAACAAGCCAATAAAATTTGTTTTCCCACACTTCTAGGAGTTCTAGGTGGGCCTTACCAGATCTGCCACAGCAGCCCCCTTGTGTTTCATCCCAACCCACTGTCAATAAGTCACAGTGTGCCCTGATTTACACACACTTGAGGAGAAGGTGCTGCCTGGCTCAGGGATCCCCTGGTCAAAGCAGTTCCTCACTGCCCCTGCTCAGGTAAGAGTCAGCTGAGCCCCAAGGACAGCATTCAAGACAGATCCTGGGATCCTGACCACTATTCTCCATGTCCTTTTTCACCTTTAGTCCAAAACAAAGACCTAAAAATCTCCTTAATTGAGTTTTAAAGGGATCTGCTCAAACTTGTCCCAAACAGGCCCAGGCCTGTCAGGATTCCAAGGTGGACTCAAGCTAGATTCACTGCCTTCTAATTCAATTTAGAAAACTTCGTACCTATTCTTTTAGAATGAGCTTCAGAATAAGACTCCAAACACAGGCCAGGGCCAGGCTCCTTGTCTGGGACAGCTCTGATAGGGATGAAAGAATGACAGTTTGAGGCCTGATAAGCTGATTTATGATGTGGGGCCCAGAGATAAACTACAGGAACTCCCTCCCAAGTGCTCTCAGGCCTGGCAGAGAAATGTAATCCCAGATGTATTATTAAATGACCAGCTGAACCTGGCCCTGGAGGCTGCTGGGCCTCTTCATTAGACAAGGGTGCCCTCTCCTGGCCGAATGAAGACAAGCCACTTGAAGGGAGGGTCCTTTGGAGCTGGAAAATTAGGGGCAAACAAAACAAAACAAAACAAAAACAAAAACAAAAAAACAAAAAACAGATCAAATATCCCTTATCCCCTGATCCTGAAGTGCTTGGGGCTAGTTTTTTTTTTTTTTAATTTCAGAGTTTTTTAAAAAAAATTTTTTTTGGAATAGATGCACATATATAATAATGTGTCCTAAGGGTGGGATCCTATTCCAAACACAAACTTCATTTGTTTCATATACACCTTATACACCGCTGAAATGTAACTGTATTCAATATATCTAATAATTTTGTATATGAAGGTTTTGTAGCAGTGGAATTTTCCAACGTGGTGTCATGTCGGTGCTCAGAAAGTGTAAGACTTTGAAGCAATTTGGGTTCGGGTTTTCAGATCAGGGCTGCTAGATGTCTAGTGCCAATGGTGACACACGTACTACTACTGAAGAGCATCCTGAGGAGGAGGAGGAGGAAGGCTCAGCTGGGCCCCAAGGCTTGATGGAGCACTTACTGCCAGTTACTGCACAGATATGATCTCATGGTTTTCTTAAGCGAGTGCTCACATTATTGTCAGTTTACAGAAGAGCAAGGAAGAGTCAGAGGGGTTAAAGAATTTGTCCCAGGGCAGCTGCCATTGCTCTAGCCCCTCTAGCCTGGGGAAAGGCACCCTTGGCCCACCCAGTTTATCCCCAAATGATCTGCCTCTGTCTCTGTAGTGTAGGTGGCTGACACACTGGGCCAATTCAGGGCAGCTCTGCAGGGTGACAAGGTATCCACTCTATATGACCATCAGATTAGCCAATAAAAATATGTGCAAATTTTAAAGTCAGATTGAAATGGGTATCCTAGATTTATCTGATTTGGAGACCTGAGTTGGGATCTCACCCCAACTCCTTCAAGTTGTCTGTCCTTGGGCAAGTAATTCAGCTTCTGAGCTTTAGCTGTCACATAACACCCAGGAGCCAGGTGGACCCAGGCTCTGTTAATTCAGCAGATTGACAGTGTCCTTCTGGATTCTCTTGGCTTCTCATAATCACAAGATCCACAAAATTGTCTAAAGGCAAGAAAGGCAGAGGGTTTCCATCTTACGCTTTGTTCTCTTTGTCTAGTCAGGGGCAAGGGAAGCTGTGCAAAAGAACACAGGGTGTTTGCAGCCCTGGTAGTGCAGAATCTCTCTCTATATAAAAGCAGGAACAATTTTTGATAAAAAGCAAACACATCATGCTTAGTCCACACCAGGTGTTGTCCTAAGGACATTGATTATCTCTGTCAATGTGTTTAATGCTCACAACAGCCTCACATTATAACCATCACCATCCCATTTCACAGGCAAGACGAGTAGTGAAGCCAGATACATTACACAGCTTGTGTAGGTTCTCAGAAAACGGCACTGCAGAAGAGGGACCTGAACTCGGGCCACCAGCAGCAACCTCTGTGAACCCAGATACCAAGCCCTCTGCCTTTCAGGAGGTGGCCTGCAGGAGGCCCCACCGATCACCTCTATCACCCCAGGGCCAGCGCAGTGCCAGGCACAGAGGAAGCCCTTACCAGAGAGTCTAATAAACACCTGCTGGTACAAGGGCTCTCCTTCACCGTGGGACCCTGATCAGTGTCAGCAATCTTAGGACTTGCACTCCCACCTTGATCGCATGTGCATGGAGACATGGCTATTTACTTGGGCAGACACTCTACTCTGTGGGGCGGGGAACGGGGAACTGGTTGTTCTTGTGCAAAGAGCTCCTGCCTTGTGCCCTGGATCTTGTCGCTGCATGGTGAATTCTCATCAGTTACTGGAACATGAGCCGCTGATGAGGCAATGCAGCAATTGTCACAGCCTTGCAGAGGGCAGCCTGGGACATGTCAGATGTCATTCCTTTGAGAGTTGTTGGACTTTTTGGTTGCATTCCTTAAACTTGTAGTTTTTATGGTTTTATCCATTATTTTTATATTTATTATTTATTAATTCTTATTAATTTAGTTTTAATTTCTAGCATTATTTATTGAATTGTTTATACATATTTACTGCATTAGAAGTTAAAATTAATAAATTCATATATCAATTTTAACTCACTTTGTAATCCATTACCTGTTTGTATTTTACAAAACAGTTTAGTGGAAAAGTGGCATTGTTCTCTTGTGTGTATATAAATAGCTTTAGTGTCTGGATTAGACAACGGGATTCTCATTTCAGTCCTTCATTTAATCTGTTGAGATAGGAGGGCTGAGCAAGAAACAGCCTTTACGTTTTATTGCAGGAAAAGGCATGTTGCCGTGAACCCCCTCAGAATACTTTCCTTGCTTTGAATACACTTAGCTCACCATTCTTACCACTTCCTAAAACACTTCTGGAAGTCCTTTCTCATGACTGTAGTTGTGCTGTCCTGGCTGCCTTGATGTCCTGGATTGATTCAAAAGGTTTACTTTTCTTGGTCATTTAGAAACGCCACAGTGCTAGAACCTGTGAGAAAAGTGGATGAAGATGCACCATACTATTTTTACAAGCCCGATTTCCTTTGGATGGCACTTGCAGTATTCACTGTATTTTTTTAGCACACCTTGAAGAAATGCTCACAAAAGAACCACTTCAGAAAGTGGCAAAAAGAATGGGATGTGCGTTGGAAGAATGGGATGTGTGTGTGGGAGATGTCATGGTAATGTGTCTTCTCGTGTAATAACATTTTCCATTTAAACATTTGCCACATATTTCAATCACACCTCATATATTGGTTGAAGTACATGAAGAAAAACTGCCTCACAAATTGAAAAAGTTGAAGAAAGGAGTAATTTAAATAGCCCATTTCAGGTAACTGCTTATTCTTTGAAATTATGCACACTCAAAATTGACAAATGGTTTCAGGTTTCAGGTTACAGCGACCCTGGATTTCGAAACTGTATCATTGAATTGTTTTCTACTCTGTCATATGAAGTCCACTGTTCTTTCCTGCATGGATCTTTCCTTGTACGTGACTTTGCCATTATGCACTTGCCATTTGGCAAATACTGGTTCACAGAGTTTTCCAAGGCTCACAGAATCATGCAAAGTTTCCAAATGTGGCCACAGTTCATCCGCAGATGTCTAAAGATAACATTAACTTTACCAAATGTCTTATCAGGAGTGTTTAATTATTGAGAAATTGTCAAACTCATGGTGGCAGATATAGATTTCTGCAAATTGTAATGTTAACTTGAAGGATCAAATTTTCAGTGGCAACAAATGCTATCATTATTTTCCTTCAAGTACCAAGCTAACTTTATGCATTCTAAAAAAAATGCCAAATTCTCTATCATTTATCAGTCGTGCTTTCA
Organism: Fukomys damarensis; assembly: GCF_012274545.1. Classification (NCBI taxonomy): domain Eukaryota; kingdom Metazoa; phylum Chordata; class Mammalia; order Rodentia; family Bathyergidae; genus Fukomys; species Fukomys damarensis. The sequence continues at coordinate 25,822,671 of NW_022900921.1, read as the reverse complement.
AATGAAATAATCACCTACTAAATGAGCGGTGAGCTCAAGTGAAAAATTAAGTGTTTTTCCTCAACAAACTATTTTCCTTGACCATTAAACAAAAATGCTCTGTTCTTATTTCCAATATTTCATACAGGATATTAAAACATTATATTTGCAAGAGTTGAGATTGAATAAAATTAGTAATTTCCACGGCTTCATCAAGGATATTCTTAAACTGAAACTGGTGTGTGTGTGTGTGTGTGTGTGTGTGTGTGTGTGTGTGTGTGTGATTTCCAGGGGGGTTGTGTGCTGATAAAGCCATTGCAAATTGAACATACTGTAAGTCCAAAATGCCTTGAATACATCTAACCTGCTCCACATCCTACTTATCAACACACACATTATGGAGTGACAGTGGTTTCTCTTTGAAAGAAACAAGGTCTTTTCAATCAAAAATATGAACAAGTGAGTGTCTCCATCTTAAACTCTAGTTCATTCTGGGATGCATCCACCCCCTTCTTGTTTTGAGCACAGTGAGTTACAAAAATGCTTGTTCGGTATTTAGATTCCAAGGACATCGCTTCTCGGCCTTTTGGCTAAGATCAAGTGTAGATTCCAAGGACATAGCTCACAGCCAAAGACAACTTATCAACAAGCAAGGACTTTCAGTGTCCCATATCCCAACTCTCTCCTCACATAGCAAACCTGCCCAGCAAACTTTCACACCACTTAAACTAGCCAACTGCGATAGGATGTAGGGCTTTGAATTCAGCCAGTGAATTTAAAGGGCAGCCACTTCCCCTGCATTAGGGATAAAAGGGGCAACCTCCTTTGTTCTGTGAACCTGCTTCCTCAGGCCTCCTGCAGAAGTAAAAACTTGCCTTGTGGATACCTCTAGTCCTGCGTCTGAATGTATTCCTTCTGGCACTGACAATTTGATTCTGAGGGTTTATTTGCAACATCCTCATGATCCTCTAGACCACCATATTGCACATGGATAGTCTGAGAAAAGATCAAAATTTGAAACTCATTGCTTCTATCAAATAAGTATCACTTTCATACCATTTTAAGTTTAAAAACTCACAAGTAAATGGAGGACCATCCATATGACCTCCCCCTGCCCACACACACACACCAACCCTGAGTGCATGGTAAAATTGTGACAAATACAATGATGGCTGCAGCAATTCATTTCATCTTCCCTGGGTTCTTGCTAAAATTCCAGCAGACTTACCTTCTATTATTTCTGCACCTGTACTTCACTTACTACTGATATACCAGGCATGTTCTAATCACTCTCTTATCTCCCACAAGTGGAGTTTCGTATGTGGCATTCTTCTGGGAGGACAGCTGCCCAGCTAAGCCAGGACTACATTTCCCAGCCTGCTTTACTTGCATTGCTGACCACATGACTCACTCCCACCATGAAAGGTTGGCAGATGCCTGTGTGCTGAGCTGTTCTGAATCAGGTGTTTCTTCTTGGCACTATCCTCTCCTTCTACTACAGGATGCAGAGGATTTTAAGATCCTGGAAGAAGAGGGGGCCATAAGATGAAAGGCATCTAGTCCCCTGAATGACCTCATGGAAGGAAGTCTCCTGCCAAATAGAACCACTCACATCAGACAGTGACAGGAGACAAACAGAATCCCATGGGCTCTGCTGTGGAGTTTTAGAGTATCTTACAGGGACTAGTGTTATTCTGACCATTGTAGCCAAGGTTTAAACGATCATATTGGGAGCTACATGCAGAAGGAGCCAGAAGGGACACACAGTGATCTGGCAGCCCAGCCAGAGGTGAGCATGCCCAGAAGATGGAGAGAGGTGAGTTGAGGCCAGGCATCAAAGGGGTGTGACCTGACCTGAGAGGAGCAAGGAGGGAGGTGTGGGACAGGGACGGGAAGGGAAGGTGCAGAGGTCCATTGCCTTCCCACCACGTGGGCAGTGTTGCTGTCATCACCCTGAAGACTGGCAAAGGGTGTGAGAGTATAAGTTCATGTTTAGTCAGAAAGCCTAGACACTTGTGATTTTTTGCTATGAATTTTGGTTATTTAGTAACTTTTTATATATAATCATATCCAGCAGATCGTGATGGTGCACACCTGCAATCCCAGCACTAGGGAGATGGAGGTAGGAGGATCGCTGTGAGTTCAAGACCAGCTTGAGCCACATAGTGAGTTCCAGGTCAGTCTCAACTACATAGTGATCCCTGACTCAAAAAACAAAACAAAACAAACAAACAAAAAATAAAGATAATCATATCCTGCAAAATAAAGCATATTACTGAGTAGCACCAAATACCCAGTGTAAGTTCATTTTTCGCTGTTGTCTCAAATGTCATGTTACAGTTGGTTTATCAGAACTGGGATCCAAATACAGGATCCAACATTGCTTTCTTTTTTCTCATAGTTTTCTTAATTCTCTTTTAATTTCTTAATGATTAAATGTCTAATCTTCTGCCACTTGTCTATTTGTTCTTTCTTGAAGAAACTGGGTCATTTTTTTTCCTGTAGAATTTCGCATATTATAGCTGTGGCTGATTGATGTTGCTTGCAAATTCCTCTCTCCTAAATGTATCCTTAAAATTTATTGCTAGAAGCTTGATTAAATTCTAGCTAAGTTATTTTGGGCAAGAATCCCTGCCAGGTCCCATTGCATCCTTCCTGCCAAGATGTGCCATGTCTGGATGCCTTCCCTTTGGTGATGCTAAAATTGTCCAACGAGTTACAGTATTGCAGTCTGATCCATCAGGTCCAAGTTGACACAACAATCTGTTCCTTTGGAGTCTTAGCAGACATTAATGACCATTGCTGAGTGTTGGATATTATGAAAGGTTGGTTTTCCAGCTTTAACATCCCTCTTGCCCTTTTCAGCTTTGATTTGTTTTTCTAAGAAGAAATTTCCCTCATTGACCATTTGCTTATCCTGAAATACTGGCTTGAGAAGACAAGCAAGGTATACTCTTTCCACTTTGCAGAATAATGAACTGATACCTTAGCAACCTCCAAAAGGAATAAGTAGAATCATTCCGAAATCAAAGCTTTTCTGTATTGGCTGTATTTCAATCTGTTGCAGGCTTTATTTTTCTGGTGCTAATATTATCCTATCTCTTAACACTGGAGGGACCCTTCAAGTTGGCCTCTCTCCTCTTCTATCTAGAAATCTTCAGTTGCTTCTCCTTTGGAGCCATGACAAGGTATAAACACATCCAGAACACTGAGTGCTCAAGACCTAAAATCAGACATTAATCCAAAGAGTTTGGGTTCCTGTTAGTGGGGGATGGTATTTAAACTCTCCATACACATTAGAAAATTCTACATCAGCAAGGGAAAGAGAGAGTACCCACAGTGCCAGGAACAAGAAAATTTTCTGAACATAAAATACAGAGATTCCACCACTCTGTCTTGTCACAGAGAAAGAAATGTGCCTGCCTGGGAAAGAAGTGAAAGGAGCCACAGAAGATTCCCCTCAGCCACGAGCAGCAAGAAGAAAGCCTTGTTTATCCACAGACGTGTCTTGGGCAATGTCTTATTCACTTTCTCATTGCAGAACAAAATATCCAACACTCACAATTTAAAGAAGGGTGGGCTTATTCTGGCTTATGGTTTTTGGAGGTTTCAGTCCAGAGTTGTCTGGCTCCAAGGCAGAGATGGCATGGCAGAGGGGTGTGGCAGAGGAAAACCACCCATGTCATGACAGCCCAGAGCAGAGTGAAGGGAGGAGCCTGGGAGAGTTATACCCTTTGGGTCACACCCTTAGGGATCTGTCTCTTCAGAACACATCTCACCTCCTAATAGCACGCTCAGCTATGGGTCCATCAGTGAGTTAACTCACCAACGATTATAAAACCCCATGAATCAGTCACCTTCCACGAGCCCCACTTCTGAACACATGAAGCTTTGGGGAGACCTTCTGGATCTAAACAATAATGAGGAGCTACATGAGCAGCTCCCCTGTATCCCAAAGCATTCCTTAGCCAGACCTTTGCACATAAATTTAAGAGGTAGACTTTACTAATCTCACCGCACAGAGTCCACAACCAGTCAGGAGGTGGCATGGACCGAGGAGTTTCCTCTGACCTCCCAACCTATGTCACTGTGCCTCCATCAACACCTGGACTCCCTTCCTCATCTTCAGCTTCTCCTCCACCTCTGAGAGGAGAGGTTGGAGTCACGACTACCATCTGTGCAACAGGACTCATCTCAGTGAGATTGTGCTTCCCTGGAGGGTTTGAACTTTGATATTTACTGATTTAGTCCTCATTTGCTTGACAGACATTTACTGTGATGGAACATGTATGGTCCTTCTCTGCAGTGACTAACTTTACTTGTCAGTTTGACTGAGCGAGGGATGCCCAGATAGCCAGGAAACCACTTCTGGATGTTTTCTGCAAGGGTTTGTAGGAAAGAGTTTAGTATTTGAATCAGTAGCCTGGGCAGCGGGGGGCGGGGCACCATCCTATAGGTGAAAGGTAGGTAGGTAAGAGGAAAATGGCAAAGGGAGGGAGATTTGCTCTTCCTGTGTGAGCTGAGACGTGTGCTTTCTCCTGCATTGGACATTGATGTTTCTGCTGCTCAGGCTGTTGGAGTCAGACTGGAACTCACTCTGTTGCCTCCATTATTTTCACATTTTCAGACACCAATTGAATTATACCACAGTTTTCCTGGTTCTCCGGCTTCCTGACAGTTGATGGTAGAGCTTCTCAGTCTTTACAAACTCATGACCCAATCCTACAATAAGTCTCCTCTTACATACCTATATGTGTGTGTGTGTGTGTGTGTGTGCGTGCATATATATATACACACACACACACATACCCTATATATACCTATACATCTATCTATCTATCTATCTATCTATCTATCTATCTATCTATCTATCTATCTATCTATCTACTCTATGTATCATCTATCTATTTATCTATCTGTCCTATTAGTTCTGTCTTTTTTCTGGAGAACTCACTAATACAATTCTTCTCCAGGATGAGAGAACTTGGAGATGCTCGCTAAATTACTACCAAATGAACAAATAAACCAGTAAGCTCATGAGTGAATGAATAGAGGAATAGAGAAAAAAATCATAGCATCAAAAATAGTTGAGACTCCTCAATCCTTCTATACTCTTACAACAGGAAGGAAGCCAATCACTCTTCTAAATGCCAAAAGACTTCTTTGAGTTGCACAATGACAGTGTGAACAGTCATAGGGAATTGAGTTGACAGGGACAACAGCCCAGCACAGCAGTGATCTCACTTCCTGTCTGGCCTGCAGCAGCCAGCACACAAGAGGGCACAATGAGCAGGTAATTGCTGTTCTGAGAAGTCTCTGCAAGCCCCCAAAGGACTGTTTCTGAACTGAACCAGATCAGTACTGACTCAGCCTCCAAGGGCAGACCTGCAGCTGGAAAGAAGGAGACAGAGCAACATGTATGATTCCAATTTCACTCAATGTCAGTAGCTGGTACAGAGGTCAGCCATGGTCCATTTTGAGGCAGGAGCCTTTGGATGAGCTCCAAGGGCTCTGCATTAGAGGACAGAAAAAGGCAGAAGGGCAGATGTGGGTGTTATGAGTAGTTAAATTTATCCTCACTAAAGAAGGCAAAAGAGAAAAGGAATTTCATGGGGCTCCTACAATGTATGAAGTTCTATGAGTCAGAGTTTATTGTCCCTAGTTTACAGATGAGAAAACAGAAGCTCGGCAAGGAGAGGAGCTTGGCCAAAGAACCAATTCTCGGAGAGTAGTCACATCTGACTGCCATTCAATCTGGCATCTGAGGCCACGCGTTGCTTACTCTTCAAGCCATCCCCTTGAGGATGCTGCCTCCTGAGCCTGCCTGCTGGAGCCCTGAAGACTGGCGGGCAGTTGGGAAGAGCTGCCAGCTGCCGAGGAAGCTGCTGGAGCCAAGCATGGTCTCTTCTATCCTCAAGTGGGGCCTAGGGAAAGCAAGTGCTCTTCATACCAAGCTAAGGTTTGGGAACCAAATCTTCCCAGTTATGCCTTTCTTGAAAGGTAATGAAGAAATCGATTCAGGATTATTTTCTAAAGTAAAATGAACAGGGAAAGAATGAACATGAAATTATTTACTGTAAAGATAAATGAAAAAATATCTAGGAATCAATTAAAACAATAGATCCAGCACCTACAATGAACAAATAAAGCCACACAGATCTATTGATTGATAATAAGCACTAAAAAGTCTTAGAGTCCTGAATGGGGAACTGAAAAAAACCTACAACATTAATTAATTAACATGCCAATTATCCAGTTCCAATTGGGATCTGTGCTTTTCCAAACAAAAAAAAAAGTTCACATTTCTTACAGAATAACAAATTTTAAAAAATGCAATATTGTGACAGTTAAGCTGTATTGTCATCTTGGGAGATGCCAGGAGGATTAGTAAAGCATAATTCAGGGTGTGTCTGGGTGGGTCACGGAGGCATGACCTTGGGTACTATACTTTGTTTTACCCCTTCTTCTCTGGCACTGTAACCCTGCTCTTCTTCCTGGCCTCCATAAGCTAAGCATCTTTGCTCTAACATGTCCTTCTGCCACGACATTTCTGTCTTGAAGCCAGCTGACCATGGACTGAATCCCCTGAAACCCTGAGCCAAATTCAACCTCTCTTCCTTTAAATTGTAGGTGTTTGATATTGTGTTTCAGTGATAAAAAGTTGACTAATGAATATATTAACGAAGAGGGAAAATATTTACATGTACTATAAAGCTATCATAATAAAGTCAGCATGGATCACCACAAGAGAAAGCATAGCACAGCAGACAAAAAGGCAGAGGACCAAGAACAACATGAGAACAATGATACACTATAAAGTGTTTAGAAACATACTCTTCACATAGAAATTTAATACTTAAAATGGAGGCATTTCATTTCCACAAGAAGTAAATGGTGCTATACTTCTGGAAGAAAACAAAAACTGGGCCATATCCATTACATCAAAAATTTTAAAGATTCAAAGTGGACCTTTAGATTTGAAGAACATAAATGCAAGACAAAATGACAATAACAAAAGACATTTTAGGAAAATAACTTCTTTGGAGAAGCAACACCTTCTTTAAAAGGTCAGAAAATGTATTACATATCAATAGGATAGAGGGTCAACATTTCACAACAGAGTCATGTGTCGCTTAACAGCAGGGATACATCAGGAGAAATGCACTCTTGATTTTATCCATGTGCGAACATCACAGAGGGTGCTGACACCCTCACGGTCCAGATCAGTCACTCAAGGTGGCCTGTGGTGCACGGAAGAGATGCGGTAAACTTGAGAGGAATGAAGGTGCCGCCAACATCACATGGTACAATCAACATTCTTGATACGTAGGAGAAATTGTGATGAGATAATGACAAGTGCATAGCATAACAAATACATCAACTGGGTACGGAATAATTTATTGTTATCAAGGATTATGTACTGTACATAATTCGTGCAGTAGGTTTGTTCACACCAGCATGGGCTCAGAGTCCTAATGTGTTACGTTATGACATCACAATGGCTACGGTGTCACTAGGCAGTAGGAATTTTTCAGCTTCATGGTAACATTTTGGCATCATCGTTGTATATATGGCTCCTCACAGGCCAGAACCGATTATATGGCACAAGAGGAACTCCTCCTATAAATTCTTAAATAAAATGCAATCTAAAAATGATCAAAGGATGTACAAAGGTAAGTTCAACTAACTTGCCATCAGAGAAATGAAAAATAAATATAAAAATGCAATATTATTTTCACCCACTAGATTTGTAAGTCTCAAAAGATTCATTTCTGGTGTGAGAAAATAAACTTCCTCATCTACTGGAGTGGGAGTGTTAATTGCCACAACTATTTTGGAAAGGCCTTTCTGGAAATTTATATTATAGCTTCATAAACACTTATCTTTCAGTCTAGGAATACCACTCTGGAATATCTATCGTGTCAATTTAAAAATAAATGAACGAAGGTTGTTATTTCACCCTATATGTGGAAAAATAAAGGAGGAAGTCAGTTGATCACTCCGGGGCTGCTTGACTCCAGGGGACAGTCATGCACTTCTAATAGAGAAAATTATTCTTTGTCCATTCTCATCTAGACATATGTGAACCCAGAATGCACGTAGCAAGCTGGGGAGAAACAGGTAAAGTTTCATCTCATTACTTTCCAAACCAAACAATCAGAAAATTCTCCAATGGATACAAACGTAAATATGAGCATAAAGAGATACTTAGGAGAATGGGAAAGGCCCAAGAGTGGTGAATCCCCCAGGTAGCTTCCTCTGGAGCAAGCTGGGACTGGTACCGTGGAGCTGACCGTGGGTGTCTCTTCACGACTCTGCATTCAGTGGTCCCACACTGGTTCTTTGGAATCGGCCATGGTGGTAGTGTTGCCACCAGGGGAGCAGGAAAATGCTGCAACAAATCAGGCTTCCCTCCCTGAAAGTCAGTTTAACAATGTTTACCAGCCTTTCACTGCCACAAGAGCTGAAAGCACCATTCCTAGGGAGAGGCACTGTCTCCAGAAGCCCACATATACATGCCTTCTCCTCACACTGAGAGCCTCTGGTTTCTCCCAGGAAACACCGTCCTTTGCAGAGGACTATGCAGCCTGACAGTGTATGAGGGGCTATGCTGCATTCTCACCGCTGGGGGGTAGTGTTGCCACAGCCAAGGCACCTGCTGGGCCCAGAATGGCCCGGTCAGACCTCCCAGCTCAGCAGGAATGGGCCTATCCCAGCCCCTCAGTGACCTGGAACCTCCCCTGGGCACGGAGGTGAAGAACAAGGAGAATGCAAACTTTAAACCCAAAAAGCTTTTATTTCAAGACTGACAATAATAGACCTCAGAACGCTACCATTTTAGGCCAAGGCATTCCACTGCTTAAGAGAGCTGTGACAGATAACCACACTCCTGGGAGCTGTTTCCCCACCCACATAACAGCACCAACTTCATGGGGCTTTGCCATGACTTGGTGACAAGATACACATAGAGCTCAGAACATGCCTGGTATGTAGTAAGCCCTCGGTAACTTCTGTTAATATTATTATAGATTGCACAGGATATTTATGACCTTATCCCCCCACCCGTCGCGCTCACTCTCTAAAGCTGTACTGTCATTTCCATTTTACGGAGTTAATCTTGAGAGCCTAGCATAGCGTCATACGCCTGTAATCCCAGCTCTTAGGAGGCTGAGACAGGACGATCGTGAGTTTAAGGGCAGCCTGAGCTAAATAAGTAGAACAAACACACACAGTAAACCCTGAAGGATATAGAAGGGAAGTGACTGTCCCAAACTCCCCAGTGAATAAGAGACAAGATGGGCTGCAGTCCTGATCTAAGTGAAGCTCCCAGGCCCTCCTCCCTCTTTCCACTCAGCAGTGGCACTGGAGAGATAGGGTGTCGAGTCTCACTGGGGTCCAGTCTGCCTTCCTCACCCCACCCTCCCCCGTCTCTACCTGAGTGGGCTGGGCGGTCTCTGAGCTCAGCCTCCCCTTCTCTGAGCCACCGCAGCGGATTTGGTGTCACCACCTCCAGTTCTCGGGAGAGTCTGGTGACAAGAGAATGCAGGGCACTTCATGGGAAGAGCACACTGATCTCTGGATCAGCTCGTGTGTATCACATGGCAAATGAGTGCTAGACCCTGGGGGGTGGTATTTAAGTACATCCCACACTTTGCCCTAAGGGGCTGAGACTGGAAAGTAAGGGTGAATGAAACTTTGGTTTCCACCTCTGGGCATGAGCATAAGCACCTCACAGAGTCTGGCAAACAGAGGAGAGAAGGTAATTTTCTAATGTGCCCCCCCACAAGCACAAAAGAGGTGCGGGGTCTCCATTTGTGGGATGTGTCTGCCTTGGTCCTGAGCAGCAGAGGTAGCTGCCTGTCAGCCTGCAACAGCCCAGTATGACGGGCACTGGTGAGTCCCATCTCGGGAGAGCCTGTGCCGCGTCCAGCAGCAGCAGGGACATAGGGAAGAGGGCATCTCTGGCCTTACCCAGTCTTAAGAGGTTGTCATGCTTGAGCAGAGCATCAGGTGTCTTCTGCTGTCCACTGGGCAGAGGCAGCCAGCTCAGGAGCACACAGTCACTGGCCTGTCCAGTTTCTGAGCTTGGCTTTCCCATCTGTAAACTCAGTACCTCTGCATCACGGTACTGAGAAATGAGTTTCTGCACTCAGTGGGGTGCCTGGAGCCCAGGGCATGCTGGGAGAGTCCAGGGTGACAATGTCACTGTGGGTTTTCTGCCCCTGCACACAGCCCCCCCCACTGGTAGCTGGGTGGTACTTCTCCTTTGCAGTGCCTTATTCATGCCTTCCTCCGAGACTTTGTACCCTCTGTTCCCTCTCTCTAACACACCCTTCCCCATCTTGCAACCAGCCAACTCCTAAACTCCTCCCAGTCTCTGCTAAGAGCCACCATGACAGAGCTCCCACCCCCTTATCCATAGCACCCTCTCCTCCTCACTGCCGGCAGACTGCATCCTTTGGCAGACTTGTTATTTAGTGCTCAGAATCCCATGTCAGCCTTGCACTTTTTGCTTGCGTGTTTACTGCGCCTCCCCACATGAGCATGTGGAAGCTCCAGAAAGCAGGCCCGCAGCTTCATTTCCCTCTGAGTGCCCAGTCACTGACCCTCTGTATGCCACTACGAGTGGTCACTCAATAAAAATTGCCCATTAATGCATTGCATGTGCAATGAAAAATTGGTTCAGAAGCAAAGGATTTTGGCCAAATACCATATGTACAGGCTTCCTCTCCAGACCCAAGTTCCCCTGAAATAGACTTGCCTCTCTTTACACACTGAATCCTTTTTCTTATTCTTGTCCACAGAACTCTGGCAGTGGAGTTGAGTTGGGTGGATTTTGATCTGGAAGATCTGATTAGCTGCTCATAAATGGCACTCAGAGGGACTCTGTCTTCCCCTCTGAAAGCAGCCTTGCAGAGGGAAAACAGTTTGTTCAGGCACAGTCCTGGCCCAGATTCCAGATCTGTCTCCAACCTGCTTGCCTGTCTTACCGCAGTTTTCCCAGGGATAATGGGTCCAATCCCAGCATACAGGAAGGGGTTGCCATGACATTTAACAAGATCAGGGCTCTCTGCAGCATCTCACTCAACACCACTAGGTACACAGGGAGGCTCAGCACTTGGAGACACTCCACTCTCCCTCCCTACCGTGGTACCCCAACCGTGCTGCTCCTGCCTGCTCCCCATTCCCTTTTGGGGATTTGCTGGTGAGATAAGGAAACCACTTTTCCAAGGTTAGCGCTAACTCTGCAAAGCTGAAGCTGGATTTATTTCAAATTCCTGACTCTGAGCCCAGAACTCACCCACTACCACCCACTGGGTGCTAACATCAAAAGGCTGTCTGCAGGTGGGTTCCCCTGCTGAGGGCTGAGTATTGAAGGTAGGCGCTGGAGCCTAAGTGAATGTCATGTTTGATGAACTCTCTAAGGCTGTCACAGGCACAGAGCCAGGCCTAGAGTGAGGGTCTGCCATGTGTCTGGACTTTGGGCCCCAAATTATTTCACATGCCTCTACTATGCTCTCTTTACACAGAGAGAAACTGAGCCTTGGAGGAGTATGTTAGTTACTTTTCTAATTGCTGAGACAAAATACTCGACACTCAAAAGTTAACAGGGAAAGGTTTATTTAGCTCAGTCAGTAAAGGCTTCCTTCTGTCCACATCAGCTGGCTCCAAAGCAGAGTGGATGGCAGAAAGGCTTCACAGAAGGGAACAGTTCATGGCAGGCACAGGGTAGCAAGAGCAACCAGGTAATTTAACTGCTTCTTTCCCTCCCTTTATCTTATCCACACTACTGGGATTAGGGTGGTGCCGAACTCATCAGTGGACTGATTTAGTAACTACATGTCCTTAATTCCAACATCACACACTCTATTCAGCACCTCTGAAAAAGCCACCTGTGACTCTGCACGAGGCTTTGGGGTTTGGCTTCTAGACCCAAACCATAACAAGGGGTGACCACTCACCCAGAGTCACACACAGCTTACAGACAGTGCCACATGGATTTGGACGCACGTCTACCTCCGTCCCTGCCTTTCCCTGCCATGCAGCGTGCTCTTCCCTGACAGCAGGCCGCTGGCTTGGCTCAGCTCTTGGAGCTTTCGTGCAGCTAAGGATGAGGAGTGCCTGGGAAAGTGAACAGCGTGGGGACCACAGATCTAAGGCGCTGCCAGAAGTCAGAAAGTGGGCCCATGGCATAGTTTCCAGAGGCTACGGAAATCCATGCTGACTTTTGAGTCCCCTGACTTTTGAATGTTACTTTGAATCTATGCTGGTGGTTGTTCGGTCCTTAGGGCACTATCTATGGGGCAGTTACTATATCCCATAAACACCAGGAAGGGGCAATACTAGACAATAATGACCCCCGCCCCCATGTTCCTTCCTTCCTAAGGTCTGTAATATTCTCCTTCCGCACTGCTAATGAACTAATTTTCTTTCCATCTTTTCTTTTGTATTTCTTCCCTCTCTTTGTTACCGTTCATCTGTTTCTCCCTCCCCCCAACCCCATCTGGTGGGACATTAAACAATGGCTTTAGGTGAGTGGGGGACAGGCCTGTCACCCGAAAGGAAATAAGGAGTATAAACCCACCTCCGTGTGCCCCTGTCAAGAGGGAAGAAACGCCATTCATCCAGGGTCCTTTTGGGGAGAGCACAGACTTCGCTAGGGACCGATGTTTGGAAGTGCAGGGTGAGGCTGCCAGGGCAAGCCAAAGGAACAAAGGATGTTTTCTGTCTTCCGGAGAACGGATAGAGCACCCACCCGGTGTAGGCTAAGGAGGGTGAACGTAGAGGAAATAATTGGAAGAGAGGAGGAGCAGGTGGGTGGGGTCACCAGCAGTGTACACAGCCTGGGGCTGCGTCCCTCCCCCAATGCTTAAAATCTGCTGGACTCACAAAAGAGGTGTGATAGTGGATTTTAAAAAAATGGTGTTCACACAGGTCTGGAAGAGCCAGACCCCATCAGCTGACGTGGGAGCTGATGTGTGTCTGTGTGGTGTCTGTGTGTGGGGGTGGTGGGGCGGTGTGTGGTCCATTCTGAGAAGGCCTCGACCTGTGCAGGTAACACAGTCAACCCCGGCACCACGCACCCCGAGTCCAGGTTTCCCCACTTGTGTTTCACACCTGGGGAATCTGAGGCTGTAAGAGGACTGTCGCCCACGCCCTGCAGCCGGAGAGTGGCGCTCCGGGACTCCTCAGCTCACCCGGCCCCTTCGCAGCCTTGGCACCGCTCCTGCTAGCCGGAGGCTTCCAGCACCGCCCGCGAGCCGGGAGCGGAACCGGCTCCGCAGAACAAA
>NW_022900921.1:25766768-25808836 GCF_012274545.1 Fukomys damarensis | reverse complement strand
CCTCCTTCCTCTTCTGCCCAGCCCGGCCCACCGCCCCTGCGACAGCCCCTGCTCTACTCGAAAGCGCCTTCCGGGCCAAGTGCCGCGCAGGTGCACATTCAAGCCTCTCCGCGCTGTCCAGCCGTTGCCTAGAAACTGATAGAAATCCGGAAGCTTCCTGGGCACCCCCAGGGTTAGGAGAGGGGCCAGGGCCTGGGTCTGACCTGTTTGAGCCACAAGCGGCTGGGGAGATCTGTCTGTCGGTCATGGTCATTCTCCACCCGCTGGACCAGAACCACGCCAGTGTCACCCCAGGTGTGCACTGGGGTCCGCGTGCCCCTTGCCCCCAGTGGCTGCTGCGAACCTGAGCCTGCCCCCGCCAGCCGTTCTTAGGGGAGACCCCAAGGATGTGGTGCGGCCTGTGCAGTGAGCCGCTATTCTCTACTCAGAGACCCCTTCGCGCATTTCCTCCTTTCCCCCTCGAACAGCCCTGCAAGGTGGAAGGCGGTCTCCAGATGAGGACACAAGAGGCCCAGGGCAGAGGAGCAGCCGAACAAGCTCAGCCTCCTCCGGCCGGCCTCCCAGGACTGCACCCTCCTCCGGCAACCTGCCGGCCCCTTGCCCCCTGGCCCCTCACCTTGCCCTGCAGTGCTGAAGTCTTCTCTGCTCTGTGCTGCAGCTCCCCACTCTGTTTCTTCGGAGGGCTGAAGCAGTGTGTGCGCGTGTGCGTGTGTGTGTGTGCGCGTGTGAATCCTCCACAGCTCTGGTTCTGCGACCAGGCACAGATATTTTTTATAAAGTCCATCTCTACTGAACCTGTACAGACGTCTTTGTTCTTGTCAGTATTTCCTAAGCAGTACCCTTAACTACCACTTCCATGGGATTAGGTACTGTAAGTAATCCAGAGATGATTAAAAGTGAACAGGAAGATGTGTGGAGGTTCTGTGCAAATGCTGTGCCCTTCCACAAGGAAGTGGAGCATCCGTGGATTTTGGTGTCTGCAGGAGTCCTAGAACAAAGCCCTAGGATATCAAAGGACACCTGCATACACTTTCCTGTGTGACCCAACTCCTGCTCCCTTCTCAGCTCTAAGCTCCACGCAGGCAGGGACCACCTTAGTCTGTTCATCTTCCTTTTCTCTACTTACAGCACTTTGCCTGACACATAGTAGGTATTCGATAAAATATGTCAAATGAGGAAAGTTTAAAACCACCCTCAGGGAGTATGTAATGTCAACCTCATCATCACCGGGATGTTTCTAAGAGGAATCAGAGGCTCAGACTGATAGTTCAGTATTAGAATGAACATTAATGATGCATTAATCAAGAAGGCTATCAAAGTGTATTTTTATGAAATTTCAGGTCTATTGTGAACATGGAAAACACAAGCATGTGCAACATAAAATTGCAGGTGTGTGTGTATTGCAAATACTTGGCATGTGTTAAAAACAAATAGGATGGATGAAAATAGCCGACTCAGTAAAGTGAATCTCTGTGTTGAACTACCTGGAGACAAAAACAATGGAAGGAGACGGCTTTGGAGAGCAGTGTGTGTGGTGGTGTTAGTGTAGGGGTGCAGAGAGCCAAGGACACAGCTGCAGTGTGACCGAGTGCAGCAGGGCCAGAATGCATCTGAAATGTCAGGCCCTGTGCAGGTTGCCCTGGCCAGGGGCCCCTCCTGCTAACAGCACCAAAAAAATAATACCAACTACAGGCAAATCACATCTCCAGTGAGAACAAGCCAGCCGCGACCTCACTGGCTGCACCCAGGGCAGATTGGGATGGTGAGCAGCGAACTGCTAATGCAATGCCTGTGCTGACCAGTGGGTTTAGAGCCCTTAAGAAGCCCAGGCCTGCGGTGACACTGACACGCTGTTCTGTGGGATGGGCCTGGGTTGCCTTGCCTATCTGGCTTGCCCCCATTTATGAGCCAGCTGAAGGAGAGGAAGGAATGATTGCAGACAGGTGAAGCTGCCTGCCTCAGCCTCCCAGCTGGTGATAGCAGGGAGAGGATGCCCAGCCAGGTCCCCACAGCTGCTATGGCTGCAAACTCCATCCCAGTGCCTGGCAGGAGCCAAATCCAGGCAGGCTTTGTTGTCTGAGGCCCCAGTCGTGCACCATGAATTATTCTTCTGGCACCAGCTGTCAGAGGCTGAGGATGTCTCCGGTTTTCAATTGACAGTGCTTCCCGACAGGAGGCTGCCGGAGGAGTTGGATGCTCTGGAGAGAGAGCCCGTGTCCGCACTCCCTCTGTGCTCATTTGCTGAGCCTGTAGCCTGTGACAGTCCCTGCACCCAGAGTCCCAAGAGCCACCTCAGGGAAAGCAAAAGAGCTGGAATCTGAGTAGCTCTGTGGTGCTGGAAAAACAGCTCCACATCTGGCACATTTCCCCCTCATTTGTCTAACGGTGCTGACCACTCACAAGTCATTATGTGCAGTAGATGAGAAAATGTATATGAAATGGGAAAATGCCCGGTGTGGACAAGGTGACAGGACCCGGCTCCTGGCCCCCCCTCCAGGGCTCCCTCCAGATCAGAAGGGTGGAGGTGGCGGCTGGGCCAAGCCATCCAGGCTGCGAATGCTGGGTGCTGAATTTGGATACGATCTGGAGGGCGGAGCGTTTGAACTGAAGCATCCAGGTGTACATGTCAGGAGAGGTCCACGGGAGGGAGACAGGAAGCTCGACTCACGGGGAGAGGGCCAGGTGCCTCTGACAGGGCCCAGGAACACAGGCGCTGCCCTGGCCCACTCGCAGTCCTGGTGCGTATTACACTTGTGCTTCACCACGAGGACCCTACGCCCTGCGTCCCTGCTATTTGGGGGCCTCCTCACTTAGCTTTTTCCCTGCTCGCTTCTGCTCACTCCCTAGAAAACATCAGAATTTAAGCATTTTCTTTTAAAGGAAGCTGTGTAATGTTAAGAAAGGGAACTGGGACAAATGCTCCCTGCTCTTTCTTTTGTTTTCATTAGCACATGTTTGCGATATGCAGTGATCACATTTCTGATAGGAAATTGGTACACACGTGTACATAATGCGTCTTAATTTTTTCTTCATCCCCTTCCCTTCTCCTCCCTCCATCTCTTGATCCCTGATCAAGTCCACGGTGGCAGGCTGAGTAAAAGCTGCAAAGATGCCCATGTCCTTCCCTAAAAAATCTATGAATATATCGCTTTGTAAGGCAAAGTGAACTTTGCAGATGTTACAAAATTAAAAGTTGTGAGCTGGAGCAAGTATTCCAAGTTACCCAGGTGGGCCTGATTTTCATCACAAGTATCCTTATAAGAGGAAGCAGGAGGGAGATTAGAAGATGCTGTGCTGCTGATGGATGTTGAAGATGGAGGAGGAGCCGCAAATCAAAGGATGTGGGCAGCCTCTCAGAAAGCTGGGAGAGGCAGGGATGCGGTTTCTCCCCTACAGCCTTCAGAAGGAGCGCAGCCCTACTGGTAGGTCAGCTTGAGCCAATAAGACCAATTTTGTACTTCCAACCTCCAGAACTGTAGAAGAAGAAATATGTATTATTTTGAGGCTGAAAATGCATTGTATGCTGCAGCAGCAATAGGGAAATAATACATACCTCTCCTCTGGGCCTCTGTTTACCCACTGAGAATGTGGACTAGGGCCTCCTAGTGAGTGAGGCCCAGGTGGAGTGGGGACAGAACAAATTTTCTGATCAAGAGGCTCACGCTGTCCTTGTGCCCACCACGGACCACACAGAGTAGATGTTTTCCACTCAGATGCCTGCTCCATGGGTATGGAATGTGGTGGTGGTGAGAGGGGTGATCAGGACTGGTAGGGCCTGGAAAAATATGAAGACCAAAGGCTTTAGCTACAGGGTGGGCCCCACCCATGTGCCAGATGAGGAAGTGGGGCCCAGGGTGATCATGTCATACAGCTCTGCTTAGAGAAATCAGAAAAATGATTTTTCAGGTGAAATCTCCAATCCTCAGCTGTTGCCAATCAATTAGAAGCGAATTAAACACCAAGTGAGCCAAACCAAACATATCTACAGCCCAGCCTGGCCTACAGGCTGCTGTGGCCGGGTTGCCTTCGGCTTGCTTATTCAGATTCTGGGCCTGGGTATCAGCCAGATGTAAGCTGGAACCCGCACTTCCCCATGCAGGGTGACCCGGAGCAATTTGCTTGATCTCTCTGAACCTCAGTTTCCTCATCTGTAAAAACAGGAGTAAAATTCCCGGCCTTGCCATGCTGGTGAGGAATAAATTCTGCAGTGCATTTAAAGCAGACAGAGCAGAGCCTCGCCTGGAATTAGCAAGCTATCCAACACTCATTGCTATTATGGCTGCTATTTTACTGTGTGAGTAGGATGACAGCTTCCCACTCCTCTGTACCCTGTGCTGGTCTAGGAACTCGTCATGGCAAATGAGAGGCCGATTCCCAGAGAAAAGCACTCCACGTAGGAAGTGCTGCCAAAAGCGAGCTCCAATTCACTGCTGCCCCGAACCCCAGTCTCTGCCTCACTGTGTCAGCATCCCATTCTGCCCCTTTTTAAGAGCAATGTTTGCCAGTCTCAAAGATCACCTGTGCCCGGTGGATCAGGCTGATGGACAGCTTCACAGCATCTGCACTGCTCTCTCCAAAGACATCCACTGTACTCGGAACTTGCAAAACTTTCATCTTTACCCGATAGTCAACAACTTCTATCATCATTTGCAAACCGTTTTTCTTTAAGTGACTCATTTCTTGTAATTTAGCTCCACATTAACAACATTGTATGAAAAACAATGAATTTGATGAGCTAATTTTTCCCCACTCATGCACATTATGAAAAAAGTATCCCTTAACATTTTATAATTTGTCAGCACTAGGATGAAAAGACAGGCTTCCTGCTCCTGAGGTGTCTGGGGCCCCCTTTGGGGTTGGGTTAAGTTAGAAAGCAGTATTGTCTCTCAGCCACCTGGATTTTCTTCCTTCTTTGGTTTGTACTATGGTCTTGGACATCAGGACTCCGGCATCAGACAAAAAGTACAGGGACTGGGGAGGTAGGAAACCCAGGGAAAGCTCCTATAGGTTGGCTGCTTATTTAAAATAAAATGATTTCACAATGCCTTTAAATAACTCACTCAAACCTTCAGCCTATAAAAGGGTTCCCAGTCCTTTCACTGGAATTAAACCTGTAAACTAACTGCAAATGCTTCTCAACTTAATTATATTATGTCCTGATAAACCCATCATAAATTGAAAATACTGTGACTTGAAAATGCACTTAATACAGCTAACTTGCGAATCAACCAAGCTGTCAATCAGCTTTACATTACTATAACAAAATGCCTGAAATGATCATTTTAAGAAGACAAAAGATCACTTTGGGCTCACAGTTTTGGTGATTTCATTCCATGGTCACTTGGTTGGTTGATTTTGGGCCAGGGCCAGGCAGAACATGATGACAGGAACACATGGCAACTATGAAACAAAAACAGAAAGAGGAGAGTCTCTGGTCCTAGTTTTTCTTTCAAGAGTATGCCTCACGTGACCGGAGCACGTCCAATTAGGTCCCGGCTCTTCCGTCTTGATTTCCCCCACCTCCCAGTAGCATCATCACAGGCTACAGACTAAGCTGTTAACCCTGGAGGTTAAATTGGTTTTTGTTTTAGTTTGTTTGCTTTTTTTTTGGTACCAGGGATTGAACTCTGGTCCTTGTGCTTGCAAGGCAGGCCACCAAACTGCTGAGCTAAATCCCCGGCCCCTTGGAGGTTGACTTGGGAGGTACTTATCCCTGAACGCGGAGCATGGCAGTTGTTTCCCCTTCTGATCGCACGGCTGACAGGCAGGTGCCACTCCCCAGCATCAGAAGAGAGAGAGAGGTTTGTGTTCCTCATTGCTAGCCCAAGAAAAGAGTCCAATTCAAAATGGTTTTTGCTGAGCATATGCCACTTCATCCCATCATAAAGTTGCAAAAATCCTAAACTGAACTGTTACAAGCCAGGGGCCATCTGCATGTGGTTTCTGTAGCTCCCATTGCCCGTAAGATGAAATCCAGACTCTTGGTGTGATATTAGAGACCCTTATGCTCCCCACTCCCTTCCCAGCATTCTCCCTGTTGCTATGCCCTACATCTCTCTTCCTGTACCAGGATTGTCCAGCTCCTTGGGGTTTCCCTGTGACCTCAGACATGCTGGTCTCATCTTTGGAAGAAGCCTCTTAGCGGTTACCTGCTGAATAAATTTCTATTTAAGTTTCCAAACCCCAAGGGCACCATCTCTGTGGGAGAGTTTTCCCCAACTCACCTTCTGAGCTCAGTCTCCCCAGAAGAGTTGATCATTCCTCCTCCAACTCTCCTTGGCTTTATGGCACACCTTTTGCCAGTACTGTGGGCTGAGGGTACTATGCAGTTACCCAGCTAAGGTCATTCGCTCCTTGCCACCCCAATACATCCCCTCCAATCTAGTCTCCACTACTGAAAGAATCATAGAAAGGTCAGAGTATGTTGCTCCTCTAGCTTAAAATCTAGCCTCTTCCATTGTACACAGAATAAAATCTGTGCTTCTAATAAAGGCCTCCTGGGGCATAATGTGATCTGCACTGCCTTCTCTGGCCTCTCTCTCCCCAACTCTTGAGCTCAGTCTTCCTCCAGAGTCTGCAGCTGCTGGTCCTGATCTGGAATTTCTGCCCCTCCCTGCCTCCACTTGTGGATTCCCTGAGCCCTGGCCCACACTTACACTTACTTTCTCACTGCCTGCCTCCCATTCACCCTCAGATCTCATCCCGGCCATATCCCGCTTGCGGAAGCCCTACAGACTTCGTCTGCTCCATGTGCCAGGGCAGGGACTGCACTGCCTTCATCTGTGTGTCCCCTGGCTGAGGACAGCATCAGGGACGGACTGCTTCCCTCATCCTCTGGCGATACCACTCTAGAACAGCCCTCCTGAGACTGGTGCTGGGTAAGTGAGCTCTGTTGACCTCATGCAATAATAAAATATAGACAAGTATCATCCATGCTGGATGATATTTCCTTTTCTATTAAAATAATCCACACATTTTGGGACATTTCCCCTCTCCACCTCATCCTGTATGTCCTCTGTCACCCTGATGCTTACCACACAGGGTCTTGGGCTCTGATTTCAGCACGGAAAAGAAGGACTCAGCCACACCAATTCTGTCTAGTGGCTAAGTCAGCCCTGGAGGGAGGTCTATTAATTTATACAATATTTGTCACCATTTATGATTGCTGGTAATGGTAGTATTCAACTTTTACCAGTGCTAATAATTTTCCCACATGGTCCTACCAGAGTGAGTTTAGTAGTAGCCTCCAAAAATCCATTTACCTCCAGAACCTCAGAAAATGGCACTGTTTGGAAGTGGGGTCTTTGCATATGAAGCCAAGGACCTGGAGATGAAATCATCCTGGATTTGGGGTGAGTCCTAAACCCACTGATGTGCGTCCTTCTAAGAAGAGAGGACAGATAGAAAAGATGTGAAGATGGATACAGAGAGGAAGCAACTTGTATGTAAGCCAAGGAACACCAAAAATGGCAGGCAGACACCAAATGAAGAGGAGGCATTGGACAGCTCCTCCCTCAGAGCCCCAGAAACCCCCTCAACTTTGGTTTTGAACTCCTGGCCTCCTGTCTTTGGAAGAACCCATATCTGTTCTTTTAAGCTACCTACCTGTGGTCATCATTATTGTTGCACAGCCCTGTCCTAAGGGAGACATTCTCACCATCCTCCAGGTTAGAGGTGGGACAGCGCCGCTCAGAAAGGTTTGGTGGGTTGCATAGTAACTCAGAACACAGACCTGGGCCAGAGCAGGATGAGGCGCAGTGACCAGGGTTGCCAGGGAGGACGTAGCGGGCCACCTGGAGTGGGAGATGAGGAAGACGGGAGGAGCCGCCTTCTGAAGCCCTCAACTCAGACCACTGGACACACCCCAAAGTCACTGAGAGAAAGGCTCCAGGGTGACCTTGACTGAAGGAGAAGGGGGAGAGGACAACAGACTGCTCAAGGTCCCAGTTGTGCAACCAGCTGCATCGGGACAGAGCTTGCACAAGGCAGCCAGGCAGCGAGGCTTGTGCTACACAACGTGGGACTCCTCCCATCCGTGCTCCCCCACGGCCCCATTGAGCTGGGTTTTGTTTTTACTTGGAAAACAACAGAGGGACCCCTGCTCCTCACTCCTAAAAGGGACAAAACCCTGGCCTCCCCTCCCCTTAGCGGCAACTCTGCTGCCGTTACTCCCTCTCTCCGGACTTCCCGGCTGTTCTGCTGTTCTCCGGCAGGGAGCCCAACCCAGAGGGCTGGTGGGGAGGGGACAGAGCACAGCCTTCTGATTCCCACCAACGGCCCCAGGCGCCTGTGCCGGGAGTGAGTGTGGGTCCACATCCACCAGGGCTTTGCCTTTGCCCAGGGGCTGAACTTTCCTGAGTGCCTGCTGCTTAACAGTTACTTCTCCAGCGGGAGGTGAGCTGGAGCCACGACGTGGAGTAGCGGTGGGGGCTGAAGCCTTTTGTTTCAGAGCTTGATTCTAATCCTGTTCAGAGGGGACACGAATACACTCATGTTTCCCTTCAACCATTCACTCCTATCTGTGGACAACTGTGTGTGGAGCCCCTGATGTGGGCCAGGCAGTCATGAGGCTGGGGATGGAAAGACGCTTAAGCAAGGTGAGAACTCTGCTTCTGAGGAGTCCACAGGCCGTCGTGAGCGACAGCTGTCACTGTCATCTCACAGGTATTTAATGACATGTTTAATTACACATGAGGGAAGTAGGAGGAGATAGGAGAAGCAACTATGGGACCCTGAAAGACTCTTTCTCTAGAAGGGAAAGTGTGAGCAGAGAGCTATGAGATGAGGAGGCACTGAGCCGAGTGGAAGAAGCATGTGGCACTTCTGAAAGAGTGTCAAGGCAAAAGAGGTAACTTCACATGCAAGGGCCCTGGGGCAGAAGGGTGTGTAGCACATTCAAGGAAATGAAAGTAATCAGTGCAACTAAGGCAATGAAAGTGATAAAAGAAGAGATAAGATTCCAGGGAAGAAGGTTTAGGGTGGAGAAATCAAGTCACTGGAGTCAGTGGTTTTGGTCCTAGCCTAAAACAGTGGGAATGGAGATAAAGAAGTTTAAGCAGCTGAGTAACATGGTCACATGTTTAATAAGACAAGGAACCTGCAAGCCAGTTGAAATATCCAATGCACTGAGTGGTGAGGGACAAGTCATTATGCTGCTCCAACTCATTTTCCGCCTTTGTTGAGAAGCAGGACCGCCTTGACAGACTACTGCTGCTGAACCGAGTGTTTATTAACACCATGAGCTTGTTGCCATAGCCTGTTCTGTGCTGCTCTAGCAGAATACCTGAGATTGAATAACTGATAATGGTTGGAGATTTGTTCCTCAGCCCTGGAGACCGGAAGTCCAATAGCAAATAGGTGCTGGAACCTGGTGAGGCCCATCTTGCTCCATCAGCCATGGTAGAGGCCGAAGCACAGGAAAGGGCAAGCAAGCAGAGATGCAAGAGAGGGGCCGAACTTGCTCTCCTAACAGGCCCACGCCTGCAAGAAATGGCAAGTGTACTCATGCTGTCAGGGCATTAACCCGTAACCACCTTGCACTGCCCTGTACCTCTCAGCACAGCTATTCTGGGGCTAAAACTCCCAACACGCAGACTCTGGGAAATGCCTTCACACCACAGCACTTGTAGGCATCAAAGCCGAGCCTCCGAGAAGTGAAGTAACTTGCCCAGGGACACACTGCAGGAAAGTGGCAGAGGTTGGCTAGAGCTCGAGTCTGTCACTCTCCAGAACTCTGCTACATGGCCCTGAATGTGGTTCAGTCAGCAACAAGGACACAACAGGCATGGAGCTGGCCCTGTGCATTCATTGAATCTCCCTTCGAACCTAGCCTTGTAGTTGCACAGAAGCAAAGACTTGCGCGTGAGTGCGTGCATGCATGTGCGTGCGTGTGTGTGTGTGTGTGTGTGTGTGTGTCTAGTTATTTTTGGAAGCAAGGGAAATTAATTAAGAATCGAGTTCACAGCTCTCCTGCTGAGAGCTAGCCAGGGGGTGCAGGAAGAAGAAAAAGAATTCAAAGTCACAGCAGACTGCAGACACTGACACCAAAATAATGAAACACTCACAGAGCCTTCCACTGGGACAGGGAAGGGTGGAGATGCTATTCCAGGGCTAGTCATGTGTCCCCAGGCCAGTCTGAAATGCTCTTCATTGCAGGTAGAATTCTCTCTGGGCCTGAGTTAGAACCCAGACTGGGAGGCTGCTGTCCTCGGTGGCTGCAGAGACTATGCCATTGGACCAAGAGGATGTATGGGTACAGTCTCCCTGAGCCCTCCTCCGTCCTCTGCAGCTTCACTTCTCTCCTTCCACCTTCTCTCCTCATTCAGTCCTTCTCCATGGATCTGGAGGACATGGTTCTTTTTTTCTGCTTTAGGATTTCAGAACACATCCACCCAACACAGGCAGCTGTGTGATGAATCCAACTTAGAGATAAGTTTTGTTTGGCCTGTGGTGTTTGTCTTAAAAAATGTAAACCAATATTCCAAAGACAGGGTTCTGTGGGTGAACAATGTGGCTGTGTCAGTCCCTGAGCTGTGCTGAGGGCCCAGGGACAGCAGGGCAGAGGCCCAAGTAGAGCAATGGTGGATAGCAAGTATGTACAATGATAGCTTTGTACTACTGTATTTCAGTTTGTTTTCTGTTGCTACAACCAAGTGCCTGAGACTGGTCTTCCAACACTATTATTTACACTGAAAAAGGGGTGGGGAGGCAGTGAGGGATGACAGCATTGAAAAAGAAAATAAATGCATTCCTAATAGTTCTGGGGACTGGGAAGTCCAAGAGCATGGCACTGGCATCTGGTAAGGGCTCATTGCTGTATCATAACATGGCAGAGAACATCACACGTTGATCACAGCAGGCAAGCCAGCTTTGCCCTCTCCTCCTCCTCTTAAAAAGCTGCTGATGCTATCATGACCTCATCTAATCCTGATCACCTCCCTCAAAGCACCACCTCAAAATACCATCAGGATTTGACTTTGGGGATTAAGTTCTCAACACATGAACTTTTGGGAACACATTCAAATCTTAGCAGTGATACAGGCAATGCAGGTAATAAATAAGACATACTCAGGTGGCTTTGATAGATTTGGTGCTCAGGGAGTTTGTGAAATTGAGGAAGTGACACCCCCAATTTTGGAAGAGAAATACATTTAGTACAAGGAAGAATGGGTATGAAGGAGAGGACAGAAGAAGAAAGTCATTTTCTTCATTTCTTGGAGCTGTCACTGTGTTTGTCACAGTAAGCAAGAATGACTTGTGGAAGGTGTCAGAAAACCAGTTTCTTTGTGTCTCCTGAATCAGAGGGAGGTGCCTAGGCCTCTCCTGCCCTGCCATCCTGGGTAACAAAAGTAGATCTAAGTCACATGAATGGGGACCCCACCTCAATTCAGGAGCTAGCAGTGCTGGTCCATGATATTTCAAAATTGTTGCCCTCAGTCTCCCTTGCCTAAGGCCATCATGGAGGAGACTGGTGGAGTACCAGGCTCACCCTCTGCCCACACCTAAACTCTCTTTGTACTTGCCAGATGGCCTTTCAAATCCCAACAGGGGCAAAAGGGATGATGGAGAAGGGGAAGTGCATTCCCTGGTCAAGGCAGGTGGTAAAAACTGAATTTTTCCACCAGCAGTGTTTCTGTGGGCTTTGCAGGGCCTCCCATACTGGGTCCTTCTGTTTTTAAATCTCTGGTGGTTACAGTTCTCATCTGTCTGACCACTTTCTCCTTAGGCTCTGGGTCCTTGGCCAACCTTTCATTCAATACTAACTGCCACTTCCATAATATCCTTTCAGCAGAGTGAATGCCACATCTGGTGGGGCTCTTTTGCTCTTGGGGCCATATCTGGCCCAGTGAAATATTCACACTTGCCTTGGTCTAGTCTAAGGTGAGTCAGGCACATCAGTCATCATCAACACGCAGTCACCATCACTATCACCATCGTCCTCACCCTCGACAGCATTGTCATCATCACTGGTCTAAACCAAGAGTCAAACATCCTCCTAAAGGGCCAGTGAGGAAACATTTTGGAACTGGTTAGCCATTGGTTCTCTGTCACTATGATACCATGACATCATCACTATGTAACTATTGTTAGTGTGGCTTTTCTTCGTACCCACCAGAAGTACATGAATGAGCACAGGTTGCCATATTCCAATAAAACTCTTACAAAGATAGGCATTCCTTTGGCACTACACACTTTTATAATATGTGTTAATGCTATATGACAGATACTGTGATTCCCAATGCCAAAGGTCCAGTTCAGCGTGTATAACTGAACACACTCATCCATTTGTGCTCTTTTTTCTTTTCAACAGTACTTAAGGAGCCCATCCTTTGCAAGTCATCCCTGTTGTTCCTTAGGCACTTTTATCTTTGCTCAAATTGTTGAAGAGTGGTGAATTGTTTCATGGTTTTTGTATTTGTGTCTAATGCACTTTTAACATGATAGACGCAATGCATTGTGTAGCTAGTTTTCCAGAAAAGCCAATCTTTTAGAAATTGTTTTTCAGATCTTCAATAAATTTTTTCTTTAAATTAAATAAAAATAGGCATCCAAGTGCAGGTTGTAGTTCACTGACTCATGAGCTAAACAGCTTCAGAAATTATATTTTCCTGACTGCCTGAGAATCCAATGGACAAACTGTTTTGTGTCACAGGACACAGATCCACCTTAGTGTAGAACCTCAGCCCATGCAAATGTTTGCTCATATACAAAAATAGAAAGAACGACACAGCTATTTCCCCGTATTTGTCGCTCAGCTTCAATAAGCTTTCTCTCATTTTTTAAAAACTCTCTTAAGAGAAAATATTGAAGGGCAGCAGTTGGGGCTAAGAGACAGCCAATGAAAGATGTGAGATTAAAAGGGAAAAAGAGCATTCAAGAAATCTCTTCTCTCTGTTGGTGAAGATTGTAGCTGTCTCTTTGAGTCATTTCAGAGGTGCTGATGGTCTGAGCTCAGAGAACTCCAGAATCCTCAAACCGCGAGGCAGAGATATTTCCTGACACAGCTGTGCTGGCCCTGTCTGACTTCCTTGAACAACTGAGGAGAGCTGCCAGGATGAGTCTTCTTTGTAAGTTAAGTGGCTTTGCTGACTCTTGCTGATAGCAGCATCCTGGAATTCTGGAAGGTCTAAAGCAGCTGTGAGTCGACTCACCTCGTGCACCACCTTGAACAAGGCACTTGACCCCTGGAACCCCAGTTTGTCCATCAGTACGTTATGCTATCAATATCTGCCCCAGAGGACAGTTGTAAGGGATTAAATGAAGTAATGAACGTCATGTAATGTGTTTGAGAATATTCTGAACTCAGATTACACCTGTTCTTTTACTCCCCTCCCTGCTTTCACTGTGACTGAACCTTGGCCTCCCATCCTGTCAGCAGCTGTGGCAGATGATGGATACTTATGAGTTCCCTTCCCCTGGATCAAACCCAGCTCAATTTCTGTTGATTTCTCTTTCTTGTGAAGTGACTAACTTTCCTCATTTATTTTTTGAACAAATATACCCTGGCACCCGCTCCACGCCATCAGGCACAGCAGTGAAGTGGGCAGTTAGTTCCACTGTCATCCTGGGGTGCAGGGTCTAGGATGCTGGATACACCACAGCCCTCACATGGACGAGGTTTGACTACCCTCTAGTGCTCACTGACAGAGCCAAAAATTAGCACTGCAAAACCACCCCACCCTGTCCTCATCCCCTGTGCTACCTGAGCAGATGACAGGAAGGTGAGGAGAAAAAGCCCACTGGAATTCTAAGTCATTAGCCGAGTGCAGATGCTTTGTGTTCCCTTCCCCTAGGACCCAAACATTTGCCCATGCTGCAGAGTGAATGTGACCCCCAAATTCATGTGTTGGAGACTTAATTTCCAAATTGATGTGTGTGGTATTTGGAGATGGGGCCTTTGGGAAGTGATTAGGATTAGAGAGGTCACAAGGAGGGGTCCCCAGAATGGCATCAATGTCATTAAATAAAGAGGAAGAGAAATCCAAGTTTGCACGCTTACTCTGTCTCCCCTTGAGACACCCTCTGCAATGTTATTATGCAGTAAGAACACTCTCACCAGATATCAAGCACATGCTAGTGTCATGTTCTTGGACTTCCCAGCCTCAAGAACCATGACCTAAAGGAACTTCTATTCTTTATAATTCACCTAGTTTCAGGTGTTTTGATACAGCCACAGAAAATGGACTAAGATAGCCCATGTGAGAGTCATTCCCACACCTTCTATACAGAGAGCATCCAACACCCATCACTGTTGGCCAGAGAAGCAGCAATGGCCAAAAGACTGAAGAGGATAAGAACAGCCAGTAAGCTGAGACATTCGTCCTCATGTCTCTCCCTGTTCATTCTTGACCTCAGAAGCAGGGCAGGCAGGAAGTGCCTCAGAGACAATCCCGACAGTTCCCTGAAGTACAAGGTAAGGAAGGGAAGAGAGAAATAATGTCCACTTCCACTGAGCCTCTTCCCCTATGTAGTGATACGGACAGCAGAGAAGGGAGGAGATGTCATGCGAACTACAGGTGGGATTGCAGTTCTACATGGATGAGACTGGACTTCTAATTGTCTCCAGTGCTGGCAAGCTCTGAGCCTCGGCGGAGGAGCATCTCACGGGTGGTAACTCATGTAGACTTCAGTGTAAACCTTTGTGTGAGTCAGGACTAACTTGGTGGTTAGTTAAGGAAACCTGATCCAAACTATATTAAGCAGAAAAAAGATTTATTACACACGTATTTGACAAAGAATAATTGGTTAGTTTTTTAAGGAGGGGCTAAAGGAACCAATGTCCCAGACTATACGTAGATCTAGGAATTAATAGCTTGGGCGGATCTTTGTCTTTCATTCCCTCCCTCCATCTTCCATCTTGCCTTCTGTTTCTCACTGCCTGCCTATCTTTATTTATTGTTTTGCTTATTTGTGTATTTTATCCAACAGCACTGGTCTGTATTAGCACTGGTCCATATAGAAGGTCTAGATTAGCTTCCAAATGGTCCTGTATCAAATTACCACAAACTTGGTGGCCTGAGTCAATTCTAATTTCTCCTCTTATAGTTCTGGAGGTCAGAAATTCAAAACAGGCCTCAAAAGGGTAAAGTTGAGAGGTGGGCAGCATTGCATTCCTTTGTAAGCTCTTAGAGAATCTGCTTCCTCGCTTTTTCCACTATGAATTCTTCTTCCACCTTCAAAGCTAGCAGTGGCCAGTTGAGTCTTCATATCACCCCAGCCAGTCACTGATTCCTCTTCTGCTACTGCTTTCCACTTTTAAGAACTCTTTTGTTGATATAGGCCTCATTCACCCAGAGAATCGAGGAAAATATCCCTATTTTAAAATCATTTGATGAGTTTCCTTAATTCCATCTGCAACCTTAATTATACTTTGCCGTGTAAGGTGCTAAATTCACAGGACCCAAGGATCAGGACATGGACATCTTCAAGGACCCTCATTCTCCCTGACACAGTGTCTCCCAGGCACTTCCAACTTGACAAATGCATACTCAAACTCCTGATCTTTCCCTGCCAAACCGGTGTCACTTGCAAGCACCTTGATTCGAGCTGGTAGCAAGTTAAACTTTCTAGTTGGGCAAATCACAAAGATTTGGCCCCCTTCCTTCTTACATTTTGCCTCCAGTCTGCAAATCTTATTGTCTGGACTCAGCATCAACCTAGCACTTTCTCACTTCTCACCAGCCTAGACTGGATATTATCTTCTTGCCTAGATGATTTCAAAAGCCTCTCAGGAGGTCACCTGGGTTCTTCCCTTGTCTTTTGGACCACTCTTAACAGAGCAGACAAAGAAGCCTTTTTAAAACCTAACTCAGATTATATCTCTCTTGATAAGTAGCGATATCTACTTACTCAGTAGGAGATTATATTAGCCATGTTTCTAACTGCTATAAACTTGTTTTGCAACTTACCTTACATATGTACACCAGATATGATTTGTTCTAAACTATCTAGTAATATATCTGAGTCATAGTGCATTGGCTTTTTGCCTCCCTTATTGTCCCCACCCCCACCATGAGCCCTATTTTTTGAGAAGTCCTCCTGGAGACCTGCTTTTAACATACAAACCAACCAATCTAATGTGCACACCCTCAACCACTCCTTCATCAGGCATTCACATTCCAGGCCATGACCCATCTTTTGTAATCTCCCTGGCCAAGGAACACGTACCTAGGGATAACCCCAATGCCCAGAGCCTAGTGAAATTATTCAAACTGCCTATCCTAGACTTACCCACCTCACATCTCCTGCTCCTCAAAGAACCACAATAATGGCTCATCTCTGTAGGTCCACCTCCCCCTCTGTCTTGTGGCCAGTTCTGGTGCTTCCCCACTTGGCACCCTGTGGAGAACTGTAAATAGTAAACTATATTTTCCATGATATACGTTTTCTGATCTATTGACTTTACTACCCCTCAGATTTTCTATTAATAAACTATTTTTTTACACAGAACATAAGAATCAGACCAATAGAGACCGAAGTGCTACTTTATTACTGATAGAATCTCTACTAGAGCACTTAGATTAGATGTGTTGCGAAGTTTGCTAGAACTCCTGAATTGAATTTACCCACTCAAACTGCAGGTGCCTCCTATAAAGGGCAGAGCTTTGTTAAGATGGCCAAACAAGCAAACTAAAATGCTATGTTCCCATAGTCAGGCAGATGTAAAGGGGAGGAAGGGAATAGGTCAGACCCAGTATCATCACCCTGACTGCCCATTTACAGGTGGAGGTAAAGTGTGGGGAGATGGACCATGAGTGCTCTGGAGAAATCCCTCCACGGGGAAGCAGTAAAAGTGGAGAATAAATGTTCTTTTTCCATTCTCAAGATGCCTTGGTAGGGGAAGACTGGTTTTAGGTCCCAAAGAAAGGGTTATTTCTGCATCAGATTTGTCTGGAAAGGGTGGGTGGATACAAGGCATGAGCACTAGGAGGTGCTATGGAGATCTGACACTGTAATATATGATTAGGTATGGGAAGTATTTCTGATCTGGCTCTCATGACCCTAAGCTCTTGGTATCTACTGTTGAAATTCCCTACCCTTGAGTGTGTTGTGGATCTAGCATCTTTCTTCTGGTGACTATAAAAGTGATGGACTCCTGGGTTCCATCTTCAGCATCACAAAAATGTGGTGGGCTATCTTTGACAAGTCTCCCCCCTCTTTCTCCTTCCCTCCCTCTCCCTCTCTCTTCCAATCTCTTCCTCCTTTCCCTCCACTAGCCCATCTCTTGCACTTGCCCTGATGAAGCTCACATCATGTAGAGTGTGAATTTGAGTGAAGAAACTGAGGATGGTCTCCAGTCAAGAGCCAATGAAGAACTAAACCCCTCAGTCCAAGATCCCAAGAAGAATTAAATTCTGTCAACAATGACATGAACCTCTTGGAAGCAGATGCTTTTCCTGTTCATCCTTGAGGTGCCCGTGGCCCTGGAGACATTTTGAGTGCAGCTATCAGTGGCTGTGAAGTAGGGCCCCGGTTAAGCCACATGTAGATTATGCCCCACAGACATTGTGATGATAGATTATATAGTTCCAAGTAGTTATGTTTTGGAATAATTTGTTACATAATTATAGACAATGCTCTGCAGATAAATTCTCAAAATATATATACTACCTTTTTTAAATTTTCAGACTAAAAAAAAAAAAAAACAAAAAATAAAAAGAAACACTTTCCCAGATATCTCCCAAGAGTGATCACATTACTGCTAAGGTGAGAGACATTTTCCAAATGTCTCATTTTCAAATGTCTCTAGTCTCAGACAATTTAGAAGCTGAGAATATAGAATTGCTTTTCTTCCCTTGAGTTCAGGGGCATCAAGAAACAAAAACTGAAATGAGCAACTTCTCTTTTTCTTTTCCTTTTCTTCCTTGCTGTGTTTTTACTGGTCCTGGTTTTCCCTCCTCATTCCCTGAGTTTAGTTGCAGCCCAAATCCAGCCCTAGCTGAATAGAGTTAAAATGGTACCAGGTTAAAAACAGCACAGCCCACATAGAAACAGGCCTCCCAATTCCACAGTTGCTATAGAAATAAGGGAAAAGGTGACTAATAAAATGCCTTGGCTGGATCTTGGTAAAGTAGACAAAGTAATGATGCCCATGAGATTGCTCACATACAAGGTATTCTGGAGCCTTATTCAGTTATACAGTTCCAAGGAAGCTAGATTCCTGGGAAAGTCATGGATGAATTCACAAGATGAATCATGCTCTAAATCTAAAGGTATCTATAAAATAATTTTCACATCTAATAGTGATTTTTTGAACATCCACCTAGACTGATTCTCATCCTAGGCTGAATCAGTGATTGATTCCAGATAGGCACAAGTCTAAGCCAGCTGGTTGAAGCTTCATTCTGGGATCACGACTCAATCTTTCCTTTCCTTTTCTCCCCTCTCCTCTCCCCTCCCCTCTTCTTTCTTCTCCTCTTCTCTTTTCCTCTCCCTGCCCTTACCTTCCTTTCCTTTATTTCTCCCTTCTCTTCCTTCTTCCCTTCCTTTCTCTCCCACCTTCCTTCTTCCCTCCTTCCTCCTTCCTATTCTTTTTATTTTAACATAGTAAGACTTTGCGAGACCCCCTTTTCTTGACTGTGATTCTGTTTCAGAGGAACTTTCATTTAGCTTCAGAGGGACTTGTTGGGAATTTTGTTTCGTGCCCCTCTTTTGTTTTCCTGCAAAGGTAGTTTCTTTCATACCTCTCAATGCATTCTTCTTCATAGGAGAGTGACTGACAAATAATAACAGCTGTCAGACTGATAGACTACTGTAAGGGGTTTCAGTTGCTAGTTGCCAGCCTTAATTTATCTAGGAAAATTACTTTTCAAGGACAAGAAAAGGAGGGCAGAGACAAAGCTTTTGGCATTTTATTCATTTGCTTCCCTATTTGTACAGCCTCACTGTTTGTAACAGAATGGGGTGAACACATTCAGATGACTGATTTTCCTTGTTTTTAGTCTCAAGGGAGCTGGGGAAGAGCTGTTTCTTTACCTTCCAGTAGAACGTGAGCCTGGCAATGGGTGTACCCCGGAGAATTAGAGGCACGAGAGGAGGAATGGCAATGCAGCTGAACTATGAATTGGAGAAATTAATACTGATAAAACCTCTATTACCCAAAGTGATCTGTAAACTCAATATAATTCTTTTCAAAATTCCAATGGCATTTCTCACAGAAAGAGAAACAATTCCTAAAATTCAGCTGGAATCACAAGAGATCAGAAATAGCCAAAAGAAAGCAAAACAAAACAAAAGAAATAGCCAAGCAATCTTGAGAAAAAAAAAAGTTGTAGGCATAACACTTTCTGGCTTCAAAACACACTATAAAGCTATAGTAAGCAAAACATCATAAACCAGACATACAAACCAACGGAACAGAATAGAGAGCCCAGAAATAAATCTACACATTTACTATCAATTGATTTTTTAGAAAGGTGCAAGGGATACACATTGGGGAAAGGAGCGTGTATTTGGTAAAACTGGATATTTACACGAAGAACTGTGATGTTGACCTCACACTAAACACAAAAATAAAATGGATAAAAGTTAGTTTAAGACTTGAAATTGTCAAACTACCATAAGAAAGGGAAAAGTCTTCTTGACATTGTCTTAGACAATGATTTGTGGGACATGGCCACAAAAGCACAAGTGACAACAGCAAAAATAAACAAATGAGATTACACTCAACCAAGAGTCTTCTGCACAGCAAAGTAAACAACCCACAAAATGAAGAGATGTTCTCTAGATGGGGGGTAAGTGTACTTCATGTTTCTGAAAAGTGATTTAATACTCAAAGCATATAAGAAACTCATCCAACTTAACAGCAAGCAAACAAATAATCTGATTTTTAAAAAATGGGCAGAGGACATTCTCAAAAGAATACCTACAAATGGGCAACAGATATATGAAGAAAGTGTTTAACATGACAAATCATCAGGGAAATGCTAATCAGAAAAGCAATGAGAGATCACTTCACACTTATTAAAATGTCTACCATCAAAAAGACAAAAAGTAAGTCTTCATGATGATGTGGAGAAGAGGGATCACTTGAACATTACTGGTGGGAAGGTAATCAGTAGTCATTATGGAAAAGAGTTCAGATATTCTTCAGAAAACTAAAAGAATTACCACATGATCCAGCAATCCCTCTTCTGGGTATAACACCAAAGGAAATAGAATTAGTACATAAGAGAGCTGTCTACACCCATGTTCATTGTAGCATTATTCACAATAGCCAAGAAACAGAATCAGCCCAAGTGTCTATCCATGGATCAATAGACGAAAGAAAATATGCACATATGTATAATGGAATTCTGCTCAGCATTAAAAATAAGGAAAGCCTATCATTTGTAACAATGTGGATATATGTGGATGACATCACGATAAATGAAAAAAGCCAGGAACAGAAAGAAATGCATCATGACAGCACTAATATGTAGAATGCAGAGAAAATTAAACTTGGGCTGGGGATATAGCTTAATGGTTCAGCACTTGCCTTGTATGAGTGAGGCCCTGGGATCTATCTCCATACCATAACTAACTAACTAAATAAATAAAGTGATTAATGAAATAACTCACAGAAACAGAGAGTAGAATGGTAGTTGCCAGGGGTTGTGAGGAAAGGATATGTTGCAAAACAGGGAGAGATAGGTCAAAGGGTGCAAAACTTCAATTATGTACGATGAATGGCTTCTGAAGAGCTGGTGTATGGCAAATAACAATGTATTGTATACTTCAAATTTGCTAATATGCTAGTTCTTAAAATTCTCACTAAATATACAAAAAGATAACTATATAAAGCAGTGGTATGCTAATTATTTGACTATTTTACAATACATAAATATATTAAAATGATACACCATAGCTAAAGCTTTGTTTGTCAATTATATCTCAATAAAACTGTAGAAAATAAAGGCAAAAATCCTGCTATAGTATAGAATATAAAAGGCAATGGCTCTAGACATAGCGAACTCTGATCAAAATTCTTGTGAGGCATCAGTGTCCTCTTTCCAATATGAATCACATTTAAAAAAAATATTTATGCCGAGTAAATTTTCCTGTCCTTGCCATTCTCCTTTTGCAGCCTCACTATTTTGTGATGGAAAGAGCTGAATGTAAATGACATTACAGCTTCTAACTGTGGTCGTACATCTTTTGTAAAAATTATTATCCAAATCAAACTGATTCATTATAGACAGCATCATTTTCTCTCCACCCTACTTCAAACCAGGCTGAAATATTGATCTTAAGTCTATTTATGCAGCCAGACCATGGAATGGTTCTTTGATATGATTAGGTGGAACACAGGTGTTTCCGTTGTGAAAACCCTTTGACAACAATTATATCTGTCCATGTTTAATATTATACTTGCTCTGTGTGTGTGTGTGTGTGTGTGTGTGTGTGTGTGTGTATTTTCACTGTTTTATATAACTCATGCTAGCTGGGTATCCTCATACTTAGGGTGAAACTGTCATAAGCCACTATCCCACAGCTTTAAAGAGATTAGGTACTTCCATCCGACAGTTTTTGTATGATGGGGCATAGAGCTTGTATACCAGGGCTCCCTCCACAACAATCTACTCCTAAGCTCAAAAGTCAGTCCCAGTATGTTTTGTTAGAGGAAATCCATTTCAGTGAGTGGCTTGCAAATTTCTATAGATAGAGTGGCTATGGTGTGCCAGAGTGAGGTGGTGTTCACCCATCATTTTTGTGTTTTCTTCTGCCTCCACTTGGAAAAATCTCTCCCTTTGCCTTTCATACTCTAGGGTTCTACAGCAAGAATCCACCAAGTATGCCTCAAAATTTCAGAAAAAATCCAATAAAGAATACAAATAAAAACAAGAATGCAGTATAACAATGATTTACCTAGCATTTATATTATGCTGAGTATTACAAGTAATCTAGAAATTATTCAATGCAAGTATATAGGAAGAACTACATAGTTTATGTGCAAATCCTATGCCATTTTATATCTGCAGGTGTTCCTGAACCAATCTTTCATGAACAACGAGGATCAATTGTACTGTTTTCATGCATATCAGCTAAGGGGGGATTTTTTCTAGTTTTAAAAAACCACCTCCTTTGTAGGAGAGGTGCACTTAACCTCCATTCCAAATAATGCGACCAAATGCAAACTTTTAAGTGCTTTCTCCTACATAAATATCAGAGAATAAACATACCTCCATTTTTTCCATCAATAAATATATCCCTGTATGAGTTTTCTATGGATGCTATAACAAAATACCACAAACTGTTTCATTTTTTAAAAAAATGAAATTAATTAGTTTTGTTGGTACACTCATGGTATACAATGTAATGATATTCATCATTGGAAATTTGCACCTTTACATAATCCATCTGGGATCTTATTTTTTCCCCATCTCCCTGCCCTCCCTTCAACCAATCCACCCTGCCTACCTACAAAGACTTTATTTCCATTTTTCTTTTTTTCATGTTAATTCCATTCCCATCTTTCTTTCTCCCAACCCCTCCCACTTCCCCTTCTCCCTTTCCCCTTTTCTTCCTGTTTCACATTATCTATTATACTTTTTAGTCCTTATTTATACTTTCAGTTTCTCACACTAGAAAAACTATCTGGCATTTACACATATGCATCCTATTTATTTCACTTAAGAGTATCACCTCAATGTTCATCCATTTAGATATAAATGTCTCTTCGTGGCAGCAGGTATAACAATTCCCAATTTAAAACTATACTACAAAGCCACTGTGATAAAAGCAGTATGGTACTGGAAAAAAACAGACCTGAGAATCAGTGGAACAGATTGGAAGACACAAAAACAACTCCAGATGCACTCAGCTACGTCATCTTTGACTAAGGAGCTGACCATCTCCACTGGAGGGAAGATAGCCTCTTTAATAAATGGTGTTGGAAAAACTGGATCTCAACCTGCCAAAGATTAAAACTAGACCCTTATCTTTCACTTTGCACTAAATTAAAATCCAAGCAGATTAAAGATCTAAATATTAAAACAGAAACACTAAATTTTCTGGAAGATAAGTCAGGCAGAACTCTTGAAGTCATTGGAATAGGCAAAGACTTTATGAACAAATCCTCAGTAGCACAGGAACTAGCAGAAAGAATTAACAACTGGGATCTCATCTTATTAAAAAGCTTCTGCACTGCAAAAGAAACCATCAACAGAACTAAAAGACAACGTACAATGTGGGAAAAAAGTTTTATCAGCTGATCCCCAGACAAAGGACTATTATCTAGAATATATAAAGAACTCAAAACAATCAGCTCCCCTAAATATAAGGACCCGATTCAAAAATGGGCATTTGAAATGAACAGACATTTCTCAGACAAAGGAGTAAAAGCAGCAAGTAAACATATGAAAAATGTTCCACATCACTGGTCATTGGAGAGATGCAGATGAAAACAACACTGACATTCCACCTCACCCCCAAAAGAATGGCTGCTATAAGAAATCACTCAATAACAAATATCGGCAGGGTTGTGGGGAGAAAGAAACCCTTCTCCATTGTTGGTGGGAGTGCAGACTAGTGCAACCACTATGGAAATCAATATGGAGATACCTCAAAGGGCCGGGACGAGAGGTTCCATTTGACCAAGCCATCCCTCTGCTGGGTATCTTTCCAAAAGAATTCAAATAATCATATCACAGTGATATATGTGCGCCCATGTTAATAGCGGCACAGTTTGTAATAGCGAAAACTTGGAAACAGCCCATTTGCCCATCAGTTGGAAACTGGATAAAGAAAATGTGTTTTTTTAAAGTATAAAATGGAGGCCGGGGATTTAGCTCAGCAGTTCGGTGGCCTGTCTTGCAAGCGCAAGGACCCGAGTTCAATCCCCAGTACAAAAAAAAAAAGAAAAGGAGTACTACTCAGCCATAAAGAATGAGACACTAGAGACATTTGTATCTATTTTTTCCCACATTGAGTTTATTGGTACATTTTAGGTATACAATACAGTTACATTCATTATTGGGATCTTATACCTTTACATGACAGGTCTTGGTTCTCATTTTTTCCCCTTGTCCCTGCCCTCCCTTCACCCCCTCCTCCCCTCCCCATTTACACACATTTTATTTCCATTTTTTCATTTTTCTCCTATTTTTTTCTTTCCTTATTATCTTTCCCCTACCCATCCCACTTTCCCTACACCTTTAGCCCTTTTCTTCCTATTTCACATTGCCAATTATCTCATTAGGATCTTATGTACTATTACAGTTTGTTCACACAAGAGAATCGATTCGGTATTTACACATGTGTGACTTATTTATTTCACTTGAGTATATCCTCGACAGCCTCTGGCTGTTGCTTATGCATCTGTGTAGTTCTTTTCCAGGTGGGTCCTTGGTTGTGGCTGATGGTATGGTGGGACTCTGGATGAAGCTTGCATACCTGTGCAGCTTATTTCTTGGTGGGCTGTGGCTTGGGCATGTGTGCATGCACCTCTGGGGCCAGGGACAAAATGTGTTTCTTAAAAAGTAGTTTATTTTTTCAGCTTTGGAGGTTAGAAATTCAAGATTAAGGTGTTGCATTGAGCAGATACTTCTGATACCTGTAATGGAAAGATCTGTTCCATACTTCTCTTGGCTTATAGATTGCCATGTGTCTGTTCTCATGGATTTTTCCTTCTATATGTGACTGTGTCCAAATTTCTCCTTTTTTTGAAGACACAAATCATATTGAGTTAGGGCCTGTCCCCATGGCCTTACTTTAATTTGACTATAATGATACTATGTCTAAACAAGGTTATAGTGTGAGTTACTGGTGATTAGACTCTAACATAATTTTGGGGTTGGAGAGAGACATGCAATCCAATCCATAAAAGTCTTATTTTTTTGTTAAAAAAGTTCTGCTTATAAAGTGTTCCAAATTTGGATGCAGAAAAGATTGGAATCATGAGCACATCTTCAGTGGTTTGTATGCAAACAGGACTTACACTGCTAAGGCATATCTTGTTTGGGTTTAACTGAATTAGGTGACTGGCGTATACTGTGGTCTTCTCATATGTGACCCTGATCATGAGTATGGATGCCAAAGTGTATGTGGAAGTCCAGAATACCAATTTTCACTTTTGTAGTTATTGTTGTTCCATTAATGATGAAAACCTGGCTGTTTGAAGTTATAAGTAATTAACACTTTTGGTGATTCACTCCAAAGGGACACCAGCTTGACTGAACATGATGGGCTTTTAATTAACTATTATTGTTGGCAACACAGGGTTTCTCTGTTAGTGTAGGCTTACACAGAGGTGTTCCATTAAGTTGCTAAATATGCTGTCACCTTGCTGAACTATTTTGAATGTGCACTCTTGCCCTGACATAGAGAGAATGAAAATACCTCCAGATGGCTCAGAGAAGTGATCCTGGTGTAGGCTGAGTTTGTACCATAGAGACAATGAAGTCACAGAGTATATTTGTTTGTTTGGAACCAGCTAGCTAAGCCACTGTCATTCATTGGATGGAAATTAGGCTGCAAGTGCAAGGCCATAGGCCACTGTGAGGAAAGGAAGTTTATATTTACTAGATGATAATGAAAAAGAACCCAACTATAATAGCAGTGAAAATTACATTATTAGCTGTCTTTCACAGAAGGAAAATCTCAGCCTCACAGGGACTTACTAGAGGCCATATGACTTTAAGCACCTAAGGCATATGTGAGGAAGATTTTCTTGAACTTATTATTAACAGTGCTGCTGTTGGTGAGAGGGGCAGGGAAAGGCAGATTTCAGTAGATTTTCCAGTATACGAGTTGCAAGAGTTCCTCTTCTTGCCTATAGTAAAAGGCAATTTCTTATCATGTGGTGCCTCTGCATTGAGAACTAGTTTCCTCTGAACCTTTATTCTCTTTTGCACAGAAGTGGGGTAAGCATTCTTTACCATGCTGTCTGAGGCTAAGGGACTTCCCTGGGTGTGGGAATTTTAGCTTGAACACTGAGAAGTTCCTAAGAGTAAAGGGATGAGCTGGCTACCTTAGATACAGAAGAACCTTTCCCATCAGTCACTTGCTTAGCATTGGGGCATCAAGGAAGCCCATCACCTTCCAAAGCTCTTTCCCATCTCTTCTTCCAAATCAGTGTATGTCCAAGACAGTCCCTCTGGTCCTGTACTTCCTAGGACTCACCCACCACTTTCCTAAATTCTCTCAGTGATCCGCAGCTGAGGAAGATCTCTCTCAGGGTAAACCATAGCAATGTGTTCCTTGCGCTGTGATCTTCTACTCAGCACCATGCTTGTCCCTGCGCTGGTCTGCATTCATCTCTGACTTTTGTCAACCCAAACACCCATGCCCTGACTCATATGTAAACTAAGATTCCTTCCTCTTAATCAAGCTGCTGTTATAGTTGTATAGATATCAGAAGACTTAGTTTGTTCTTCTGATTGTTTTTTGGAGTTTTAGATGTGGAAAGATTCAATTCTAGATTGATTATCATTATCTCCCAGGAATTTAGATACCCAGAAAACTAGAAAAAATTCCATTCTACCTATTGGTCCCCTACTCCACTGCACCATTGTGGCTGCACCCTGAGGAGTCCGAGCTCCCTGCCATACCAGTCAAGTCTAGCAATTACTCTCCGGTGGGTGGGCTCAGGATGAACTATTCACCAGGCACCTTGCCATTCCCAGAAAATGTGTCAAGTACTTCCATGCCTCCATACCTTTGCTTATACTGTTACTTCTACCTCAAATACCCTTTGCCTACTTCATCTGGAAAAAATCTATGCATCCTTCAAATTCAGCTTAAATGTCATTTTCTATGAGCCTTCTCCAACCCCTCCCCAACTTATTCTGCTCTGTGAATGTATCTGCCTGTCTGTGGTGCTACAGCATTGTTTGGCTGAGATCTTCATGTTATAGTGCTTATTCTGCTGTACACAACATATATTCTTCGTCTTACAGATCCCTAGGTCCTCGAGGTCAGAGAACATGCCTGATTTCTTTGTGTCCTAAACGTATAGCACTGTGCTTCATTTAGAGCAGTCTTATCAAGGCTTTGTTGAATGAGTGAATGAATGAATGAATGAATGAGTAAATGTAATATTTTTTGCCAGGCTTGCATCAAAGACAGTTCCACGATGTAGACAGCAATCACACAAAGTTCTTCATGCCATTCACAAAGGCACAGCTGATGTTGCAGACTCAGCCTCTTTAGGAAGCACTCAGCTCTTTATTCTACTTTATTATTATTTTTAAAGGAAACAATACGACGCTTCCTTAGTGCTCCTCAAAGCACACCAATCAGCATACTAATCACCCCGAAGTGTCATCTGAATCTGCCAATTTCATACATTTGCATATTTTCTGAACTGTTCCTCATTCCCCTCCCCCCTTTCATTAGCTATTCTTGGAAGAGCTGTACTCCCTCCATATTGCTCAAACTGACTTGATTTTTATTTCACTTTGTAAAGACAGATTTGTGAGATGATGAATTAGTCATTGCCAATTTCATGCGTTTACGCTCTGTGCATTTACACCTTATATTTATTCAGCCCCATTCTCCCCTTCTGGCTCCAGATGGTGTGGCAATACAGCCTCGGGTATAGAAGGCAGAAAGCTCATTCTCCCCCCACATCCACCCACGGTTCCAGCTCCAGCTCCACTTGCCAGGTTTGAATGTCGCATCACCCTCTGGCAAACGTGGCTGCCTCTGCAGATCTCACTGCTGCTTAGGAGCCAGCAAATGGGAGCAAGACAATGGGAACTGTCAGATACAGGATCTTTTCGCTCCAGTCACTACCCTACAAATAAAGCCTCAGTGGGACCATATTTTGATATATTCACAGATGTGTTTTTTTTTTCTAAAGGCTTCATTCACTCAGGCAGCAGACCACAAGTGTCTCAAGAGAAGACTGACACAATAGGACTATGAAACAAAAGAATCGAATCTTTAGATTTTCAAAAGCCCAAAGTCCTGCTGGCAGATGAAAAGAAAGATTTAGAATTACATGTGATCAAGCCAAGTGCACATTTTCCTGCTTTCTTATGTGTGAAATAGGAGTTCAGGTAAATATGCGAAACAATGAATTCTGTAGATGGAAGGGTCAGAGAGAGGGATGTTGGTGATCTTTGAGAGGTATACCCTGTCCTGCCCAGCTCCCAAAGCTGAGCCCTGAGGCAGAATACAGACTACAAGACAAGGGGTTTAGTGGTTACTGGGGATATGTGAGAGTGAACTAGATTCATTCCTTGCTTTGCAGCTGGGTTCCAGGGAGGTGACTAGTGTGTGTGTTTCCTAGGCTCATAGGCTCAGTAGAGTAGAAATGATGCATCACATCTAGACAAAGAAGACCGGAGATAAGCTTTCAGCATTGGAGATGAAAAATTCATATACCCAGGAGAGAGAAATGGTATGAAACTGGTGAGGAAGAAGAGTTAAAAGTGAGAGTGGGTAGCTGATACAGTTTGATTCTAGAATGTTCTCCAAAGAGCCATGTATTAGAGGCTTGGTCCTTACCCCGTGGGAAAACCAGGAGTTGATGGAACCTTTAAGTTATAGGGCCCAGTGTCAGATTTTAAATCACTTGGGTCATGTCCTCGAAGAGAATTGTGAGACTCTGCTCTCCCTTTTATGTTCTATGGCCAGGCCATGAGGTGAATGGCCTTGCTTTACCATATGCACCTAGCATCTCCACAGTCCCCAAAGCAACAAAGCTGACTGGCCAAAGACCGAAAACTCTAAAACCGAGTCAAAATAACCCTTTTCTCATTAAAAGTTTATTATCTCAGGTATTTGTTATAGAAAACTGAGTAATTGAAAACTGATTAAAACAATGACGAAGGATAAGTTGAAGTTGTGTAGTCTTAGCAAACATCTGACCTAGGACAGTGGTGAACCTATGGCATGCCTGAGCTGCGGCAGGGTGTTTGTATCATTGAAAGCTGGCAAGGGTTTGCATCACTGAGCTAGGAAAACTCAGACTTAGCAAACATTTGAGGACATAGGATAATAACAACAACAACAACAACAACAAAATCCAGAAATTGATGACCCATAATGCCGTGGGTTGCATGAGCCCCTGTGATCCTGGACGGAGCTGGGAAGTGAGGAAGACCTTCCCTTGAGTGAAGAGACCCTGAATTGATCGAGATGATTTGCAATCATCTGAGATTACTTAGAATGGACTGCAGATTGGAGAGTATTGAAAGACATTGAGGTTAATTATGGGACAAATAGAAGAGGTTTATTTCTTACACATATGTTTGAGCCCAGGACTGATAAACTTTACATGTGTCATTGAACAAAAGTCACATGAATTGACTTCAAAGTCCCTTTGAATTTTAGACTCCTAGAAGACAACAGAGCGATCACAGAGGGCAACCATATATGGTGATGCTTTGGTTCATGAACTTAATTTGTTCTACAATTTTGGGAAAGATGGTCACATTTTTGCTTGTGTGGGAAAGACGGTCGCAGTTGTGTTTGTCATCCAACGCAGAGTTTTCAAACAAAAACAAAATTTTGCTAAATGCTTCTATTTGTAAACCAAATTGTTTGCAAACAAAAGTGTTGGTGACCCAAGGTAGCACTGTATTTTATGGATTGGTCCTTTCAGTATCTCACATTTTCTAAGAAGAGAAGTGACATTTTCCTGGCCTGCAAGAAGTCATGGATCATATCAGAAAATCTAGTTTTATTTCACACCATAAATGTCCACACAGAAATATCTTAAAGTTTTAAAATAGCTGTGGTGTGTGTGTGTGTGTGTGTGTGTATTAGTGCAAGTGTTTATAAAGAAAATGAAAGGATAGAGTGGCACCAGGGGATGGGTCATCTGCTTGTTGAGGTGGGAAGTCCTTGCAGGAGATGAGCTCCTTGCAGAGGACAGTAACAAAGGGACAGCAGGAATCATTTTATTGACTGAAATAGGACCAGTTGTTTAATATTACTTGTCAAACTTAAATATAGTTACATTTGCAGACTGTGAAACATAATGATGTATAAAAGGAGCGGTCAAATTAAGCCCAATTGTCTTTTCCCAAGTTTTCTCATTAATTTTCATTTTCTCTGTTTGCATCCCATATGTTGTCTTTGTACAAATTCAGTGAAAACTGGCAGGGAAGGTATGAAGAAAAATACATGGGAAAGTGTCATTGCTTTTACTTCTTCTGCAAAATAGGAGTGGTGGGGGGACTAAGTTATTTGATTTTAGAAGTGTTGAATCAAAATTACAGTTCAGGACTAAGCTCCTTCATTAGGTACCAACAGATTTGGCTAAAAATGGAGTGACTCATGCTGAAGTTTTGAGATACCAAGGTTAGAGAGATAATAGCCAAATTTCCCAAGCAGACTAGTTTCAGCTGGCATAGTAATGAAGCCCTCTCTGCTTTAATCATTACATAAAAGAAATAACTTGAAGTAAGCAGTTGCTTTTCTTTCTTTCTT
This sequence comes from Fukomys damarensis, assembly GCF_012274545.1. Taxonomy (NCBI): domain Eukaryota; kingdom Metazoa; phylum Chordata; class Mammalia; order Rodentia; family Bathyergidae; genus Fukomys; species Fukomys damarensis. Next base: position 25,778,476 of record NW_022900921.1, on the reverse strand, counting down.
TCTTCCTTTCTTTTCTTTTGAGTCAAATGCTTTTATTTCTTTTTGTTGTTGTTGTTGTTTCTAGCTTTTATTAGTGTGCATTTGTGAGACATTAATAATTACCTTCCTTGTGGGCATTTGGTACATGTGTACCACACTTTTTCATTTTTTTTTCAGCCTCTTTCTCTCCTGTCCCTTCCCACTCCCTCTATCCAGCAACAAATCTGATTTCAGCTTCTTATTTCTGCTTTCTTCAGCCTTTCTTTGTCTATAAAACCAGCCTTCTTTGTTTGGACCATTAGAACATTTATTCTCTATTTTATGGAATGAAGTGTTTGCCTAATTCTACAATCACAAAATAAAGCCAATTAAGATCATTAAACTAAATTGTAGTAATTTTGTTCTTTGATGGAGCAATTTGATTTAACTTGATAAATGCTCATTGAGCACAAACTTGAAACCAAGAACTCCAGTTGGTGCTGGGGAACCAAAGAGACCAAGTATGGCCTCCATCCTGAAGGGCTATAAACCTCCCTACCAATGTCAAAAACAATCTGGCCCACTGGGGAGTTCTGTGGCAGTTTTCAGTTGAAGATGATATTAGAAACTGAGAGGGTAGTAGCTATTTATAAAAGAGACCAACAGGAATCATGATAGAGCAGACCCATAAATCCCTGTTCCTACAATTTTTGCAAAGGGAAGACATTTTGACTATATTGATATAAATAAAACCAAACCCTGGTAGGATTAGTTATTGTTAACAATGCCTAGCTATCATAGGACTACACATACCACTTTGGTCAGAATGTCTTACTCCAAAATGGAGGATAATTAGAATAATTGTGGTTGGCCCATAGTAAATTATCAGCCACACTCTACTACCCGGCTTCCATAAACCCCTTTGAAATGCAGCTCCTTGCCAAGACTGCATATGGGAAGGCACAAAGGTGGTATTTCATGTGCCTGTCATGGTGATAGGATTTCACAGTGCTGGCGGAGGCCAAGAGGATTTCTGCATGGTAGGCGGGCCTTGCTGGGATTAGCTCTTGGTGTACCTACACCAGAGCCCCTGTGTTGAGGCTGGTGCAGGATACATGGAAACCAGATATGAAAGGAAAATAGAGTACGAACTTACTACAAATGTCCTTGGGAAAGTAGAATCATGTTTATTGTCTCTGTGAACAGAAATAAGATGTAGAAAGAGCAGGATGAGATGTCTCTCAGCAGCCACAAACCAAAGAGTCTATAAGAAGGTGAATGACACAATTCATACTGTTCTTCTGCTAGGAAGTGTTCACACAAGCTTGAATGCCCAGGGTAGATGATCAGAGGTGCTGGGCTACTTCCCCTTTGGTGAGCAAAAGCACACAGCCCTATGCAAGAGGCAGCTTATGTGGAATCTTTCCTCCTCTATTACCAAAAAAGAGGCCTCAAAAGAGTCCTTCCTCACTCTGAGCCTCCACTTCCTCCTCTGTAGAGTGTGAGTGTCAAGCAAGATCTAGTGCCATGCCTGAATTTAAACCTTGATATTGCTCAACTGAAGAGAATCCCATTGGGAACGGCAAGACCATCTGGGAATAGTAGTTTTTAACTATGTATGCTCTACAGGAGTCACTGGCTAGATTGGATACTTGTCTCCTGTGCAATATGGAAGTTGAACAGACTGGTTTTCATTAAATTAAAGAAAGTTTATTGATGCACAGTACAGAAGACCACCCCACAGGTAGAGCAGTTATTTAAGAAGCAAAGCAGGCTGTTTCATATGCAGAGCAGTGTTGAAAAGGACAGCAGAGCTGGCTACTCCACAGACAGAGGAGCTCCAAACAAACTGCACATCACTTTTATGAGTCCTCAAAGGGATGTCATTAATTATTCGTGTTTTTTTAAAAAAAAGTCACATGTGACTTTGGATGAAATGGAGTTTAGTTATTAGCATTGATCTCATCCATTTTGCCCATGGCCTTCTGCTTCTCATCTCAGAAAGTACAGTGGTTGGCCCTTTGATTAACCATTTGCTCCTCTTCTAGAGGAGTGCAGTGGCTTCCCTCATTTTTGGGGAAGTACTGAGTGTTGAACCCATGCTAGGCAAGCACTCTATCACTGGGCTACACCACTAGCCTTTTTTTAAATTTTGAGACATCTCACTAAATTCCCAGGTTGAACTCAACTAGAATTACAGGTGTATGTCACCAGACCCAGTTCAACTTGCCCCTTTGATTGACCATTTACTTCCTTTTCAAGGGGTACAGTAGCTTGCCCCTCTGATTAATCATTTGCTTGCTTCTCCTTCTTAGCATCCAAAGTATAATTTTCTGTTTGTTCCCCCACCACCACCACCAGGGGGCTATTTGAAAGTCCTGTAACCTCCCTGCTTCACAAGTAGAATACAGTTGAAATGAGTGTTGAATGAGTCCACCGTACCTGGCCAATAGACCATTTCTCAAGGGTCATGGAGATAAAGCAGTGGGATGATAAGGGAGGTGGTTGGAACATAGGAGGCTGTAGCCATCAATACTTTCCTTCTATTTCATCTTTGAAGAATCAGATCAAATTTGTTCTGGACGGAGTCAAGAATTGCTTGATCTATCATGTGAGTGAATTGATGTCCAAGTGGCCTAAAGGTTAGACACACTTTTTTTTTTTTTGTAAAAAACAGCTTTTACAAAGCCGTTTGATTGGTTTATTTTATTGTAAAGATAATAACCTTAAATCTGTGCCAAGATCAAATGTAAAATAAAGCCACAGCCACATCACAATAGCAACAAAGCTCAGAGAAGATAAATAGCAATAAAGATAAGAGAGAGAAGAGAAGGGAGACAGAGGAACAGGGAGAGGTGGCCATGCAATGTTAGCAAGCAAACAACCTTAAGGAGAATTTCATAAAAACAACAATTGATACAGAACATTAGTTTTCTGTGCCTTAACACACTTTATTATTTTACTTTTATTCATTTCCATATGGGCTGGACTCCTAGCAGAGTTGAGTACCATGCAGAATCACCCTTGATGCTATGAGACATCTCTTCCTCCTATCACATGCCACAATGAGTAAGTTGGCTTGGCCTCCAGTCCAGGCCCCTTAGGTATGGCATAGCTTATTAGAGGTAGCAATATCCAAGGTGTTTGTTTTCCCCAAGAGATCCCTGCTAAGACGGCCAACAAGTCCACACTGATGTGAAAACAAGACTTGGCTTATATATGGATGTGAGTCTCTGCCCTCAAGGAACTCATTCTACTAGAACACCAGAGGATTGAAGAGTGGCAATAATAGTGCACAGTAGTATTTTCCATAGCAGAATTTTCAACTGTTTCTGTCTAGTCAGAGATGAAGTTTCTTAAAAGAGTCATGCCTAAGCTGGGCTGCAAGAATGACTAGGAGTTGGCCAACCAAAGAAGACAGGTAGAAAGGGTGTTTCTGTAGGCAAAGGTTCAGAGTCATGAGCTAGATGAGCAAGGCTGGCAAGCACTGATCAGGAAAGCATAGAAGTTTGTGAACTAGTTTCCTACCAGCAGAATCAGTCACATGCACCAGGTGGAATGGCCAGGGTGACCTTTCCTAGAAACCTTGCAGAGTCAATAAGAACCTGAGTGACTCTACTTTTGCATCAGAGCATTGGTTTAATTTTAATCCAGCTACATGCATGCATATTTCCTTAGTGTTCCTCTGTGCATGGCCCAGGGGTCCATAGAGAAAGCAAGAAAAGCAAAGACATGGTCAACCCTCAGCTTGATCCCTGTGATAGTTAATTCTAGGTGTCAACCTGATCTGGTTAAAGGACACCCAGATACCTGATAGCCACTATTTCTGGTTAAATCTGAGGGTGTTCCTGGAAAAGATGAACATTCAAATCAGTGGACTGAGTAAAGATCTTCCCTCACTCAATGTGGGAAGCACCATCTAATATGATGAGACAAAGAGAACAGATCAAATAGATCAAAGAGGCAGAGGAAAGGTGAGCTCACTCTCCCTTCTGGAGCTGGGATATTCATCTGCTCCTATCCATGGATATCAGAACTCCAGATTCTGTAGCTTTGGTCTTTGGAACTTGCATTAGTAGCCCCAGATGGGACCCCATATGTTCAGGCCTTTGACTTTAGTCTAATGGTTATACTATCAGTCCTGCTTGCTCTGAGGCCTTGAGTCTTGGACTGAACTGTGTACACCACTAGCTTCTCTAGTTCTACAGTTTGCAGATGGCCTGTCATGCAACATTTTAGTCTGCATAATCATGAAAGCCAGTTCCCCTAAGAAGTCCCCTCATATATATATATATATATACTTATATATCTTATCAGTTTGGTCTATCTAGAGACCCCTTAATATATATCTTATCAGTTTGGTCTATCTAGAGACCCCTTAATAATTCAATGCAGCCTGTAAGGAAGAAAAAAATAAATTAATCAGTACAAGGTAGAGCATCAGGTACTGAGATGGGGCCAGAATGAACAGTCCTGACAAGTTCACTTGGCCCTTCGTATCCATGAGTTTCTCATCTGTGGATTCAACCAAGCTCAGATCAAACATAGTCTAAAAAACAGTTCTATCTGTACTGAATGCGTACTGATTTTTCTCCTATCGTAATTTTCCAAGCAATATGGCCCCCAAACTATATACACAGCATTTATATTGCATTAGATATTATAAGCAATCTAGAGATGACCTATGCAGGGTGATGCATAGAGGTTCTCAGCAAATGGCCCGTCATCATTTTATATAAGGGACTTTTATTTTGGTATCTAAGTCAGCCTTAGAACAAATCTTACAGGCACTAAGGGATGGCTATATTCCAGAGAATAAGAATTGCCCCAGAGGAGTAAGTATGACCACAGCTATACTTTATTTATACTGTCATATTTTAACATTTAAAAATATAATCAGCAATACTTTGAAAAATTGAGCTATTAAAGAAAAATATATGTACTTCTCATATCTCTTTTTTAAAAAGTTCTAGCCACAATGGCATACTCCATCAAGGCCCACATGTTCTCCTGGAGATGCCTAGCAGAGGCTTTGTCTTTCTTCATTCTCCAGTCTCCATTCTTCAGTCACCTGCATTTGAAATCCTCGGTAGGTACAAGCCCCCAGCCCAGGGCTTGATGCATATATAATAAGTTCTCCACCAATAGGCACTCAGAATAATATTAACAGTAATGACTATTATCCCCTTCTTCCTTTCACTGTCTCTCTGTGCTCTTAAAAATCTGGTGATTCAGATTTCCTTTAAACATCAGAAAACGTAAAATATTTGTGAAGATTCCAGCCTTAAGAGAAAGATGGGGGAAAACTTCATTGTGAGTACAACAAGTAATTGTCCCATGTAGGCCCTCAGCAAGATTGTCACGGCAGGGAAATAACAGCAGCAAGTGAAACAGAAGGTAGCAACAAAGGCCCACACTTCACTTTGCAACTAGCAGAGCCCAGCACCAGCTAGGCTGGGAGCTGTCTTGTAGCAAATGAGTACATTTCTGACAGAGCCAGATTCAGCTTCTTTTTTGGGTTCCATCTATCCTGGCACCTGTTTTCCTCTGTCTTCTTCCTCTAATCAGCATCCCTGGGGAGCACTCAGCAATTACAGCCCCACTACCACACTAAGGACATTTTCTCCCTCCTTAGTCCAACTCTTCCCTGTGTCTGGGCTTATGTCTGAACCTGTAAAGTGCTTCCACCAACTGTTTCATTTTTGTTTTATGAACAAAATTGGCAGCGCTACATTCTCCTGACTATGCTGGTATGCAGAATAAGGCCAGAGGCTGTACGGGTAAGCATTGGAGAGAAACTTTCCTTATAGTGTGTTACAGGGTGGATTATGTCCACCACGCCACATTCACATGTTAAAACCCTATCCCTCAATGTGACTATATCTGGGACCTAGGAAACTTAAGGAGGTAAAACAATTAAGTAAAAGTCATAGAGCCTTGCTATGATCATGATGTGGGTTGTTCCCTAGAGGTCTATGTGTTGGAACTTGGTCCTCAGTGTGTCAGCGTCAAGGTGGTAGAACCTGTAAGTGAGGCCGAGTCGAAGGTGACTGGTCACAGGGCACCACTTCCAGAAAGGATTAATGTAGATCTCATGAGACTGGATTAGTTCCTGTAAGAATTGGTTGGTGTAAGGGAGCCTAGCACACTCTCCTCAATCCCTGAATCTCTCTTCCATATACACTGCTTGGTACTCACTCACCTGCTTTCATTATTGTGATGCCATCAACCATGGAGCCCTCACAGAGCCAAGGAGATGCTGGTGTTGTGTGCTTGGACTTCCAGAACTATGAGCTAAATAAACCTCTTTTCTGTCATATTATCAAGCCTCAGGTATTTTGTTATAACAACAGTAAAAAAGGCTAGTCCTGATTCAATAAGATTAGTGTCCTTGTAAAAGGAAAAAGAAATATCTGGAATCCATGCACCACAGAAAGAAAAAAAAAAAACAAAACAAAACAAAACAGCTCTGTGAAGTCATAGGGAAAATGTGGCCACCTGCAAGCCAAGCAGGGATTCCTCACTGGAGCAGACCCTCCCAGCACTTCGATCTTAAACTCCCAGCCTCCAGAACTGTGAGAAAATAAATTTCTGTTATTTAGCCACCCCATACATTGTGTTTCATTATGACAGCCATAGCAAACTAATACAAAGTATATTAGGAAGAACGTGTAACTGGCACATTGACATTGGATCTCACAGGATATATTAATTAGGCTTAAGTTTCTGAGTTTAACAAAAATATAAATTTCAATATAAGTCAAAGTATGTTTAAGAAAAATACAAAAAACAAGATAGAGATATAAAAATCACAAACGTTACCAAAGAGTTATCCAAATAAATAAAAACAGGCAGTTCCAGCTGAGTGGAAAGTGGTGTCATATTGAGGTAATACTGAATTTGAATTTCGGTTTTGCCTTTTCCTAGTGACTTCTGTGTGAGTTTGGAAATGTCCATCTCTGAAGTTGAGTGCCCAGTGGTCAACTATGGGCAATGGAACTTTGTTTTAATATTCTTTTTAAGTCTGTAAGTTCCATAGGCTGTGAGCACACTCCAAGGTCCATTCCCTGTTTGTATTCTTTCTTTGTTCCCAAAGCCCAGCTTAGGACCTGACAGTTTCAGAATGGGGAAAAACATAGGCTATCTCACTTACTAGTTGTATACCCTTGAGAAAATTATTCCATCTCTTAGAAACTGAGATTTCTCATCTTTGAAGTGGAGATGATAAACTATCTACCTTGGCTTTGAAAATTGAATGAGCTAATCCTTGTCAAAGTACTTCACAGTGACTAAGTGTATCTTAAGACTTAAAGTGTTCTCATCATTATTAGTTAATAGTTGATAGTTGAATAAAAGAGTGAATGAATATTTAGTCAAATAGATGGATGTGAATGAATAGGTGGATAGACATATGGATAGATGAAAGAATGGATGCATTTTTCATTCAATGAATGTATATATGTATTTTAAAGTGAATAGATTGATTGCTAGGTGAGTAAGTAGGTAGGCAGATGGATGGATAGATAGATGTGTCACTGGATGGATGGTCGGATGAATGAATTTTTCAATCAATGAATATGTGTATGTATTTACAGTTGAATGAATTGACTAATAGATGAGTGAACAGAGAGATGAATGGATAAACTTTTTGAATGAGGAGTGGTTACATAGCATGGTGGTAGTTGGACAGATGAATAATGTAGCTGATCTGTTTGAACTATCATCTGTTCTTTATATAGCTGAGGGCTGCAGCCTCCAAAGTCATGGTCAGAATACTAAAAATAGACAATGAGAATGTGATAGCAGCTGTGGTAATAAATACTTTGGATGAGAGGTAAATGGCAGTTGGAGATGATTCTTTCAAATAGAAAGCCTGATTATGGGTCCATAGGTTCTTCTAAAACTGCAGAAGTGAAAGGGTTTTTGTATCAGGAACTTTAGCGTTTTCATTTTTCTTACCCATTTGACTCCCCCACTTAAAACATACTTACTTCAAATCTGTAAGCAAAAACTCCTTGAACAGCAATCAGACTTGGCCCTAGGTACAGAGTTATTTGCAGATAGTCCCCAGGTAATCTATCACACATTTTAGTTGCCAAATTCTATCCTAGAAATCATGAGCATTTCTGTGGAGTCTGGGAAGGTTTTGAAGCAAATTGGCAAAACGTCAAAAGAACATTTGCCACAGGAATTTCATCGAAACCTCTGATTTTATTCAAATAATCCAATGAAGGTAAGGTCAGGTTCATAGACAGCCATAGATATCTGTGGTTTTATACAAAGACCCTACCTGGAATTTCATGGATTAGTTACAGATCAAGTGTTATACTAACACAGTTAAAAATAAACTTGGTCACTTGCACACACATGTTCCCTACCTCCTCTTTCTTTTTTTCTTCTTTATGTTTTTTTCTCTGATTTCAGTAGCTATCTATAACAACTCAAGAATTCCCTGAAGGAATTAGTACTATGAAGAATGCTGTTCTTATCCACACCCATCTACCAAAAGCATTGGACATTCTTGGGGGACTTCCATACCTCCAAGTTTTGTTTTTCTGTGTCAGAGACTACCACAGATTGAATCCAGAGGCCAGCATTGGAGGCAGGCAGACCTAGCTTCCAGTTCTGACTTTTCTTGTTGTCTTGGGCTGATTTTATAACTCCTCAGAACTGCTGTTTGCTTATCTCCAAAATGAGATTAAAAAACCCTTTCTCCGGAGTTTAAGACTAAAATGAAATCACACAGGCATTGAATATCTCCTTGCTCATAAAAGAAAGTTATGAAAGTTATGAAAATGTTTAACTGATTAGTCAAGATCCTGATGGCCTACAGATGGCAAACTCAGAGGGTTTCAAAGAGAAGAGGCTAAGGAAGAGACTATTTAAAGAGGTGTTGGCTGAGTTAATGAAAGCCTTGGGATGGATTCCATTCCTCCGACTTGCATCCCTCTAGGCCCAAAAGGGCAATGGAAAGGAATCATGTTCCTCAGCATTGTGACATTTGAGGACACAAGATAGGTTGTCTGACAGGTGTGACTACAGTCAAACAGTGGAACAATGGTAAGGAAGAAAGCAAGGGAGAAGGGAAGTAAACGCACCTCCTTGACTTGGTCCTTCCATTAACAGTGAAGAGTCTTCCATTGTCCAAGTCTCCAGGAAGCTGCATGAACAGGGAGCCAATGATGTGGTTTACAGAGCAGGGTAGAGAGAAGATAGAGGGTAGGGACAAGCACAGAATAACTGGTACAATGGCCTTTGATATTTCCGTCTTACTGTGCCCCTTAATCATGCAATATTCATGGGACCTTTACAATTGCTGTAGCTTGAATACCCTCCCCCCAGAGATCATGTGTTGGAAACTCAATCCTCAAATTCACATGTAAATGATTTTTGGAGGTGGAGCCCTTGGGAGGTAATTAGGTTAGATGAGGTCATGAAGGTAGGACCTCGATGACAGCATCGGTGGCTTTATAAGACAAAGGAGAGATATCTGAGTTGGCACACTTCTTCTGTCTCCCTGTGTGATGCCCACCATGTTATGATAAAACAGAAAAGCCTCACCATATGTGGATGAGATGTTAGCACCATGTTCTTGGACTTTCCAGCTTCCAGAACCTAAGCTAAATAAACCTTTATTCTCTGTAAATTACCTATTTCATTGTATTTTGTCATGGTGACAAAAATAGACTCCGAAAACCATTGACAAAAAAATTACTATTGAACTCTCTATGTGTCAGACCAAATACTATGTTCTCAAAATTGATCATTTCACAGATTCCTCACCACCACCTAAGTGCTCAGTGCTATCAGTTTCCCTGTTTTATAGAGAAATCTGTCTCGGCTATGTACTCAGTCTCGTTTGTTCATGTTTTTTGTCTAACCACTATGCATAGTGGTCCTCCAAAAATGATTACTCAGGGACAGGGATTTATTTACCTCAGTGGTCCTGCTGCCTGCCTTGCAACCGCAAGGTCCTGTTTGATCCCTGGTATCCCCCACCCCTAAAAAAAAGATTACTGGGCCCAACTTGGGGGTAAATAGGGTATTCTTTGGCTTTTTCTCCATATAGACAACTATGTATCTTACTTTTTTTTTTTTTTTTTGCAGGTGTTCTCAAATCACTAGTGCCCATAACCTCTTTTAGCCTGTAAAAACAGCGTTTTGGATATTCAAGCAAATATTGACTTAAAATCTGGCCAAGTTCCTGAATTTCACAAAAGCATTGACATTTTGGCTCATATGCATAGCTGCTGGGCTGGCACCCACCATTGTGTCTCAACCCAGAATCTTCTTCTTTTCAGTGAAAGAAGTCACAACCCTGAGATGCTCACCAGGACTGTCAGGCTCAGGGACCATAAATCAGCTCCTTGAGACTTTCCTAGGTTTTGTTTATTAGTATTATTTTTAACCAATGATAGTATACGGCTTCCTTTTACCTGACTTAAAAGGTCTATTTTCTGTTCCTTAAATCACCTGAGTATGCTAATTAGTAACTCCTTAGGAAAATGAAATACTGTGAAGTTAAGCAGAGTGAATTATTTATGGCTCTATTTTCTCTCCTTGTCTTCCACTGCCATCTCCATTTGAGAAAGAAACAATAACAAGAGAATGAAAAAAGTCCCCTTTCATCTCTTTCCCTCAATAGAAGACCATTTACTATCATACTTGAACTCTGCCACAATACAGAGCAAAATAATGATTATAATAATTACAGTTATAATCACGGCCAGGGACGTTTGGTTTTGTTTCTGTTTGTGAGAAGGGAAAATAGGTGGTAATAGTTCGCCCAATTTCCCAATCTTTATGTATGTGACAATTGTGTTACTGAAGGAGAATCAGTTTCCCTGTTGCAAAGTACGCCATTCACTAAAACAACAAATTTTGCTAAAGTGAAAGCATTTATTAGCAATGTGGGTGAGAGTGGAAAGGGAGACTCAAATTTACCTAATGAGGGTAGGATTGGGAAACATTTCTTGGATAAAGAAGCAGAAAGATTTAAGGCATGGGAAAGACAATGGAAGAAGAAGTTATCAATGATTAAACTTCATGGGTCTTCATGGGACCATATTCAAAAAATGACACGATTAGCAGCACCTAAAGGTAAAGTTTCTGGCCTCCCCATGTTGAAAGATCAATGACTGGACACACATAGGGATCCACATGAAAAATTTTAACAAACACATATTTCAAGTCCTTGAAGAGTGACTCAGGCAACAGTTACTATTCTCATACATCAGAGGTGTTATCCATAGCAAAGCTAGTGGGAGACTAATCATGTATAGCTCAGCTGTGACCTCCAGATTAGTGATTTTTGAAGGCAACTAAAGCAAGTAACTAAGGAAGAGCATGATAGCTTAGAGTCAGCAAAGCAAAACGGATAAAAGGTTAGTCCATGAGACTCTAGGCTGCATCCTGTTGGCTGATAATTATCAAAGTTGGGCTCTATCTTTTTTTTTTTTTTTATTGAGTTTATTGGTACATTTAGGGATACAGTACAGTTACATTCATTGTTGGGATCATGTACCTTTACATGGCAAGTCTTGATTCTCATTTTTTCCCCTTACCTCTGCCCTCCCTTCACTCCCTCCTCCCCTCCCCATCTACAAACACTTTATTTTCATCTTTTCATTCTCTCACATTTTTTTCTTTTCCCTTTTTGTTCTTCCCCTACGTATCACACCTTCCCTACACCTTTAGCTCCTTTCCTCCCATTTCTAAATGTCAGTAATCTTATTAGAATCTTATGCATT
>NW_022900921.1:25754394-25761638 GCF_012274545.1 Fukomys damarensis | reverse complement strand
AGGCAGGCAGCGGAAAAAAACCCCCTCTGGGGTCCTTGGGTCCTTCCTGGGTCTGTTGTCACGCAGGCCGGGAGCTCCCGCGCAGGCCGGGAGTTCGCGCGCACGCCGCCGGTGATCGCAGGCAGGCAGGCAGGCAGGCAGCTCTGGGCTCTATCTTCTAGGGGAGATGTATAGACAGGTCTTTTGATGATTATGTTCATATGAGTGGTTACAACAATGAGAAATGCTCTTGAGCTGTAAAAGACATGACTTTACAACCATAGGCCCTTTTGGTAAATGCCCAGCAGAAGATTGTGGCTTGATTTTAATTGTACATTGGGATCCTACTGTGTGGCACCTCTTGGTTTTGGGGAAAAAATCTCCAGCTTTCATTTAATTGAGTTGAGAGATTCTCTGTAGTCGTATCACATATCCTTACAATTTACCTGCCTGGTCCTGCTACAGAGCCATGAGCTTTCTGATGGAAGAAATAAAAGTGTGAATGAAAGAGAAACAAAAAGTTGAAAATAATCTGGAAAATATACTCATTCAATAAATTGCTATTGTATCTACTATATGCTAGACCCTCTTCTAGGTATCTAGAATACAACAGGGAAAAATGGAGATAAAAATTGCTGCCTTCTTGAAGTTCACAATCTGGCAAGAAAAGTAGAAAGTAAACATAATAAAAAAGGGAGGAGAGGGTGAAGGGAGGGCAGAGGTAAGGAGAAAAAATGAGAATCAAGACTTGTCATGTAGAGGTACAAGATCCCAACAATGAATGTAACTGTACTGTATCCCTAAAATGTACCAATAAACTCAATTAAAGCTGGAAAAAAAACATAATAAAAAAGAAAAGTACAGATAATGTTAGAAAGTGGTAGGAAATACGGACCTCTCTACCATCACCACACACACATAGAGTTCAGGTTTGAAGAGCTTGGGGGTGGTAGAGGAGGGACTGTAATTTAGTTACTTTCCTCATTGCTGAGACAAAATACTCAACATCTAAAGTTAGAGGAGGAATGATTTATTTCAGCTCATAATTTGTAGAGGTTTAAGTCCATAATCAGCTGGCTCCAAAGTAAGGTGGCATGGATGAGAGGCATCACAGAGGAGAAACAGTCCATGACAAAGCAGGGAAGGCAGAAGACAGCCAGCAGTGAAATAGCAAGCAGCAAGCTATGGCAGCTCTTTCCGTCCATTATATTCTACCAAGGTTATTTGTCCTTATAGCAGGTAGCACTCACAGCCAGAGTGGAGCATCCTTAATCCTAGTATTGCACCATTAATCCCAGCATAACATCCTCAATCCCATCATCACATAGCCTAGATCCAGCCAACTCTGAAAAGCCCCACCTAAGACCTCGCTTTGGGAGGACATCTAGGTATAAGCCACAACAAATGCAGTGGTCAGAATGGGCTTTAACAAGCCAGTCTGAGCAAAGGCAAAAGAGAGAAGGGGTACGTACGTATGGGAAAGTGAGACCCATTTGAAGGCCTTGTGAATTGGCATGTACCTAGGAGATTAAGGAAATGGCTAGGAGGCTAGTGTGACAGAATTATGTAAGCAAGAAAGTGATAGAAATGAAGTTGTCTCATCATTAGGATCATGTCTTTCTTTGAATTACAATAGCAGTTAACACTGCGTATTTTGAGCAGAGAAGTGATTTGCTAAATTACTATGTCAAATTATCCCTCTGGTGGAGACAGGAATTATTGGGAAGATTAGTTGAGAGGGTCTTGTGGTCACTTAGGACAGCATTTGCAATATTCAGATCAGGGTGCTCCAAATACACTGAAATGACAAGTACAATACTGTCATCCCAGTGTCCTCTCTTGTGACTGCTGTAAGAAATGTCCACAAGCTGGGTAGCTTAAAACAACAGAAATTCATTTAGCTGTGATGACCCATGTCTGTAATCCTAGCACTCTGGGCAGTTAAAATAGAAGGATTTCAAACTCCAGAATAGCTTGGGCAACTTAGTGAGACTGTTTCAAAACAAACAAAGAAACAAAAAAATGAAAGAACGCTGGGAGTGTAGCTAAGTGTGAAGGTCCTGTGTTCAGTCCCAGTACAAAAAATATATAGAAATTAAGTTTCTCACAGTTCAGGAAGCTAAGATTCAAATCAGGATTCCATCAGGGAAGAATCCATTCTTCAGTTCTTTCAGCTTTTGGTGGCTGCATCGCTCCTCGTCTGCTCTTCTGACAGTCTTCTTCTCCCTTGGATTTTGAGTACACAAAAACCCAGGATGATCTCTCCATCATAAAATCCTTAGCTGATTTACATCAGCAAAAATCTGTTCTCCAAATAAGGTCATATGCACAGGAATCAGGATGTGGTCATTTTTCTTTTTTCTTTCTTTCTTTTTTTAGGGGAGAGGGGTAATATTCAACCTAAACACTTTTTGAAATAGCTTACTACTGTCACCCTCTCCAGGTTTAGCTTTGTGGAATGACTGCATGTATGAGATGCCTTATTAAATGATTATCTGACCCACATGGTGGGCAATTCGGGATGGATTGGAAATGGAGCCTTGGGTAGGTGAGCCGGTCTGGTCACATGACCAAGATCCAAACCCTAATACCACACAGTCTGACTTGTCTGAAAAAAAGTAGGTGAACATTGGAAAAGTGTGGGCAGAGCTCAAAAAGATGTTTCTTCAGAGGTGGGAATTGGTGGCAACCTAGTCTCAACCCACGAGAAGAAGGGGCTTTATCTAGGACCACAAAGGAATGGTATGGTTATATAAAGGAGACCAGTAGGTGTTGGAATGTGAGAACACTGGCCCTTCGATGACCTAGCGGTTTTTCCTGCCCCATTCTGGCTTCACAGCTGTTTGAGGACATTTTTATTTTCACCAAAGGCTTTTCTAGAACAAGAAAATATGCTAACTGGCTGGTAGAAAATTTTGCTCATTTAAAAATTATACCCCAGAAACAAACATCATTGTGTTAGTCAGTTTTTCATTGCTGTACCAAAATATCTGAGATCAACAGCTTAAGAGAAAGAAAGGTTTATTTTGCCCATAGTTTCAGAAATTGTAGTCCATCATTGCTCTCTCCATTGCATTTGGCCATGTGGTGAGAACATTACATGAAGAGGTGAAGAAAATGACACACCTCATAAAACGAAGTTAGGGACAGGAAGGAGCCAGGGTCCCAATATCTCCTTCAAGGGCACACCCCCAGTGTATCAATCAGTGCTTACTGAGAAACAGATATGATACCAAGTATGCAAATATATAAGAATTTACAAGATTGGCTTACAGTGACCATCCACAGAGTCAGGTGTCAATGAGTGAGAAAGATCTTTCTGCATGCTGATCTTCCAAAGGATCCAGTCGAAAGCCGGGAGCTCCATGGAGCCTTGTCTGAGTCCCTATCAGGAGGCCAAAGGGCCTGCCACAAAGGCTGAAGGGTCAGTGCTGGAAACCAGAAGATAACATCTAAGGTGAAGACCAAGATGCATCATGTAAAGGTACAGGATCCCAATGATGAATGTCACTGTACTGTATACCTAAAAAGTACCAATAAACCTAATGGGGGGGGGGAACACGCATTGCTCTGGCTAGGAGATAGTAGTATATTGAATAGAAATAGTGAAATTGGATATCTTTGCTTTGATCCTGAAAATGTTCTCAGCTTTTCACCATTGAGTTTGAGGTTTACTGTGGGCTTTTCATATATGGGAGTCATTATGCTGGATTCATTTCCTTCTTTACTGGTTTGTTGATACTTCTGCTTAATCATGTCTGTATTAATTAAAATGATTATGTGATTTTTATCTTTAATTCTGTCAATGTGGTATATTATACTGATTGGTTTTCATATATTGGACCATCCTTAAATCCTAAGGATAAGTCCTACATGATCATAGTGTACAATCTTTTTAATATTTTGTTGAACTTGGCTTTTAGTATTTTGTTGTGCATTTTTACATCTATATCCATCAGGCATATTGGTCTGTAGTTTTCTTAAAGTAGCTTTATCTGACTTTGGTATCAGTGTAATTCTGTGCTGTTATAAAATAATTTTTAAAAATCTTCCCTCTTCGTAGTTTTTGGGAAAAGTTTGGAAATTGGCATTAATTTTTAAAAAACACTTGTTAGAGTTATCTAGTAAAGCCATCTGGTCTTGGGCTTTTCTTTGCTGGAAGGCTTTTTGCTATTGATTTGATCTCAAGCCTATTAAGATTTTATATTTCCACATGACTCAGTCTTGGTAGGTTGTATGCTTCTAGAAATTTCTTCTAGATTATCCAGTCGGCTGATATGTAATTGTTCTTATACTACTTTGCATTTCTGTGGCAGCTCTTTCATTTCTAATTCTGTTTATTTAAATCTTCAGTTTTTCTTAGTCTAGCTAAAATTTTGTTGCTCTCTTAAGAAAAACTCAGTTCCATGTATTTTTCAGTTATTTTTCTATGATTTATTTCATTTATTTCTACTCTGATTTTCATATTTTCTTCTTTCTGCTAATGTTGGGTTTAGTTATTCTTTTCTGATTACTGAATGTGTAAACTTAGTTTGTTATTTTGAGATCCTTCCTTATTCATTAGTGTATGCATTTATTATAAGCCTCCCTCTTCATAGGATCTTTGCTACATCTCATAAGTTTGATATGCTGCTTTTTCATTTTCATTTTTAATATATTTATTTTTAATGGCTAAAGAGCAATTGCACATATTTATGGCATACTGTGTGACATTTCAATATATGAATATAGTGAGTAATAATCAGATCAGAATAATTAGCTGATCTATTACATCAAACATATATCATTTCTTTATACTGGGAACATTCAAAATAGCCTCTGCCCACTATTTCGAAGTATATAATCAATTTTTGTCCATCACTGTTAGTCTGCTATGCCATTAAACATTACCTGTTATTCTTCTTATCCAAGCTATGTAGCTATTAACTATTCTCTCCCCAACCCCTCTCCTCTGTGCATTGTTTCAAAATATATTCTGATTTCTCTTGTCATATCTTCTTTGATTAATTGGTTATTTAAGAGTGTGTTGCTTAACTTCCACATGATTGTGTATTTTCCACTCTGCTATTGATTTCTACTTTCATTCTATTGTCACAGAAAGATGGACTTATTATTAACAAGTCAAAACTTATTTAGAAGTCTTTCACTGAAACCTCAAGGGTCAGGTTACTGAAATTTTTAGGAAGAAAAAATGGTAATTAGAGCCAGGCATGGTGATGCATGCCTGTAATCCCAGCACTTGGGAGGCAGAGGCAGGAGGATTGCTGTGAGTTTGAGACCAGCCTGGGCTACATAGTGAGTTCCAGGTCAGTCTCAACTATACAGTGAGACCCTGTCTTAAAAAACAAAAAAACAAAAAAAAAAAAAAAAAAAAAAAAAAAAAAAAAGGTAATTAGAAAAAAAGTAGAAAGTGCTTACTGTAAGCAAATTCAGATGTAAGACATCTTTTATATATGCTCTGTCTAATGTGCCTCATATTTTGTTGTATTTTTATTCCTTTACAGATATAGGGATTTACCAGACCTCGGGTCAACCTTATTCAGTGTCAGTTTTTCAAGGCTGAGTTTCATCCTTGAGGGTTGTCATAACACAAGGCATAGGGTTTCCATTCTGGGCTAGGCATGGTTAGCATCAGGCATTTCAGTTATAGAGATGAGCTAGTCATTGCACCTGTGTTTAAAGGGATATCACTGTTTACAAATTGTAGAATTCAAACAGGGGAACGACTGTATAATGGAACCTAGCGTGTTGTGGAATAGCTATTTTAGTTCATCTAATTCCCTGGTGTCCTGTACAATAGTGATTCTCTGCAAAGAGCTCATGAGGAAACTCAAGCTCAGAGAGGAAACTGACATGTTTAGAGTCATGTAGCAAGTACATGGCAGCACTAAGACTTAACTGTGTGACTCCAGAGCCAACACCTTTATAATTGCATGCATTCCTCCTGCCCTTTCCACAGAAAGCAAGGACTCCAGAAATAAAAACATGCTGTGTGTATGAATTCAGTGAAAAATTTACATCTTTATTAATCCCAGATAAGGCTAAACAACAACACAAATCTCCAAAATTAATTCTTCCCATCTCTCGAGAACTATTTCATAGTCTTTATTTAAGATGTAATGAAATTACTGTTGACATCTGCCTAGTTTTTTCCTGAACTCAGTAATTTAAATTCCCCTATTGAATTCTGTAAGGAATACAGTTTGGAAGTTAGAGAAGCTAAATTCAACACTCACATGCATTGATTCATCATGTAGCACAACTGGTATACTGTTCCTGGACATACATCTGCAAATGTCTTTGAAAGAGGGTCAGGGATTTAGCTTAGTGGTGCTGCTGCCTGCCTTGTAAGAGCAAGGTCCCAAGTTTGATCCCCAGTATGAAAGAAAGAAAGAAAGAAAGAAAGAAAGAAAGAAAGAAGGAAGGAAGGAAGGAAGGAAGGAAAAGGAAGGAAGGAAGGAAGGAAGGAAGGAAGGAAGGAAGGAAGGAAAGAAAGATGCATATCACATATTGTACTCTGTGTAGAACCAGGTGCTCTACAAAGAATTCAACCTCGGGGAAAGCTTTAGACCCTTAGAGTTAAAATAACCTTGAGGCAGCTCATCTAGCCTCTTGCCCACTACAAGAAACCTCTCTGGATTGCCTTTTAGCTTCTGCTTAAGTACATCCAGGAACAAGGAATTTGCTTGTTCCATTGTTAAATATTTATATTGATTAAAAAGTCTCCCTGAAAGAGTACTCAACTAGGAATAAGATAAACTATTTCAGCTCTGCCATTTAGTACCTGGGTGGCATTGAATAAGACTAAGCATTCAATCAACAGAGATCCTTTTCTCCTTCACAGCCTCTTGGACATATCAAAACATCTTTCTTAACTCCTCCTATATTAGTCAGTTTCTCAATACCTTAACAAAATACCTGAAAAGGTCTAGCAGCATGAGGAAGAGAGAGGTTAAGTTCCTTCACAATTTAAGAGACTCAGAGGCATGGCATGCTGCCTACTTTAGCTCAGTTCCAGTGAGGTCCTCTTATATATGTCACATCTTGGCATATATATATAAAACATCTTTCTTAACTCCTCCTATATTAGTCAGTTTCTCAATACCTTAACAAAATACCTGAAAAGGTCTAGCAGCATGAGGAAGAGAGAGGTTAAGTTCCTTCACAATTTAAGAGACTCAGAGGCATGGCATGCTGCCTACTTTAGCTCAGTTCCAGTGAGGTCCTCTTATATATGTCACATCTTGGCATATATATATATATAT
>NW_022900921.1:25744408-25754372 GCF_012274545.1 Fukomys damarensis | reverse complement strand
ATATATATGACTTGTGGAAACAAGTCATTACACGTCAGCAAAGGAGGAAAAATGATAGGAACAGGATTACACTTTTATAATAACCCTCTCCTGAAAACTGTTATCATCTAGATCTAAAATGCCCCTAAGAAAGTCTCATATATTTAAAAGGTGACTGGATCATTGGGTGTTATACTCATCAGTGGATTCATCTATTGATTAACTCAGGAGCTAAATGTGCTGTCGGAGGTTGAGGTGTGGTGGGAGGTGAATCACTGGGGGTTGTGTCATGGAAAGATATATTCCTGTCCCTGGGACCTCTCTTCTTTCCCTCTTCCCTGGTTCTCATGGATTGAGCAGCTTTTCTCTATGCTACCATTTTACCATGCCATATCTGCCATGGAACTAGCAAATAGCTGATTAAACTATGAGCCAAAATAAATCTCTCCTCCTAAATTGCAGGTGTTGTCTATTATGACTCAGAAATGGCAAAGTAAATGATACAGAAAAATTGATGTCGGAAGTGGGATTGTTGCTGTGACTGTACCTGATCAGGTGATTTAGAAGCCTTTGAAATTGGCTCACAGGAGGAATTTGGAAAGGTTTGGAAATACTAGCTAGAGAAGACCCAGACTGTTGTGAGCAATGCATGATTTACTGTACTAGTCAGAACTCAGAAGACCAGAATGTTGACAGGAATGTGTACAATAAAGTCCAGGTTCAGGAATTTTCAATGGGATAAAGGATTCCATTAGCAGATAAAGTAGAAGCCATGTATGTACAGTCTGGCAGAAATTTTGTCTAAATTTTATTATGTTTTGAGATTTTAGAAGAGACTGTGATTTAGGACAGTGGACAAACTAAGCTGGGAGAGAAAATTTCAAGGTAGCCCAATGTTCAGGCTGTGATATTGATATGCCTGTCTGCTTTTAGATAGATCTACAGTAAGAATCAGGAGAAAAGAGCAGAGCTAACTTGAAATATTTGAAGTTTTATTAGAAAGGAAGAACATAAATAGTCCAGGATGAGAAGAGCATGGTTACTGAAATAATTAGTATTAAGAAACAGGCCTGAGAATCAATGAAACACATTAGAAGATTCAGAACCAACTCCAAACACACTGAGCCATCTTATCTTTAACAAAAGAGCCAAACACCTTCACTGAGAGAAAGACAGCATCTTTAATAAATGATGCTGGGAAAACTGGCTTTCCACATGCTGAAGATTAAAACTAGACCCATGTCTCTCATCATGTACTATACTAAAATCCAAATGGATAAAAAAAATCTAAATATTAAAACAGAAACACTAAATCTGCTGGAAGAGAATATAATAAGAGCTCTTGAAGACACAGATATAGGCAAAAACTTTATGAACAAAACTCAGTCACTCGAGAAATATTACAAAGAATCAACAAGTTGGATCTTGCCTTATTAAAAAGCCTTGTCACAGCAAAAGAAACCACCAACAGAGTGAAGAGACAACACACAAAATAGGAAAAATGTTTTGCCGGCTGTTCCTCAGACAAAGAAGTAATATCTAGAATATATAAAACACTTAAAAAAAAACATACCCCCAAATTTAAAGACCCCATCCAAAAATGGGGATCTGAAATGAAAAAACACTTCTCAGATGAAAAAATGTTCAATATCAATGGTCATTCAAGAGGTGTAAATGAAAACAATTCTGAGATTCCATCTCATTCCAGAAAGAATGGCTGCTATCAAGAAATCAACCAGTAACAAATGCTGATGAGGTTTTTGGGGAAAAGGAAAACTTCTTCACCGTTGGTGGGAGTGTAGAATGGTGAAACCACTGTGGAAATCATTGTAGAGATTCCTGAGAAAACTAAAACTAGAGGTTCCATTTGACCCACCTATTCCCCTTTTGGTATCTTCCTGAAAGAACCAAAAGCATCATGTCACAGTGACGTACACACACCCATGCTTATAGCAGCACAGTTGGTAATAACTAAATTTTGGAAATAGCCCAAATGCCCATCATCTGATGAATGGATCAAGATGTGGGGTTTTTAAATCCAAAGTACTATTCTGCCATAAAGAAGACTAAGCTTGAGACATTTCTAGGTACATAAACGTACCTTGAGATCTCTCTTAAGTGAAATAAATCAGATGCATATGTGTAAATATCATATTGTTTCTCTGGTGTTAGAAACTGGAAGTGTAGCTAAGAATAGAAATGTAGAATAGATATTGTGAAATAGGAAGAAAATGTTCAGAAGCGAAGGAGAACTAGGGAGAGGAGGGGGAAAGGAAAGAAGGGAGAGGAAAAAATGAGAAAAGGAAAAACAGAAGCAAAGCTTTATAAATAAAGAGGGAAAGAGGAGTTGAAGGGAAGTGAGAATGGGAAAAAAAAGATTCAAGATGTATCACGTACAGGTACAAATTCCCTGATGAATGTGACCATCATGTATATCTAAAATGTACCAATAAATTTAATTAATTTTTTTAAAAAGAAGGCAAATACTTTGCCTCAGGAAAATAGAAAAATGGCTTTAAAACATCTCAAGAATTGGTCAGATTTCATCCTTCATAGGCTCAAGGGCCTCCTGTTGCAGAAAAGCCACCTAGAAATTTGTTACTTGGGATTCCTACCATGCTCTGCCATCCAGGCACTCAGGGGTCACTGCAGTCATGATCAAGAGGGCCCAGCTGCTGCTCAAGGTGGTATCAGACGTTGGCATCACCCATATGGTGCTGGTTTTACAGGCATTCAGAATGCAAGATTTGTGGGATCATTAAAGCTTCCATCCTTCAGAGAAATTCCTGGGGAAGCCAGACAATGTACCCCTGAGTGGAAAGTGGGTAAAGCTGAGAGAAGAAAATTAAAGGTGATATGGAGACCCCAGGAAGTTGGAGATGCCAGGAGCATGAGTTTAAAAGAGAGACCATATGCAACCAGCAACGCCATAGAGGTGGGGCCATCCAAGCCCTTTGTTGTTTCATCCATCCACAACCGACTCTGAGTGATGGACATGGAGCTACAAATTTTAATGTTTGCCCTGTGGGGTTTGGGTCTTGTTTTGATACCATCTCTTTCTATACTATTTCTCTCTTTTGGAATGGAAGTGTTTATCGGTCACTGTATGTTGGAAGTATTCCACTTTCTTTTTGTTTTTATAGGGACTCATAACTAAGAATTTTCTTTGAGGCTCAGAGGAAACTGCAGACTTGGACTTTTCAGCAATGCTGGAACTAATAACACTTCAGAGAGAGAGAGAGAGAGGGCAGGAAGGACGGAGGGAGGAAGGAAGGGAGAGAAAAGGAGCTAAATATGTTTTATATAACAAGATGAACATGAGCCTTTTAGGGGCCAGGAACAAAATGTTATAGTTTAGATCTAAAAGGTCCCCAAAAGTCTCATGTGTTTGAAAGATAATTGGAACACGGAGGGAGATGCTGTTAGCAATTCACCCATTGATGAGTTCAGTGAAAGGATGCATTCTTGTCCCCAAGTTCTCCCTTTTCTCTGTTTTTTGGCTGCCATGGATTGAGCAACTTTTATCTACCATGCCTTTCAACCATACCATTTCTGCCTTAGAACGACCTGTGGACTAAACTATGAGCCAATAAAACTCTTCTACTATAAGTTACAGTTGTAGGTACTGGGTGTTTTATCCTAAAAATGGAAAAGCGACTAATACACTAAATTCTCAAAAATAAAGACTCAATACTTTTTGAGATCACATCCACAATTGGTGTTGAGCCAGGTAGGTAAGCCAGAACTGCACAGGGCCATTGAGCGTGTGAAGTGACAGTAATAGGCAGGCCAAAGAATCAGTTCCACTTCTCTTCAAAGTATTTTGGATTAATTTTTAATTCATGCTCTGCATTGTTGGTAATGAATAGAGATGGCAGCACCAGCATAACATCTGGAGAGTGACAAGCCCTAAAGCCTAATTCAGAAGTATGCACAACATTCCAGTCATGTACCTTTTTAGAAGAAATATTTTAGCTTCACGTTATATAATTTCCTCTGCCCACATCTTGGGCACCAGTAGAAGAGACAGGTCATTAAGCCAATGACCCTTCTACAGTAGAAATGACCATTTGTTTTACATGATAGAGTGAATTCCAGCTCATAACCTAAAAAGAAGCAGCTGATAATGACAAGAATAGAGTTATAGATTGTAAAGAATTCTTACTATGTGCTAAGCACTGCGAGATAAATACACACTTTTTTTTGTTTTGTTTTGGTACCGGGGATTGAACTCAGGTCCTTGCGCTTTCAAGGCAGGCCACCGAACCACTGAGCTAAATCCCCGGCCCATA
Organism: Fukomys damarensis; assembly: GCF_012274545.1. Taxonomy (NCBI): domain Eukaryota; kingdom Metazoa; phylum Chordata; class Mammalia; order Rodentia; family Bathyergidae; genus Fukomys; species Fukomys damarensis. The sequence goes on along the minus strand of NW_022900921.1, from coordinate 25,750,101 downwards.
CACATATTTTTAATGGTGGCTAAATTATAAAATTTACCATCTGGATCATTTTAACTGTACAGTTCAGTAGTATTAAATATATGCACCCTGTCATGCAACCAACCTCAGAGCTCTTTTTATCTTGCAAAACTGAAAATCTGTACCTGTTAAACCACAACTCCACTTACTCCTTCTCCTCAAAACTCCTGGCAACCTCCATTCTATTTTCTGCTTCTACTAATTTGACTGTTCTAGGTAACACATGTAAGTGAGACCATACAGTGTTGTCTTTTTGTAACTGCTGAGTTCATTTAGCATCACCTCCTTGGGTCCCTATGTTGCAGCATGTGTTAGAACTTTTCTTTTTAAGGCTGGATAACATTTCATTGTATACCTGAGTCACAACTTGCTTTACCCATTCATCAGCCATGTACACTTGGGCTATTTGCATGTTATGGCCATTGTGCATAACGCTGCTAGGAAAATGGGTAAAGAAAATGTGGGTTTTTTAAATACAATGAAGTACTACTATGTCATAAAGAAGGATAAACTTAAGGCATTTTTAGGTAAATGGATGCACCTTGAGAACATAATTTTCAATGAAATAAATTGGACACACATGTTTAAATATCACATTGTTTCTCTTGTGTGAGAAACCCAAAGGACCACAATGGAGACTAAATATTGGGAAGTAAGAAGAAATTGTTCTAATGTGAAGGAGAATAAGGGAGGTTGAAGGGGGGGTGAAGGAGGGAATTAGGGATAAAAATGATAAAAATTAATGGACAGAAAACAATAAAAGCAAAGTTCTGTTAATGGTGGGGAGAAGGATTGAAGGGAAGGGAGGGGAATGGGAAAAGTTATGATATATCATGTACAAGTACAAATTCCATATGATGAATGTGATCATTATGTATGTCAAAAATGTACCAATAAAATTAATTTTAAAAAAGAAACAGACTCAGAGATGATGGCTCATGTTACAGATCAAGAAATCAAGACTCAGGAAGGTAAGAAAGGGATTGATTTTAATAATTATGAGGTTGTGATCAAAAGCTTGAGTTTAGGAGTTGGTCACTCTTGGAATGGTGGTCAAATTTGTCCCACATTTCTATGGCTTGAACATACCGCCTTTCAACAAAATAATGTACTCTGTACTTTTCAGAATTCAACATTTCTAATTTTAGTAGGTGTGCTGTCGAAGTGAGCACCAAAATTTAACATTTCTGTGTCAATGTTCCCAGAAAGTTCACACTTTTGAGTTATTTGTCTTATTGTTTGGCTCATAAACGTCCTCCGAAGCCACAGCAGTGTTCAGAGGTGGGGTCTATGGAAGGTGATTGCATCATGAGGGCTCTGACTCTGTAACCGATCAATCCAAGTATCTCTCACCTGTGGCCTGCAGGGAGGGATATGCCTGGCTTTTCTGGGAAGCACTGAGTGAAGAGGAATTATCTTGGGCCATATGTAAAATATATGCCATAGTTAATGTGTATACATACAAAACTTCCCTTTGAAAGGCATTCTTAAATTATAACACAAATGTGTCGAACATGAAGGATAGAAGTTGCACGCACCTGGACATTAATTCATTTCTGGATGCATAATTTAAGGGGCTATTGTGAGATCATGGAACCTGTAGGAGGTGAAGCCTAGTTAGAGGAAGTAGGTCACTCGGGGCATGACTTTGGAGGGTGTGTTTAGTCCCTGCCCCTGCTCTCTGGCTGCCACAAGGTGACAGCACTGGTCTACTATGTGCTCCTTGCCATGATGTTTGCCGCACCACAGACCCAGAAACATGGAGCCAAGTGAGCATGGACTAAAAGCTCCGACATTAATAAACCTTTTCTCCTTTTAAGTTGTCTCAAGTATTTCATCATTAGCAACAGAAAGCTAATGCAATTCCCCATAAATCACTAAGCAGAGAAGGGAATTCTTATAAATAACGTTTGAAGAATGTGTAGCTTTATTTCCATTTGTATAGCATTGATATTTGTACAAAAATATATCTATAGGTGTAGTTTAGGCATAAAAGAGAAAAAAATGGAAGGAGGGCCAGAATCACCATGAAGTCCTCTTGGGATATGAAAATAAACAATGGTATTGACCCAAAACCAAAATAGGTGGCTGGAGGTCAGAAGACATACTGAAAAGGATGGATATTTGGTGCATATGGTACCTCTAAGCTTAACTATATTAATCTTTGCAATTAAGAAATATATCTCATATACAGTCATGTGTCACTTAAAACAGGAATATGTTCTGAGTAATGCACTATTAGGCAATTTCATCATGATGTGACTATAACAGAGTACGTCTGCATTTGCACAAAGTAGGTGGTACAGCCTACGTGTTTCATGTGCGTAACTACATGAGCCATACTTTTATATGAATGGTTTGTTTACACCAGCATCACCACAAAGGTAAATAATGCATTGCGCTCCCACAACGTGATAACCCTAACATCACTACACAATCAGAAGTATTCAGCCCCTTTATAATTTTGTGAAACCATTGCTGTACATGCAGTTCATCACTGACTCAATCACGACTCTAAAATGCATGGCTACCAAATGTATTGCTTATATGAAAATTAAAATGTGCAGTTTGAAGAATAATAATAAATACGTGTGCCCTAATTTTCCAGTTTAAACTAAAGGAGCATTACTAGTACTTTAAAAATTTCAACTTGCCTTCCATATCCCACTCTTCTCCTTTCCAAACAACAAAAGGATAAACAGATCTCTAATTTTGTGTTAATTATACATTTATGCATCTTTATAGGCTATAAAACAGACATCTAATTTTGTGTTAATTATACATTTATATATCTTTATAGGATATATATATATATATATATATATATATATCACTGTAGGCATCTCAAATCAGCATTTCATGAAATGATTTATATTTGGTAGATTTTGACCTTTGTATGGCAGAAAGCCTACTGTATAAATGAGTGGAAGCATACTGTGACTTTTTTACCAATATTCATGTTTATTGTCACTGTTAGATAGTATTTCACAACTAGTTTACCCATCTTCTTGTTAATAGACATTGGGCTGTTGGAAATATTTTGCATTGGGAACAATATGAAAATGTACATTTCCTTTCCGTTAATGCATGTACAGGAAATAGAATTGCTATCTTATGCAATATACCCATATTAGAATTTACCAGGTAATGCAAAAATTTTCCCCAAGCATTCATACAAATATACTGCTACTAGGAGTATAAGTCTTTTCGTTGTTCTATGTGTTTTCCAATACTTTGTAGTAAGCTATTTCTAAAATTTTGCAAATATGTTACATATTGAAGTATATCTCCTCATGGTTTGAATTTGTATGTTTCTGATTATTTATAAATTGATTTGCTTTTTTGACCGTCTGTACTTTCTTTTCACTAAATTGCCTGTTCAGGTGGTTTTTCTTCTTGTACTCCTAGGCTACCTGTATATAACAATGTGTCTTCCTATTGATGCCTAGTAGTTATTTACATATTCTGCACAATAAATCTTTTGAGATTTCAAGTAAATTTGCTGATTTTGGTTTGCTTCCATTCATTTTGGCTTCTTAATTTAATATAGTTAGATGTGTTGATACTATTATTTATTGCTTTCATTTTTGTCTTTATTTAGGAAGTAGCTCCCTACTCTAAGATCATAAATTCATTCTAACAGCTTTATAATTTTTCTTTCATATTTAAATCTTTAATTCATCCAAATAGATTTTTATATGAGGAAGGTGATTCATTTTTTCCACATCAATAACAAATTGCCTCTGCATCCATTATTAAATGATTCTACAATGCTATATCTGTCATATGCAAGTTATAACTTGAGCATGGGTCTCTGCTCCCTTCTTTTCCATTTATCTATTTATTTATCACTGTGCAACACCAAATTTACTTGCCATCTAGGCAGGTGGATAACCTCACTTTGCTATTTTTCAAAAATGTGCTGATGATTCAAGGCCCTTCATTTACCATTTTAGAATCACTTTGTCAATATTCATGAAAAATTATGTTGTTTTGATGAGAAAAATATTGGGCCTAGAAAACAATTTGGACAAAACTGATATCTTTATAATATTAATTCTTCCTATTCATCAACATAGTACATTCACCCACTTACTTGGTTCTTTAAAAATATCTTCCAATAAAATATAATTGTTTACATATTTTAGCATAAACACTTGGCATATATTTTCACAGATTTTATTATTCTGTAGGTATTTTTATTTGAAATTATAATTGTTTTCGAAGTATATAAATGCAATTGACTCCGTATTTTAATGTTGTATCACATAGTCTTGCTATTATGGTTTAGAACCAAAATGACCCCCAAAGCTTCATGGTTTTGGAAAGTGATTGTAATATGGGGGCATTATAGCTGGCTTGCTGTTCAATGGGGCCTGGTCAGAAGAGGCAGATCACTGGAGGGTGTGATCTGGTAAGGTATATCTCCTTCCCTGGTTCCCCCTTCACTGACTCTGCTTTCTAGTGATCATAATGTGAGAAACTTTGCTCCACAAATCTTTTCCACCATTTCTTCCTGCCTTGGAGGTGGCCAACAATGGACTAAAACTATAAGCCAAAGGAAGTATCTCCTCTTTTAAACTGTGGGTGATGAGTACTGTGTTTCAGTGATGAGACAGTGACTAAGACAGATTTGGGCACCAGAGAAGTAGGGTTGTTGCTGTGATACTATCTGCCTGTATGGTTCAAAAGCTTTGGAACTGATCTGTGGGGGTAGGTTGGAAAGATTTGAAGATGCTGGCAGGAGAAGTAGCCCCAGAATGTTGTAAGCTGAACTTGTTGGTAGATTCTGGTCATAGCTCAGAAGACTAGAATAATGATAAAAAGGCAGATAATATAGACCAGGCTTAGGAGGTTTCAATTGGGAACAAGGACTCCATTGGCAGTTGGACTAAAAAATCATGTGTGTTATGATCGGGAGGAAAAAAATGACTGCATTTTGCTCATGTTCTGAGACTTCATAGAAGATTGAGATTAAGGTCAGTGGACTAATTTGGCTGGAGGAGGAAATTTCAAGACAGCTCAGTGTTGAAGCTGAGGCATGGATACTGCTGGAGGTTTTAGCCATATCTACCATGAGAAGCAAAAAGCAAAAAGCAGAGCTGAATAATTAGAAAAAAATTTGCTGGTAGCCAGAAATAAAGGTCTTGTAAAATTGGGGCCTGCAAAGATGGGGCCTGTAAAAGATTGGCCCAGGAAAGCTTGACTGCTGGAAAGATAAGCATTATAAAGAAATCAAATACTTTATATCAGGACAACAGGGAAAAAATGGCCTCAAGGAATGTCAGGAATGAACAAAACCCCTCCCTTTGAAGGCTCAAGGGTGCAAAGCTGTAAAGTTTTCACTTAAGAGAGTCCCAGGGCACATTGCTCCAGAAGGATAACCCTACAGCATTGATTCTTTGGTATTCACTTCACAGTGCATATCCATCTATGCATTTACAGGCCTCTGTAGCCATAATGTAAAGGGACCTGGCAATTACTTAAGCTGGTGGCAGACCTTGGTGTCATCCAAATGGTGCTGATTTTACAGGTGTACAGAATGCAAGAGTTGTGGGGTGATGGTGGCTTTCACTCAGATTTCAGAAGAGGCCAGGCAAAGTTCACAGTTTGTTTATTTTTACATGCTAGACACTTGTGATCTCTTTTTTTTTTTTTTTTTTTTTTTTTTTTTT
>NW_022900921.1:25700343-25744267 GCF_012274545.1 Fukomys damarensis | reverse complement strand
TTTTTTTTTTTTTTTTTTTTTTTTTTTTTACAGATACAATGGTTTATACACGGTTCCAATGTATTTTCAAGCAGGCCATATATTGCAAGTGAGAAGCCAGGAATCTAAAGTGTCTGCTGAGGAAGGTCGGAGGCATGAGTGAAACGCACCTGAGAGAGAGATCAGGGAGCCTGCAGCAGGTGGTGCTGTAGAAGCAGGGCTTCCAAAGCCATTTCAAGTTTGCATCTCACTACAACTTGTCCCAGGTACTAGAGTTATAGGATTTAATATTTTCCCTGTGAGGTTTCAGTCCCATTGGTTTCTATTCCCCATATTCACTTTTGAAATAGAAATGTTTATTCTGTGCCATTGTATGTCAGATTGTATGTCAGTGTACCATTGTATGTTTAACTTTTTAAAAAAAATTTTATAGGGCTTGCAGCTAGAGTTTTCCTTGTATCTCAGAGAAGACTTTGGACTTGGCCTTTTCAGCAATGCTAGAACTGTTAAAACTTTAGCAACTCAAAGGGATGGGCTAAATGCTTTTTTTTGCATAAAGAGATGTTCATGATTCTTTTGGTAGCCAGGGACAGAACGTTATGGCTTAGATTTAAAATGGTCCCCAAAGCCTCATGTGTTTTGGAAGCTATTGGGTTATGGGGGAATTATAGCTGACTGGCTGTTAGGTAGTATCTGGTCAGAAAAGGCAGGTCACTGGGAGCAATACCTTATAGAGGGTAGTATCTCTCTTCCTGGTATCTCCCTTTATTTTCTCTGCTTTCTGACAGCCAACATATGGGCAGCTTTTCTCCACCACCCCTTCTGCCATGTCTTCCTCCCTGGATACAGCCAGCTGTGTACTAAAACCATGAACCAAAATAACCTCTCCTTTAGGTTGTAGGGGTTGGGTATTATGTCCATCTATGAGAAAGTGGCTAAGACACTTGTTAAAATTTTTTATTAATAATTTGCTTATAAGTTCATTTAAATTTTTAGGTGGGAATTTATATTAGCTACACACAAATAGTCTTTTGTATTCTTTACAATTCTCATTTCTTTCCCTCACCTGTAAGACCTCCAATACAAGACTGAGTACAACCAAATATAACAGGTATCCTTGCTTTATTCCAGATAAAAAGGAATGCATTTAACATTTCACCCTTGAGTGGGACAGTTTCAGTAGATATTTTTTGATGTTATATTTGTTTGTTTTATATAAACTTTACCAGCAAAGGAAATTTCCTTTTATGTCTACTATAAAAGCTTTGTTTTATTTTTAATTGTAAAATATGGCTTAATTTTGCCAAATACTTCTGTGTTATTGTGATAATTGAGTGACTTTTTGCTCTTTTAACCTGATAACTTTGTGATTTAGGTAATAGATTTTTTACTGTTGCATCAATCTTGCTTTCTTGAAATAAAATCAATTTAATTATGACATCTTTTTAATCTATTGTTGAATTTGGTTTTCTAATATTTAATCTGAGAATTTTTTCAGTTATATTCTTGAATAAGATATTGGGCCATATTTAGCTTCTTACTATTGACCTTTTCTGATTTATATATCAAGTTCATAAAAACTTCACAAAATGATTCAGCAAGGGTTGCCTTTTCTCTGAACCTTTATTTGGTCTTTCAAAATTAAGTAGACTTTAGTGCTTTATTTGTAAGAAAAATATTCATTTTATACAAGTTCTAGAAGAGCTCTTAGTTCAAGTTTTCTATTTTTTCTTGAGTTTGTTGTAATAATGTATATTTTTCTATTATTCCTATCTTTGAATTTATTGACAAAATTATTCATGGGATCCCTTATTATTTTTAAATCTGTTAAGTCTGCATTTATGTCTATTTTTCTATTTTTAGTGGTTTTAAAATTTGACTCCTTTGTTATTTTGCCAGTATTGGGAGCAGTTTGTTAATTTTTAGAGGCTTCAAAAAACAACTTTGAATTTTATGATACCTCTTTATCTTTGCTTTTAATCTTGTTTTATTTTATATTTGACTTTATTTTTATCATTTTATTCTATCTAATTGCTTTGAGTTTGTTTGTGCTTTTTTCTAATTTCTTAAATTAGATGCTTAGCTCATTTCTCCCCTATCTTATTTTCTAATATCATAGTTGAAGGCTATAAAATTTCTTTTGAAAAGCAATTTAATGGCATCTCACATTTTATAATATAGCACTTTTATTATCACTCAGTTTAGAGCACTTAAAAATTTTCCTTATCAATTTATCTTTAATTCATGAGTTATTCAGAAATTTGCTCTTACACTCTAAACACTTGTGGATCTTTTTCTTCTTCTTCTTCTTCTTCTTCTTCTTCTTCTTCTTCTTCTTCTTCTTCTTCTTCTTCTTCTTCTTCTTCTTCTTCACAGATGCAAAGGTTTGTACATTGTTTCAGTGTGCCCTGTAACAATCTAAGCTTGGTTAGAGGGGGGTGGTGGTAGGACATTGAGAGGTGGAGCTCAGTGAGGGGTACTTAGCTCACTGTGGGCAACTGATCACAGAAGGGACTCCTGTATTAGTTCTCATGAAAGAATTTTTACAAAAGAACAAGTCTAGCTCCGCCTCAGCCTCTCTGGCTGCCTGTTTCACCATGCTCCGCCATTTTGATGCCTTCCTTCATGAAGTGATGTAGCCAGGTCTCTCACCGGAGATGGTTCTGTCATTTGGGTGTCCTACCTCCAAAGCTGTGAGTCAAATAAACCTCTTTTCTTTTATAAGTATCTAGCCTCAGGTATTTCATCAAAGAAACAGAAAAGTAGACTAATACATCCATCATCTCACATTCTGGCACAGGTAGTGTCACTTTCTCCTGCCATACTACACCTGACCTCACAAATTGATCCTGGTATATTTTCTACAAAGCCAATAAGCCTTTTCCATATGGAACTCCAGGCAGCTACTGCCAATCATTTGGGGATGAAATGAGAAGGAAGCTTTTATCCTTACTGAAGGCAATGCAGAAATATTTGGGCCTGCATGCCGGAGCTGCCAGGGCCCTCTATGGATAGGGAAAATCACCTTGATCCAGAAACAGTAAAAAAACAAATAGACAAACAAGTAAAAAATAGTCTCTCCAAACTACAAAAATTTTATTTTAAATTTCAGGAGTGTGGTGGTATCAATTTAACTGCAAAAGCACTTATTAAGCACCTATTAGGTACCTATTGAGCATTTACTGTGTTTAAAGCTATGGGCGATAACTAATGACTAAGACAGCTGCTGCCCTCAAAATCTGATAATCAGTCTGGTCATATGAAGTCTTCAACTTCAAATGCATTTCTTAGGGACATTCCTTGTGCCAGAAACCGCTTTATGTATGTGATAATTTTCCCAACAACCCTGGGAGGCAGCTGGTGTTATCTCTTCTTCCAGATAATGAAACAAGGCTTAGAGAAATGAAGTAGCTCATCCACAGTTGCCCAGCTAGTTATTAGAGCTGAACTCCAAAGCCATATTGGTCTGACAGCACAGCACTCTGCTGCCTCCCTGGGAAAGATTACAAGGTTTTATTTATTTATTTTTTTTCTCTCCTGTTTTGTTCATGTGCTCAGCAATTGGAGAGTGAAATGGGAATTGCTGGACATGCAGGCAGTCAATTCACTGCTTAGCTGCAAAAAGTACTGCACTCTTTAAGCTGCCCTAAGTTACATAATGTTTAAGTTGACTTAAAGAATCTTGGTTTGGGGAGCTGCTGTCTTTTTCTCTCTTCTGTATGCTTTGTCCAACCAAGCAGAATCCTTATCTAGCAGCTTTAGAGCTTGGAAAAAAATGCATTGTGTTGTGCTGAGTGCTCTTCCTTGGGGGCCTGTGTGACATGGAGTGAACAGTCTCCCCAATCTTGTTTCTCTCTAATCCTTCTTTCCCAAGGCAGCAAAGCAGTCAGAAGGCTGGTCTGCACTCTAGATTAGATAGTTAGGACCACACAGTATATACATTCACCTTGCTTGGACTCCAGATATATGACAAGTGTATACATTATTTATACTTAATATCTGACTTCATCTTTAATTATTAGAACAAGCATTATTATCTTCATTTTACCAATAAAGGCAAGAAGACTCAAGGAGCATGCATAATTTATCCAAGGCCACTCAGCCATTAACTCAATGAACTGAGATTTAAACCATCATTCTGACGGACTATCTTCTTTAAAAATAAAGATATATGTCCAGATAGCATATGTTAATTCTGTCTCAGCAGATGTAAGGGGAAATAAGAGTGGAGAGATAATGGCACCCAATAGGTGTATCGTCATACACTGATGGGTTTGTCCTAGCTGGAAAAAATTGTGCTATACAGTCAGTGTAATAACTATGATAGGATTTCGTCTCAGTCCTGCTAGTTAAAGGATGGCCTACAGACCAGTGACATCTGCTTTATCTTGAACCTGTTGAAAATGCAAATACCTACTGCTTTTTAACTAGTACTTCAGATGATTTGTATGAAGACTAAATTTAAAGATTTCAATGGGTCATCAGAAAGCCTACTAAATTAATATTTTTCCACTTACAATGCACTCTTTAATTTTATGTCAGAACAGCCCTGTAAGTATAGGTATGTTCCCCTTTATCCCTTGGGAACTATGTTCTGCATACTTATGCACCCTCTACAATTAAAATGTTGAAATCTTAATGCCCAGGGTGATATTAGAAGATAGGGGCTCTGAGTGTTGATTTGGTCATGGTGGCAGAGGCCTTAGGGATAACATTAGTGCCCTTATAAAATAGCCCCAAGGGAACACTTGAGCATCCAGCACACAGGAGCCACCTGAAAACCCCCAGTTATTTCATGCTGGACACCAAGTCTGCCAGGGCCTTGATTTGAACTCCCCAAACCACCAAGTCCCTGGAACTATGAGAAATACATTTATGCCTCTTAACCTGTCTAGTGTATGATATTTTCTATAGGCAGCCAAAGTAGACAGGAACAGAGTTCTGGTTCAAAAGTAAGATACTTGTGACTTGCTGGTTAGTCTCATGTTTTTATTTTCTTTCCCATCTTCCTTTTCTTGTCTTCTGATTGATTGTTTAATTCACAGGCTTACATGCCTCTTGCCTCTTCCTTTAGTCTCTACCCTAAATGATGCTTTTAAAATTCAAATGTAAGGATGACAACTCCCTATTTAAAAATCATCTGTGATTCCCTGTTATTTAGATGGTAAAGCCTCATCTTCTCTTGCTTCCATCTCTCCCAAAGTATACTACCAATGTATCTTTTCAAACTAATTTACCCTTCATTTTCCACTGTATATGTGGTATTTGAGCTAACTTCTATTCCTCATGCATCTGAGGATACTGCATATCCTTTGAACAGAAGTGACATTCCCCATTTTGTTCCTTGCTGTTATATTTCATTTTCTCATTAATTCATAAAGAGGTTTATTTTGGCTACTGTTCTGGAGGCTCAGGGCTAAAGGGCTGTATTTGGTGATCATCTTCTTACTGGCAGTCTCACGGGGGTACAGAGTGTCCCAAACTATCACCAGCTAGCATGAGTGCTTAGCTGCACATAAGATGGAAGTCATATGTGGGCCACTAGAGTGAAAATAAATGTTTATCAGACCAAAGAAATACAATAGGCACAGATAATAGAGATGGCCACTCCACAGACAGAGCAGCAGCGGAAAAGGTACATCTCGTAATTATGGGGTCTCATCCTAGTTTCCTGAGCATCCTACTACCTTATCTCAGGGAGTGGATTGGCTTGCTCCTTTGACAAATGGTTTTATTTTCTTTCTTTTCCCTCTTATCACCCAAAAGTGAAGCTGTCTGGTTGTTTTCTATCAGGTGGCTACTGTAAAGTCTTGGTGGCTCCCTGCCAAAATAAGGGACTCCCTGGATTCAGGAGTCACATCTTTTGGGTTGGAATCCATCTGTGTAGCTGGTTCATTGTTTGGCCTTCAGCAAGTGACTTCACTTACTTCAAAATTCTGTTAGCTCCCAGATTCAATGGCAAGACACAAGGAGGTTATGCATGCCTCTTCTGGTCTTTCTCCTTTCTGATAAAACCACCAGGATTCAACCATAGAGGCCCCACCCTAAAGACCCTATCAAATCTTAATAACCTCCCAAAGACCCTATCTTTGAACATCACAATCAGACTATGTTTCATACTCTTTATGCCTCACAATGGGGATTGCACTTAAACATAGAAGCCTCTGCAGAACTCAAACCATGTCCAAACCACAGAGCTTGCCCTTGCCTGGAATATGCTTCTGCCCCTCTGCTGAGACTCAACACTCAGCTTTCCTTGTCCACCCAGAGGGAATAGTTGCTTTTTGCTATAACATCTCATTTGTCACAAAAGTGGCTCTTAGATTTAGTGAGCAGCAGGATGATGAGGAGGACTCCTCAACACACACAGCATTAAGCCTCTGTGCTGGGTTTCCATTCAGTATGTCTGAGCTGCAGCCTAAGTATGAAACCCCCTATAATACAGAAGCATCGACCGCATTGTGTGGTGATTAGCAATTTTCCAAATCTGCTTCTAGCACAGGACTCTGAATTCCTGAAGAGGCACAGCTGTTCCTGTCTCTCACAGCTGTTCCCACTCAGAAACTGAAGGAGAGCATTCACCATCACAGCACAGTGCATCTGACATGGTCCTGGCTGGAATTTTGTCTCTCCAATTTAATATTACCAAAATATTACACAAAAAGAAAATGTATCTCATAAGACTATCATGAGGATTAGGAGAGAAATGGCTTCAAGTTCCTGGCATAGGATAAATAATTGAACAATATCAAGGAGAGGAAGGAAAAAAGGAAAAGGGACAGAAATTGCCTAATGCCTGGCATCCTGGGTCGTGAACTCAGAGCACAGGCAACATTTGATGAGGATATTCTGCTCCCAGGCAAAGCCCAAGTGGAATTTTACAGGTAGAGCCCAAAGCAGTACATGGTTTGGAAATGCTTAAGCCCTCTAAGCTTATAATCTCAAAGATTGCAGGGAATGTTTCCACCTTGGTGAATAACAGAAGAGACAGATTCTCCTAATGGGACTACTTGGCTAGAGAGTACTTTCTAGGAGGAATTAGCAATGCCAGCTACAGGTTGAGTTTTAGAAAGGACTCAAGTCAGCAAATGCTGAGTGCAGCAACCAACCTTCACGTGAGACTCACAAGTAGCTGGTGGTTGTGGCTGGGGCTTAGGATATTCAGGGACACAGCCAGGGAGAAAACAGAGAGCCCATGTGCGGGCCAAATCAATATGAGATGTCCTGACTGCTATTCTTCTATCTCACGGCCAATGGGGATTTTGCAGATTGACTCGCACTCTTCACCCAACCACTGTGGACTCTGCTTGAAAATCTTGTTGGCAGAGTCCACCAGTAGTCACTGTCAGACCATTCAAGTTGGCACACTGGAAAACCACAAAACTGTGTAACGTGATAAGTCAAGAGCAGCACTGTCAAATGGAACAGTACAGGATGATGAAAATGTTTATTGATGTTGGTTGTCTGATGCAGCGGCCAATCACTGTATGTAGCTACTGGAAATTCAGCTAGTGTAACTGTGAGTGGAACATTTGGTTTCATTTTGTTTGAATTGATAAATGTCAAATTTAAACAGAATTGTTGTAGTTTGCATTTTAAAACTCACCCAAAAGTTCATGCATTAAGGGCTTAGTCCAGATGGAAGAGAAACTGGGGTGTGAGGGGTGGGGGTGGTGCTAGAACACTGGAGAAGCGTCCTTAAAGGGAGCTGTAGGACCCTGTTGCCTTCTATTTTTGGCTTCTGGGACACGAAGTGATTATTTTTGTTCCAACACATTTCCTCTGTGATATTCCGCCTCTCCAGAGCCCACAAAACAATGGGACCCACAAATCATTGACTGGAACCCCCAAAACCGTGAGGCGAAAACAAGCCTCTTCTCTTTTTAAATTGATTGTCTTATATATTTGTAACAGTGATGGATAATTAACCAGACTTTTTTGGGCATATAAATACTAGACATATTTTTATTGGAAAAAATATCCTTTCCTCATTGATGTATCTGTGTGATTTTCACCAGTGTGCTGTTCTATTCTTGACCTGCTATGATTGCTGCCATTTAAAGCCACTATAATTTTCAGAGCCTTAACCTGGCTATTTATATTTGAACTTGTTAAAATCAAGTAACATTAAGATTCCAGTCCCTGAGTTGTGCTAGACATGCTGTACATGCTCATCATCACATGGGTAAAGCATCTGTCCTAGGGTCTAGCAGAGCCTAGAGAACATTTCCATCATCACAGCAAGTGCTACTGAGCATCACCGGCTTAGATCTGCTTATCCCACTGTGTCCACACATGCTTGAAGTAGTGACAGAATGGTAGGCATGGAGCAGAGAGCCACATGCTAAGACCTTGCACCCAGGATCTGCGAGACCTGACTGCACACAGCAGAGAGCTGAATCTCAAGGGGGTGCTGCAGGAAGGAAATGGCATGCCTGTGTGCCTACTGTGTGTTCTCTGGGGTGTCCTCCTCTGTGAGCTAAGAATCACGCCCTCATGGAACAGAGACACTAAGCCTCAAAGAAATTAAGTAATTTGGCCAAGCTGCGGTGGTGGAGGGAGTAAGAATCAGTTCCAGACCCAACACGTAATCCACAGTCTGTCTTATTCTGCCAGAGCCCTGGGAGAGTGCCGGTGGAAAAGTCCACATAAGAAGGAAGACTTAAGGTACCCACTGCCAATTCAATCTACTCTTAAATCATTTAAACGACTAATGAGTCATTTTAAAGACCCACCTGTGGGCTGTTTATGCGAAGTTAACAGTAAATTTTTATTTTATGGTGTTCTGCAAGCTCAAAACTCAGTGTATAAGACTTAGAAAGTGAGAGGAAGTGAAAAAGAGTGGGCTTTGAAGACAAATGGCCATATAATATTCCAAGCAGAGAGTACACTATGGAATTACTATACACATAATAAAAATAATAATGCATTAGTTTTCTATTGTTGCTATGATAAATTACCAGGAATTTAGTGACTAAGTAATGCTGTTATTCTCCTAAAATTCTGGAGATCAGAAGTCCTAAACTCAAGAGTTAATAGAGCTGCATTTGTTCCAGAGGCTCTAGGGGAGAAGGAGAGAATCCATTTATTTTTCTTTTCCAGTTTCTAGAAGCTGTTTGTCTCCCTTGGCTCATGACTCCATCCTCCTTGAGAACTAGCAGTGCAGTATCTTCCAATCTTTCTGCTTCAACTGTCAGGTCACCTTCTTAGGTTCTGACCCTCCTGCTTCCATCCTGTAAGGGCCCTTGTTAGTTACATTGGCCCCACCTGGATAATCCAAGCCACTCCTCCCTCTAGGCATAATTACACCTGCAAAATCCCTTTCAACGCCGAGTATTATAATGTGAAATAGATTTGGTCTTTGTCCTTGGCCCTTGTCAGACAGCACTAATACCTTTGGAATTTCCTGATAGGAGCTTTCCTTGTTATTCATGAGTTTCTTTGGATCACATTCCAGTTTGTGTGCATGATATGATTTAAAGTGGACTTCTAGACAGCCTCAGGATGGGGACCATCATCAGAAAGACCATGTGATTAGAAGACTGGAGGGTTGGAACTTCAACCTTATCATCAACCTCCAGGACTGAGAGCTGGAAATTAAGCTCTCAAGGTCTTTTGCATAAAAAATTCCTTGAACAACAAGATGTGATTGGCTGTTAGGTCACTGACTACGTGGATGTGCGTTAAGGGTGGCACAGTCAAATGAGGCATGGATGCCAGGCACCCCTATACTTAGCCCTTGCCCTGTCATCTCTTCTTTTGGCTGCTCATCTGTATCCTTTGCAAAAGCCTTATAATACACTGGTAAACACAAGAAAAAAAAATGTTTATCTGAGTTTCTTGATCCATCCTAGCTAGTTATTACCCAAGGAAGGAAGGAGACATGGGAACCCCAGTTTGTAACCAATATCTTGTAAATTTAGGCAACAGCTTACTACTTGGGACATGCGTCTAAAGTTGAGGGTGATCTTATGTAACTGAGCTCTCAACTTGTGGACTGTCACACTGTCTGTAGGTAGATGATGTTGGACTGAACTGAATTACAGGACACCCAGTTAGTGCTCACCGGAGAAGTGCTTAGTGTTAGGGAAACGCCACTCATTTGGTCATAGAAGTGCTCTGTGTTGCATGTGACAGGAAAAGGAAAAAAGGCTTGAGTAGCTTTTTGTTTTTGTTTTTTTGTTTTGTTTCAGACCATATAAGATAACTTAGTAGCATGTCTTAGGGATTACAGCATAGACATTTGGAGGTGGGGAACATTATGTAGCTGCTATAAATAATCACAAAATGACTTCCTCTTTATCTAGCTCTGCCTCTGTTGATAATGCTGAACTAGTTGCTTTAATTATACCATTTCTAGTCCACTCAGCCCATCTCCAAAGCCAGTTTAGAGAAAAGTCACCCATTGTCACACATCTAGTAAGTTACACAGCAAGGACTCAATTTTGCCCCTCTTTGCAAAGTCTACTGATATGTTTTTTAAAAAGAGTACCATCATGGAGAATTCTCTAAGTTCAGAGAACTAAGCTGATAAGACTCTTGAAACCCATAGATCTTTGAAATAAAAGGATTAGATGTTACAGACTGTAACATTAGATGTTACAGTTAACATTACAGATGTTACCAAAAAAACAAAACAAAACAAAACAAAAAGACCAGATCCTGGGTCAAGTTCCTTAGCCATCATCAGCAGCAAGTCTAGAGAGCCCTTGGAAAAATGTCCACTGGACCTATGAGTCAACAGCATTGCACAAAATTTCGGGAAGGAAAGCAAAAATTGATTATACTGAACCCTCGTAGATAAGAGGGGCAGGGTCATACAAAGTTGGGGAGTTTGAGGAGAAGCACTCATCACCTCTGGACACTGCGGAGTTGTCAGGATAGGGTCAAGGTTCAAACGTACATTCTGAAATGCAGAACAAGCTCTTTTAACTTCAGTGCACAAGTGTGCACCAATTAACTTCTCTCATCTCTTTCCCTCTTCATCCTGCAGTCTTGCAATTAAGTTTAACATATACCAAAAGAATTTCTAATCACTTTATTTGTGTTACCACCTCTCTTCAACTGGACTCATGGGTACAGTGGTCCCTTGCTGTTGGCGGGGGATTGGTTTCAGTACTCTCCCATGGATGTCAAAATCTGTAATAGATGCTTAAACCTTATATAAAATAATGTGGTGTTTGCATAGGACATACTCACATCCTCCTGTTTACACTACATCATCTCTAAATAAAAATAAAACCTAATAAAATATAAATGCTACTTAAATAATTATACTGAATTGTTTAGGAAATAATGACAAGAAAGGGGGTCTAGCCTCTTAAGTGATATAAATAGTACACACATGTGTAAATACCGACTAGTTTCTCTAGTGTGAGAAACTGAAAATGAAAATAAGGACTAAAAGGTATAATAGATAATGTGAAATAGGAAGAAAAGGGACAAAGCGGAAGGGGAAACAGAAGTGATAGGGGAAAGGAAAGAAGGGAAAGGAATTAATATGAGAAAATGAAAGATAATGGAAACAAAGTCTTTGTAGATAGGGAGGGAGGGAGGGGTTGAAGGGAGGGTAGGGAAATGGGAAAAAATAAGAACCAAGATTGACTATGTAAAGGTATAAAATTTCAACAATCAATGTCATTATATTGTATACATTAAATGTACCAATACAATTTAAAAAAAAAGAAAAGGGGTCTATACATGTTCAGTATAAATTTTTAAAAATATTTTTGATCCAAAGTTCATTGAGTCTGTGGATGTGGATCTTGTGGATACAGAGGGTCGGCTGTATATCTGTCCCCAGCTTAGGATCAGGAAGCTGGCCCTAACTCACAAAGCTCATCAAGAGATCAGAGAATTCACAGACGTCAGAACATGGTGACCCTTAAGGACCCTGCTTTCCTCTGGATATGGCCACAGCTTGTGGTGACCTCAGTTGGCCCCAGGACAAATGGTGTATCGTAGGCTCAGTTGCCAACACTTCTGTCTCAGCAAATCTGCAGGTGCCAAAGCACGAGGGCTCCCTGGGGCTTGCCACCAGCATGTATTTATTAGCTGGAAGGACTTTATATTGTACTTGCTAAATTGGATTTCTTTCAGAAAAGGCTAGGGCAGCAGATAAAGACAGATTTTATGGCCCTCCAATCAGAGAAAGCTGAATTTCATTTGAGCAGGTGAGGCTGGATGTCTTTCAGTTTTTTCTTTTAAAACCTGGGGGAAGCACTTAGATGTTGAGGCCAATTCATCAGGCTTTAGGAGGCTTTTTTATTAGTCACTTACAGCAAACATTTTCCCCTTTACAGATGGTTACCTATTGCAACAAAAATCCCTGTTCTAGGCGCCATGCCAAGCTGAGACTTGGAAAGTGAGAGGGAGGCAAACAGCAGCATCTCGGTCTAAGTCAGAAGTGACAGAGCTCACCAAGGTGCCAGGGCAAGGTGGAGAGGAAAGAGGAGACTTTACAACAGTGATGAAACTATTTTGCATCCTTATGCAAAAAAAGAACATTAATACTTAGCTCACACCTTATTTAAAAACTAACTGTAAATTGGCCACAGGTTTAAATGTAAAGCTTAAAAATAGTAAAACATCTAGAAGAAAATTTTTGTGATCTTGAGCTACACAAAAATTTTCATGATAAGATATAAAAATTCAAACTATAAAAGAAAGAAATTGCTAACATGGGTTTCACTAACATTAAAAACTTCTCCTCTTCAAGGAACCCCATTAAGGTTAGAAGTATAAGTCAGTGGGAGAACCTATGTCTACCATGCATGAGGCCCTGGATTCACTTCTCAGTACCAAAAGGAAAAACAAATGAAAAGTAAACTTTGTTAGTTAGAGAAAATGTGAAGTATGTATGTGGTAAAGGACTTGTATCCAGAATACATAAAGAATTCATACAACTCAATTATTAGGAATAAACATCATTTAAAATGCAGAAATGGGGCCGGGCATTTAGCTCAGTGGTTCAGCCGCCTGCTTCACAAGTGCAAAGTTCTGAGTTCAATTCCCGGTACCAAATAAATAAATAAATTAATTAATAAACAAACAAAATGCAGAAATGATTTAAGAGGTACTTTTCCAACGAAAGACATATATGGAAAATAAGCACATAAAATGCTTGAATTCAGTAACCGTTGCATATATGCAAACTAAAAGTGCGATGAGTTACCTCCATACTTGTTGGAATGGCAAAAGTGAACAATAACCATTGATGCCAAGGGCTGAGGAGGATGCGGAGCTGGAAGCCTTACACATTGCTGGCAGGAATGCAAAATGGCACCGCCAACCACTCTGGAAGAACAGTTTGGCTATTTCTTACACACTGTAGTTCAGTATACACCCACTATATGACTGAGCAATCCTACTGCAGCAGTTCACAAGGAAAAACAAAAATACACATTCACTAAAATCCTGGAGGCAAATGTTTATGGCAGCTTTAAATGTAATCACCCCAAATTTGGAACGGTCCAAATGTTCCTCAACTCATGAAAATAAATTGTTATATCCATAGAATGGAATGCTGCTAAGCAGCAAAAAGACACCGTCCACTGATGTATGTAGAAACATGGGTGAGCCTCAAAAATATCATGTTGTATTGAAGAAAACCAAACAGAAATGGCTACATGCTACATGGCTGTGCTGATATGATAATCTGGAAAAAAAGGACAAACTATAGGTACAGGAATCAAGACTGGTCTGGAAGAGGGAGCAGGGTGGGGGAAGTTATTCACCATAAAAGGGCGAGGGAATTTTCTATGGCAATGAAAATGTTCTGTGTATGAATTCCGATGATGATTACACGATTCTAAAATTTAAAATTTGTCGAAATGCTTTGAAAGGAGCACTTAAAAAGAATAAATTTTATTTCTATAAAGTATCCGTGGACCTGACTTTGAATGAAAAGAATGAGAAAATTCACATTTCGCTCTTTTCTCCTTTCGATAATAATACATAAAAGTGATATTGAAGGTGAAAATAACCATGTCAGATCAATTATTCCAATTGTGGAAATTTATACTATAGCATACACACTTAATACCAAACATCACAGGCCTTTGTGTTCTCCAGAACACAAAGCTTGTGAAATTGAATAATCTTCCTTTTATTTTCTGTTTCTATCACAAAACAAAATAAACACACACAAAAAACCGGACGTGCATTTTCCAAAAAAGAGAATATTCTATTTCTTTATACCCTGTCTCAATTCACCAAGGAATCAACGAAGTTTACAAGAGTGCTTTCAATAAAGTAAAGATGATAAATAAAAAGTAAGGATCAAAGAAAACATAGATCCCACGAGAAGGTCAGGAGGGAGGAGGGAGCCGAGATGTGGGCGGCACATCATGAGGTCTCGCACACACTCAGCAGCCATGACATTCCTGATGGCCAAAGGACAAGGCAGGTTGTGAAAGTTACCAACTCTGCAAATACTGCTAGTGTCCAGCAATGTGAGGCAGTGCAATTCTGTTTTGAGAGACATTCACTTTATGGTATTTTGTCATGACAGCACAAGTGGACCAAAGCAGCTTCCCAAAAGGCATGCCAGTGAGTACGGTTTCCAGTGCTCTGGAGCAAATGGAGAAGGAAAAACACTGTATAGAATTCTTTGTAATTCTAAATTTATCCCACTCTGTGGTAGATTTTTTGTTTCACTTAGCAAAATAAAAGTTTTCTTTGTTATATTACTCCAAGAAATCTAGAGGTGTAGGAAGCACTGGGATAAGTCCTCACTGAAGAGTCCCATCTAATTCTATTTCAGCAATTGTAGATTAGCAGTAGAATAGTGTGGGATGTAGAAAGGACATACAGCCACTTGCAGTGCAAACTCTGAACAGCAAGGACCTAGAAGGGATTTTCTTTATCCTCATAACTTTTACCATAAATTGGTGAGTGTAGATGTGTTGTTGATGGATTGATATATTAATAAGCTGGAATGTAAATTTTGAACCAAAGGGAAGTTTGACATTTGTAAGAAAGAGCTGAGAATGTCAGCAGTGGGTCAGATGCCTACTGGGAAGGCTACTACTTTCACTGATGGATTCATGATGGACCTTGTTAATCAGTCATGGCCATTGCTATGGTTTGGATGTAGTTTTCCTCCCAAAAGTTCATATGTTGGAAGATTGGTTCTGATTATGGTAGTGGAGAGACACTGTGGAACTTTTCAGAGATAGGGCCTATCAGAAGGCACTCACTGGAGGCCCTGCATATGGAAGGGATTCGTATGGTTTTTGTGAAACTCCAGATAGTTCCTGTGAGAGAGAGATGAAAAAGAGCAAGCACAGCCCTTTGATCTCTCTAGATTTATGTTATCTCTGTTTCATACAGATGATGCCATCTGCCATGTTGTGATGAAGGCTGGGGGCCTCCCCAGAGGTCATGTAGATGGGGCCACCCAAACCTGGACTTTCAACTTTCAAAACTGGAAATGAACTATTTTCTTTATAAACTGCCTAGTTTCAAGTATTTTGTCATGGCAGCAGAAAATCAACTAAGTCAGCCATCTTTCTCAAAATTCTTTTCAGTACAGGATTCCAAGAAGCCACTATGAACTGAAGTTGGCACATGAAATGTATTCAGTCTCTTCTCTAAATTCCAAGGTAACAAATATTCTCTGAAATTCTGCCAATCTAGAAAGTGTCCTGGAGGCTCAGCATTTACTTTGCCAAATGGAATTTCTGGTTCCTCTCACACTTGACTGTTAAAAAAAAAAAAAAAAGGCTTCCACACCTTACTCTGATTCATGGCAGTGCAACGCATGCTTCCTTTCAATATTTAAAATTATTTGTTCCTTTAGCCACTTGCTGTGAGGGACTGTAGCTGCCCCTACTGCTTGGAACCTGGGGCTGAAACTCAGCATCTCTTTAATCTTGGATGATCTGGATCTTGCAAAACCACAGAGTGTACAGCACGTGATCATATATCAGGACTCAATCTGGCTGCTTCCTTGAAAGATCTTGTGATATTCTGACTGAATTCCTGAAGCTAAATTGAAGTACCACTACCTGTACAAACATACACTAACTTTCGTTCTGATTAGACCTGGTGTATTCATTTTATATCCCTGTTATAAAAAATTATGTGGAAAATATTCTTTCAATTCTGGAGGCCAAAAGTCCAAAATTTGTTTGAATGTACTGAAATCAAGATATCACCAGGGATGCACTCCCCATGAAGGTTCTAGGGGAGAATCCATTCCTTACCTTTTTCAAGTGCGGGTGGCTGCTGTCTTTCCACAGTTTGTGGCTCCATCTCTCCACCTTCTAGGCCAGTATTTTAAAATCTTTCTGCCTCATGGTCACACCACCTTTTCTCTTCTGCCTTAAATCACCCTCTATTTGTGTCTTATAAAGACACATGCAATTACATGTAGAGCCTGTTCAGATAACCCAAGATAATCTCTCCATCTCAAGATCTTTAATTTAATCACATCTTTTTCATATAAAGCAATAATCACTTTGTTATTGCTATGGTTTAAGCATGTTCCCTCTTATGATTTGGACCTTAAATATCCCCCAAAGATCTTGTGTTGAAGACATTGTCATCAGAGTGTGACACTATCAGGGGGCGGTAGAAATTTTAGAGGTGAAGTCTAGTGGAAATGTCACTGGGAGGAATGTCTAATTCTCAATGTGCCAGTGATGAATGGTAGGGCCCAAACACCCAATAGGTATTTAGGTCACGAGAGATCCACCCTCATGAATGGATTAATGCTCACTTAAAAAGGGCTAGCAATTGCAAGTTTGATATCTTCCTTTATTGTATATTTTCTTATTCTACCACCATCTACTATGAGATGACACAGCAAGAAGTCCCTCACCAAATGCCGGTCCTTCATTCTTAGATTCTCAGGCCTCAGAAGTATATGAAATAAACATCTGTACCTTAGTCTCAGATATTCTGTTACGACAAAATGAACTAAGGCAGCAATATAAGGTAATATCTGCAGCTTCTAGAGACCAAGACTTGGGTTTTTTCTTTTGGTGGAATTTTCAATCTATCACATCCAGATTTATATCTCAACTTTGTCCTGGTCATGACCATTGTGGCCAAGGCAGTTGATGTGTTACTTCTGAATCCAAATGGGGTCCATGTGAGCTCATGCTCCTTATTGGGTAGGCATACATGGGGAAGTCATTGATGAGGCTTTGTGGTTGGTATTGAAAAGAACAAAATCAAGGCTTTAGGCTTGCTTGCAGATAGAATGGGAATAAAGCTTTGCCCAAACTTCAGCATACATGGCCTAGAGAAAGAAGCTCAATTTTCCAATTTCCTGCACATCTATAGAAGACCCTATTGCACCACCCAAGACCATAGAAACAGCATTTCCCACAGCTCAATGGCAACTTCTTCTGTTTGGTATTAAATTCTCTTCAACTGGAGCAGGTGAAAGTCTTTGTCTGCCCAAGGTTTTTTCCCCTTCTCTTCTTCTCAGCAGAGCTCATACATTTGTCACAGAAACCCCAATCCCAAACCTCTGGGGCTTTGTGGGGAGGCTGTACCAACCCCACAAGCTACAGAGACAAAATTCTGACTATTCTTCACCATCAAGGTGGGTCCAATCCTGGTGAGAATCGCTACATCATTTTGTGAGCATATCTCAGCCAATGTAAAACCAAAGCTCCCTTCTGAAGACAGCAGAGAGAAGAATAGGAAATGATGGGCATTTGATAAGGGAACTGACCTGCTGATCAGCCCTCCCAGAGCCTATGCCCTTCTGGTGTTCTCACCATGTGAGTAATAAATTCCTTTGTTGTTTAAGACAATTTGAATTGGAGCCCAAAGTACGCTAAGTGAGTCTTAGTCACTTCTCATTGCTGAGATCAGAACCTGACAGCAGCAACTAAAAGAAGAAAGGTATGTTTTGGCTCATGTTTCATTCCATAGTCAGCTGGCTCCAAGAGAGGATGACATAGCAGAGGGGCATAGCAGGGGAAAAGCTGCTCACAGCATGGCAGACAGGAAGCAGAGAGCATGAAGGGTGTGGCTGGGCAGGGAGATACACCCTTCCAAGCCACATCCCCAGTGACTCAGTCTTCCAACTAGGCACCATCTCCTGATAGCTAGTCAGCTATCAGACCCTATAATCCATCCACCTTCCAAAAGCCTTGCCTGTGAGCACATGAGGCTCTTGAGGAACATCTAGATAAAAATCTGCGACTTCCTCTTCAAGAACCTGAGATTGCTTAGTCAAACCCATTTTTGTCAATATTGTCGAAGTTTTGTCAATATTGTCAATACTGTAAAGAGAACCTTATGTCACAGTTTGTATCAGGATAAATTTTTATGTAACAAGTTGGCGAAAAATGAATTTACCTAAGTTCTCTTAGAAAATGATAGTCATATTTAAAGTCACAGCAGAGAAGATGAAGCATTTCATCTTGAGCAGATCAATTTTAATATAGAAGATATCATTTGTTCCCTGGGAGGTTGTAGAATTGCGGATTTAGATGAAAATGAGAAGAAAAGAAGCCAGTAGATGGCATAAAACTGGGGACAACATGGCATCAAAATGTCCACTGGATGATCTCTATGTCTCCTTACTCCACTGCAACTTTTAAAAATGACAAAATGGATGACTTATCAGTGACAGAGCTGAGTTTTTTGTCTAAGAAGTTATAGGGTAAAATAAATTAAGAAGCAGGAGTATGGGCCAGGGATTTAGCTCAGTGGTTCCACTGTCTGCCTTGCAAAGCACAAGGTCCTGAGTTCAATCCCCGGTACCCCCCCAAAAAAGAAGAAGAAATAGGAGTATGACAATATAACAACTAATTCTCTTTGATTTTCTCCTTAATTAAGAAGAGACTATTGGTTCTCAGTAGATTTCCACATGGCAGCTTAAAGAGCAGAGCACTGTCAATTACATCTAGCTATGATTAGTTATGTTACCATTCTCAGCACTGGGTATCACACTGGGCTTTATGCTCTGACCTTTCCCATCCTTTGGACCCCTAGTCCATCACTGAACTTCACTTTGAGCAGCATCACTATGTATTTCTCTGCCCTACTCTGCAGCCAGTGCAAGTCATGCTCATTAGTTTCTCTTAGAAAAGCACAGATTTGAATACACACAACCTTCCTATATAGCTTTGTCTTCCCCACTTTGTTTACTGCTCCTTCCTTTATGCCTCCCTGGTATTGTACCTCCCAGATTTCTCAGCATTTGGAGGATTTGAATATAGCTTTTCCTAAGGAAATGCCTTCCTAGCAGAATTTCCCAACATAGGCACTTAGAACCTGCCATTTGCATAAGTAAGGAGTCATTTGTACAGATGAAATGAGCAGTTACATATGTGAAGATAGATCCTAATAGGAACCGTATGCTTCAATTACCCATTTTCCCAGCCTCCTGGACTGACTGGTTATTAATGCAACAGATGGAGCAATTTAGCAAACTCCCCAAATGCCACCTTCCTCTCCTCTTTCCAGACCCACCAGCTTCTGGCATCTTCTACTTTCTTGTCATTGCAAGATGAATGCCACTGAGCAGTATCCAACACATGCCCTTAGTTCTGCTGACAGTTAAATTGCATTTCCTTAACAAGAGTGCCACTCGGGAAATCCAACAGGCCTTCATTGTGAAAGAGACTCTCAAGTGGCAAGCGCTGGATTTCTAAATTGTATCCTCTGCAAAAGCCAGGCTGTTTGGAGTTTTGTCAGCTGGAAATCGTCAAAGTGTTTGATGTCCAGGGAGAATTGATGTTTGCTAAAATGACCCAGAGTTCTGATGAGGTCCTGTGGTTCTTTTGTGAGACATCATGGAAAGATTGCTGATCTTCAGCTGTGCTCTCCCAAAATACTGTTAGAGAGACTGAAATCCTCAGATATGGAAGCAAATGAAAAATCATCCTGGCCAGCAGGTTTCAGGTTGATTACTTGGGACATTGTGGAGGCATGGAGGCTCTTATGGGATGGGAGAAGTCTGAGTGGGCTGGGATCCTGCCCTTCACAACTCTGCCTGGACCTGACCTGTTTGTTTTTCACTTTCTAGACTTTATTACTTATGGAACTTATTCATAGGAATAAAAGATTCCATGGCAAGATTCCATAGCCAAAGTAAATTGAAAAACCAATTTGGCTTCTGACCTGGTCTTCCAAAATTTTTTAACTGCCTGCAGTGATGGAAGGAAGGGAGGTGGTGGAACAGAACCTATTTTTAAATATTTCACAAAGCTTAATGGCACTTCTTCTTTACTAAATGCTCTCCAAAATGTCAAGCTGTGGTCTCATCCACCCTCCAGCTTCATCTACCACCTTCACAGCGATGATTCACAGGCTGTCAGCAGTGCAGACCCTCTTTCCAGTATCCAGGCCTAAACAGGTATTTTTGCAAGCCGCATCTTCTTCTGAAGCACTCAAGGCATCTCCAACTCAGTGTGTCCAAACTTAAAGGTGTAACCTCTTTTCTATCATCCTGTGCCCCCATGGACAGATGCTTTTTCCAGCATTCCATCCCAGGAAAAGGCAGTTTCTCCCATAAGGCTGTGTGCAACAGAATGCTGCAAATGCCCCTGACCAAGCCCACTCTTTTCCTTCTGGATCTGGACCATCAACACTTAGGAGGTCAACTCTCCCTTCTTAACATTTTTGTTAAGATGCATCTCCACTTCCTCTGGCATCCTCCTCCTCCAAAAACTACTGAAATAGATAACTGTCAAGTCTCTTTCCTAGTTTTCTTGATTCCCCTCTTCCTTCTCCACTCCAAACTCCTCCCTACACTGTAGCTAAAGTTAACTTCTCACAAATACTGATCTGACCATGTTATTTTTTTCACTTTAATCACCTAAAAGTGATGGAGAACAGAGTCCTTAACATGGCGCACAGACCATACAAGACCTGGTCTCATCTTTCACTGTATATCCTTTCTTCCTATGGTTCAGCCATCTTGGCTTTTTTATCAATTCTTTGTAGGCTCCTTCCTGCCAAATGTCCTTTGCTCATGCTATACCCTCTGCCTAGAATGCTCTTCCCTCCTTTCTTTGTCCAGTTAAATATTATCTGACCTTCAGAGCTCAGCTTCTCAGGACTCTCTCAGATCTCTGGCTTTTAGTTCCTCTTGGTTGCTAATCTATACCTACTAAACATGTGTGACAATCCAATTTACAGATTACTTGGAGGATCTCTAAATCAGATCTTCATAGAAAGCTCCACATCCACTTTGTTTTTTCCTGGGTCCTCAGGATCCTTCTGTACAGTGCCCAGGACACAGTGAGTGCTCAGTAATGTCTGTGAGAGGGAGGGATGGAGTAGGCAAGATTTCCTGCTGCCCACATCCCCATGTTTCTGTGATTTCACACTGGCTGCCCTATTTTAATGAGAAGTTGAAAGAGCTAAGGTAATGATTATTCCTGGTAAGAAGTTTTCTCTTGCAAGCAGAATCTTTGAAAATAGGGGTGGAAAACATTAAAGATCACTGAAGAAGAGTTTAAAAACCCTTATGCCACTCAGTTTATTTATTTATCCCATTGATTCACCACCTGTTGTTTTCTTGAGATTTTACTGGCATTGTTTCATGTAATTATGCAGGAAAACTCAGAGGTAGGTATTTATCTATTTGTTTTATAAATGAGAAATCAGAAGCTCAGAGAAGTTGAACATTATGCTTAAAAGCACACAGCTAGAAAGTGCCAAAGTAAGGATTAGCTCTTGTGTCTGTCTTGCCCCAAAGCGAAGCTCTTTCTGTATTTCCTATTGACAGCTCCCCTCCCACCATACAATAAAGGGAACAGAAATGTACAGAAGCTACCAGTTTCAGGTCATGCAGATAGGAAGTGACAGAATATAGACAGGATGGGGCTTTAATCCCATACCACTACTACATTTATTCTACTCTCACAGAAGTTGGAAACTACCAGCAATCTAAAAAGATTAAACAAGAAAAGTCTCAATCTGTAATAGTCAGTTGTATCTGCTAGAAAATAAGGCCTGAGGAAAAGCTACCTGAAATATTTTAGGAGTGTTGCGGTGAGCTTTAAACCTAAAAATGAGCCTGAGGGATAGGTGAAAGTGAGACAGAGAAGGAGAGAATGTCATGGCAAGAGGTTATGTTGGCTCACTACCTAGAAGGCTATGCCCTTCATGAGAGCTCCTAGAAAAAGAAGAGCAAGAGAAACACAATGCTCACACGAGGGAGGAAATTGTAAAGATCAGAGCAGAAATCAACGCAATGGAAGCTAAGAATGATCTGAAAAAATAAAGAGTTGGTTTTTCTAAAAAACAAATAAAATATATAAACCCTTAGCCAACCTTCTCAAAGAAAGGAAATAAAAGGCTCAAATTCATGCTAGGAATGAAAACGGTGAAGTCACAACAGATTCAGCAGAAATCCAGAGGATCATCAATACTTCTTACTTTGAGAAACTGTACTCTAATAAAATGGAGAACATAGAAGAAATGGACAGATTTCTATATACATATGAATTACCAAAGTTGAACAAAGAAGATATAAAAATTCTAAACACCACAATTACAATTAGTGAAATTGAAAATGTAATTAAAAATTTATGAATAAAGAAAAGCCCAGGTCCTGATGGCTTCACTGCTGAATTCTATAAGACATTTGGAGAAGAACTATTGCCACTATTCTTTAAACTTTTCAATGAAATTGAAAGAGAAGCAATACTGCCAAATTCATTCCTGGAAGCAAGTATTACTTTGATTCTAAAGACACAACCAAAAAAGAGGACCACAGGCCAATCCCCCTAGTGAACATAGATGCAAAAATCCTCAGTAAGATACTGGCAAACAGAATATAGAAAGGTCATCAAGAAGACTATTCACCCTGACCAAGTCAGATTTACCCCAGGGATGAAAGGATGGGTCAAAATACATAAATCAAAAAAGTAATTCACTATATTAACATAACTGAGGACAAAAAATGATAATCTCAATAGATACAGAAAAAGCACTCGACAAAATTAAACACCCATTCATAGTAAAAACCTTGCAGAAAACTGGAATAGATGGTCTTTATCTCAACTTGATAAAGGCTATCTATGAAAACCCAACAGCCAACATCATACTAAATGGTCAAAAACTGAAAACTTTCACTTTAAAATCAGGAACAAGACAAGGATATATACTATCACTACTCCTGTTCAATATAATTTTGGATACATTAGCCACAGCAATTAGACAAGAGAAAGAAATAAAAGCTTTAAGATAAGAAAGGAAAAAGTGAAACTGTCATTATTTGCTGAAAATATGATACTCTACATAGAAGACCCAAAGAACTCCACCAAAAGACTTCTAGACTTAATTGACAGATTCAGTAGAGTAGCTGGATAAAAAGACAACACTCAAAAATCAACAGCCTTCTTGTACACAAATAACAGATTCACAGAGAGTGAATTAGCGAAACAATCACTTTTAAAGTAGCATCCAAAAAAATGAAATATCTAGGAATCAATCTAACAAAGGAAACAAAAGACCTCTACAATGCTCTGAAAAAAGAGATTGAAGACTATATAAAAAAATGGAAAGACAACCGGGTGTGGTGGTGCACGCCTGTAATCCCAGCACTCGGGAGGCTGAGGAAGAAGGATCACTGTGAATTCGAGACCATCCTGGGCTATATAATGAGTTCAGCTCAGTCTCGATTACATAGTGAGACGCTGTCTCAAAAAAAAAAAAGTGGGAAGACATCCCTTGTTCTAGGATGTACCCTATTCTGGGTAGGAAGAATCAATATAGTGAAAATGGTCATACTTCTAAAATGGCTATACAGATTCAATGCAATCCCTGTTGAAATCCCAATAGTATATTTCACAAAACTGAGAAAACAATCCAAAAATTCATTTGAAATCAGAAGAGACCTAGAATCACAAAAGCAATTCTAGGCAATGGATACATGACAGTGGGTATCACAATTCCCAACTTGAAACTATACTATAAAGCCACTGTGATGAAAACAGTATGGTACTGGCAAAGAAACAGACTGGAGGATCAGTGCAATAGATTAGAAGATGCTGAAACAATTCCTGACATATTCAGCTATCTCACCTTTGACTAAGGACCCAACCATCCTCACTGGAGGAAAGATAACCTCTTTAATAAATGGTGTTGGAAAAACCATCAAAGATTAAAACTAGACCCTTATCTTTCACCACACACTAAATTAAAATCCAAGTGGATTAAAGATATAAAACAGAAACAATAAACTTGTTGGAAGACAAGCTAGGTAGAACTCTTGAAGATACTGGCACAGGAAAGGACTTTATGAAAAAATCCTCAGTAGCACGGGAACTAGCACAAAGAATCAATAAATGGTATGTCATCTTTTAAAAAAGTTTTTGCACTGCCAGAGAAACCACAAGCAGAGCTAAGAGACAACACAAAATTTGGGGAAAAATTTACCAACTGTTCCTCGAACAAATCTCTACTATCTAGAATGTATAAAGAACTAAAAAAAAAAAATCAGTTCCCCCAAATATACAGCCCCCATTCAAATATGGGCATTTGAAATGAGCAGACATTTCTCAGAGATAGAAGTAGAAGCAGCAAATAATCATGTGGAAAAAAATGTTCAACATCACTGGTCATTCCAGAGATGCAAATGAAAACAACACTGAGATTCCACCTTACCCCAGAAAGAATGGCTGCTATGAAGAAATCAACCAATAAAAATGTTGGTGGGGTTGTGGGGAGAAAGGAACCCTTTTCCATTATTGGTGGGAGTGCAGACTGGTGCAACCACTGTGGAAATCAATATGGAGATACCTTAAACAACTAGTATTAGAAGTCCCATTTGACCCAGCTGTTCCCCTACTCGGTATCTTCCCAAAAGAATTAAAAGAATCATACCACAGCGATATATGCTCATCCATATTTATAGTGATACAGTTTGTAATAGCTAAAATTTGGAAACAGTCCAATTGCCCATCAACTGGAGACTGGATAAAGAAGATATGTTTTTTGTGTGTGTTTTTTTTATAAAATGATGGAGTACTACTCAACCATAAAGAATGAGAAACTAGAGAGATTCATAGCTAAGTGGATTCACATTGAGGCTTTATTCTTACAAGAAATTAATAAGTCACACATGTGTAAATACCAAATAGTTTCTCTGGTGTGAAAATTAAAAGCATAAATAAAGATCAAAATGTATAGTTGTGTAATAGGAAGAAAAGTCTAAAAGAGCAGAGCAAGTGGGAGGTGTAGGGGAAAGGTTAAAAGGGGAAAGAAAAAATATGTGAAAAGGAAAATCATGGAAACAATGTTTTTGTAAACAGGGAAGGGTAGGGGGGCTGCAGGAAGGACTGGTGAATGGGGAAAAATAAGAACTAAGATAAGTCATGTAATGGTACAAGATCCCAATGTTGAATATAACTGTATTATATACCTAAAATGTACCAAAAAATTTAATAAAGATAAAAAGAGAGAGAGAGCAGGCTGAGTGTGCAGGGCTATAGTTTAAATGTGCCCTCCAAAGGCTCATATATTGGAAAATGAATTTCTGAGTTTCTCGACAATTCACTGTTGTTGGGAAGTGGGGCTTAATGGGAGGTGTCTGGGCCATGGGAGCAGAGCTTTTATACATTCATCATGAGTTCGGGCTTTAGGTTAGTGACCACAAGAGCAAGTTAATGTAAAGTGAGTCTACCTCTCATGTCTTGTCTCCTACTGGCCTACTGCTTTTCACCATTAGCTGAAGTAGCATGAGGCACTCATAAAATGCAACTGACCAATCTTAGATTTACCAGACTCCAGAGCTTGAGCCAAAGTAAACCTCTTCTTATAAAACCTCTTCTCGGGTGTATTAAAACACTCAGTCACTTGAAACATTCTGGAAAGGTTGTATGGGACCAGTAAGTCTCAGAAGATTTTATCCATTAAGGGAGAGACATGATTCAACTTCCCATCTCCTTCCCACACGAGTTAGGTCCTATGTCTCCCCTTCTACCTGCTCTAGCTGGCTTTTGTGACCTCCAGGCATCTGTGCTAGTGTGGATTGCTAGTGCCTGGGTTCTGCAGATGCTGTGTTTCCTCCCACAGAGGATGCCACGCAGGTCACAGTACAGAGAATCTGAGACCACAGCAGAGTTATAGGCTCAATCATCATAGTTTCAGCTGGGTCTCTGTAAAAGTGGCAAGAGTACAATACATTACTAGACCCGAGCTGCAAGCTCACAGAGATCCCAGCCAAGTATGTGCCCAGAGGCAGTAGGGCACTGTAGGATTCTTCATAACATTACACTATTCTCTTTCTCAGCTGATAAAAGGTTGTATAGGGGAAAGAGCCTAAACTTCATACTGAGAAAGATCTGTTTTCATATTCTGCCTCTTACTTCATCAAATTTCTAAGCCTGTCCCCTCATCTGTAGAATGCAGTAATTGTTACAGAACTGTTTTCCAAGCTTTTCTGGGACAGTAGGCAGAGAAGAATACACATATACTTCTAAGAGATTGGGCATCTAGTTTAAAGCAGCCCACTGCATACATGAAATATCCTTGAAACTCAACTTATTATTCAAATTAAATATCAAATGTCCTTTTTAGTAAGAATATATCGTGTTTGTTATCATCATCCAAATTTTCCCTCAATAAAATTCTAAATAAACACCAAACCCTCAAAAAAAATCTTTGCCCTCCAAATCTATGTATCTTCTGAAACACAGCGCCCCCTTGACAGGTGTTTGAATATATGTACAGTTTGAAACATACAATTTAGGATTGGTGACAATGACCAAAATAACTAGTATATATTGGATACAGCCTTAGTCACTTTCTTGTCACTTGACACAATGCCCAACACCCACAAATTAAAGGAAGAGGGGTTTATCCCAGTTTACAGTTTCTGAAATTTTGGTTCACAGTTGGCAGGTTTAAATGTAGAAGTGGCATGGTGGCTGGAGGAAAGCCGCCCACATCGTGGCAGCCAGGATCCAGAGAGCTAAGGGAGGGGCTGAGGAGAGAGACACACCTTTCCAGGCCACACCTCCAGCGACTCAGCTCTACCCAATCCTCTCCTCCTAACAGCACACTCCATTACTAATTCATCAATGGATGAATTCACTGATGAGTAAAGTGCCACTGCGACCCAACTGTATTCCAAAAAATCCTGCCTCTGAGCACATGAGATTTGGGGGGCCAATTTTAGATCTAAATATAAAAGATACTTTAGATGCTTAACTTAGATCATCATAGTTGATCATCTCACAGGCATCATTAGGTAGGAATTTTGTTCTCAGTGATTAGAGAACCAAAGCTTGAGGAGACTGATTGCCCAGCTGAATACTGCAGTGCCCACACAACACATAGCCCTCAAAATGAGAATTTGAATCCAGTTAATCACATCGACAGAGTGTACTTTTATTCACCAGGCCACATGACTACCTAATGCATGTGAAGTTCCTGACCAACCACCTGCACACAACAAGAAGTAAGGGTAGTTCTAGCTGTTGTCACCCTCAGCACGTGACAGGCAGCATGCAACATGGGTGACAAGGACTGGGGAGCCATTCCTTCTACATAGCATGGGCTGGGGTGTCATGTGCCGGCAAGATAGCTAGGACAGCTTTGCCAGCTTATCAGTCAAGCTTAAATCTCTTTCTGCCTCACTCCAGAGTAAGCTGCCAAGCCATTCACCAAAGCTATGGATCTGTGACTATGTGGGGAGCCTAGGAGGATAATGATCAATGTCTACCTTTTATCATTGAGACCAATAGGCCCAAAGAGGGAAGTGACTACAACCAAGAGTAGAAGGCATTCTGCAGACCAGTATGGTTTTATGGTTTTGGGAATTCATATAGCTTCTTCAAAGGAAATGTAATGGAGGTATTTCCTTCAAGAAAACAAAATAAAATAAAACACATTAAATGTCTCAGTAGAAAATACTAAACAAAAAGTTATTGGTATTCTGTGGTTCTAAAGAGTATCAGAGTTGGAGTATAATGATAAGTACTTTTCTCTATGCAGTTTCTTAATTATAACCACTTATTTGTCAGAGGTCCCAAGTTACATTCATTCATCTGTTAATCCACCAATCTACCCTCTCATCTACATATGAGTAAAAGACACCTACTCTGGGCCATGCAATGTTTTGTGCTCTGAGGGAGGGCCATCTACATTCCCCACTACTATGGCTGGATATATGTCTTCCAAAGGCCCATGTGTTGAAATCTTGGTCCTTGGCCTACTGCACCATTGGGAGGTGGTAGAGCCTTTAGGAGGCAGGACCTAATGGGAGTTAGGCCATTGGAGATATTCCCAAAAGGAGTGCATTAGAACTCTGACCCCTCTCCTCTTCACTCTTTTCATCCTATCTATGAATTGAAAAGGCTACTTTCTCCATGTGCTTCCATCATGATTTACTGACTCACCACAGGCCTTAAAGTACCAGTGTGCCCCAAAGTAGTAGGACCAACTTACCATGGACTAAAACCTTTGAAACCATGAGCCAAAATAAGTCTTTCCCATTTTTAAGTTGATTAACTTGGGTACTTGTTACAGTAACTCAAAACTGACTTACACACTAACTGAAGATATAGATATGTTGTCTCCTTTCTGGTCTAACCAAGCTCCACACTAAGATCTACCTATGTCTACAATAGAGAGCCTCCTTAATTCATGAAACACAGCCTGAACTTGCCATCTTTGCCTCCTCTTCAGTTTGCTTTTCTCATAGGGTCTGTAGCGACATTGCCCTCTGTAGTGGTTAGATAAAGTTTGGACACAGGTAAAGATCCTGAAAAGCCCTACATATAATAACCATATGCCACATGATGATGCATTGATCAATGATAGATCAATGATAGATCAAATATGGTCCCATAAATTATACTGGAGCCGGAAAATTACTATCACTTAATATTTTGGGGTCATTTCTATGTTTTCATATATTTATTTACACAAACATAAGTGTGTTACACTTACCTACAGAATTCACTAGAGTGGTGTGTTGCATGGATCTTTTAGCCTAGAAGCAACAGACTGTACTGTGTAGCCTGAGTGGGTAGCAGACTATACCACACGATGAGCTGAGGTTTCACTCTTAACAATGATGGCACAATAATGAGATCACTTAAGGGGACAGGTCTCATAGTGCATTCCTGTCTCTAAGCAATATACATCTGCTCTGCACCCCCAAATACCGAAGTAGTTAATGAAGCAAAGTCGGTCTCTGTCTCTCAGCAAAGAAGAAAGTTAAAGGGTCAAAGGCCACTAATATCAGGAAAAGAGGAACAATCAGACCTGAACTGCTTCCTCTGCATAAAACCATGTGTGTAGTGGAGCCATTACAGCCTTAAGCCTGGGTCCACACAATTTCTAAGGCCAACCGCTGCTTCCAGGCAACAGTAGAGACAAAAAAACTCATGAAATACACCAAGGGAATACAATTAGTAAAGCCCGATGGTAGGAAACTTAGAATACACATCACTCAGTTCCTTCAATGACGACAAATTGAAAGATGATGAAGAAAGAAAATGGAGATTTAAAAAACAGTTTTAGGAGACAGGTTAATTCATCATACAGTGGATTTTATTTGGATTCCAATTTTTAAAAAAGAAGCTAAGAAAAAATGTATGATGATCAGGAAGAGTAAACAGTGGCTACAAATTTTGAAATATTGAGAAATTATTGATTATTTTGGCCTGTGATAACAGAATTATGGTTATGCTTTTTTTAAATTAAAGATTGCAAACATACATGATAACAAGAAATGAAGATACTAAATAAAAATTTCAAATATACATATATATGACAGCAAAAAAGGATATTAAATAAACAAGAATTTATGTAACACAGACTAATCGAAATACATTAGTTTGATATGATCTTCAAACATTATGTTCTTTCTCATTTTCTTATAATATTTTTGAAATAATGTAATTATAAATAAAACAAAGTTACATATTATAGTTGAGAAACTGTCCTCAAAATTTTATGATTTATAAACCCCTTGGTTTTATTAATTGATAAATACCATATACTTGTTGATTGTACCACTTACATTTTCTAACAAAACATCCCACAGAAAAAAATATACTTATACTTGAAATCCAAAAGCAACTAAAATAATTCACATTTTTAAAATCAGATTTTTCTGTTTCTATTTTATTATATCCAGCTGTAGTGACAGAAAAGGAAGTTTGTAGAAAGCAGAGATGAAAGAGGAAAATGACAGATGGACCTTAATACTTTTCATACTACTCATATATACAGATTTCATAAATTCTTGAATAAAAAAGCAAAGAAAATGAGAACCAAAATAACTTAGCAATTTGGTAGACCAACATATAGAGACAAGGATTAATGTATTGATAAATTTTTAAAATATGAAATGTAAAGCCTGAGATTTAGCTCAATAGTGCTGCACCTACCTAGTCAGAACGATGTGCCAAGTTTAATCCCCAGCATCTGAGGAAGAAAAAGAAAAAGGAAAAAAATAAGAAAAGAGGGAAAAAAGCATATATACTTTCTGACATACTCAATAAATTAAAAATAAATTATTTGTTATCTCTTCCTCTTGAATTGTTCCCTTCACAAGGATGTAGTGAACTTCTTTGTCTCTTTCAATCAGTTTAAGTTTGAAACTTACTTTGTCTGGGAATAAGACTGCTACCCCTGCTTGCGCGGGGGGGGGGCTCCTGTTACATGAAGAAGTTTTCTGTCCTTTCACTTTCAGTCTATGGGCTTCTTTTTTCACTAGACGTGTCTTGTATACAACATATTATTGGATCTTGCTTCTTAATCCATTCTGCTGGTCTATTTCTCTTGATTGGTGAATTGAGGCCATTAATATTGATGGTTATAACTGATATGTACTAACTTATTATTATGTTTTTTTTTAACCTTCTCCTTTTAGTTTCTTGGCTTGCCTATTTGATTTGCTCTGTTGAGCCTCATTGTGTTGTTACCTTCATTGTCTTTTTCTAGGATATTGTTTAGAATTAGTTGTAGTGCTGGTTTGGTATTCATAAAGTCTCTCAGGTATTCTTTATCATGGAAATATCTTATTTCCCCATCCATTTTAAAAGAAAATTTTGCAGGATACATCAGTCTAGGTTGGAGGTTGTTTGCTTTTAGTATTTGAAATATCTCATTCCAGGCTCTCCTTAACCTAAGGTTTTGTATTGAAAAATCTGCTGTGATTCTGATAGGCTTTCCTTTGCATGTAATTTGTTTCTTGTCTGTTACTGCTTGTAGTATTTTGTTCTTCTGTTGGTTTCTGGGATCTTGATTATTATATGTCTAGGTGTAGATTTTTTTTTATCACAGCTAGTTGGAGTCCTATATGCCTCACTTATCTGTATGTCAAATTCTTCCCCTCTGTTTTCTATAATTAATTCTGTGAACAGCTTTTTTAAGTCATTTACATTTTCTCCTACTACTTCATGAATTCCTATCAATCTTATGTTATTCTCCTTAGTATCGTCTAAGAGTTGTTGTATCAATTTCTCATGATCCCCTAGTGTTTTTTTTTTGTTTTTTTTTTTTTAATTGAGTTTATTGGTACATTTAGGGATACAGTACAGTTACATTCATTGTTGGGATCATGTACCTTTACATGGCAAGTCTTGATTCTCATTTTTTTCCCCTTACCTCTGCCCTCCCTTCTCCCCCTCCTCCCCTCCCCATCTACAAACACTTTATTTTCATCTTTTCATTCTCTCACATTTTTTTCTTTTCCCTTTTTGTTCTTCCCCTACGTATCACACCTTCCCTACACCTTTAGCTCCTTTCCTCCCATTTCTAAATGTCAGTAATCTTATTAGAATCTTATGCATTGTTGCAGAATATTCACACCAGGGAAACTATTTGGTATTTACACATGTGGGACTTATTTATTTCACTTAGGAGTATATCTTCAATATGTATCCATTTTCCTATGAATGAATCTATTCTCTCGCTCTTTATGGCTGAGTAATATTCCATTTTATAGAAAAACCACAACTTCTTTATCCAGTTTCCAACGGATGGGCAAATAGGTTGTTTCCAAGATTTAGCTATTACAAACTGTGCCGCTATAAACATGGGTGCACATACTTCTCTGTGATATGATTCTTTCAGTTCTCTTGGAAAGATACCCAACAGAGGGATGGCTGGGTCAAATGGAACCTCCAGTCCAAGCTCTTTGAGGTATCTCCATATTGATTTCCATAGTGGTTGCACTAGTCTGCACTCCCACCAACAATGGAGGAGGGTTCCTTTCTCCCCACAACCCCGCCAACATTTGTTATTGTGTGATCCCCTAGTGTTTTTAAGAGACCTCTCTTTTCATGGTCACTGACTGCAATTTTATCTTCTATATCTGAGATTCTATCTTTGGACTCTTTTATTCTTTTGTGAACACTCTCAATGGAGTTTTTAATCTACTGGATATCTGTTTGAATCTGTCCTATGGATTCCATTTCTTTCTTGTATTAGGCATTTTATTGTTTCCAATTCTTTCTTATGCTGGGCATTCATGGCTTCTATCATGGTCCTGAGCTCATCTATTTTCCTCTCAGTTTCTGTTCTAGAGTCAAGAATTAAAACTTTCATTTTGCTTGTCATCTCTATGATTACCTGGGAAATTATTTCTGTTTTATATTTCTCTAGAACCTGACTGATCAGTTTTGTTACTTCCTGTGCCTTGAGTTCAGGGTGTCCTGATGATTCACTATTAGACTTTTCATCCTCATCTGCCCCACTGTTTGCCATTGGTGAACTGGAAGTCTGTCCCTGTGTATTGCTTAAGTGATTTCTCATTTTTACTATTGTTGTTGGGTTGTCCTTAGTTTAACCATTAGCTTATTACTTAAGTCTTCCTGATATAGTTGGGCTGCAGCACATGGGTCTCTAATGACTCATAGACATTCTCATTTTCATAATACTGAAGAAAACAGCTTATTGAATCAATCACAATTCTTTATCCTAATTGATATAATCAGCACCACAATATAATGAAGCACAATTTGCAAATTGACCACTTATGGTAGTCATCAATCTATCACCTTCAAACCATGTGAATTTAATTAAAATCAAGAAGCAATCCAAAATATGCTTACAGTGAATAAACTTTTCAATATGAATATTTACGATTTACAATGGGGGCTTAAAGTTAAAACAAGAGGAGTAGATAAGTATAAGAATTACAGAAGGTTTCATATGAAGCCAAAAGACATAGAATGACCAGACAATTGTCAGGAAATTGTTAAATTAAAAAAGAACAAACAAAATAGAAATATAATAACCCTTGAGTGAGGTAGAATAACATAAGAAAAGAACATAAAGAAAAGAGAAAAAAATAATAAAAGAAAAAAATCTGAATTAAGACAAGAGCAGAAACAAAAAGGGAGGTAAGGGATACTATAGTGGAGTAAGAGACTGAGTTAGAGAAAGAAAACAAAAAGAAAAAAAAGAATTTGCAGAGTAGGATGAAAAAAAGAAAGAAACAAAAATAAGTTTAAAGGGCCTCTTTCAGACTATATCACTGCTCTCATAATATGCAATATGTGCTGCGATTTGCAGAGCCAAGTCCTCTGATCTCAGCTAGCTGGTGGCAGAACCCCACAAAGCAGACTGAGCTTGGGCTGCAAGGCCCAGACTGAGTTCCCCGACCTCCTAAAGGGCTGAACTCCACTCAATTCTACTAAGTTTCCCCCACCACTTCTTTAAAGATGTTCAAAGTTGAAAGTGCCAGAAAATACTCTTTATGACCACCTCTGCCTCTACAGAGTAGGTCAAAAGACTGGTACAATCAGGAGGTCTAAAAGCACGAGGGGGAAGGCTGGGGGGGGATTGGGGGTGCTACCTTTCTGGTGCTGAAGAGGGCAGCAGCAGCTCCAGCAGGGGAGGGTCCAGCTGAGAAGATCCTCTGGCGCTGAAGATGGTGGAAACTCCACCGGGGAGGGCAGGGCCGAGAAGACCCTCTGGCTCTGAAGATGTCTGAATGCAGCCTGCAGGAGAGGACCAGTCCTACACTCTTTAAGCTTCCTGGTTATGCTTTTTAAAGAGGAGTCTTACTTTTAGAGCTACATGCTGAAATATCAACTGATGAAATGATGGGAGAGGCATACCTTAGTGTGGGGCTCTGTGAGATCAGTGCAGGAAGCAACAGACCTGCATCTGTTTGATAGTCTGGTTGATAGAAGTCAGGGATGTAAGTGCGTGGTCCTTTCTCAGCACCCTAAGCACTGTTTTCAGTGTAATCTGTGCTGAGGGTAGAAGGCACAAGCTGATCCACAGCTGACAAGTGTCAGGTTGTATGATGGGCATGTATGAGTTTGATGTACTATTTTCTCTACTTATATAAATACACTTGAAATATATCATCATAAAAATATAGAATATTGAAAAACATGGGTTTTTTACTTCCATTCAGGTTAGGGGAGACAGGCTATAAATAGTAATGATAATAATTAAGCAGATGATATCTTCTGTTAGAAGAGCTATGGAAAACGCTGTGAACAGGGTAGCATTTGGAGGTCACAGAGGAAGTGAGTGGTAATTGTAAACTGTGTGGTAGGGACACTGGTGCAAAAGAGTTGATGGAGATGTGGAACTTAGACAAATAAGTATTTGGAGGAAAGGCATCCCTGAGAGAGAGAATGACTAATGCAAGAGTCAGAGGCAGGAATGTAACTTCTACATCTTAACTACAGCAAAAAACTGTGACTGAAGCACAGTGAGTCCAAGAGTAGTTCAGAAGAGGGATCAAAGAGGTAAGAGGTTGGGGAAATGAACATATGAGGACCTTCAGATCCTTTTTATAGACTTTGGCTTTTACCCTGTAGAGTTCTAAGCAGAGCAGATCCACAATCCCACTACATTTAAAAATAAGAGACAAACTACAATGTGGGAAAAAATTTTTACCAGCTGCTCCTCAGACAAGGGACTATTATCTAGAATATATAAATAACTCAAAATAGGTCCCCCCAAATATAAAGACCCAATTCAAAAATGGGCATCCAAAATGAACAGACATTTCTCAGACAAAGAAGTAAAAGCAGCAAGTAAATATATGAAAAAATGTTCCACAACACTGGTCATTCGAGAGATGCAGATGAAAACAACACTGAGATTCCACCTCACCCCACAAAGAATGGCTGCTATCAAGAAATCCAACAATAATAAATGTTGGCAGGGTTGTGGGCAGAAAGGAACCCTTCTCCATTGTTGGTGGGAGTGCAGACTAGAGCAACCACTATGGAAATCAATATGGAGATACCTCAAAGAGCTGGGACTAGAGGTTCCATTTGACCCAGCCATCTCTCTGCTGGGTATCTTTCCAAAAGAATTAGAAGAATCATATCACAGGGATATATGTGCACCAATGTTTATAGTGGCACAGTTTGTAATAGCTAAAACTTGGAAACATCCCATTTGTCCATCATTTGGAAACTGGATAAAGAAAATGTGGTTTTTCTATAAAATGGAATATTACTCAGCCATAAAGAAAGAGAAATTAGATTCATTCATAGGAAAATGGACACATATTGAGGATATACTCCTAAGTGAAATAAATAATTCACACATGTGTAAATACCGAATAGTTTCTCTGGTGTGAATAAACTGTAATAGTACATAAGATCCTAATGAGATAACTGACATTGTGAAATGGGAAGAAAAGGGCTAAAGGTACAGGGAAAGTGGGAAGGGTAGGGGAAAGGTAATAAGGGAAAAGAAAAAAAATGTGAGAAAATGAAAAGATGGAAATAAAGTGTTTATAAATGGGATGGGAAGGAGGGGGTAAAGGGAGGGCAGGGACAAGGGGAAAAAATGAGAACCAAGACCTGTCATGTAAAGGTACAAAATTCCAATGATGAATGCAACTGTACTGTATACCTAAAGTGTACCAATAAACTCAATTAAAAAAAATAATAATCACTTCGGCTGCTATAATAAACAAAAACTGTAGGGGGGTAGTAGTGGCAGGAGGTCCACAAATGAGGTTTCTAGGGTGAGAAAGAACAGAGGACACAAGTGGGTTAGATTTGAGCCAAGACTTTAAGTGTAGCATGAGATGAAAAAAGTTTAGGTTGATTCCAAAGCTTACACCCAGAGCCACTAGAAAGATGAAGGTCATGCCACCCTAGTGCATGGATATTTCTCTCTCACATGCAGTGAGTCTAGAACAAGCTGCCCAGGACTAGGTTGGTGGCTGCTAAAAAGACTAACAGGTCTTTCTCTTCCACTGTTCCCTGGGCATTAGGGTTATTATCCTCACAGTTCAAGATGGAATTCCAACAATCACATCCCTAACCAAAACACCAGGATACAGCTAAAACAGATGCCAGGAGGCAGGAATGTACCTGCTACATTTCAGCAACAGCAAGGAGCTGTGTGCGTCCAAAAGGATAAGCTTTCTTCTTGGAGTAGCAACAGGAAAAGGAGGAAAAACAGAGTGACACAACCTTATCTTTAGGATATTTTTCAGAAGCTTTCTGCTGCTTATAGCTTATTGTCCATAACTTAGGTACATGCCATACTTACTTCCTGGGATGCTAGGAAATATGGTCTCTATTGAAGGTACCTAACAAAAATGTGGAGGTGTTACTACTAAAGAAAAGAGAGAGAATGAATACAGGGCAACCACATGCAGTCTCTACCATGCTGTCCCTTTGGTTGCCAAAATTAGAACTTCGGTCATTTTTAGCTGCTCATCTTCAAATAGTGTCCATTTTAACTCCTCAGTAAAGTAACATGCTTCCCATCAGCCCAGGTTTTTGAGATATCTGAACATGAATTTCAATCACCACCCTGTTCCTTCCTAGCCATGGGAATGTAAACTTCCACTTTTGTGAAATTTTCAAAACTTCCTCCATGTCTAGAATATCCTTTATATTAACTCTTCATGGAAGACACACAAGTTCATCCCTTTGTACCCTACCCAAATGGATCTTTAGGGCCATTTCCATGGGGAATCTTTCTAGGCTTTATCAGAATGACATTAATCTTCTCTTCTAACTGATCTATTCTTCGCTAAGTACTTATTTAACTTCTTGCTATGGGTCCAACACACTATTAATGTTCACTGGATGTTTCTTATATTTGAACTGCACTTCCAAACATTTAAATGTTTGCATGCAGTAAATAAATGAAAGTTATTGCCATCATTTTGGCTATTTCATATTATTACAATTCTTTATCTCTCACGCACACAGTATTTATGTAGTTGCTTGGTTCTTAATCCATGTGCTTGTGTGCATAGCGAGTCTACAGAGAGAAAGTTCACCAGTGAAATCCCAGTTAAGGAAGGGTGTCTGAAAAATAGCCCAAATAAGCAGAGGTGTTTTTAAGGGGGCTGAATACACACACTAATAATTCTCCTGAGCAATGAATTCTTAGATCAGAAACCATGTACCAGATGGAGTAACCTGTTTGATGCAGTGCGCCAGGTTCCTCACATGGTACCTGATGCCTCAGCAGCTAGGAGTTTCTGATTCCCCATGAAGTGTCTGAATTCCTTCCCCCTTCAGCACATGCTAGATGTGCCTTTCACCCAGTCTACCATGGGGTCGCTCACTCACAGAGAGTTTTTGCTTGCATCAGTGTTTTAATTATTTATGTTTGTCTTTAGAAGATGCCTGTGCTGAAAAGCCATTGCTGTGACCTTTGTGGGGGCTGCAGGGTCCCACACAGCCAGCTTCTGAAGTCCCTTGCTTTCAACAGATTTCAATTTTGATATGGCTTTTAAAACCTGCCTCTGGGTTTTATCTGTTTTCCTTTCTCCAGGACAGCAAATAGCTGAGTCAGTGTGGAGTTGGACATAATCCTTCTTTTCAGCACATTTTTGCCGACCTTGTACCTTCATACCGCCTGTCTTTGTCCTTTCTTTCCCCTCCCGGTCCACACAGTGAATTCCTTCTGTGTTCAAGAACCAAAACAGAAGAAAAAGAAGATGGAACCTGACCTTTCAA
This sequence comes from Fukomys damarensis, assembly GCF_012274545.1. Taxonomy (NCBI): domain Eukaryota; kingdom Metazoa; phylum Chordata; class Mammalia; order Rodentia; family Bathyergidae; genus Fukomys; species Fukomys damarensis. Next base: position 25,706,438 of record NW_022900921.1, on the reverse strand, counting down.
TTCAGCACTCTTCTCCAACCTTGTGTAATCTTGTGTTCTGATCCACTTGCTTTTTTTCTCTGCAGCAAAGCCCAGCTTGTGGCTTTCTTCTCTTCTGGGACTTTCTCATCCCTGACCTTGAATCTTTTTTTCTTTCCTCTGGCTCCTACCCAGTAACCTGTACTCAAACCTCCTACTTCTACCTGAGCCCCACATCCCTGGGGAGGTCAAGCTGTCTCAGGCCTGGAATGGACTGCTTCTGTCTCCAAGGCACCACGGCCCCCCAAGCCCCACTTCTCTGGGAGAAGGGCCAGTGGGAGATCAGCTTCCTTTGAGGGATTCTCCCTATCTGATGAAAGAGGAACTTGCCTAAGGATTTGTCCTGTCACACAGCCATCTTTCTGTATTTGCAGGTTCTAGGAGCCCCAGGGATAGCAAAATATTTGAATACACAAATTCCTTGTCAAATGATGTATGCACACATCCTCCCATACACTTTTAATCATCTCCAGATTATTTATAATTCTCAATAGCATCACCATGTAAATAGTTGTTACATTATACTGTTCAACAATAATAACAAGGAGGGAAAGTCTGTACATGTTTGGTGTAGATGCAATTTCTTTTTTCCAAGTATTTTTAATCTCAGATTGGCTGAACCCTAGGATGTAGAGCCCAAGGACACGAACAGCCCACAATAAAAGATAGATCATGCTTATGAAGTGACTTTCAGCCCCTCACATTTCACAAGGCTGATGCCTGAGATGGAGGACTGTCTTATTTAGGGAAATTAATTCCTGGATTCTTTGGAGTTTAATGCAAAGGAAGCCCAGAGCCTATCTTTTCTGAGGTAGAGATGAGCTGCTACATTTCTCTGTATAATTAAGTATCAGGAATGGAGCACTTTCTCTGGGCAGCCAGGAGGCAGGAAATCTGGGTATTGGGAAAAGAAGATCCTAAACATGTGGTAGAAGCTGGGCTTTCAGGAGAATAGCCGCCCAAAGAGAGAGAAGTGTGAGTGACGGAGGTGTGAAGGAAGGTTTAAGAGCAATGACTGCATTTTTTTGTGTGTGATATTGTTTTTGTTTTTCTAGCTTTATTTTATTTTTAACATTTAATTTTTCTCTCCTCTCCTCTTCTCTCCACTCCTCTCTTTTCAGTGCCAAGGATTGAACTCAGGGCCTCACATATGCAAGGCGAGAGCTGTAGCCCCAGCCTCTCTAAGCTTTACTGAACTGTATTAGACAAGTAGAAATTGTATGCCTTTAAACCAAGATCTTTGACTTTCAACTTTTCCCACTTCAAGTGGGTAATAAGAATATGATGTAACCTTCATAAGAACACCACCAGATTTCCAGACTGAGAGGCTGTGGTACATGTTAATTTAAACAATCATTTCTAAATAATGTTATTTTTTACTGGATTAACAAAATTTTATATCATGTTTACTTGAGAAGAAAAAAAATTATTTGCTTTAACATGTACCAATAAATATTTTTGGGGTTTTGTTTTTTTTGTTTTATTTATTTATTTATTTTTTGTCCCTGGGTTGGAACTCAGGACCTTCAGCTTGCAAGGTAGACAGTGGCACCACTGAGCTAAATCCCTGGTCCAATAAATATTTTTTTATAAGTGAAAGGAACTATATACATGAAATGCTTAGTAAAACCATGCTACTTAATACATCTATTACCTCACATAATTACTTTTGTATTTGTATGATGATAAAACTTAAGCTGTTTTTATAAATTTCCAGTATATGATACAGCATTTTTAACTATCATTCTCATGCTGTAGTTTAGATCCTGCGTTACTTTTCTTTTTTTGCTGAGACAAAATGCTCAACACCTGAACTTAAAGGGGAAAGGATTTATGTAGCTCACAGTTTGTAGAGATTTCAGTCCGTAATCAGCTGGCTTTAAGGCAGAGTGGCAGAGGGCAGAGGGGTGTCACAGAGGAGAAACAGTGCACAGCACACACATGGTAGCAAAAGCAACAAGGGACCTTAGCAGTGTCTTTCTGCTCCTTTTATCTTATCTAGACTACAGAGATTAGGGCAGTGCCAAATCAATCAGTGCACTAGTTTACTAATCACACACCCTTGGTCCTAACAACACACACTCTAGATTCAGCCAACTCTGAAAAAGTTCTATGACCACTTGAGGCTTTGGGGGTACATCTAGACACAAACCATAACAGATCCTAAGAATATATCCATCCTATCACTACAAGTTTATACCCTTAATCAACAAAATGATGGAATTTTAGTTGCCTGCTTTCAGCTCTAAGGCCTTCCTTTGTGAAAACCCCTACCCCCAGTTCAAACCTTCAGGACAATCTGTCACTACCACATTCTACATCAAGGAACCAGAGACAGGAAGGGGGTAATGAGGGGACAGGAGCCTCGGGCAGAGAAGCTAATGTCACCAATCCAGGTGAGAGCAAGAATTACTGCACGGGACATTAGAAGAATGTGGGTCATTCTCTTGGAGATTCTCAAGACTCCCCGAAGTGCGTGAGGAAGACTCAAGCTGATTGATAGATGATAGATAGATAGATAGAGATATATAAATAAATTTGCCTATTACATTTACCCCCACCCTCTAGAACTTTCCAAGCACTGTTCAGAGCAGAGGATGGGAGATAGGGTTCTGCCTAACACTTGTGATCCTGACTGTCTATTGTCTTGGGCAGGCTCTGCAGAGAGAACTGAAATCTGCTGTCAAGGCATCTCCTGAACAAGGGGCCTGTTTCTATTCTTGTGAGCAGCATTGCAAGGTCATGCAACCCAAGCACTTCATTCTCAGCTGCCCAGCTTGGCCTGTAAAGGAGGAGGGAAGGACCCACTGTCTCTGAGCAGGTGTGGAGGTGCCAAACATGTGGCTTTCACCAGCTGCCTTCTTCCTGCCTGACATTCTTCAGGGCACATGAGGAGAGGATAACAGCTCCACGGCGGGCAGGGGTGGGTGTGGGGTGCCCTGTGGACATCCCAACACGTCACCTGTCAGGCTCAATTTCTTCATTTACCAAAGGGGGCCAGTGATATAACTCAGAAGGCTGTAGGAGGAGCTGAAGATGGAGAGTTGACACAGGGGGCAAGTGCCTTGGTTCTTGCTGTTGTCACTGAGGCTCCAGGAGGGGTTTGTGGAGTGGGACACGACCTAGCCCACGACTGTGTGAAGCACTGAAGCAGATCATTTCAGAGCCCAGCCATTTACCCCTGATTTAAGACAAGCCCTGGCACCACGTTGTTTCCTGTAGGTGCAGGAGGCTGGACAGCCAAGGGCTTAAAGTGCAGAGGCCACCCCTGACCTTCAGCTGTCCAGTCCAGGCAGAAGCGCTGTTGACTAACCACTGAGTTCGAGAAGACACACTTGCCTGCCATACTGGGAGCAAGGATGCTGCAGACTGCCTGCAGCCAACCAGCAAGGAATGGATAAGTCCAGACCTGACCCTCTGCTCCTGGATTCTTCTGCAATGGCCTTGCTTTTCCCACTGGGAGACTTCGCTCAAGGCCAGAGCAGGCTAGGCTTGGCAGTGAGCCAAACCCTGAATCCGCCACCCTCTGCTGGCTTCAGAGCCTTCAACAATCACCCACACACTCACCTGTAACACACACTTGCTAAGCCTCTGCTCATCTGAGAAATGAAGATGCTGTATAACAAAACACAAGTTACATGGACCCATGTTTTTCCCATGACAGCAACAGCCTCTCTGGGGGTCCTGGCTTAGCAAGTCCCACCAGCTACACATGACCTGACAAAGAACATAGGGTCCTGGTTACTCCCCAAGGAAAGTTGGAGCAGTAGCAGCTCTGTCCTCTCACCTGCCTTGAGGGGAGAGGGCTTGGGAGGAGAGTTTGGTGCCCCTGAGCACTCTAGAATGGGCTTTTGGACCCAGTCTGAGAAAAGCTTAAACTCCATCCATCAATCTCCACAAGTCCAGCTTTCATCAGCTTTGGAAGCAGTGGGGGACCCTGGCCAGGCAAATGGTCCAGCAGGATGAGGACATGGGACTGGAGTTAAGACTGTTCTACGACAGATTTTTCTCTCTACCCCAGAGTGTTTAAGATGACAGTGTGACAGCCGAGTGACATCTCAGCCCTACCCTTGATTGGATACATGAAATGCTCCGAGCCTTACCAACACTGACAAACTCAAAATGTCAACTGAAGTTAGACATGAATTCTAGAGTTTTAGCACTGTGATGGGCACCTGATAAAGCCTAAGGAAGGAGAAATTTGTTTCTGCTTGATAGACTCTCTTAAAAGGGATAGAAATCACATCCCAAATTGATTTAGCAACAACCAGAAAAAAAAAAAAGGAATTTATATCCTTATAATCAAAAGGCCTGGGGTTAATAGCTTCAGGCACTAATTAGTCCAGAGGCTTGAATGATGTGACCCTTTTTGTCTGTCTTTCAGCACTATTCCCCATATTGTCTCCCAACACAGCTATAAAACATCTGTCACAGCTCCTCTCTCTTAGACCATTGTGTGCCGCTAAAACTGCATGGCTGAGACTGTATCATTCATAAAGGGCAGAGATTCAGTGATTTCTTGTTGCATCATCCCATGGTAGGAAACAGAGGGCAGGAGGGCTAAGGCACAAGTGAAAGGAGGTGGTGTAAATTCATCCTTTTATCAGGAGCCCACTCCCTCAATAGCCAACCTCTTGATAACAACATTTAGCCGTGCATGAGGACACAGCTCTTATGATTCATTTCCCCTGACAGTCCCCCTTTTCAACAGTGCTTCATTGGCAGTCAAATTTCCAATGCATGACCTTTGGGGCATGCATTAAAACCACATCTTCCCATGGTTAAGCTCAACAGCAAGTATGTAATGCTTCCTTTAAGGTCCACCCCCACACACAGTCCTTAGATTTTCTCTGGTCCAATTTGATGGTCTTGGCTCAAGTTTTGTGCCTAATCCTTGATCTATTCACTGAGCCAGGAAGAGAGTGGGGATGGATATGCTGACCAGTTCAGGTACATTTGGCCTTGGGAAACTGAAGGAGAGGTCTTGTAAATTTTGTCTCCTAAGAACAAAGGCAGAAGGAATTTCCAATTTAGAAAATAGAGCTATTACTGGAAGTAGGATAAATAGGTGTTGGACAGATAGTGAGCATTATTACACAATTAACAATAGTAAGATTAAGCCTCAGAGCCAGATCGCTATACTGTCTTGAAGTCTAAAAATAATGTCCTCTATTTCCCTAGAAAGAGGCTGGGTCTTTCTCTCTGGGACTGCAGGTAGCCTTTGTTTCTGCATCTCAGTCCCCTGGCAGTCCTCATATCCAGTTATAAGCCAAGCATCCCCATCATGCTGCAGAATCACAACTAATGAAATGTGAGTAATCCACTGCATTCAGCATGGAAATGGCCTCATTGCTGGGAGAGCCGAGCTGAGTTTGTCTTTGTAACCACAGAAATCCAATTATCTTCTCTCCAGCAAGAGAGAGAATGAGTTGAGACTACTTTCTCTAATTAATTGCTTCTATTGCTTGTGCTGGGCCATTGAGAGGGCCTGAGATGAAAGCTGGGTCTGGGAGGTGGGTCAGGGACATGAAGTTTCAGCCGCCCAAGGCCTTCCATTAGCTAAACTCCATGCAACAGCCAACCCTGTTCAGCTTTGCTGATACAGCCTCTTGCTCCCCACACTGAAGCATGTATTTCTAGCACTCTTGGGATAGATGACTATATTCTTCTTTTCTTTTTCTTTATTCTAAAACCTGGAAAAATATTTGCACTCTGGAAGGAGACAGGCCAGTTGTAAAGGCTAAATTGATGGTTTATTGCCATTGTGTGGCCTGTGTATTCACTTTCCCAATTGTCTTTTTGCAAAGTTCCTGTATATCCCCTCTCCGCAGCCTCCTGCCTCACTCTGGACCAATTTAATTTTTGGAGTCCCTGGAGAGGACTGTTAGGGAATTGATCATGTTAAAGTATGCTGTGACGCCGCCTCACAGGCTACATTCTCCTGATACATCTTGGCTCCTAAAATGACCTCATGCCCTTATCTCTGGTTTCCCTCCCCCCCAAGGCCACAGTGGTCCAGGAAAGTTGAAACCTGTGTCTGCAGGACTGGGCCCATAAAAGCAATCTGGCCTGTGATA